>NC_134365.1:66224952-66863361 GCF_035582795.1 Mycteria americana
CAGATAAGTGAAAGGTCCCACAGATTAACTGTCACCTCTGACTTGACTGTCTGTTTCCTCTTTTATTTAACAAATACCATTTTGTTGACAGTTTGATGTGCAGCCAGCAGGCTGAAACAGCTCCAGTTTTGCAGATATATTCCATTATCAACTTCTTGCATGCCAGCGGTTTTAATTCGCTCTCCTCCCTAGACTACGTATAGGCAATGCTGGCTATAAAGCAATCCATGGTGGATTAGATACTCCAAGAAGTGCATAACTGTCACCATAAACCTTTCTGAATGCATCATGCATTTTTATTGCCACCCACTTCCAAGTCATTACTGTACCACAAGCAATTTTCAATATAACTGGCTTCCTTATAGTTGTCATATGCTGGCCCTTCTTTTAATTATGGCAGTCAGAAAAGGGAATGCAGTAGGTTAAAATACTTTCACTTGAAATTAAGACTATTTAACTGCAGCATTTAAACTATTAAATAAATAAATTCATTTAAACACAGTTGCAATAAAAATGAGCCTCTCAGAATTAGTCATAACTAGAAGTTGGCAAGCAGTTTATGCTAACAACATACAATTAGCTGCTGGCATTTAACAACAGGTTTTTGCAGGAATTATTGAGTTTGTTGTCTTTCTGATTAATGCTATTTATTAACTCTTTTGCTTGCATGTCCCCATTGATCCATTTCTCCAGATTCTGTTATCTTTCCACCTGGAGGAAAAAAAAAAAAGCAGATCCTAAAATTACCACTTGTCATGGTTTAACCCCAGCCAGCAACCAAGCACCAAACAGCCACTCACTCACTCCCCCCCGGTGGGATGGGGGAGAGAACTGGAAGAGTAAAAGTGAGAAAACTCGTGGGTTGAGATAAAGACAGTTTAATAGGGAAAGCAAAAGCTGTGCACACAGGCAAAGCAAAACAAGGAATTTGTTCACTGCTGGCAAGTGTTCAGCCATCTCCAGGAAAGCAGGGCTCCATCACGCGTAACGCTTACTTGGGAAGACAAATGCCATCCATCACTACAAACGTCCCTCCCTTCCTTCTTCTTCCCCCAGCTTTATATACTGAGAATGACGTTATATGGTAGGGAATATCCCTTTGGCCAGTTTGGGTCAGCTGTCCCAGCCGTGTCCCCTCCCAGCTCCTTGTGCACCCCCAGCCTACTCACTGGTGGGGTGGGGTGAGAAGCAGAACAGGCCTTGACTCTGTGTAAGCACTGCTCAGCAGTAACGAAAACATCCCTGTATTATCAACACTGTTTTCAGCACAAATCCAAAACATAGCCCAATGCTACCTACTATGAAGAAAATTAACTCTATCCCAGCCAAAACCAGCAGACCACTTTAGGGTCTGAATGTGAAATTGCCAAGGCTTTGAGTAATAAATAGAACATGACTGTGCTGCCCTATGTCAGATGGAGGACTCCAAGACAATCTGATGCCATAATTCAGTTTCTGGCTTCCCACAAGCTCTGAACATGAGGAGGCACACATGCCTGTAGCCCAGTGCTGCTTTCATTCATTCAGGCACTGAGTCAGATGCTTTGGCTGCTTCCACAATGCAGCTTTCATAAGGTTGGTGATGAAGAGTGCTGAGGCTTTGCAAGAAAGATGAAGCTGCCGCGTTGCCTGTGATCAGGGTGAAGCTCACATAAGGGAGTAAAAGAAACTTTTCCCCTCCCACTTTCTTATACAGACATCAAGACTCTGATCTTTGTAAGTTTGAAGATGTAACTTATCCACTAGTAGCTTGTGCTCTTATTATAGCAAGTTTGGTTGGGAATTTAAGGAGGACCAGTAGGTAATCAGCAGCGATCTATAGAGAACCTGGTTTAGGCAACTTCCACAGTCATGTCAGCAATCAATATTTAATCTTATCTCTGCATTTATTTATTCTAGCCATCTTCTTCTCACACACCCATAAGATTAGAAATTGTAAATATGATAAAAACATTAATTTGAAATTACCAGAAAAAAAAAGCTGTATATTTGGTCTTCTGAAAATCAGCTTTATTACTTGGCAAGTCTCCTCAGTAGGCAGCTTTCGGTTTCAATTGAGTGCTTCACCTAAGCAATTCCAATATTTGCTTTTTGCTTTATATATCACAAAGCAATAGAGATCATTGATTAAACATTAAAGGGATGTGTGGTAGCTCCTAGTGACCTGAATAGATAAAAGAGCCTATTTCCACTTTCTTCTTGGAAGTCACTGGATTGCTGCAGGGAGACCTTTGTAGCCCTCTGGAAGCAACAGCGCAAGCAGTGTTAAGTGGCCTTACAAAATACTGAAGCTATCACTGCATCCTGGCTCTGTCCTTGCAGTCTGTTTGGACATCAATGATAGGGGAAGAAACGGATCCAGAAACTCCCAGAAACGTGAGCTACTGTAGACATGCTCCAGCTTGTGCTTATAGAGAAAACAAATGATACCCGCTGTTTTCTTGCAAAGGGGGAAGCTGAAATTGAAAAAGTAGAGCTCTCTGGAGTGAATCTTACTTCTTACAGCCTATCCCACAGAAAGCCAAAGCCCCCTTTGGGTCCTGATACCAAACCCAGCCAACAATGGGTAAGAGGGACTTATGATGACAGACTGCCTTGGGCTGCAGCAAGGGCATGTAGCAATTCCCAGCCCTGTCAAGGAGCTGTGGTATTCAAGGTCTATAAACTTGCCTATTAGGGCTGTGAGTCCTGGGGTAAGATTAGAACAAACACAGCACAGAGGTGTCAGTGTGCTGAGTGACAGGCACTTACTGTCCTCCCTGCAGTGCCCAGCACAGACCCTCTGCAGGTCATGTCTGTAACAGGGTAGTCGCTCACAGACTTCCAGAACTGTGTAAATTCTCCACAACATCATCTCCGTTGACATGTGCCTCTCAGCAGCCTAGCCTCAGCATGCTGCCTGTTCCCTGGTTACAAGGTGTTTGAAAGGAGCCCAAGTTTGTTACCTTCAGTTCCTGTGCACGGAAAGTCTCTTACCCCCCACTCAGGGACCACTGCTCTAGTCTCACTGTCCTGTTTAGAGGATAGACACAGAAAGAGGATCCCACTGCTACCAGCATAGAAAGCAAGTCCGTTTTGGTACTGACAACATAGTTGAGGACTTTTCCTCTACCTTATTGCAAGTCAGCTGAGCTCTCTGTGGCTATATAGAGTATCTGAATTTCATTCTGCATAGCTCCTTTTAACTCCAGCAGGGTACTGTCTGCAAAAAAGCTCAATATGGACTAACGAAGAAACTCTGAATTTGTCCCACACTGTATACTTGTTCACAGATACACTGCATCAACACAGAGACACTGATACAAAGCACAAACCCAGCAATGTTTGGAGAGAATAAATGTTAAAGAATTCTGTTTATCCCTGCTAGTAAAATTTGCTCTGAAATCCTTTCAAGTTTGCACTCCACAGGATATTTATTTAAAAGGGAGGGGAAGGAAAACAATAGACCTAAGTGAAAAATCCATCAAAAAGCATCATTTCTCTGCCAGGTGCAACAGAAAGGAAGATAAGACAGATAATAACACTGCTGGAGCAGAATGCTGTTTAGGTTGATGGATGAGAAGAGCTGACAGCTCGCAGAGACTGTGGGGGCAAGCTGTTGGGTATGGTGTCAGACAAAATAAATCCATGCATCCTTGTTTCACCTAAACATGGCTCTGTTGCAAATGATACAGTCTATCACTGCGTCTTGTGCTGATTTTTCCAACTTTGGATATGAAGTAACAGCACATTAAAAAAGCATGTAGGAAGTGCTGCTACACATATGCAGAGAGCTGAGGTACCATATCTGAGAAACTTTGGTTCCTGTTTGTCCCACTGTAACTTTTACACCACTGAGAACCCACCTGTCAACAGAGATGGTATTGAGAAAGCTGGTAGGATATAGCACTTGGCACTCTGTTCAGTGAACATATTAAGTTCACTGGGAATAACGTTAATACTTTAATGGACATGGGGAAATGGAGGTAGTTGTAAGGAACAGTCCATGCACTGGGACTAGTGGGGAATCTGGTGAGAGGAAAGGGAAAATAATTTGTGATGCTGCAAGGTGAATATATAAACAATTCTAGCATTGAAAGTGTTGCACTTAATTTTTTTTTTTTAATTACCACGAGAAAGGCAACATTTTCTGGTAGCTGTGGGATTCCTGTTTTTAACCAGGCCAGTAGCGGGATAAAATGAGCAAGTTCTTAGATACACAAACTCTTAAGCAAATCTTAGACTTTCTCCTTAAATTAGCATGACTCTGACAACATTGACTGTCATAGTTGTCAGAGAGGACTTTTCACCTGTGTATCATAAAACACTTGAGCAAAGGTATAAAAAAAATTATGAGCAGTACATCATACAGAGAGAATCTGAGGAACAGAGAGGCATAGTGATTTGTCAAAGGTAATTCAACAGGGCAAGAATGGAAACCAGTGCCATAATCCCTTCTCCAGCATTATATCCACTGAACCATCCTGGGACTGTGTGGCTTTCTTCCCTCTTTTAATGTTTCCTTAAAATTTCGGAATTGCCAGTGAAGTCGTATTTGTGGCATCACCTCCATGAACGTTGCATGACCTCTCCTTAGAGGGCAATAACACATCTACTGAAGTCAAACACACAGGAGACCTTAAGTTCTTGTACTTCTATTGCCAGGCTTTCCTGAGGCAGTTTGATCTCAAGCAGAGTGGACAGAGCCACTGTGGACAGATCATAATAAATACCTCCATACCCAGGCTCCACGTCCAAAGAGGATTTGAAACAGGTGATTGCGCTTGTCTGGTCACTTCATAACTAGTGGATGATGGGAAGGTGGGGAATGATGCTGCTAAACTGTTATTTCTTTGGCTCATTCTGCCTGTTACCTAGTGAGTGCATCTACTGACCCACAGAGCACCACACATAGCATAAACTGGGCAAGTGAGAAAATATCGGTAACTTCTTTTACTCTTCTCACATTTACAAGCAAAGTGGTCTTCTTTTTGGAAGGAATTTCTTAATAATTATGTTACCACAAACTTTAGATTATATACTGGTTTTACATACCTATAACCCTCCAACTGCATGACTTCGCATGGGAATAAAGCTTGCTTTTGAGTACTCTGAATGTAGTACAATTTTCTTTAAGAGCAGTGAGGGAATTTGAAAGAAAATTTCGCTGAGCCTTTCTGTAGCTGTCAGACTTGAAAAAAAGCCTCTTTTAAAGGAAATCTGAATCAATGCCAGTATTTTTATACTGCTATCATTTAAAAATAGATTTCTTTTAACACTTTAATTTCCCTCCTCATGTAAAACTCCATAAACTTTTCTGTTCATCATCAGTGATGTCTTAAAAAAATATGCATTGATATTAAAACTTCTAGCAAATGTTCATGATCACTCTCTTTTCTGCAGTGTAAGACAACTGCAGTTTAAAACGTCCCAGGCATGGCTCTTATAGTCAGTGCTGGATCAGCATCAGGATAAGTGAGAGGCAAAAGTAGCTTTATCCCTTCTAGTGCTCCATGATCCTAAGCTACTGTAAGCCATCTCCAGGCAGTTGTGCACCATGTCCAACTGGTCAGGGCCTGAGCAGCAGTCCCCACAATCATACAAAGGGATGGACACAGCGATGCCATTGCCAAATTCCCATATGGGCTTTTGATGCATTTATTATGTGATTCCAAGACTGCATCTTCCAGGGATTGGTACAGAAAGGTGCAACCTCCAACAGTACAGGGTGTAATTAGGAATCCAACTTCCACAAGCTTTAGGTCACTTCTTTAAAACCCCACTCCCAAGTTACCAGGAAACCCAGGAGCTCTGGATTTCAGGCAAGGCAGATGCTCTTCTCAAGGTTTATTTGCTCCCCTAGCCTTCAGTGGCACCTAGTGGAAAAGAAGCAACTTGAAAGGAGGAACAGTTCAGAGGGAAAAAATGCAACTACGCAATCTTTTTCCAGCTCCATCAAACAATCTTCCTCCAACCCCTCTGAATGAATAAGGATGTGGAGTGGCTATGTGGAAAAAGGAACAAGCTGCTGGTGTGGAGCAGATCTAGCATATACTGGCAACAGGAGCCTGTTCTCCTGAAACAAAGGTTGCCATTCAAAATAAGTTCAAAAGTAAACACATGGAGGTGGAAAAAGAGCTAAATGCAGCATAATGAAAAAGCCAGCAATGCTGAAAGAACAGGCAGGGTGCAAAAGTGACAGGGAAGAGTGGATCTGACCTGGGGGACAACTGGGATCACTTAATACTTCTTATTGGAAGTACATACAAGGCCTTGTACCTTTTTTACCAGTGCAGACATTGAGTCATCTCTATCCATTTATAAGTCATACTGGGCAGTTTAATACAGTATTTTTTTCTTTTTTTTCTTTTTTTTTCCCCCCCCTTTTCTGACTATGCCCCTCTAACTTAGTAATTCAGATAAGATTATACCCTGTTCTGCAAGAACACACGTCTAGCTCCCTAGAAGCTCTGTGCCACATTTGTGTATTATTGGAGGGTCTATTTACAAACGCCTCTTGTTGCTTCAGCTACTCTGCAGGGGTGGGACTTTGTCTTTAAGTTTCCCTGCCCCTCCTCTCTCCCCCCCCCCCCCGACCCCAGCTGTTGGAGTTCCTGACAACCTCATGAACTTGGCACTGCCCATTTATAGTTTATTTTTTCAGGTCTTCTGCAATTACCTGACTTGGAGAAAAGTCCGCAGCCTTTTTCAGAGTAGTACTTCTTGGGCTTGTGGCTTGCATGTCTTAGTCACCAGACTGAGAATTCTACCCTGCAAAGCTCATTTAAAAGCTGTCCACACTGTCAGGGCTATACTACCTGCCTCACCTCTGCTAGCAGCTGTGTCACCTTTTCCATTTTTCCTCAAATGTGAAGCTTCACTGATGGCAAAGGGAATTAGGCACTCAGCTTCCACCAAACTTCTAAACATTAGTGTAGCTCTGCTGCTTCTTTTGCTGGTGGACGAATCACTCTGTAGTTTCACTGAGGTGTTTGAGGAGTACTCACATGTGTTAACACCAAGTTTTTTAATGAGCGCTCATCTCTCTCCATAGCCAGCTTAGCTCTTTCCGAGTATCATGCTTTCACTGCCTTTCTGTGAAACACTTGCTATGCTATTTCTATACTCTACCCTCCCCATTTTTGTACTTATGCATTCAGTTTTCCTTGATACTGTCATCTCTGAATAGCTGAAAAATGCCAAGCAAAACAGTACATGAGTGGGTTCTTTCTCCCTTCCTACTTCAGCTGCACGGTCAGACACTGGATTTTTTCTTTTGAAAGAAAAACTCACTGGTCACTTCTGTGCTCACATGTCTTTGGCAGAGTTTTCAAGCAAACAACTCATTGAATGCTAAAATACTGGACAGGCTTTAAAAAGCTCCATTTCTGTCTGTCCTGTGGTTTTAAGCTTTTCTTATATACTTGTTTTGATTCATCTCCAAATTCCAAATGTGATGGCTTGAGCGTGTGGTAACTTTGCTGGGTAGGTGGTTTATTTATTTGTTCTACACAGCCTGTCCTTTTGTCCAATTTGGTATGTATTCACCCAAAGGTACTGAGGCCAAAGGACAAAAAAAATCCAGACAAGCAATTTATCAATAGTTGCAGCTCCATCCTATGGAGCTACTGCATTCCCAGCAGTACAGGTTAGCCCTGTCTGAGTACAGCTTGTCCTTATGATGTCAAATACAACACTGCAAGAGTCTGCTTTTAGCATTAATCCTGTGGTATCGCTCCTATTAACTGCTTCAGTTGTAATCCACGGTATAATAAAGGAGGGATTGTTAAGACCGCCCTGATTGCTAGAAAATTACACTACCACAAAACTGATGGAAATAGAGAATATTGCCCACTGTTTATTAGACAAGTCCAAACATCAGCTTGTTAGGTGGGCTAACGTTTCTAAACATTAGTACTTATTACTGTCCTGATAGGATCAAGTCCTAATACTGTCCTAATACTGACCTGATAGGACAGTATTAACTTAATAGTAGTTCCTGTCCTGATATTTGAGCAGTTAAATGTAAGCCTTCACATACATGTTTGAGCAAGAATTCAGAAGCTGATGTCAGACATTCTGGTTTGAGAATTCAACCTATGCACAGCGTCAGCAATAACAAGCAAGACAAGATATAGTTAATAGAACAGAACATAGTAGGAATTGATGAATAAGCTATATTGCTGTCTTTCTTGTTGTGATCATGAAGGTGGGAAAGGATATTGCTGTACTGTGTTTACACATTCTAACTTTCAGATATCAGAAATAAGACTTAAGCATTAAGACATGCTTTGATGTATAATTCGGTACTTACCTGTGTTACATACCTCTAAGTTTTTAAATACCACTTAAGTATTCTATGTGATATAGGATCTTTTGTGGGTTTTTTAATTGCTCCTCTACATACCATCTAGGTGGTCTAATAATTGTAAATTGTTCTGAGAAACGGATGTTTTGTTCCATTATCAGATCATAAAGAGACCATCACAGAAAGCAGATAGCCTCACCCTTCCTTGTTGCTGTACTTCCCTTTCCCTAGCTACCTGGTCCAGTACAATATTCATGTAATCACTCAGGGATCTGATCCTGGGTAGAGCGGTGAAGGGAGTGGGACTGGTTTTGGGGATTTTTGTTTGTTTGTTTTTTAAGCTGGATTAACTGTTGATTAAACTCACTGCAGCTGCATGAATGTTTCTCCTGACACAAGAAAGGGGCCAGCTCATTAGTGGGCTGGGAAGAAGGTGAGAACACCCTCCTTCAGCAGCAGTGGGTTATAAACTGACTTGAAACCTATTGTACCACTTTATTTAAAATGACATATGGAAATGATCTGTAAAAACACAGTTATGTAAGGTTTTTTGTTTCTTGTTTTATATTGGGCCAATGTAAAAGAGGTGGCTTGTCTGCTAGCCTGAGCAGCTGGCTCTCAGGGAGCCCTGCAGCACTCAGCCCACCCAGTGCCTTCCACCCACCCAAGTGCCTCTCTGCAGCTCTGATTTATACATAGGTACACTTATATATTTGTGTGTATGCCACACTTATATAGACACACAAATATATAAAGATACATAAACATAAGGAAACAAGGACAATAAGGAAAAACCCCAAAAGGTTCCCGAAAAAGACAGCGCAAACTGGAATATCTTGGAATATCTCTTTGGAGATATTCAAAAGCCATCTGGACATGGTGCTGGGAAACTGGTTCTAGGTGGCCCTGCTTGAGCAGGGAGGTTGGACAAGACGATCTAGAGATGTCCCATCCAACCTCAGCCACTCCGTGATTCTGTGACTCTACGAAGTAATCAACCTCTCCTTTATCACTCAAATCAGAGAAGGTTGCTTTATGGGTGATAAGAAAACATGATTTGTCATCATTGTTAAGTACAGAGGACCAAATTTGGGACCCACCAAAGTCAGAACAATTCCCCTTAACTTTATTTTGTACTGCAGTGACTGTGGACAGTGTGGTACAGTGTGGGCTGTGACTGACACCTTTCCTGTACTCAAATTCATGTACTGACTTGTTCTCTATATTGGATTTTAAATGAAAAATCTACATTTCCTGAGACGTCAGATTTCCTAACAAATGGTCCGTCTTATGCAATGCTTTGAAATGCATCATAGATTCATGTGAATATCAGTGTTTTATATTTTTCTACTGAGTGATTTCATTCCTCCAGCACACTCACCATTTTCCCTAACACTAATATACTCTGCATTTATCTTATCTCTTCCTTCCTGTTTCCTTCTGTTAAGTGCTAACAATATGGTGAAAGCTGCAAACAGATAGGTTTCATATCTGTTGATCTGTTCACCTTTAATTATAAAATAAGGTAGTGTAATTTCCTTCCCCCTCTTGAGCCGTGTATTACCCTCTAAAAACTATATTGCCTGTTGACATTATTTTAGAAAACATCTTTATACCCTGATAATATTGCTTGGGGAATACACAGTACATAAAGCACTTGGCAGGGGGAAAGGATATGTCTGTTCGCAGTTCCATTTAGTATGTTTCTGGGATAGCAGAAGCATTTCATTTTTTTTTTTTTTTTTAATAACCAAGAACTTTTCATTCTCTTGCGCTCTTGGAGAATCACCAAAGTCACACTTGAACCAACTAGTCTAAATTTACTTCCAGAGTCACTACTTCCAGAGTTTCTAATCTTAAATCTGACAAGAGATATTTCTTTCTACTCATTGCCACTAAGAAGCAATGTTAAGAAACCTATATGGGGTCTGCAGAGCCCAGCTCTGCACACAAGCTTTTGTTTTGTGAAAGGTGCGACCTTCCCAGCCTAAACTCTTCCACGGAGGCGATGATCCTAGTGCTGCCTACAGAATGGGGAAAAGACACCATCTCCAGCCTTTGTACAATGCAAGTTGAAGAAAGAAGCACTTTTAAATCCATGTAGGGCCTATTCAGCCTTACTAGCTCCATCTGCTTATTAATTTAAATGTGCTTGGCTTAATATGCATCTCTTGGGGAACTTTCATTACATGAGTAGCTGTAGAAGCCAGCCCAGCAATAACACAGGTGAGAGTGAAAAAACTTTGTAACAACAGCAGGGTGATAGGTAGAAATCTTGCTTGGTGTCTGCCTATACTCAGTTCAGACTTAGTTACTACTATGAAACCTTCCTTTCATAACTTTTTAAAAAAATCCATAGAGGATAAAATTAGTTGGAAAAATAGAGCTATTTGGCAGATGAAGGTCCCACCTATCAAAATAATGTACATCTGTCCAGGATTTATAAGCCTAATTCCCCCAAATAGCTCCAGAATAGTCAACTGCTATTTTTAGACTTTGTGAACAGCCAAGGGAAAAATAGAAACATACAGCTGGAACACTGCATATGTATCATTAACTAGAAAAGCTTGTTTTCAAAGAACATTTGCAGATGCATTTCACAGATTTTCTTTCCATCATCTGTAATAGCCTCCTTGTTCTCTTCTATCTGCCGAAGAACTTGTTATTCTCCAGGAGCCTGATCCTAGCAGGGACTGGTAGTCCTCAAGCAGTATGAGTAGCTATCACTGGTGGTTGATTCTCTCTGGAGCCACTGACAGCCAGGGATGATAATTATCTTCCAGGGACTCTCAGCACTTCACAGGATGAGCCCTAAACTGGAGGTTAATAAGACTCAATGCTGAGCATGAATGTCTTTCCTCATTAACAACACAGGGGAGTAAAACAAAAGGTATAGCACCACCCTGCAGTGAATATAGTGTGTGTCTGTATTCATGAGTATCTGAAGATGAGGGGCAATTTTGAAATTGAAGTGGTCAAAAAAACCTCCTTAAAAATAGTCCCCAGTAGAGGCACAGTACTTCTGTGCTAAAGTTAGCACCTTGATACTACAGAATAGACATAAAAGCGAGAAACAAACTGGTATTACCTATTTCCACAGGAATGACAGCAGGCAGATCTTCCCTGCCAGCATCACAGCAGGTGGGGACATGCTGGGAGCACTGGCACTGGTGATTTCTTCTGCCTAGTCACCTGGTCCTGTTCCTCCAGACCTCTCTTTCCCCCACATCTTGTCCACACTGGGTAAATGGGCCACATTTTTGCTTGTGGCAGGTGAGAGATGCTAATCAGTTTTCAATACCATGTACTCTGGGCAGACTCAGACGGTCAACCAAGAGCCCAGATCAATCAGGGGAGTGCATGGGGATGAGGCAGGTCCAAGGTCAAGCCAGGAACTCAGTTTGCAAGTTGGGGCTTGGGTCAAGAGGGTCCATGGCCAGGCACAGGCATGGCTGAGCTGGAGACCAGCACTGTCCCCAGCATGGCTTGGACAGGGCCTAAAGAACCAGGGCTGAGCTTACATAGAGCCCCATGGCCCATGAGCAGGGTATGGGGAGAGACCCCAGGTGAAGCTGGTTAGGGCCATTAAGGCTTGTTGTGCCCTCAGGGCCCTGACAGCTCAGAGGAAACAGGTGACTGATGAAGGAAGAGCCTATTAACAAATTATTTTTGTCACTCTTGAAGAAATTCTGTAATAGCATCCAGCTATATTGTTGCCATCAAATCATGTCAGCTGATAATGAAACAGTAACACAAATGTATTGAAGCAAATCTATGCACTGGCTCAGCAGACAGCCTCTAATTGTGGTGAAAAATGTAAATTCAATACTCGCATCAAGGGATGCAGTCATGCACATGGCAAAATAAACAAGCATTGGGCAGTTATTGACCATTCACGTATTTAATGTTGCGTGAAATACTGGGATAGAGAGGAAGGGTGGTTGGAGGGCTACGTGCATACGCCGGACGTTAACCTGTACCTGGCCTGAACCCAAATTAACAGGCGGCTTTGGCCAGCGATTTAGGATCCAATTTACAAAAGCACTTAATCATCTAAGCAAGAATAAAATTTGCAGTGAGGCTTAAACAGCTCCTTAAAAGCTAGGGCTATATTTATGTGGCTTCAAGTATTGAGGTAGGCTTAAGAACCCACATGCATCTTTTCCAGCGTCGGGGTCAGAGAGGCTGTAAAGCAGAGATGAGGATGTTTAGCCTCTTCCTGACAGCCTCCCACAGCCTCACTGCCTGCTTTATGTCATCAGGGCACAGAACGTCACTCACTGTATGTATATATATATATATACATACACAGAAATATATATATCTAGAAAGAGAGAAAGGGTGTGAGGCCAGTGTTGTAATCTGGCTGCTATGGCAATAGAAGCTGTAACATTATTACTGTTGTTTTGATACTTATTTATGTATGTGTCTGTGTGTATGAACTTAATAATAAAAATACACATAATGTCATTTAATCTTACAGTGCCTTGGACAGTAGCTATACATATCTGTGGGAAAGGAAGGCAAACCTTCCATAAAGTGATGGGAGAAAGAGTTTGGAGGAGGACACGGAGGGCAGATTCCTCCTGCTGCAATACAAGTTAGGAAACCTTTGTTCTCTTGCAAACTGGAAAAATAAACAACTTAGAAGTGATTTTTTTTTTTACCTGAGCAGAAGAAAGGATTGAGTTTCTCTGCAAACCTAATGGGATCTGAGCCTACCATGGGAGCACAGGCATGTCTAACCTGATCTGTTAACCACCCTTGGCAGGTGACCAGCCACGTTCCAACCTGGCATATTCTAACAAGAATAAAGTAAAACTTGTAGCCTCAGCAGGGGACATCTTCAAGCTTTTTAGATGCCTGTATTGCAGCATAACACTTTGTTATAGATAACTTAAAACAGAGTCTCCACAGAGGGAAGTATCATATTAGGCAAATATTTTTGCAGACTGTAGCGACCACACATAATAATTGTCACTTACTTTTTACCAAAATTCTTCATCCAATATTTTTCACATTATATTTTGAGGGCAAGTGTTTATTCCTTAAAAACACCCCTCTGCAGTTGAACACAGCACCTATGGGACTCTCACCAGAGTGTGTACCACAGATAATGTGGTGGCACTGGGCAAGTTTAATTTCCTTGCCCTGGAAAATCAGAGTCTAAGGTGCACCTCAGTGCCTGGGAATAGTCTTGTACTGAAGTCCAGTGAGGGGCACTAGAAATCTACACATAACCAAATCAATATTCTTCCCAAAAGAACGAAAATACAGTTATCTTAGGAGTCAGTAAACTTATCTGGAGGACTGTTAAATCCAAACCACAGCACACTGCTGCTTTACCCGCTAAAGCGCCCGAGGAGGAGGGCCTGCAAGGATGGTGTTTTACATCTGTATTTCAATCTACTCTGCACCGTACTTAAAGAAAAATAGAGGTCCTTTTATGAAAAGCTGAGCACAGCTCTTACCAGTTGATGGGGAATGGACACAGGGGGGGATTTACGTGGCAGAGCTCCTGCCTGTGAATCACAAAAGCTCAAGAGGATTAGCGTTTCAGACTGAGAAACGTGCGCAGCAGTAGGTCTTGGCCCTGGGTGGGGGAGTCCAGCAATTACTCACTCTTGCTCTGTTTTCTGGACACTACATGTGAGCAAGCAAAGCAGCAAACCAAACAAAACAAATAAAACAAAATCAGTGGATTGATTCTAATTCTACTGGTGTAGAGAGGTGTTTAATAAGAAAGCAGATGTGGAGTAAAATAAATGTACTGCACTATAGTACTTCTTTATCATAAATCTAAATGCCAACTAAATCGTATTGTTCTGAATCAGAACAAAGTATATTTATCTAAAACACCCCAAGGCAGACAGTTCCGTAGGTATTTGTGGTTGAGAAGCGTATTTTCAGCCTCTGATTTAAATGGAGTCTGAACCGTTTCATCCATTCTTTATACCGCCATCAGCCTGGGTTTCTAGAGATATTTCCGGTGAGCATTAGTTTTCAGACACAGACATACGTATGATTTATTTATATGGGACTGAATCAGAAAATTTTTACTCCAAAACTAGAAAACAAGCCCTGGTCTCTATGGAAATTTTGTTTTCAGAATAATTACAAGGTTTCAAGAGTCAGTTCATTTAAATGCCTAATTTGTATTAGACAAATCTGGATTTGTATAATATTGAGAGAAACATCTGGTTGGAAGTAAAATTACTCTTCATGGTAAAGAGCTATCAAACCATCATTTCCATTTTCTAAAAAGGCATTTAACTATTTATTACACTGTTATGACCACACAACATACCACATCTGGATCTTAGGAGACTTCACTGTACAGGCCAAAAAATCAGTGTGGAGGCAAATGTTTTAGAAGACTGCATAATTTAAAAAAATGCATAAAGATGTATCTACTTCTAAGAGTAGGACAGTCAGTCCAGTCTTAGACATGGGGCACAAACTGGTTGCAAGATGGGTTGGAAAGCAATTTTTCTTTCCCTACCATAAAAGGCTTTGCACGGTGCTCACAATAGAAAGAGGGAGGCAGTGCTTTCTTTTGAGGAACGAGATGATGCCTGCTGTAGCATGAGCAGGCATTTGTGTCCTGGTTATGACTTGTTTTATATGTCTCATATAGATCTGCTTGGGGATGTGCATATGCAGGGAGTTAGCAAGTCCTCTCCTTGTGCAGTTCGAGGGTGGATAATCTCCAAATGCACCGTGTAAGGAATGTAAGAAGATGCTCCACTGAGAATATCTCCTCTAGAAACACAGAACACACAGAGCCAGCTTCGCCTTCACCGACCAGCCCGCTGGCCAGCAAATCTTGTGGGCTGTAGAATAAGGCACAGTTGCTTTGCTAAAGAAATAACTCGCTGCTGCCTGAACAAACGGTGCCAGGAGGCACCGTACCTCGCTCCGTGCTTACTGCTGGGAACAGCACAGCTCTCAGCCATCCATTTACCACACATATTCATGTTTTTGTCCTGAACCAACCAATCCGTCCTACCCAGTCCTGGTAAGAAATACAGTTCAGCGTTATGCCATGCTCCTCTGAAGATTCAGTTTTCTCGTTAGCTCTTGAATATATGTGTGATCTTTTTCACACCTGGCGTTAAGCAATGCTGTCATATTTTTTGTGTTTGTGGTATAGCAGCAATTCTCCTTACTTATCCATTTCTCCTTTTTTTTTTTTTTCTTCTTCCATTCACATCCATGAGAATGTGCTGCTCTAGTTTAGTGACCTAAGTGGAGATATTAGAACAGTAGAAAACAATAATTCAAAACCTCATTGAAATGACTCAGCTCCAAGTGGGTGTGGTAATCATGAGAAGTATAAAACAAATGAAGAGGAAAATGCTATTAAAATTGAAGAAATCAAAATCATGCTACTTTCTGTTTTTCTAACATTTCACAAAGATCATCCCCTCTCTAGCTCAGATTTCATCTATTTATAATAACTACCACAGCCAAAACCCAAATTTTCAAACTCTTGTTTGTGCCTCCTTTACCGCCCTAAGGTAATCCCTTTTTAAAACCTTCTCTGTGTTTACCAACCCACTATGATCAGAGAGGACGATGCTAAGAGATCATGGAGGCCTGTTGCTCCTGCTGTTAAGCAAAGCTTAACTGTGCTTTTACAAAGTGTAACTCTCTGGCCAGCTCAGGCACTGGTCTTCATTCATTTCTTGGTAAATAGTCCCTCCTTTTTTAAAGGGCAAAATGAGAGTGCTGACTTCAGTTTTGGCAGAAGGAAAATATACAAAAAGTGTAGTTGTCTGCCTTCAAGGGTATGGTCACAAGCCCTATGAGCAGAGTAACAAGCTGATGAGACATGAGGCTGATCCCTATCCTTACTGCTGGTGATGCAGATGTGCCTGGTACCTATGAGCCAGCCTCAGGGACCTGCTGTCCCATACGGACACGGAGCAAGAGGGATCTCACTTTTGGAGGGATCAGCTGAAGGCTCGAGATAGATCACTCGACAGCAGGCTACCTGACAAGAACCATTTCTGAGCATAGTCCTGTCTCCTAGTATCAAAAGCTTCGGGGTACAACTGAGCCCTGGAAATACTGATAATGATCAGGATAGGTTTAATAGCCTATGGCTGAAAAATCAGGCAAAGCTCATCAAATTTACAGAAAAGTTTTTGGGTTGTGGCGGTTTTTTTTACTATTTAGTGTAAATACAACAATTTCGGAGGCCAAACCAATTTTCCTAGCTAGCTTTCTGCTAGGGTACAAAGATGCTTGTACACAGTTCTCCATGCTAGATGTATGCCCCTGAGCCTGCAGCACAAATGAAGTTATAACTATAATCTACACTTATTTCACATTTTACTTAAAATGCCTCATGATTAAATTATTTCTTAAAGTTAACGTAATCCTACTGGGAGAGAATAAAAAATTCTTATTAATTTTATTAGGAGCTGATTAAATATTTACCAAAATGCAGTTCTGACAAAGCTACTTAGAAATGCTATTAAAAAAACCCAGACAGATATTTATGAAATATTTAAATATCTGGAAGAAAACATTTCAAAATTGCATTTTAAAATTACTTTGATAAAAAAGTGATGTTTCAAAATCAAAGTAAAATCTCTTGAATTTACCTAATTAACACATTTCTCATGACCCCCCAAGACATTTGTAAGCATTTTGCTGTAATAGCTTTGGAATGCTGGCTTTTCCAGGATGCTACAATCCTCACATTTTTTGTAGAAAGCTGATATTTTTTTTGCACAGCCAACATTTTTGTAACTGGGTTCTAACCGCACTTGCTCAGATGAAAGTTAAATTCAGATCATAAAAATGCTCTCATGAAGCTACACGACTTTATTTACTAACACAGACAGATCTAACCATGGACTAAAAACATTTACTGAGCCAAAATCAATTTTTTTCATGTTTTCCACCTCTCAAATGTCTTTATGAGCATTAATAGGTCCATTTTCAAAAGCAGTTTTCCTGGGAGGAAAGTGAATGCAAATGACACCATCATTCCTGTCCTCAATCCTCTCCATATTCTTCCAGGAGCATCAGAGCAACGTGGTTAGTACTGAAGCTTCTGCATTGCTGAATGGGAGGACATAGTCAGTTTTGGATGGAAGCTACTTACAAATCAGTTGATCTTGTATTCTGCCTTGAGAACATTTAACTTTCTATATTCCCCCATGACTGAAAATACTCCTCCTCCTACCAGGTGGAGAAATTATCATTCTGCAGGAATAATGTGTGTGCAAGGGGGTAGGGGACCAGTAGAGTGTTATTCCCTATTCCCCTTCCAGAGTGATAGCTGTTCATTTAAACCTTTCCTGGTACTTTGCACAAAGAGATTAAAATTTAATTCTTCCTGTTCAGTGCATTGTACAATTGAATAGTCTCTTTTTATTCTAAACATGGTTGCATAAAGGCAACCTCATCATTCAGCAGTGAGGAAATGCATCAGATCACATAACAATTAGTCACCAAGATGAGAGTAGGATGAGTTTCCAGACTTTTTCGATTAAGGGTCAAACAATCTTGCTTTGCAGCAATCTTAAGAGTTCCTACTATGGGATGCTCCTGAGGTCTTTCTGATGACTGAAGAGCAGTCAGGAAATTCCCTGGTGTCACTTTGGACAAACCTGATTACTTTGCCTTCAGGCATTGTAGGTAGGAAGGTATTTTTAATCATGTGGTGTTTCATCTACAGTCATTGAAGAAGAGTGCTAACTGGCCACATTCTACTTCATAAAGCTCATGGAGATGCAGTGGTAGTCAGACACCCCACCACCCCCACATGCACCCTTTTCTAAATCTCAGCTAACCCCAAGGAAGCAGGGAGAGAAGGTGAATATTTTTGGACAACAGTGCAAAAAATAGCCTGGCTACTTCAGAGAACAAGAAGGAAAAATATACTTGGTTTGCTCTTTTGAGATATGTCCTAGCAGCCATTTCATAGGGAGGTCCTTTGAAGATGACACTTGAAATTCAGCAGGGTTGCTTCCCTTTTTCTTCCTTTGGTCTCTCCTGCATATGGCAGTGATGTGCATCTTACAGCTCCCAGGAAATTTCTCCCACATTTGGTTAGAGGCTTTGAAAAATCTTTCTGTGCACAGATACAATCAAAACTTGTTAAGAGCTCAGAGAGTCCATCTGCAGTGAAATGGTCCTACCTGGGTCTGCAGGGACAGAGCAGGACTTTCTCTTCAGTGTCTTCTTTTTGTTTCACAAGGGAAAAGGGAGCTCTTTGGCAGAGTCTCACAGAGCCTCTGCAGGACTTAGGGCAATTCTGAACTGTGGTCCTGCCCTCACTCCCTTTACATGGCCTTCTTTCTCTGCCAAGAGTGTAGAAAGACACCAGAAGTCGAGCCCTGTGCCCAGGCTCCAGCCCTTCTGAGTGTAGGACAAGTACCTGTCTGGTCTAGTGTGTGACTTTATGCTGGGGTGAACACAGACTGGAGAGCAGAAATCTCCCCTCAGTGGTGCCCAGGTCATGCGCAAGAGAAACAGGACAGTGGCAAGGAAGCTTGCAGGAGCAGAACAGGGCAAGGATGCAGAGAAACTGCACTGAAGTGAGTGAGATTATAAACAGGAGGTAGAAGGCAGCAGAAGAGAAGAGAGCAAGAACCGAGTAATGGAGATGTTGAACTGCAGGAGAACACCATGAACAGGAGAGGAAAGAGGGGGGCAGGGTAGCAGCAAAGGGAGATGAGAGCAGCGTGGGATGGACGCAGGCTATAGACACAGGGACTGAAGAATTTGCAGCCACTGGTGAACCCTGCCCTGCACAACCTGGAGCTGAACTCCAATAGCTGTGAGAAAAAGGAAAGCATCACATATAATTTTGCCTGTGCTTTATTTTATAACTAAGCAAGCATGCTACTTGGGTAATCCAAGAATGGTCCCTATAGAAAAAGAGTTACACAGATGAATAGGGTGAAGATACTGCTTAAATGATATTTATCAGCTGTGACTATTATAAAATCAGAGCTGATAAGAGAAAGAGAGGCATAAGTAAAGAAAAAAAAGGAATAAAAAGAAGATAGGAAACAATAGACTTAATGGAGGGAACAGAAATACTGTGAAGATAAGAAGACAGAATGAAATTGGGAGATGAAAGGAAAGAAGATAACAATGAAGGAAAGTGCTAGAATAGTGTTTCTCAAACTTTCTGAAAGCATGGGTGTGTTTGGTCTCATCTGTCTCTGTACGACCTCCAGTGGGCCCAGACACCTGGTACCATGTTTTAAGTGTAGGTAATTCTTTAGCTCTTGTAAACACTTTGCAACCTGTCCTTGAACCTGTGCTAACAATGGCAAGGATCTTCATTAATGAGTTTATTAGCTGGTGCATACAGGTGCATAAATGTACAAAAATAGTAGTGATGAGAGTAAAAAGAATATAAATAAATAACTAAAAACTCAGGCATGAAGGAATCAAGCTGCTTGGCTGGAGAGCTGAAGAATGCAGCTCATTCAGCCCCAGCCTACTAAATCCAGGAGTGCAAAGTGAATTAATTACAGCAAGGGCTCCCTAGCCATATTTTTATCTCTAAAGTACAAGGTCACTGCCTGATCCTGGTCTGGCAGAGTAAACCCAATTTTCATTTCACCCATATTCATACAGTAAGATGATTTCTGATACAGTGCACTTGGCTTTAAAATAAGCATGCTGCAATCCTCCTTTCGACACCCCTGGAAATCTCCTGGCAGCCTTCTATAAAATGTGACCTCTTCGTATCACAGTGGCCTTCTTTCTTTGGCTTAGAGACCCAAAGTTTCTAAGCTGAGAAACATTATAATTTACATATTTATGTCCTGTTGTCTTTGGTCTGTGAACTGCAACTGTGTTTTGCTCAGTAATAAAAAACGCAGGAGCCAGGACCTTGGAGCCAGGATCAATAGGTAGATCTCACCCTTTACCTCATGGTAGGGCACCCTCTAGGAACAGAAAGATTTGGACTCGAATTTGTGTCTCTGATCAAAACTATGTATGCAAATTCTTGAACTTCTTCATTAAAATTGTAAAACAACTACTTGATTTTTCAGCTGACAAAAACTCAGAGTTGTAGTTTCACAACCAATTAAAATAACACAAGTAATGAAATAGAAAGATGCTAATTGCATGTCATAAAAGTGGCTGTCTCCAGATGCATTCTACATTAATGCCTCTTTCCTCTATTTAAAAACATACATATTTAGCACTTTTCACTAGGCAAATAAAAATAAAATTAAAAGCAAGCTTTATTGCTTATCTGAAAATAAATATTAAATCTAGATATCAGCTTTCCTGGATGTAAATATTTTTTTAATCTCAAGGGGCTCTGAAATGAAAGGACATTTAACCAAGAATCAGTGGAAGCAAAAGGATCATTGATCAGCTGAGCTTCCCACTGTGAGCAAAACATCCCCCTTACTCCTTTAAGCCATAATAGGTAGGAGGGGACTAGTACCTGGCATCTACACGGCACCCAGAGTTTCTCAACCAGCCTTCTTGTTTGAGGCAGTGAGTTTTTACTGGCATACAAGCACATGCATACATAGAGCACAATAAAGTATACTATTGAGTTGTTTATAATAGGAGCCACATATACTTGTCTGAGTACATGCTTGTCCATCACAGGCTACGTGCAGAAAAGACAGCGGTGTTGGCCCAACATGCCTAAGAAGGTGGACTCAGTCACCTCCAGGATAGGGAGTGACAAGAGCCTGCCTGTCATAGTGCCCTCCTCACAGGACAGCGAAGGGGACACGGGGACAACCAGTGGACACAGACTTTGTCAGATTGGTATTACGTGAAGCACACTGCTGCTCCGCTCTTCGGTTACGTTAAAGCAGCAGCAAGGGGCTAACCGTCTTCTCATTCGCATGTGGTGCTGTGAAGGCCCCCAGAGAGATACGGATGAAAGGAGGGATGTAAACCCAACATCTGCTGGACCTGGTGTCTGTACTGGATTGCATGACTGTGTAGCTCAGGGTGTATGACTGCGCGTGAAATCAGTCGTTAACCGGGCACTGCAAGAGACGATAGCCCTTCCTGGACCCCAGGTCAATAGAGGTCAATAGTCTTTACAATACAGATTTACTGACCTTTTCATGTGCTTAGCTGCTGAGATGAGCCAGGCCTTCCCCTCCATATTGTTAAGTGGCATTGCCCAGCTGAGCTGCGCAATTCTCTTCAAATGAGAAGCGTTTTTGCTCTCCAGACTTGATCCTAGCATCAATGCCCCGCCTAGGCATTTGTATGTCTAACAGCATAGCGCTATGTCAAAAGCGGAGTTTCATTTTATTTCTACATAAGGAAAAAAAGCAGAGAAAAGTCTTTTTACTGAATTTGTTCAACATTTTTCAGCTGTCAATGAGAAAGACATCGTGAAAAAGGCGTCTGTATGAAATCAGGACGGTGAATATTAAGTGAAAAGAAAAGGAAACTTTGTAACTTCCCACCCTGTGTTTTACAGTCAATTCCAGTTACTAAATGTAAAAACCAGACTATTGGTTTTGGCACTTTGTTTTTCCCTCTCCTCATAACTCTTTAATTTTGGTGAGCAGAACAACTACATTGTATTTTAAGAACAGGCTCAAGGCCAAAGTCCCTGACTTTCCATATACATATGAAACTCTCCTGAAGCTGGCTGCAGGTGACCTGACCGGAACATCTCTGGGGTGTCCTGGGGGACTCCTGTGCATTACGGGACACCTACCTACCTATGACTCAGAGGTGCCATATAGCCGTGAGTGAAGCACAGACCTTTTAATTTAATTAAGTAAAGTATTAGAATAGGGCCTGATCCATAATGCATTGATACCTGCTGTTGTCTGTGCACTCACTGCAGAGGATGATGACTCAGGAAAAAGAAAAAAAAAAGGAAAGAAAGAAAGAATCTTTTAATTTATACATGCCACGACATCAATATTTTAAAAGGACTGGATAAATTGTTCAGATGCATGGCTCCTGGGCTGAGTCAGGCTTATAGCTCACTTTTTATAATTACATCTTCTATTCTAAATGCACAGCAAAGCAATTCACTTACACTGAGCAGGGAAAGTCAGGTGTCTGTGTCTGTAGCTTGCTCTCATCGTTGCAGCATTTAACCCTAAGTGTATATCTTGCACTATTATTTAAAAGACTGCTTTTCTTTTGCCACTGTGATCTCCCAATTCCAAATAAACTGCAGCTGGGAGTTTGCGACCCCACAGCATGTCTTCTTCACATTACGTACCAGAAACCCACCTGACCAGTGTAGGAATTCAAACTACCCAGCTAAGGGTGCAGTCTCCAATATAAAGGATCACAGGAAGGCCAGGACAGAAAGGGCTCTAAACCAGCTCAAGGTTGGCAGAGGAATTCTTCATGATGGAGTTTAGGAATACAAAAAAGACAGCTGCATGCTTGCCTTTACAGATACACAGCAAGCAATTTCCATCCAACATACTTTTACCTTCTCTTCATGCAGCCCAGGTTTCCTATTCCTTCACACCTGAGGTAAGCTTGTTTGCCGGTGCGCACGCCACTGAGGTCATTTATGGAAGATTAACAGTCTCTGATGAGAGAGCAGGAATTAATTGAAATGTTATCACTGAGCATCTCAGCCCATTTTCCCCTGGATTTAAATCAGTGCACTGCAACCTGGTTATTGAAATACAAATTATCAAAAGGCTGCTCCCTTTGTGCATATGAATCACTGATTCACATTACAGAAATACAAAGCAGCTGCCATTGCCACTGCTGTATGAACCACATTTGCTAAAGTTTTCTGGACAAGGCAAAACCAGAAATTAAGCGATGCAAATTTAACAGGCAAAGGATTTGTTACCAAGGCAAAACAAGTTTCCAATTAGTCTAATAGCCTGGAAAGAAAAGAACCTTTCTCTGAATACCCTCAGAGGTTGATTTTTTCATGTTCCTGACACACTTTTCATGCTTTTGCTGATAATCTACAGGTATTTAATGAATCATTTCTATGTGCTGGTAATGTGACAGCTAAATGGATGTCCTTGGACCTTTTCCTAGGAAACCTTTTAGAGAGATGGAAAGATGCAACAACCAGGCTAGAGGCAAAGGCATACAGCACTCTGACATTAGTTATGGAAACAGGGAACTTTCACATTAAAACAATATGCATGTTAAGTCGTGGTTTAACCTGGCAGGTGGCTAAACCCCACACAGCTGTGTGCTCACTGCCCCCCAGTGGGATGGGGAAGTGAAAAATCAGAAAAAAGGTAAAACTCGTGGGTTGAGAGAAAGACAATTTAATAGGACAGAAAAGGAGGGGAAAATAATAATAATGATAAAAGAATATACAAAACAAGTGATGCACAATGCAATTGCTCACCACCCACTGACTGATGCCCAGCCAGTTCCCGAGCAGCGGCTGCACCCCCCCCCAGCCAACTCCCCCCAGTTTTTTGTTCAGCATGACGTCATATGGTATGGAATAGCCCTTTGGCCAGTTGGGGTCAGCTGCCCTGGCTTCTTGTGCACCTCCAGCCTCCTCGCTGGCAGGGCCGTATGAGAAGCTGAAAAGTCCTTGACTCTGTGTAAGCACTGCTCAGCAACAACTAAACCATCAGTGTGTTATCAACACTATTCTCATCCTAAATCCAAAACACAGCACTATACCAGCTACTAGGAAGAAAATTAACCTATCCCAGCTGAAACCAGGACATAAGCCAAGCAAATACTACTAAATTTCAGAGTTATAGGAGAGAGGACAAATGGCTTCAATATTCCCTCTCCCTCAAAAAATAAAACAAGCAAACACTCCCATAGCTGTTGCTTAAATAAACTAGCTACCAAAATTTGTCTTCTGGCCCAGATTTTGAATACCAGGAAAAACTAACTAGAGGTTTCAGTTCTATGTAGTGGTGAAAGCTCTTTAAGAAGTAAAGATCTGTGGGCCTTGAATTCTGGAAGGTACTGGAGAGATAGGGTGAAATCTAGGTAAAAGCAGCTCTGAATTTTTAATTCCTCTTGTGAAAATAATGTGCTTAACATATATATGCAGAAGGTGAGCTTGTGGGAATTTCCCACATTCCCTCAGCTAGAATATCAGCTATCCCCTCCATCCATAAAATGGGGACAAAGATATTATATTGCGCAAGGGACAGTTAAAGGGAGGTAATCTATGCAAGAGCCTATATTAGTCCAATTCTGCTATTTTATCCATGACAAACACCTCCTTATAAAAGCTGTCAACTAGAAAGCTGTCACATGAGACACAGCAGGCAACTGCCTGCCCAGAAATGGCTTTTGTCCATGCATGCATGGATCGTTTATGTTCTGTAACAGAAAAGGCCACACATTGGGTTTATTTCTACAGACCAGCTTCTACATAGTGCTGGCAAGCAGGTCAAGTAAGTAACTGTTGCGTTTGTACCATTTATTTCCTAGAAGTTCTGAAAAGAAATGTGGTTACTTTCTCAAAACAGGTGGCCACTAAAGGAGCTCCCCTAAAGGCTAGAAAACTTAATCCCTCATCAACCTGCATAGTTTGCATTTCTAAACTCTTGGGACGTAGACTGTGCAATGAGAGATGTGGAAAGGACTCCAGCAGCACTGGGTACCAAAGTCCCTT
The DNA here is from genome assembly GCF_035582795.1 of Mycteria americana. Classification (NCBI taxonomy): domain Eukaryota; kingdom Metazoa; phylum Chordata; class Aves; order Ciconiiformes; family Ciconiidae; genus Mycteria; species Mycteria americana. Next base: position 66,249,801 of record NC_134365.1, read on the forward strand.
AAAATATTTTTGGAAACTCATGGTATCAGTCATCCCTGGCAGAGAAAACTTACCAATGGAGACAGTAACCTGCTGTTTCAGCTCTGGACAGGAGAGACAAAATGAGGTGTTTTAACTCTTTTCCATTATAAAACCTGAAAATGGGTACTAAGAGTTAAAAACTCAGTGCAGGGAATTACAGCTCTGTTTCTTTGAAAATCCAGCCCAGCCTGCTCCTAAAACATTTGACCCTACAATGCTTAAGAGGTGTTAGAAAACATGTGAAACAGGAGGAAATTGGAAGATCAAGAATAAGGTCAGAAACATGGCACAGATGTATTCACAAATACAGTATTACTTGGCTATAATTCAAGATTTTACATTCAGTCAGGCTGGCCCTTAAATGACAACTGTAATTCCTTTAGCATGTCAATATTATCTTTATAGAGTCTTTTTAGTCAACCTTTTTTTGGTTTTTACAACCAGTTATTAATTATAGGGCTTTAAATAGAGCAAGTGGCATAAATTTTTAATAGTAAGAAGCCATAGCCGAATATAATCTAATAAATCAATTATTATTTATTGCCTTATTATTTTTTATTTCCATGCAAAGGCCCCAATCCTGAAACTGCCTCTACAGGGGGATTAAGGCAATCTGAGGCCCTAGACAGCATAAAACTGGATATGGTCCCACCTGCCTACTGTAGCCTCTCCCTTCTTCCTTTTGTACTGACCATACCTTACCTGTGAGGCTGTTGAGGAGGGCTGACCACACTTCTGTTTGGATCAGTCGGCTTTACACCTCTTAACCAGGTGGGTCTCCATCAGTATCACATGCTTCAGGCTTGTGACCTAAACACACAGGACTAGATCTCCAGCACGTTCTGGATAGCTACTGCCCAAATCCAGCTCTTTTTAATGACAGAACAGTTATTTTCTGTGACCAGCATCAAGAATTGGCATCAATATTTGAGTTAAGGCAGAACCAGCTGAGATCATAGCCTGAAATTTCTAGTTATGTATTAAGTCACTGCCTTGAAGAATTTAGAATCAAAAGAACAACATAGATAAAAGCCAGGATAAAAGAAATATCAGTATTCACATTTATTAATATTAATAAAAATGAAACATAAGACTGGGCCTAAACTTTGGACATTATTTTTGATAGGCCTCCTTCAAAAGGGATATCTCTGTGCACTAAGGAACCAGCAGAATAGCCACGGGAAGGAGGAGGTATATTATAAAAGCAGGCAGGACTTTATGTTTTTTATCAAGGACATGCATGATTGTGAAGACTGGATCCAAAGCCCCTATAAAACTTGAAGATCATCTTACTCAAAATATTTAACTGCACAGACAAGGCTAATGTCAAACACTAACTTCTCAGTGATGGGTACAAACTTTGGAAATTTTCTGACATCTTGGTTACAGGTGTAAAGAATTTAGATAAATGATCTGATTACTTCCATGATCAGTCTCTACATTTTTTTGTTGTGGATCTTTCAGTCAGCCAACTGGTATCTTCACTGAAACCAATGGGAATTTTGCTTGCATCAGAAATTTAGGAACCAAATGAAGGAAAATAATTAATTGCCACAGGACTTAGCAAGCATACTTGATAAGACCCAAGACTATAGCAAATGCTAGACAGCTCAAAGAAATTTTTAAAAAACATTTTATCTATTCTCCCTAGACTAGTGACTTTTTTTTTTACACTAATAACATAGAGATGTTTTCCTGACTGTCAATGTTCAGAATTGAGCTAATATCCTCAGAAGTCAGATATACATGGCACCTCACTATTAATCCACTGAGTCATCCTGCTGGTTTATACCTGGTCTTCTCTAACAGTTTCTGTGACAATCTCCAGTGTGTTTTGCAATGCCAGGACATCAAAAGACCACTCCCAGAGATCTGTTAAGCCAGAGTGTTACATCCTTAGTTGCTCAGTTCCCCTCTTCTTCCCACTAACTCACAAACAAAAAAAATGCGAGCAGCACCTAGCTAGTGACATGCTGTGGCTTGTGTGCGAGGGCATTATTTTTTATTCTTGACCATTTAGCTGCTGATTCCACAACACAGAATATATGATCAGGAGGCAGACAGCCATATAGGTATCTAGGTGAAAATCTTGAATGATAAAAGAAGACATGCTAACCACCTCAATGTGCATAAAAGGTAGGCAGCAATTTCAGGCCATCTAATGCACGCTCCCCTCACAGCCTATCACAAATATTCCCACTAAATTATCCATTCAATTTATTCAAGTGAATAAACACTCCCTATTGAAAAGAGAACCACAGTTCAGTCTGAGTTCAGACTTTTTTTTTGTTTGTGATTAGTCCTCAAGCTATATTTAACTTGCTTGAATGTATTTCGTGTTTCAATGCCAGACTTAAGAATTTCTGTAGATGACTCTTTATGCCTACTTTTCTCATGATCGCTTTGTTGTGACTCCTTAGCATTCACAGTATGAAATGTGTTGATGCATTTAAAGGTCACAACTACATTTTTTCCTTTCCATGTCCCGAAGACTTGAGTCTAATTTTTAGTTCCAGGTTTATAGGAGTAATGCTTGTTCAGTTCTGCTTCAGAGTTCTCGTTCTGTACAGCCCAGATCTTGTGTGCTTAAAATTCACTGGTTTTATGAAGCTGCTAGCCATTCCAGAAATATTTCCAGAAATATTTCTGCTTGGAAATATATTTCTGGAAAGCAAAACCAAAAAAGAATTATAAATATATAGGCAACCTTTATACCCCTCTTTACAAATCTGCATTTCCTGCTGAGGCTTTGGGCACAGGCTCTGAGGAATCAGGAGATTTTATTCTTTCATTCTTCCCCTTAACCTGCAATAGGTAGGAAAAGCTCGCTTTTCCCAAGGCATTGGTTAACAGGACACATACCAGCGAAGTGGGACTGTAATTTGCTGCTTCTTTTAAGCCATCAGGAAATGTTAATGCATTTGTAGCCCTATAAAATTAAGGAAGTCTGTACACTTCTATATATAGTTCCCTCACTCATCATCCACAGATGGCAAGTTTGAGATGATGAACATAGTGGCTCAGTGTTTTTACTATGTTTACCTAAAACATGTATTTTTAATAATATACTACATCCCATGTTTCTTTACAGCTACATTCAGGAAGGAAGAATTTGTTTACACTTGACTAGAGCAAGTATTTCATTTGCTTGCCAATATGGGGCATGCATATCAAGATGGAGCTGAGGAATATAGGAACAAGTATCAACAAATAGTGAAATAATGTGCCAAAGCTTGTCAAGTATAAACATTAAGGCACACTTTATATGAACTACATTTGTGTGATAAAATCTGTATTGCTCACGAATATCAGAAGGACCATACATAATGAGATGGGCCTTTTTCTGTTAGATTTATAACGCTGCTCTGTAATGCTGGTGAGCAAAAGAGTACGGCCACTTCTCTCCAGACTGCTTCACGGCTCTGGACTTTTCATTGTTTGCTCTTCTTTTACCAGAATGGTGTCTCAGAGAGCAGAGGTCCTCAAAGTTTCAGCAGCAGGGGTGGCCCTACAGATAAATCACAACAGTAGGAACCAGTATTCCTGTGGGCTCTTGACCGTGCTATATCCCTGTCTTCTTTAATTTAAATAGAGCTGAAAATACCACCTTTTCTAGACATGTATACATAAAAAGCGATAAGCCTTACTAAACACCAACTGAAATACACTCAAATACTAAATGTGGATAGGTAGCATTTCATAAGCAGTGAGAATGTTAAAGCTGTGAATGTATGTCTTCTTATCTCCCACAACCCACACCTTTTATAGTATTCCCATGTTCCCAAGCCCAGCTTTCTTTTATAGCCTGTACTAATCCACTCCTGTCTGGGAACTTTGTGTGTAAGGCTTGGCAAGCCAAAGGGTGCACACTGGCTGCCCACCTGGTTGCTGCCTCTCAGAATGGGTAAGGGGCAGAGTTCTTGCTTTTCTACCAATAGCATTATTACTGCTGGTATCTCTCCCCTCAGTGTGCTACCCATACTCAGACAGCTACTGGGAATTTAATATCTTTCAGCTATCTGAATCATAACCTGAATCCAATAGTTTAAGAAACTATTAGGAGGAGTTGTATTGGGTTTGCATGGCAAGGTTTTGGTAGCGGGGGAGGCCTACAGGGGTGGCTTCTGTGAGAAGCTGCCAGAAGCTTCCCCTATATCCAACAGAGCCAGTGCCAGCTGGCTTCAAGAGAAATGCACCGCTGGCCAAGGCCGAGCCCATCAGCAACGGTGGTAGTGCCCTGGGATAAAATATTTAAGAAGGCGGGGGGAGCAGGGAAACTGCACAACTGCAGCTGGAAGAGAGGAGTGAGAACATGTGAGAGAAACAACTCTGCGGACACCAAGGTCAGTGAAGAAGGAGGAGGAGGTGCTCCAGGCGCTGGAGCAGAGATTCCCCTGCAGCCCGTGGTGAAGACCATGGTGAGGCAGGCTGTCCCCCTGCAGCCCGTGGTGAAGACCATGGTGAGGCAGGCTGTGCCCCTGCAGCCCGTGGTGAAGACCATGGTGAGGCAGGCTGTGCCCCTGCAGCCCATGGAGGTTAACGGTGGAGCAGATATCCACCTGCAGCCCGTGGAGGACCCCATACCAGAGCAGGGGGATGCCCAAAGGAGGCTGTGACCCCACAGGAAGCCCACACTGGAGCAGGCTCCTGGCAGGACCTGTGACCCCGTGGAGAGAGGAGCCCACGCTGGAGCAGGTTTGCTGGCAGGGCTTGTGACCCCATGGGGGACCCACGCTGGAGCAGTCTGTTCCTGAAGGACTGTGCCCCGTGGAAGGGACTCACGCTGCAGCAGTTCGTGAAAAACTGCAGCCCATGGGAAGGACTTATGTTGGAGAAGTTTGTGGAGGACTGTGTCCCATGGGAGGGACCCCACGTTGGAGCAGGGGAAGAGTGTGAGGAGTCCTCCCCCTGAGGAGGAAGGAGCAGCAGAAACAACGTGTGATGAACTGACCGCAACCCCCGTTCCCCGTCCCCCCGCGCCACTGGAATGGAGGAGGTAGAGAATTTGGAAATGAAGTTAAGCCTGGGAAGAAGGGAGGGGTGGGGGGAAGGTCTTTAAGATTCAGTTTTTATTTTCTCATTACCTTACTCTGATTTGATTGGTAATAAATTAAACTAATTTCCTCCAGTTGAGTCTTGCCTGTGACAGCAATTGGTGATTGAGCTCTCCCTGTCCTTATCTCGACCCAGGAGCCTTTCGTTACATTTTCTCTCCCCTGTCCAGCTGAGAATGGGGAGTGACAGAGCAGCTTTGGTGGGCACCTGGCATCCAGCCAGGGTCAACCCCACCACAGGAGTGAAAGATACATGGGCAAACAGGCTAGGAAACCAACAAAATATACCTCCTTTGTGGATAGTCAGTTTTCAAATTTAAATACCAACAATAAGACTATACATGTAGCATAACTCTCATCAGAAAATGTTTTACAAATGAATAGAGATAATTTCATACTCTTCCAAAATGCAGCCTTTGGAACAAAGCTGTAATTCAATAAAGCACATCAATGTCACTAAAGAGTCTTAGGACAGGGAAAGAAAAGGGATTCTGCAGGCAGCACAATTGCCAGTAAGACACAAAATTCTGTACTGAACAGAAAAGTCTTTTAAAAATGTAGTGCAATACAAAGGTATCACAAAATTAGCTAACACCAAAGCTGGATAGATGCACAGTCTCAGAGCCTCTCTTAGGATGTCCTTCCTTACACAAGAGCCTATATCTTTTACAGACAGTCCAGTTGAAGATGTTGGGAATATCCATGTGACCAGTCATCAGCACTTTCTATATAGAAGAATCTAAATTGGAAATGGATGATCAGTTCTGTTGAGGCCAGTCCTTATGCATAGTTTACCCCTTTTCTCCCCTGCCTTTCTCCATGGCACTGAAGGGCCTCTCTATACTCATGCACCAAGCCTTTATCTTCTTTGTCCAAGTTGTTTGCACAAGTTTGGCATTTTCCTTTGAGAAAGTCAGTTTTCATTCGTTTTATTTAAATAAACAGACATGGGGTGGGGGGAGTATCCCAGGACATGGGGGAATGCACAGATCAGAGAATGTGAGAGACTGAAAGGACTGCTTGATTATAGATTATGTGATGTGGAATAAAGGGTGAGGGAAAGAAGAGAGGTTCAAAGAAAAAAGCTGAAATTAAACAGTGCTTGGCTTTGAAAGCTAGGAGAAGTAGTATACTTCAAGGATGAAAGTAGAAAATTTATTCATTAATTTATGTCTTTGAGAATTTTTATAAAGTAGCTCTTATGAAAGCACCATGGATCCTCTGGCCACAGAGCAACAGGACCACAGATTGATGTGCTAGCCAAAAACCGTGTTCTCTGCACTCCTGGGTCACACACATTGGAGTGGATTATTGATTCATTGATCCCTGAAAGGATACTGAATTGGTAACAGACATTTCTTGGAGGTTCCTATCCAAGCACTGATGCAGTCTGTGGTTGCTTAACCTGTGAGACTTGATGGATTTGCAGCACAGAGTGAGACAACTTGCAAGCCATATTACTAACTTCTAGGATTCTGTATTTTTTTAAATGCGCTGCCACAAAAGTCTCTGCTGCTGAAATTGAGTCGACTACAATTTATCTGAGAAGTCCTGGGTTCAGACTGACAAATTTTACCAAGCTGCACATGGTCAGGAAGCCTGGAGATGTCATCACTCTGGCTTTAAAATGTTAATCAGTGACTAGGGCGAAAATGAGCCATTCAAAACCACAGAAAATTTCTTGGGTCCAGTTTATAAATTACACTCCCAACCTCCTTAGATGCCAAAGTCACTACATTACTAAATGTGAATGATATTTACTGCAAACAGAGCCTCCAAGAAATAAGCAATTTTCAAGCCTCTGGTTTTTGGTATATCATTACATGTTTCTTCTTCTCATGTATGCTGTAATTTGAATGGAGTGTGGGTGCTGCAGGGAATTAATCAGAGGAGGTGGCTGAACTTCACTTCCAAATAATTAGTCAAGCCTGACAGAATCAGTCACAGAGGTCAGTGGAGTGAGCCAAAGCTGTACAGCTGTGAGCCACAAGGACAGGAATCCACCTTCAAATTTGGGGGGGGGTGGTTTGTTTTTTTTAAAGGGCTGAAAAGAGATTCAGAGGGTTTCAAAATCCTAGCTTGCTGTCTAATAGAGCCTACAGGCTCTATTAGCGTAATTCTTCCCTGTGCTTTATCACTGATTATATTGCAGATAACCTCAGGAGCAAAGACCTTTCCGTCCCCTGCCAATAGTAGCCCTGTGGCCTGAACTGACTTATCTAATATTCAGAGGAAAGATACTTCAGCTCTTTATCACCTTTCTTTCTCCTGCCTCTGTAATATGGGGCTGGAATATACATATACACACATGCAGACCTACATCATGGAAGAGCATGAGAACAAGCTATAAGTACTGGAAAATCTTATCTTTTGAGCTGCAGTCAAAGGAGCTAAACTGAAATTTCAAAGGTACACTTGAAGATGGAGATCGCTTAAAATTTTTCCAGTCCCCCAGTCAAACCAAAGTTGTCAATATGCCATCCTCTGAACACCCCTTTCCCAGAGATTGTGTCATATAACACAAATCAAAGAAGATTATATTTTTCAAAAACTTTCACCAGTGGCTTTTAAATCTCTGTATCAAAATCACTATACGTAGGGCAATGATATCAGTTGGACTGTCAGGTCAATGCTAATGCTTTGGGACATCTTGCTGATGAGATGCACTTTAGCTAATTGAAACTTCCTCATTTATAAATGAAATATAAGATTCTACATTTGAAGTTTCACCTGGACAAAATTAGTTTTGCCATGCTAAAAACAGTGTTACAACCTTTCTACCTGTTGAACCACATCATTTATTTTCCTTACAAAATATTATTTCAGATCTACACAGACTGGTTTTTCTTTCTGAAGTCTTCCATATCTTGGCTGCTTAATTTTGGATAATTTTCTGAGATTACTAAACTCAGTTGCCCCTTGCCCAGTGCCTTTAAAGTAAAAGGAACACATGACAGTCTTGATCTCCTTTCTAATATAAAGGTGTGTCTTCAGATGTTAACCACCAGTGCATTTGATTCTTATACTAAATGACCCATTTTAAATGCCCCCTATCTTTGACCTTCTTTTTTTCTTTTCTGATACAATACAATCTATAAAGAGATGACAATACTTGCAAAATGTGTGAAATTGTTCCTCTGCAAGTAGCATATATTTAAATTAAACATCAAAAGGATTTGTACTTCTTAGCTAAACAATATTAAATTGCCATACAGCAAGTCAAAAAATATGTTCATGCTCTGGATTTGTTATGTTTTCTGTACATATGGGAAGGAATAATTTTTTCCTGTTTTCCTTTTACTTTTGGGGAGAACAGGAGAAGAATTTCTGGTTTTTTTCAGAACATGGCCCAGAAAAGTCACTGCTGTTGCAGTTTAGTATACCTTTTCTACAACCCCAGGAAAAGCTGATTTTTTTTTTTGTAAATCATTATGGGACACTGAAGTTCACATGTTGCTAGTAAAACTGATGTTAACATTTTTTTCAGATCACTGCACAGTGACTGATTCAGTCTTACATCCAATCTGGCTTGCTCGCTCAGCCCAGCCCCTTGAAAACAGACATGTCCTGGTCAGCAATATGGATTTGTCTTATGATTCTGTTACCAAAAGAAAACAAATTAAGACCTAAGTTCTGCTTGAAGTCCCCATAAAACATGGTGGCTTTCATTCACCTAGCAACAAAAGACAGGTAACAAGAAAGAATTATATACACTGAAGTTGAATAACAATAGTTTGACCCAAAAGATTTATCTGGAAAAAAGAATGAGGCAAAACAAAATCATATGACAATCTGGGTAGAATTCAGCAAATAGTTTCAGTTAAAAAGGGGAAAGAATATACTAGTTATGAACATATTTAATTTCCTAAAGAAAATTCTTATTTTGAAGAAGCCTTCATTATTTTAAAATGAAAAAAACCCAGGCAAATAGGAAGGGAAAAAAAGGTTTAGAAGTAAAATATTTGGTTTAACTGAAGTGATGTATTTTTATAACTTAATCCAAGAGAAGACATTTCAGAAGTGTTTTCTTTTTCAAGATTTTTCCAGGCAGGATTGAGGGCAGTCATTAATTGCACATCATTATTCTGTCAATGCTGGAGTCAAAGGCAAAACAATTCTTACAGACATACCCAGGTTTAATACATATACCAAGAGGAACAGAACCTCAGCAGCAGGGAGCTCAGGCTAGACTACAAGAGCTGTTGGAATGGGAAGGTGGATGACACAGCCCAGGCTGCTGCAGAGCTTTGTGGCTCTCAGTACTGCACTCCAGATTAGCTGCAGTGTAGGGACAGGACTAAAAACAGATGGACAGGACTGTTTACTTTTACCTGAAACAATAGTCTGAGAGCAATAAAATATTCTTCAGTAAGCCTAAGTACAAAATACTTACCCACGTGTTTCTCTTCTGCTTGGGCTCTGGACAGCCTTTCTTCCTCCAAATCATCATTTATATCCATTTTCTTTCCTGGCTTCTCAACTTCTAGACTACTTTTCATGATTCCACTCATTACCTTCTAATAAATAAACAATAAACTGCTTGTGTGAAAGACACAACGTATTTCAAGGGAGGCTCACAGCTGTTTCTCTTTAGGCACCTAAGTTAACCTGCTTAAATTAGGGCACTGGGTACCATCAGTTTTTTCTGTAATAGATGCAGAGAGCTAGAGTTTTCTGGGGGATAATTCAGCACACCCAGGTGAGGATGCCTTCCCGAGCTACAGTGAGAGTCTGGAAATTGAAGTTAGATGCTGCAAATACTTTTTCTACCCCCTTGATTATCTTAATTATTTTACTTCTTATGCTTTTGTTATTTTTTTTTTTACTTAATAAGATTATTAGAGAGAAAATGATAGGTTCTCAGTTTATAGTGGGGGGGTGGGGAGGGCATGTTAAACTTATAACCTGCGCTACTATGGAGTGATTTCTTCCTCTATAGAAAAAGGATTATGAGTGCAGTTTTCTGACACCAATAGGATGTAGTCAGGTGCTGTTCCTGCAGAGTTGAAAGGCATAAAATGAGGCAGTCAAACCATAGTTGGACTCCTGTAACAGGTTGCTAAATAATGAAATATATTTGAGTTAAAGGGGCATTATTCAAGGAGTGTTAGCCTGCAGTATGTGGAATACTTTGGTTGGGGTTTTGGTGAAGAATAAAGTAGTATATCATAGCAATTCTTGTGTGGCAATAAGATAAGGTAGACAAATAGGTGTTACTGAGGTCCTTTGAATGCTGTCCACTAACAATACCATGAGATTTCCTCAGATGGATTGCTGAACTTCTATGTCATTGACTTCTATATAATTAAACTACTTTAAGGCAACAGGGAGGGGTTTATCACTGGAATTTCTTTAATGTAAATGGTCACTAGAACTTCCTAAAATATATTTTTCTTATTTTTATAGTTTCTATGATTGGCAGGTACATGATGGCATCTGTGTAATATAAGCATACAATATCACTTTTATATGCTTCAATGTAAACCTTGTACCTTGGCTTATCTGTAAATCTTCCCAGACAACTTTGAGAGTACATTCTAATTGTTGATGATTAGTAATAACAGATTGCCAAAGTGCTCTGAAATTAAAACCAGCATAGATTATAGTGATTTATAGTGTACCTGCCACTTGGACCTGTCATGAATAAAAATGTAAGATTTCTATCACCAGTCTCTCCTGGGACATGCAAAGGCAGTTCAGTGTGAGCTACAGAGGAAGAGGTTGCAGCACAGGCAGAGAAGGAAACAGTTTGGTGATCTTGTGACCACCCACTCACAGGTATCTTAGTTGATGTGATAAATAAACATTGTAGCTCAAGCAACCAAATCTTTACAAGGGAAGTTAATGTCTTTTTTACTACTTTTTTTTTTTTTTCAATTCCAGTTCCCAGTTAAAATTGTAAAGCTTTTATGGATCCTAGAGCCAATTACAAATTCATTGGCCTAAAGTTTTGAAGAAAAACAGGTGAATAAACTTAAAAGGATTGTGAATTATTCACTTGTTTACTCAAACAGCTCTAATAAATACCTACAGTTAACAAGACATAAGACAACTTGGTTCTTCTGGGTCATACTACCTTTTCCTAGGTACCTTTGTTTGATGATGGAAGGTTCTCTGATGTTCCAGGAATTTTTTTCAACTTCATAATGCTCTAAGATCTCCTAAGCCTTCCCACCTTTTCCTCCTCTTTCCTAATCTTGTCTTGCTTTAGGATGTACAGCATATTTGAACAGTGTAAGTCAGAGTGAAAAAAGCCTTACGGAAGGAGTTAAGTGTTTGGGCAAAAGGGGGCTTCCCATGTTTGTGGGAACCTAGATGTCTACTCCTACTTTACAAGGAAGGACCTGATTGCAGCTGGACCTAGTTATTGCAGAAGCTTAGGAAAGAAAGGGCAAAATTTACTGCTGCCAATTCTGAAAGCATGTAGAGTGCTCTAAAAGGATGTATTGCAGAGACGACAGCTACTCCCTCTTTTCTGTAACTTTTCCCATTCATGCATGCAAACGCTTTTTGTATTGTGGAATGGAAACACCAATGTACAGCAAAGAATCAAACTAGTGAAGCCCTGATGTTGCTGTGGAGTCATTCCAGGGCTTTATGGAAGACAGCTCAAGCCACTAGCTGGAGAAAATATCAGACCCTTCACGGATTAAAGCTATGGTTATTTTTTTTACTTGATTTCACCTAACTGGTGAAAGCTTTTGCAGAAGAGTGGAATCTGGCTTTTCTCCTCAACTAAATTTTCACTCTTATTAAGTCTATGTGATGCTAGGAAGCACTTGGGGAATGTGATTTGCTTTGCAGGTCCAAGTACCTAGTTGCTTTCTCATTGCAAGGAGTAACATTTACTGCCACAAAATAAGTCACATTGACAACTCAGGAAAATGCAAAAGAAAATATTTCCAGTGAGTCAGAGCCTTTTCTTGTGTTATTGGCCTCAATGCCTAGTGATGCCAGCTTGTACCAGTGGAGGACAGCATCAGTTTGTGGTGAATATCAGTCAGTCACATTTCTACACAACTGGTAGTTCACCATTCTGCTACTCTGCATAAATATTTATGCCAGGAAAGATGAGTGCAAAATGTTTTCCAAATTGGTTATATCTGTTCCTGTTCAGTGAAAAGATGATACAGGTTACATAGTCATGGTAAATTGAAATCACTGCCTTTAAAATTAACTTTTGAATTCTTCATTTATTCAAGCTGGCAAGAAATCAATCCCTAATCATTTTTCAGTTATTTTTCCCAAAGCTCATATTTCTCCTTTTATCTAAATCTCCAATTTGGCTTCCTGATAACTAGCAAGTTGTGACAAATAAGTTAAAGCATGGTGCTCTTCATGTACAATATGTCTGAAAAAGGTACTCATAATCTCTTGGGTTATATATTTTAGAATCTCAATTTAAATGCAGATTTTTAAGTCCCCGGTTAAGCATCCATGAGGGATGTCTCTCACTTGATTAAAATACCAATAGTGAAAATATTTTGGATTTAACATTTTCTTCCACAGAGTGAACATAGTTAATAGGGACTCCCAAAGAGGATAAAGTTTAATGGATGATTTTTTTCAGGGAATTTTCAGGTAATGCAGTAATTCTCCAAGTAGGCTTATTTCAATATAACAGAATTCCAATGTACTTACTCACAAAGGAGTTAATACGTTTCAGCTAATGCCTGAGTCATTTTTCCTTTTGTAATCTGAATTAATATTTATCTGTACAATACCTCTTAACCAACAAGAGTTCCTGCTCGAGATGAAAAGCCCAAAATTGCAATTTGCCATATTGCACCTTGACTATGTTTCATGCAGCCCTGGAGCTAAAGAAGGTGTTTGTATTGACTAAGTTGAGACATATTATTTGGCTGGCTAAGATTAAATGCTAGTCTTTATAGGCCTACTCTACAACCGATTGGGAATGGTAGCTTCTTTCAGAGCAATTTTAGGAAGCTTAGGCAGACCAGCCAGGTAACTTAACTGGATAAGATGGGTTCCTCTGACACTTAAGACAGCATCTTCCAGGCATGCCTTTGCTGCATCGAATGCATGTATATATTCCAAATTATATCGAACGACTCCCATAAGGAAAGTAAGTGCTTAACTATTTGCAGATTTGGGGTTTTTGATTTTAAAAAATAAAAAAAAAAAGTTTAATAGAAACTGGAGTTAAATACAGCTTCATTTTGGAAAGCTGTATACCAGTTATGAGATCCCAAGGAAAGACTGTACAGCAAGACTGAAAATTTATCGCTGTTAAGTCTTGTTTTAGCAATTGTATTACTCTCTAAAACAACCTTGAAATCAAATGTCTTTCATACAGTGAATTGTCTGAGCTGATCTACAGAGCATGGAAGGAAGCCAAGATAATGTGGATTTTATTTATTTTATCTTTAAACTCTAATGAAGGGACACACTAAAAATAACAAAAATCGGTCTTTTAGTACATGTTTCTCTGCAGCCGTCATAAGTGGGCTGATAGGAAGCAGAGGGCTTTTGCATGATGACCTGAGCATGTCAGAAGCTATACAGATGTGTCTTGGAACAGTAAGGCTTCCTTCCCTTTCCATTTGGCTGTGCTCAGTCTCAGACTAGCCCACTGAAGGACTGCTGCCCTTGTACAGTTACAGGAACAAGGAGCAGCAGCGATGGACACAGATCACCGTGCAAAGCCAATTATTCAGACAACATAAATTTGCTCCTGGCCCCAGAGAAACAAATTTAAGGCAAGATAGGAGAAATGACTGCTGGCAGACATGGATGCATAATGATGTATGAGGAAATATCACTCAGCATAATGATCAAAAAGGCATGCCAGCAGCCAAATGTTCCTCTAGTCTTCCTGAGGCCGGGGCATTTCAGTGAGGAGGCTGAAGGAGATAATGAGACACTGAGATGCTTACAAAGAGCTCCTCTTGAATTTGATGTTTGGCTCCACTAGTCCCCTTAACACATTGCATTTGCTCAGTGCAGTTCCTTAGTTCTTTTTTTGTGTCTTAAGTGGATGTTGTTTAAATGCTATTGGTTTACAAAGAATACAAACTTTCCAACATCATTAACTTTGTCAAACACAGTTCCAGGGAACTCCAGACCATAGCAACGAATATAACATGCAGTCTTATCTTAGTCCTTTTGAGAACGAGTCGTGTATCCATCCTGGACTCTACCTCAAATGACTCATCAGCAATGGAAGTCCTCATTGACATTAATCATAGGATGCCCAGACCATCCTTCCTCTGTCTCTCACTGTCACTAACTCCATTTCAGCCCATCTGGGGCAGCTATCTAATACATTTAACCTCTTGCATCTGTGGTAGTGAATATTTTTTGTTTTATTTTTTTAACCCCACTGATGATGATCAGTAATGTCATAAATGTTGCAACAGTCAGGGCCATATCCAGCCATCCTATCTCAGTTTATATTTTCCTACTTAAATATTTCTTGATATAGCATGCACTTTTTTCAAAAGTATTCTGGAATTTGTTTTTTTCCTCTTATATGGTGATTTATTTATCTGTACAATGGTATCCTTTCATGTGCCCACATTATTTAATTGCTAGGCTTATTAGAAGTATTTTTCCTTGTAAGGTCTAGTCCATTTTTCAAAATTGCTTTCAATTTCCAGATTCAACCTGATATTGTTGTAATAGTTTGCCTAAAAAAATAACCTCTAGCATTCTCCTACACATCAGCTCCTGGCACAAAACTAAGAACTAAACTAAAAAAATATTGTCTGTCTTCACTTCTAACCTTATCTAAACCCCACTCCCAAATGTCTCACAGTTCAGCCTCAGTATCATACTACTTGAGAGTAATATGCTGTTACAAGGATGGCTTGTGTGGGAAGCAACATCAGCCTTGTTTAATCTTGTTTGCTGTAGTGTGAGCTAGTCCCCAGGAGGTGCCGAGCACGTCTGGATTCCACTGCAGTCACTGACAAATGCAGGTGCCCTGCAGTTACTCTGATTTTTAGGATCTGATTCTGCTGTAGCATTAATGCTGCTTTTCCTTGAGACTGGGGAAAGGATGTTTCCAAATCCTGCCCTAAGATTTCGTGCCTGCTCAGGTGTTTGCCTGTGATTTTTCATTCCTATTACTGTAAATCTTTTCTTTCTCTATTTTCCAACTTCATCTGAAACATGTAATGATTTTAATTGAAATCACCAGGTACAGTGGATTTGGATGATTAGAAAGTCTTCATGATGCAGTACCTTAATCTTCTTTGAAAACAGCAGTTGGGGCTCCATGCAACTATGAAATTGCAAAAAACAAAGGAGGAACAAGGAGTTTAATCACACTGCAGAGAATTATTTCACAGTGCAGCATGTTGTGTTTAAACTGTAATAATACAAACATATACAAGTGAAGATAATTTTTTTTTCCCTCAGTTGTGTCAATTCTATTAGGTTTTCTTTATCAATAATTGTGGGTTGGGGTAGGGGGATATTATTCTGAGACTAACAAGAGTCTCCACCTTGTTCTTAGCCCAGAAACTCCATGGGAATCAGCTGACGTACACTGCTGTGTGGCTTATGTTTGTGTAGACATAGACAATCAAAAAGAGTAAATCTGACCAGATCATGCTCCGAACTCTTTGAAAGTCCTTTTTGTATTGTCTTCAGGGTGGAAGACTGTATAGCAGAATGAATTCTCCAGATGCTGGGGAAAAAAAATCAGCAATACTGTATTGATACTGCTTACAGGTCTTTCCGCTGAATGCTACTCATCTTGCTAAACCTTTGGAGTGGTCAGCAAGGCCAGGTAAACAACCATCACTAGTTACAGAAAAGGGAGAAAAATAACTCAACACCTCAACTCCTTTTTACATCCAGACCCTGAATCACTCAATACTTTTGAGCAATTTTTCAACAGTTTCATCTCTGCTCTTATGAGACTAAGGGATGATTTTATTGAGGCTACTTTTATGTGCAACATCCTCTTTTCAACTACAAGCATTCAAGCTCTTCTAGCTGCCTAAGTTCCACTGAAGTCCTGCTGACTGAAATGGCTTAAAGAATTGGCTGAGAAGGTAGCCCTTTCTCCTTTTCTTTATTGTGACTTTCCTAATATTTTCTATTTCTGTAGCACTCAAGTTCTAACACAAACTACGAGATGTGTATGTATCTTCTATGTGGTTTCTGGTATTCCAATGTTACTTTGCTCTGTCCTGTCACTTGAGCTACTGGAGCTTGCTGCCAAGGGCAAAGATAAAACGTATGGCAAACACTGTTCCCAGAAGCCTTCTGGATTTTCCAGACAGCCTGCCAAGCACAGCAGCTTGTGTAAACTGACTTTGTACTGGATTCTAACTGCAATAAAAACTTCAAGTTTCAAAACTCCCTGGAAAGTGGGACTGTAATTATTCTCTGAATGCTCCTTTCCGAGACTTTTTAAAACAAAAGCCAAGACCTTCATATAATCACAAAAGCCATCTTCATTTTCAGTAAGTCACAAGCCCATCATTTGTCATTGCCTCAGAAAATGCTGAAAGTGTGGGTTCTAATGGTGCAAAAAAGGGGACCACAAATGTACTCAAGAAATATTTACTTACTAGAAAAACTCCAGGAGCATGGATACCTTTAGCTACTTTAATCTTCTACAAATTTTAATCATTCAGGCTGTAAACACAAGATTTCACCTTCTGGTGCCTTTTACATCAGTTGCTCCATCATTGTGCAATGATAAGGTGACCCAGCTGGAATTCAGGAGAGCTAGTGTTGTTTTTTTCCCTGATATATCCATGGTCTCTGAGCAAGCCATTTAGTTTTACTTGCAGAAGGATGTAAGCATCTGAATTTGGCATAACTGCTTCTGTTAGTACTCCTTTCCAACATAAGGATTTTAAAAAGCCTCTTCAGCTGTCACCTAAATCAGGAATTATCTAAACTGTTATGCTTTTTACCAGCAAACATCCGAGGTATCTGAACAGCTTTTTATATCCTACATGCTTATTGCTCTTCCCTTGGTTTTTGAAGTGGTCGAGTGCCCAAAACCATAGCTGTGCCCATGTACTGGATTGGCCCTCAACACACACAAACAACAGATGGCAGCAGGGAGATGTGCTCTCCTCCTCAACAGCCTCCCTTCCACCTTCCTTGGGATGTAAGGGATTGCTCTGCTGCTCCTAGAGAAGGGTCTGGTCTGATCTGTGAATAGTCCACATGTTCCAGGCCATCAGCCATCAGATGATCTGAGGCTAGTCCTTATCCCTCTTGAAAATGTTCCAGATGGAAGAATATTTGAGCATTTGAAAGCAAGCCAATGACCCTGTAGCCTGTTAAGAGATCCTCAAGTGTAGCTACAAGAGAGCTGCGTGAAGGTACCCTGTGAAAGCGTTGAGGCATTACTTGGTAGCATGTTAATGTTCTAATGGTCAAAAAGGCAAGCATCATGAATTTGAATTGACTTGGATTTAGTTTGGGATGAAAAAGAAAAATTACTGAAACTACTTGGATGTCTGGGGAATTTGCCAGGAACTCAAAGGCCCCAGTTTCAGTCCATTTTCCAGTATGTCCCTAATTAAATCCCTTGTTACATCAAGGACTGAGACCTATGTTTCAGAAATGCTAGACCCTTTTGACTCTCTTCCACACAGTTGTCCCATCTTGTTTTCCAAAACCCTGAAGAAGATTTAGGACTTCCATGGAAAGCAGAAGTTTTTCTGCATTGCAACACATGCTATAACTTTGATAATAAGAGTATCTACTCAAAGAGTGGCTACTATGCACAGAACAGTTGAGGCAGGAAGGGATCTACTGAGATCATCCAGTCTAACCCCACTGCTCCAGCCGGGTCACCTACAGCATGCTGCCTGGGTCATGTCCAGTCGTATTTTTAATGTCTCCACAGATGAGATTCCCCATCCTCTCTGGGAAGCCTGTTCCAGTATTTGACCACCCTCATGGTAAAAACACATTTGCTTGTGTTCAGATTGAATTTCCCAGTTTTTAGTTTGTGTCTATTGCCTCTTGTTCTGTCACCGGCCACTACAGAGAAGAGTCTGGCTGCCTCATCTTCATTTCCTCCCATTAGATATTTATACAAGCTGATAAGATGCTCCCCTGAACCTTCTTTTCTCCAGGTTATTGCTAGGTTAATGCTTGGTCTGCTGAGCTACCAGGGAAAAATCTGATTCTGGTTGTACTTCATTTTTTGAGGAGTTTGGGCACTCCTCTGAATCCCAGAAAAACTCCTTAAATGTTTCATAAGCAGGCTTAAAGAAAACTACTAGCCTCGGTTGTTTTTGTTAGCCTATGAAACTCTCCAAGCGCTTTGCTGGCACTTTGAATCTTGTTCTTGGTCAGCTCTTCTTTGAGACAAACTTGCAACTGAAATGGCATATGGAGTCTAATAAACCTCTGTGTGTGTGTATCCTTATTTATATACCCATGATCATCCTGATAGCAAAAGGCTCATAATTTCATTGAAAAAAAAATGTAATTACATTTTCTAAGTATTCCACAAACTAAACAAAAACCAAAAGATGTTTGCTATAAATATTTTATCTGTCTCTACATGGTTGAGAAACCAGAAATAGTAAGAAGTGCTGAAAGAAGGATATTCTGTTTTACTTTAAGCATCAATATATGCTGGAATGCTACACAACAGATGGCAGATAGCTAGAAACACATCAAATAAAATGTACTGTAGAGTTTGCTAAATTGGTGGCAAAATCAATCACAGTAAGCTCAGAATTTGATCCTGCATTTAAAATGGGAATTGGTGTCGCCCACACATACAGTGTCACGCAGGATCGCCTATTGCTTGATCCAGAACCACCAACATGCTCTCACTGACTTCAGTTAGCTCTGGGAATAAACAATTCTGTTGAGCAGTCCAGAAATTAAATAATCACAAAATATCATCTGCAACTGGTGAAACAGAGAACGTGAAAACCTGTTCAAAAAGTAAAAAGGGATTGCAATAGCTTTGTCCATAGTGGGCACATTTGCTACTGGGAAGTTGGGAAAAAAGTTCTTCAACTATAGTAAACTGACTTCCAC
Source organism: Mycteria americana (assembly GCF_035582795.1). Classification (NCBI taxonomy): domain Eukaryota; kingdom Metazoa; phylum Chordata; class Aves; order Ciconiiformes; family Ciconiidae; genus Mycteria; species Mycteria americana. Next base: position 66,268,874 of record NC_134365.1, read on the forward strand.
TCTCAGTTATTGAATATAATTTTGAAGTAATTGGACTGGAGCCATGCTTTTGTTATCCATGTGTCTGATACCAGAATCTCACCAATTTTGTTTACAGGTGGGCTGCAACTGTGGTGTCTATTAGAGGTGTGGCATGGTCTCTACTATTGCTCATTGAGTCAATAAAATACACGGTTTAAGGTTTTACTCTCCAGGTACCTTACATGGTCTGAGACACTGCAAATGAATACTTAGTTAAAGCCAGGATTATATTTATTCCTCAGGAAAACTGTGATTGAATTCCATTACAATTATAACCTCAGTGTCAGCATGGGTGTAACTCATGAGAGACCTTCATTGTGTTTGAGGGTGTAGTCTCTAGGAACTGACATTGAAAAGGTTAAGTGACTAAGCATAGAGTGAATAGAAGGGCAGGTAGCAGGGATAAAAGGGATAATTGAGTGGCCTTATATTTTATTTTATTTAACCAGCAGGAAAAACTGCAAATGAAGCAGCTGTGCTGTGAAGTAAACAGAAGCTGGGGAGCAGCAGAGAAGGAAAAAAAAGGCACATGGATCAAAATATTTTGTTTTCATAAAAGAGAAGCTGACGTTGTTTTATCCTGGTGTCAAGCCTTTCACGTAGAACATCTACGTATTTCATTTCCAAACTTTTTTTTGGACCTAAAAGCCCCAAATATTCCAACAGCATCAAACCAAAAAATTACAACATTACTAGAGTGTACAATTTGGGAGAAGAGGCGGTTCCAATTGAAATGTCAGCAAAACTGACAGCTTTTAAACACATTTCAACAACAAACAAAGAAGAAAATCAGTTCCAGTATACCCACTAGCTATAGAAGATAAACGCAAAAAAATCCTGCCAATCTAAAGTTTAGTCTAAGTCTTCATCTGTAAAGGATATTTATTAACACCAAGTGTTTAGAACAAGAGCAAAGAAACTCAAAACATCTGAAGCTTTTCTAGTTTTTGGCAAGGTGAAAAAAGACTATATACAACTGCTCTTGAGTTTTATATTTAAATCCTTAAAACTGAGTGGAAAGTGTTGCTACGTGTGTTCTCCAGGAGGCAGTAATATGATTTGATGCTCAGTTATCTCTTCCCATTATGTGCCTTGCCTGGTAGCTGTAGTTCACAAGAGCCTCTAGACTTGTGGAACTACGATCCAGATTTTTAAAGACTTTTCCACATCTAACACTCAAGGAATTGGCATGAGGCATCTAAAAGCCTTTGAAATTCATCCCGTATCCTTTCACGCATACATAGCCTAGGCTCACATTATAAGCCAATGCTCCATGATGGCTAGATTATATTCAAGTTTTGCCTATGAAAAAGCCCCATGTACGTCAACATAATCCTATAGCATTCCTCAAAAATGCAAGCATTGAACTTGTACTTATTATATGTTAGAAACATCTCATCTTATATTGATCTAGAAAAGGTGGGAGGAGGAGCTGCTTATGTGTGTCAGAGCAACAAGACACCCGCCTCTGCATAGGTTCCTCCAAGGATTTCTAGACCAGAATCCAAGGAGTTAGATTTCCAACTGTATTGCTTTCCCTTCTCACAAATCCTGCCTTCATAGAAAGTGGGAGAAGCGTGGCTTACCTCCGGAAAGCAAGAGCAAAGCTCCCCATCCTTCAAATAGGCTGGCAGGTTTTGTTTTTTCTCTCCAGGACACAGACACGGGCAGCTGAGGGCTGTGTGAGCATGGGGCCAGCAGGAAGAGCCCCGAAGGCTGAACCTCTTTCATGTGGCTGAGCAACCTTGACCTTCATAAATGCTAACTAAAAGGGAAAACTTTAACAGGAATAATTTAACAGCTGTTCTGGAATAGGATGATAATTATAAAATTAAATAGGTAAAATGGAAAAGCACTGATTTTCCTCTTCTCAGTGCCCCCTTCTCAGCCTTCATTCCCTGGTAGCACCCAACACAATGCCTGAAAACCCCTTCAAAACAAAGGATTTCCCAGTGAGATCATGGCCCAGTGGCAGCAGTGAACATCACCATCAAATAAGTTGTTCATATAATAGATAAAAAGAGAGTTAGGTTACAGGAGAAACGGTGTTTGGTGTGGCCCCTGGGGCAAAGGGAAGCAGTGTAGGGCCCCAGCTGCCCGTGCTGCAGCCGAGGATGGAGCAGCGGCTTCACTCATCGCTTGCCAGGATGCTTAATCACACTTGCCGAGCCACCGCTGTCACCTGGAGCTTAAAACCGCAGTGAGTCTTTAATATAACGAGTAGGTTAACACACGTGCAAAGCTGTTAGAGAAGGAGAAAGTGTTGTTGGTCTTTTTCAATACCCAAGTCCAACTGGTTTGAATTTCAGCCCAGACCTCACAAAGTTCTGGTTATCCTTTTACTTGAGCAGAAGAGAAGGAGGAACCCAGTTTGAGGCCATGGTTAATAGCAAAGTTGTGGTCTTTGTTTCCTTCCATAGGCTGGCGTATACATGCCATATTCTGGGTACTGCTTCCCTGCGCCCACATCCTCTTGGATGACCCTTTACACTCTCACTCCCTTGCTCCTCTTTTTCTCCCTTTTTTTTCCATCCCATTTTTCTGCCTTCTATCCCCGTCCCTAGGTACCACATGCTAACTGCTCTATTGCCACCCTCTGATATACACTTGCCTTTTCTCTAGCATGGCCAAGAAACTATCTCCACTGACTGACTAATACAGGAGTGCTCCACTCACTGCTCCTCATCGCAAGAGCTGTCAGAGTGTGAAAAATATATACAAGTTGAATAGGGAGAGCAATGATTCTTCTCCTAGCCCACCAAGAAAATAATTCAGCTGAGTTTGTGTTCTACGTTTCTTTAATTATGGGAAAACATGAATTATTCCAGTCCCTGTTCTCAGCAAGGCCCGGGTGTGTGGAAAGGGATGGTATTGTAAGAAAATCCAGCATTAGGAAAGGATGAGATGCATCCATAGTCATGACTGTAATTGAAGCATAGCTCAAGTTGAATATGTGTTTAAGGGCTTTCGTAGAATTTGGGACTGAGACATGGTGGTGGCTGCATTAAATATGTGCTTTGGTATAAACTCTTCATAGAGATAAAATCCTCTTTTAATTAAGTGTAGCTAATTAAAGTAAACAGCAGATTTCAGGCTGCAGAGTTTATCTCATTTGCTGCACTGAGGCAAAAACAACCAAAGCCTTGTCGCACTAAGACTGTATGGCAATGTAAAGATCCCAGGTTAGCTGCTCCAACATTTTCAGACATATTCATAATTTGATCTCTGTGTGTACCTAACCGGGGTCAGGTTTGGAGGGAAATGGGAGTATTTCAGAGTGGAGGACAGGAAAGAGGTGTAGTCTATTTCTCTGTAAGGGGCAGACAGTGAGCATTAAACAAAGGGAAAATCAATTCTATTACAAAATGGCTTGTGACATTTCCTTTTCCTGTGGGAAATGAAAAAGTGATAAACGCTGTAGTACTGGTAAAAATTGTTTCACCTACTAAACTATGTATTATTTCCTCAGAGAATCAGACATTTCTCTTAATCTGATGTTACAACAAAATTTGTTTTGGCTAGAAAGAAAAAGAGAAAGAGAGAATGAGAAAAGCATTGGCAGAAAATAAGCACAAGGCTCCAAACCCACATATAACCATTCTCCTACTTTTTCAAATCTTCCCAATATTAGAAGACATTTTAAGCATGCTGCTATCAGGACATTAGGATATGGAAATAGAAGGTAAGCAGTAGTAAGACTTCTAATGAACGGTAGTCTAGCACTTCTGGGAAGAGTCTTGCTTGCTTCATTGCCCTCCACTGCTGCTCCATGGGCTATAGCTTGAGAACTGCTCTGCAGCAGCAGCCATGACCTGAGAAAGCTGTGAAGGGAAAGGAGAGCATATGGGACTTAAAAGATGTTGTTGCCTGCTCCCCATTCCTTCCCACACTCCTTACTGTGCCCCATGGCCGCCTATATTTGTCCTCACGCAGTTTGTCCTTTGCCTCAGCCTTCAAATATTTCCCCCATGACAGAAAGGACTGAGGTGGGGGCTGTGGGCAGCCTGGGGAGGTTGTAAAGAGCAGGTGGAGAAAAGCTCCAAGGAGAGAAGCATGGTCTGAAAGTGCTAAAGACGCTCAGCTCAGCCCTGCCTTAATTGAAGTAATGACTGAGGTGTTTAATGCCTCCACCCCAGTTCCAGACGTGTAAGATGTGCATAATAAATGCTCCTCAACTTGCTGAGATGTTACACAGCTAAATCCACGAAGGAATGTAAAGACCTAAGTTAATGGAGTGAGGCCATCATAAAAATGCCCCAAGGAAATGACTAATTCTGTTTACATTGGAGGAAGGGGGGGGAGAGCTCAAAGTATCCCACCAGGCCACAAATTACAAAAAGTAAAAACTGAATTAGTATTAGGTCCAGTCACTGAATAAGCAATTTTTTTCTTCTTTAGGGTTTCCCATGGAAACAAATCTTACTGCAAGTACCAAAATTGATAAAGCCTTGTTTGTTCTGAATTTATGTCTCCTGTTTGATTGACTTTTTAACTGAATTATAGCAACATTTTCTTTTATCTCCATATATAACTGGATTATGAAGCTGAGGTAAACTGTTTTCCCTTCTCTCACCACTCCAACTGTCCTCCAGTGAAGCAGGAACAAAAGAAACCATCTCTTTTGTCTACTCAAGCATCTCAAGTATTAGGCTAAAGTAATCTATTTCCCCTACATTATCTCCCACTACCTGCACGCATATAAGCAGTGATAGCCAAGGGAATGGAAACTTATGCAGGACAAAGTTACAAGTGTTTATAAGTAAATGTTTCTTATCCTCTACTGCCCATTCTTCAGCAAATCTAGCAGAACAGAATTGCTTTTGAAACCTCTATATCTGGAAACTGATTGAAATTCCCCACTGGATATGGAAGTTTTTAGAAGGTGATATCACACCCTGGTAGAGTGATTTCCTAAGCTTCTTTTCCATCTAAATTAGCATAAAAATAGCGAGTGATTACATAAGAAGGCATGAAGTAATAATGCATGTACACAAAGAAAAGAAAAAAACCTACATTGGGTTTTCTTTGGCTTTTGAGTCTTTGAAGTCTCTGCAACCTTAATATTTCGTTAACACAATTTTGAATATCTCTATCTCTTTCTCTCTAAATATATTTAGAATATATTTAGTAATATTTTGTTTAAGTATATATACTTATTATATACACACATATATATATATGCAAGGCAAGGCAGTCATTTATATATTTACACACATGCAGTTACACACCACTGGACTATAATATTTGATTTTATTATTATTTATGCAGCTGGACTAATTGCTCTTCAAAAACTATTAATTCCCAGCTATGATCTATAACATTTCTTCAGGAAAAACTGCAGTGCAAAAAAAGAAGCTTAAGCTTTACTACTGTTGCCTGCTCTAACAGAAGGCCTGTTAATTACAAAATGGGGATTCCACTATTAAGATTTCAATAATCGTCATATCACATGGAAAGTAAGTAATAAATCTTCTTTGTAAAAGCAGCTTAAGTGACAATTGTTCATCTTTACATAAAGAAAAGATATCTGCCTGACATGACGTACTGTGTTATTGCAGTTAAAAAGCCTTCCGCACAAAGCTTTTTTTTTAGCCTGTGAAGAAAACACAAGTAGGTGACTGTAATGATCAACATTCATTATTTAAGTAAGTGGTTTAGGTGCAAGCTGCACTGCTCAGACATTTACAAAGATAAAACTGGCCTTGTCCCAGAGAATATACAATTATCAGTCGTAACTGAAATTGATGAAAAGGCTCCGACAGATATTGCGCCGGGATGCATGAGCAGGAGAGGGCAGAACTGGGTTTGAAGTTGCATGCAGATATCACAATATGCAGCAGCAATTTAAGATTATAAAAGTAGAACTGGACAAAAGCAGGATTTTTTACGGCTTACTAACCTGGACTGTCTTCTTTCCCGCTTAGCTGGCTGGTGATTTTTTTCTTCCCCCACTGAAGTGGTCAAACAAAAGACTTTTTCCAAATGTTTGAAGCGAAAGCCAAGGAAACAAAAGGATAAAATCACAAAACTGCCAGGGGAGCTTACATGCAGATGCCTAAATTTAGACACTTTTTGCTACTTATGGAACAGTGTAGGTAGAATCCTATGCACCACGGAAGTCCCATTCAAGTTCTTTTTTGAGGGCTTCAGTGTAATTAACACACACAGGCGTTTTGCTTAACTTTTCCTACAGGTAAATTTTCTCAATAGTGATATAAGGGTGAACTTATTCATTAAGTACTCAGCAATCCTCTTCTATCTGTGAAATGTTTATATTCCTTTCGGGGTTCAGGCATAGGAAAGGGGGGAAAGGTTAAAAAAACAAACACAATGAGCTAAATTTCTACAGGCTACCTACTGAATGCAATACAGAATTTGTCCTGATGGCTTGTAACTATTTCTAATATTTCCAATAAGAAGGTTAATTAATAGTACTCAAGAACATATTGTCCCCAAGAAAGAAGAAAAAGAGAAGAAAAATTCTGCAGATTACTACATGGCAGCATTTCTGATGCTGAAGCTAAAGGGATGCTGTTCCATTGATTAGGCCACAAAACTGATTTACCTTTAAAGATGTTTCATATTATAGCTCTTTACTTCCAGACTCCCAAATGTGGTTCTTTTGAATATCAGTCTTCATTGACAAGTGTTTATGACAAAGCAATAACAAATGAGGCAGGGAACAGCTCCAAGGGGTACGCTTATTGCTGTCTTCTCAGAACATCCAAAGGCACTCTTAAGACCTGCTTCATTGTCTTTGCTGACAGTAAACTTGCAAGCCTAACTCCCTACTGCAGTTGAAAAACATCTTCCAGAGCACTCAGGACCCATATTTAAAGCCATGATTGTTGGTTTAGCGCAGCTTGTGGAAACATAAAATCCTGCCAAACATTTCTGGTCAGGTCACCCATGAGGTAACCATTTGCATGGGAAGTTACTGGAGGCTCCTGGAACCTCATTTTAAAAATAGGGTAGATTTAGCCAAATAATTTATGAGGGCCAATAAGAGCGGAAAAGATATTCAAAGGCATGAATGACAACTGTATATCTCACTCCCATTTACTTTCTGTAGAAATTAGGCATGTAAATGACATCTGAGGCTTTGAAAAGCTCCACTTGCTAATTTTAAAGCACAGGATGGTAGCATGTTGTAATAAACTAGAAAGCGTGTCATTCTGAACAAAAGACATCTTGGACTACTAATCTGCTGCAGGCTCATCAAAGAAAAATGTCATTAGAAATGCATTCATTAACTTAGTGCATACATTTAATTCCGTTGTGGTGTAAAAGCTGTGGTTTCTGCTGATTTTTAAAAAGAATCAGAAATACATTCCCTAAAAGCATAGAAAAAATATTACACAGGACACTTCCTGTGCATAAAGGCATAAAGGGGCATAATTTACAGCTGCTATGTAAGACATCTGGGCATTTTAAAGAGTTGCTACAACAGGCTATTGCGTTTTAGGACACAGAAAAGGTTTTCCCCATGATCACAGGCTTGCTTACCTTACCTCTTTATCCCTATAAAGCAGGGGCAACTTGTGCTAACCATTGTAAAGCCATCTGTGAGGGTTAGCGTATTACATCAAAATGTGTTCTCTCTGCATAATCTGATGTGTGCTGGGAGAATTACAAGACAACATGATGAATTAGGCCCACCTATTTTAAGAACTGGAATACATGTACTCATGGAAACCTTCAAATGAAGCTAAAATGGCAGTTGGGATCCTGCTTATCTTGACGCTTACAAACCTGTACTTCACTTGTTTTAAAAAGGAAGACAGCTGTAAAAGTTGAAGTTCTATACATAGTACTACTGAAGGCAAAAATTAAGCTCCAAAGAACAACAGAGCTCAGAGTACAATCTGGAACATGGCTCTTAACTTGAACGTGTTGTGCTTAGTTTTCAGGATATTATATGTCAGGAGAATTAGTGTGACATTACATAGACATGACTTGATTTTCTTCGGCTCCATGGAAAAAAGTGAGGATAAGTATAGTTGCTTTTGTGCTGAATTTTCTAGCAGTTGTGTTAAATCAAACTGCTGAAGCCATGTCTCTGAAGCCCTGCACAAAAGCATGGTCTTGAAAAGACACGGCATACGGGCCTCCCAACCTGCTCTTGCATTTCTGCAGCCAGTAAGAAAATGCAGGTTTTGTATGCACCCTGGGAACACACTTCTTTCTGATGGAGTGCTGTATGTTGGTTTGAGAGATTCGCAAGTGGTCAGATGACACGTCAATAGTGCAGAACTCTGAAAGAACTTGACAAAATAGTGTAGAAAAATGTTTCGCAGGAGTGTAGATATATGTTTTGCAACAAATGTAAGGCAATGAACCTAGGAAAGGAATAATCTGAACCATGGTTACAGGGTACCAAACTTAGAACTGCCAGACATAGTTCACCAAAAAGATCCCAGAAACAGCTTTCTGAGAGCATCAATTCAATATGCAGCAGCTGTCAACAAATCAAAAAAATGTTTGACATAATTTGGAAAGGCACTTTAGAACAAAACAAAGGGCATTATTTTATTGCTGTTTAAAACCTTTGTTTGCCCACATCTTCAGTCCTGTGTGAGGTTCTGGTCCCTGCAACCCAAGAAGGATGTAGTAGAGTTAGAGAAGGTACAGAGGAGGGAAGCTAACATGATTATGGTGATGGAGCCGCTACTTTATAAGAAGACACTAAAAAGTCTGGAAGTCTTCAATTTGGAGAAGTAAAGGATGATGGAAGGTAAGATAAAGATTTACAAAATAATCAAAGCAGTGGATAAAGTGAATGAAGAACTGTTATTCACCATACCACAATACAGGAGCTAGAGGATACCCATTGAAACTATTAGGAAATCAATTTAAAATAGATAAAAGAATGCAATTCTTAACATAAAGGGTAATGAACCTCTGGAATTTATCATCAAAGGAAGTTGTGGATGTAGATAGTGTATCAGCAGGTTCAAAAATGGTTAGACAAAGTCATGGATAACAGGTTCATAAACAGATACCTCTAACAACCCTAGTGCCATAATCCTGGATGTGTGGAGTATAAGGGGAATGTACTGAAGAAAGCGTCAAGACTGACACACGCTCTCAACAACATCTCCTAGTGCCGCTGTCTGAGACACAACACTGGGCTTGACAGACCATCAGTCTGACTCAGCAGGACATTTCTCGCGTCCTTATAGTCTCATATATGGAACTTCTGGATAATAATATAGGACTACTTATATGCAGTCATAGCACAAATATTGCAGGTTACAGCAGGAATATTGCCCAGGTGGTTAGTCACTGTATACTTACAGTGAGGTACCACTGTGCCTTACAGGACCTTACTGATTAAAAACTGATTTGGGGTTTTGGGAATGCATGCAGAAAAGCTGCACAACATATCTAGAGGAGACAGGAGGCACAGCACACTCTCCAGTGAGAACGTGGCGGGCAGGCTGTTAGCTTCAAGCATCCTAGCTCCAACAGATAGCAATCACTCTCCTAACGAAGTTGGCAAGCTGCAGATCAAAAGAACTGTAACGTGGTTTAAAGCACTTCTGAAGAAGGGAAGAAAGGTCAATTACCAGAATTGCCACCAGGCTGACAGGCAGAGTCTGAGGAGGGAGCCTAAGGATATTCAGCCTTCTTGGATACAGGAAATGTTAAGACTCAGGAAAAAGAGCAAGTATACACATATTTGGGGCTTACTGGTTTTGTGATACACTTTTCTTGAAAACATTTTATTCTAAGTAAATATTATATGGCTTTTAGGAGAGAGCTTGATCACTGTACAAGTTATTGTTACTGCCCCAGATGAGTGCCAGGATCTCTGCTTGCCAAGAAACTCACAGCGTGTACTGGGGAGTGACGGCTAGGTCTGGTCTGAGGGTAGGAGATAAACATGATCTCATGCAGAACCAGGCGACAGTGAGAAGCCAGAGGCTGTAGGGTAGGGAAGGCTGTGCCATTTCTGAATTGAAGGTGGCTAAGAGTGCTTTTCAGCTGGCACTGCTGACAGCTACACTTTGAATATAAGGCCTGATGCGTGCTACTAAGTGATTAACTTTACCCACAACTCTGACTGTTAAAAGGACCAGCTTGTGCTAGAATTAGTTTCTACCCATGAGGACAGCAGGCAATATAGGTATGACAGCGGGTAAGACAAAGGAATAGACACCCTTTTGACACATGGAGAAGACAAACATGGGATGGTAAGAGACTTGTCTAAAATAGCACAGGTCTCTCAGGCAGAACTAGGGACTGAGCCCTAGATTTCTGAATCCTTATTTGAACCCTCAAGCCCAGGACCTCTTTCCTGTTAACAGTAATACTGTCATATTAGGCAGGCACATACCCAGCTGGACAAGTTAATACATTGCGTTAGAATGACTCTATAATCAATCAGCTGCAAGTGAGCATCTGGCATAATAATGCTCTCGCTTTCCTTTCCTTCTGCTCTTTTTCTTGTTTCCCTAGCTGGTGATTTCTTCCTTTTGTAGAAAAGCTTCATCATTCTATCTCCAAGGATTAGCTGACACAGAAAACTGTAACAGGAGCTTGCTAGCGCTATGATGGAATATCTTTTTACACAAAAAGCTTTTAATAAGCCAGCATCTTTCCATGCCTTCCTCAGCTGTCACACGTATGCAGCCTTTTTATGTTACCACAAGTACTGAACAAATGACTGAAAGAAGTATCCACTGATGTTCATTTATAGTTTTAATGAAATGCGCTTCAGTAATGTTTGTGCCTCTTCTTGTTTTTGTGTTGCAGAAGGACTTCAGTCAGCCAGTTTTTACTGGCATCAATGACTGGGGAAAAAAAAAAGAGAGGCTGACAGACAGAAAAGATATCTTCAAAGCAGGACAATTAAATATAACCTACCAGGCAGGTGGATATGATACCCAGAAACTCAAATCAGCCTTCCCTCAACAATTGTCTCACTCATCCCTCCGGTAATTTTCCTACCCATACAATTTCTCTTCACATTTCTTTCATGTTTTCTTTATATATATACATCAATATTCACTTTCAGTCTATTTATTTTAAAAAGGTAGGTGATGGAGGAGGAACTGTGGGGGAGAAATCCCAAAGCTCTAGGCCCCCGCTGACTGTCCCCATCACATTTAGAATGAGACAATGGAGGCAAAAGAGCATCCCAAAGAGTCAGAAACACAAAAATGTTTGACTTATGTGGCCAGTTACAACACAGTCTGTATTTAAAGTGTTTCTATCAATCACAAGCTTGAAAGAGAAAAATTCAAAAATGCACTCATCAAACCGAAAAAATGGGTACATGTAAGGAAGCTACAATTTGCTCATGGATATTTCCTGATCTAAGAAAGATGCCAAACTCATCAGATAAATTGTTTGCTGTGAATTATTCACTTGGGTCTAAATTGCTATTCTTTCAGGCAAATACAATGGAAACCTATGACTCCTTGTCATCAGATTTGTTCTTCGGGAGCTGCATCACATTCACTGTTCTTAGCAAAAAGGGCTTTGTATGACAGTTAGCAATATAACAGTAACAAAAAGATTTTGTTACCTTTTCCTCCTGTTTTTAAATTACCTTCCTCCATATTCATATTACAACTTTACCTTTCACATACAGACCCTGATTCAGCAGAAGATTTCAACTTGCTTGCCTGTAGTTAAGCAAAGCTGAAGAAAGATCTTAAAATAACAGAAGAAAGAATGTATGGTTAAGGATGCGTTTATTTCCCCTGCTAAAATGGCGCTTTGAGATGTTTTCTAGCTGGCCTGAACTTTACATTCCAAAGGCAAATATTTTTGTCAGTTAATCTAAGCACAGCCAACGTCTGACAAAGACCCCGTTATTGCCGGCCTTTAAGCTGCAGTAACTTATCAGCCCACTAGAGCGCAGTCCTTTCTCCTCGTATAAAAATGTTTGGCATTGCGTAAAGAAATGGTCAAGTAAGTAGCCTTCAAAGAAATATTGTAAGCAAGCAAAACAAAAGACTAGAGAAAATAACCTTACTATTGGAAGAAAATGTAGAGAAGCAGTAAAAAAAGTATACAAAATGTCTACAATACATTCACTCGAAAAACTTAGGTCCAAAATTTGAACCTTCTTTTCCTCTTGGCCCACCCAGAAACAAATGGCTTATTGTTTTCACTTTAAGAAGTCTGGCATCCTCTCCTGCCTGTTATATATGAATACACCCACACAAGGCAGTTTTTTTCCCCTCCCAGCTCACTCTATTCCGATGAATAATGAACTTATATTTCATTGCCATATCCTTGCCAATCTCCTTCAGCACTTTTGGAAAGGGATTATTTAAGTTGCAGAGTGCTTAGAATGGTACTTATATTTTTATTTTGTCCTCCTTCAGTCCTTTGTCTTGAGATGGATGATTCAAACATAAAGCAGGTACCATAAAACAGTGTACAGCTGATGCACTATAAATCTGCACATCTAACTGTGATTAATAGAGATAGATGTTTTAGCCAGTGACTGTACAAGGGCTGTTGGTGAAAAGGGAGGAAGAAAAAGAGATCCAAGAAATCATAGTGAAGAATGAATTGTGCTGACAGAAGCCGCAATATATATATATATAGGTAAAAATGTTAATTATCTGCATAAGATAAATGGTGGCACAACATTAGAGAATGCCATTTGCAATAGTGAAAAACAGGACAGTCCTTTCTTAACAGGTAGCAAGACCACAGTGTGCCTTTGGCTGAAACAGAAGTACAGAAAGTGCCTGAAAGCATTGCTTTTTTGGACTGTTTCCCCAGATAAGTATCTTACTTTTCCCAGCCCTCTGTCTCCTGACAGGGAGTAGGCTGAAGGAGTAACAGCATTTAGGGAGCAAGAATGCTCTCTTACAAATAAATTGACAGGTGCAAGTCTCTGGATACATCAAGATGTAACTAGGGTCATATCCTGCATATGGAATCTTCTCAGGCTGTTTCATCCCAAGATGCATGAAAGTTGCATTGATATATGGGCCTTCGGTTCTGGTCATACAGCATGAGTCTGCAGCTGCTGGACTCAATGGGAAAGTCCTCACTAGGTAAGGTGAGGAAGAATCCCATGGAGAGACTGTCCTTTAGCTGGCTTGCCCTTTCTCAGCTCAGCGCTGGCCCTGCAAGACCTTGTCATCTCCAGTATGAGCCCGCTGTGGTAGCTGGTTCTCTAACAAATATAAATATGAAGACTGAAAAACCTTCACTGAATCACTCTATAATATCAGATGCAACAACTACTGCTGCTGAGCTAATGATCCAATATAAAGGAACATTTCTTATCTAAGTAAAAAGGATTACTATTTTTAAAAACTCTGAAGTATATCATGTAATAAGCAAGTCTGCAAGCATGTAAGTTTATCTTTTGTTTGAGAAATTCAGCTCAAGATAAAACTAAAAGTCATGGATCACTTCAAATTTAAGAAAAATGAATTAGGGGGGTTTTTAAAGGTCTGAAGAAGGGGCTTAAAGGAGTGACCTCCACATGCCAGTGAAGAAAGTACTGGACTATTTTAATGATTATCTGCACAGAGGAAAATGAAACAGTTCCTGCCTCTCACATGTCCTCTCACGTATATCCATGCAGTGAAAAAGAGAGAGCTATCCGTACCCCAGAGCACTAAAGTATTCCTTCAGAAAGTTACCAAATAACATTTCAGCAAAGCATGTAATGGTAACTTAGAGAAGCTACCATGAAACTAGATAACCTTTCAAATCCATTTATCAAAGTAGTTACATTTCTCATTTCAAGGCAAACAGCAGATAATAAATATAGATCAAAGGAAGCTAGTCAGTATATAAAACATTGTATTAAATGAAAAATTTATTCACAAAATAGCATTATATATTTTATAGCCTCTTCACAGCTCTTCTTATTTATAAACTGAGCTTTGTTTTCTACGTTGAACTTTAACTGCTATCATGTCACATAGCTATAACCCTTGGGGAAAAAATCCTCACAGATTAAAGATCTACAGAGACTAGAGATGGTTCCAACGACAGTCCAGAAGCGAGTCATGAATCCTTTCAGATTCTGAGGACATCTAAAATGAGATCCCAGTTTGGAAGCCCAAACAAATGCTTTTGTTAAGCAAATTCATGCTAGAAACCAGGTTCAGTAAATCCCTTTAGCCATTCTGCTGCTGAGCACACGCAGACCTCTCAGATTTCTTTTTCTGAGGCACAAGAGAGAACGCTGCCTCTTCCCATTAGGCGAGAGGCATTTCTGATGCTTCAGGTCATGCATCTGGGAAAAGCCCCAGCTCTGGGCTGTGGCTGCAGACTGTGCCACTCACCAGGACAATGTCGCATGCCAGGTCCGACTGGTAACCAGATCCTTGGCAGCAACACGGTGTCTCTGTTTCTTCTCCATTTTATGACCTCAGCCCATGACCTCATAGGCCTCTTTTTCACAGTTGCCCTTGGTAGGGGTATCGGGCTGATATGTCAAAGACAAGCCTTGTCAATATGAGAGTCATAAGCCCTTGCTGCGGGGAGGAGCGAAGGAGGAGCCAGATGAACGCAGCTCATGCTGAGTGGCCGGGACTTGACAGATGTGCAGATGTACTCATCACTCCTGCTCTTGGGACAAAATAAACGGTGGTGTCGATAGCCCTTCATACCCACCCTGCACGTCAATCCTTTGCAATCCACAAGAAGTGACAGTGACAACACAAGGTGTCATTTTCATCTTCTCCAGCTAGTTTTAGTGAATCTGGTCCCTTCATGCACAACAGTCCTCTTTTTGAACCTGACAGCAAATATGTATTTTTCTAGAGAGCAGAAGTCTGCCTTTTAATAAAAATTTGCCCATTATTGTGGATTTCATAATGTAGCTTGTCACTGCTGGCTATTTGATCTCCTTCCATTCCTACAGTAAGAACTGAAATGTTACCTTGAAATTGCGGAAACTGAAGGAGGGATATTGCATCCCCTAACAGCTTGGGGATGTTCGACTGTCAAATTTGCACACAGTTTATTTGATAACCTAGCATTATTTTAATAGACTTTTTAAATGTCAGATGTCACTTTTTCACTTAATTTCTCAGGATTATTAACTCCTTGGACATGAGTATATTACAGAGAAAATTTTAAATGTTCTATCCATTCCAAAGCTTATGCCTGAAATCTTTTTAGAGCTTATTTGTAATGCATGGAGTGAAATCCTAGCTTCTGATCTGGAAATAACATATATTAAAACTGTATACAAAACTGCATGAAAATTCTATACCTTATCAGATCTAAAGGGCTTAATGCAAATGCATCATTTCTACAGATCCCGGCACTCTCTCCTGCATCTGAAAGGCTCAGTCAGGAAAGTATGTTTCAGACGTAGTTTACATAGGAAATACTAATAAAACCAAGCCAGGCAACAGGAGAAAATGTGTATTTATATGTGAAGTAAATGAAAATTTGCTTACTGGAATGCCAGGAGAAAAACAGGGCAAGAAATGAAAATCCTTTGGGGTTAGTTACTCAGTCCTTGTGCTAGCAAAACTCTGCATAAAGCAATGTTAACCTGTCTGTGGTCCCTGCAGAGGGATGCAAGTTAGAAACGAAGGTACGGCACCGAGAGATTCAACCTACTTTTCCCCCCTCTTCTGTATCGCTCCTGACCAAGAAACTGCTGCGCGTTTAGGAGTCAGGGATCCATATGGCAGCTAACCCGAGTAGGCACAAGCCTGTGCTGTGCTGCGCTTCATGCCCAGCATGGCCCTCAGGCCTGTGTTGTGCTGCACAAGGTCCTGGGCCACAAGGTAACCTCGGCCAGATCATTGCAACCATGGAGCCTGCAGGCAGATCCCGCTTGGTACCGGTGCTGGCACCACCTGCCTGGCCTTGCCTTTATCTAAAAGTGCAGCAAGAAGTTTTCATGAGAACATCCTGTAGGAACAAAGTTGTTTTCTTGTAAGGAAATTATACATTAGCTCAAATGACCAAAAGGGAGACCTTCTCTCCACGGACAGGAGAGAAGCTCTGTGCAGCATGCCATGGGAAAATCAATCCAGGCTCCACCCGATGTTGCATGAACATAGTGTGCCCAGCATCTGAAGGGACATAACATTTACTTGCATCTATATTCTTCTTATTATTCTGTCTTACTAAAGCAGTTTTCTTATTAAGCCATTTGTTGTTGGGTCTTTCTTACTGAGGTCCAGACAGTAGCCTGCACCACCCCTCTCTCTCTTCACCTCCTCATCCCACCCCAGTGCAGAACAGCTTCCAGCTGAACTCAGTCTAATATAATCTCATTAAAAAAGGTACAAAATCACTGTGCCACTCCCCCAAAATATCTCCAAGCTTTCCTCCCAGTGATGGCTCCTCCAAAATTAAAACTCTCAGATTGCATCAAGGATGGGTATATGAGCTAACCACTGCCTCCATCCACCCTGACAAGAAGGCAATACTGACTCTGCCTATTTGAAGAACGTACAGGCAGTTTACTGGCAGGTTACCAGCGCAAACCTTCCATCTGCATTCCATTACAGGTGCTGCACTGACATCTATAAATTAACTCTTTCTGTTTCCTTCAGTTGGAATCAATCCATTAAGGACAGCAGTGAAAAATATATGACTCCCAAATAAAGTGTCCTGGACTTTTTTAGATACATAATGAATCACGGGCAGGGAATAACATGTTTTATTTGAAGTTCACTAGTAAAATAAGCAATCATTTCAAAACATTAGTGCAGATTAAATCCAGCACAATCTACAGCACCATCAAACCCAACTGTTTGGATACCCATCTCTGATAGCAAGGCTAAAACTAAGTTTATCCTTTTCCTGTATCTAAATCTTTTTCTCAGAGGAGCTGTGAATGGTGATTGTAATTAAGGCTGCCTGCTCATCATCCCAATTCCTCTTAATTTTGCTAAATTTTAGCCATGGGTTAATAATGGTAAAGTGGACAATAATCAGTTTGGTACCTCCTAATTTAGAAGTGCTTGATCTTGCAATCTTAATCTACTTCCATTAATAACGATCTTGAGCAGGCAAAGCCTGCTTATCATGGTCAAAACTCTGCACAGATACTATATACTTAAATTACATAATTACCTGATTCAGAAAATCTTGACAGAATGTGTTTAAAATTACTAGCCCAAGGCTATAAAAGTAGGTAATATCAAAACCACCAATGGATTAAGGAAGTTTCTTACCTCCAATCTCATGATTAATCCACTAATACTGTTTATTAAATAGAGTTTTAATTCAGATTCTGTTCTCTTGATATTCTATAATACCGACTTGAAATATGAGTTAGTGTTCTTATTTTTATGTCAGATGATCACAGAGTAAAATTCCCCTAACCATAAGCAAATGGAACAGTTACTTGCTGATGGTATTGTGGAATATTACACAGGACTTCCAGTTCTGCTCCAAAACTGCAGTTTTCTAAGTCAATGCTTCATATACCATAGCTGGTTCATCAGCCACACAAGGTGCAATAACAGCAAATTTAATTTAAAATTTAATCTATTAAAGCAGTAGTTAGGTACAACAGTAACAGGCTCTAGAGAAAAGAAAAAAAAAAATCTGTTTACTCTTACTCAGAGTACATTCCCACACTTTCTCCTATTTGCTCTTGCCTCTTGCAGAGAAAACCTCATTTCCCTCTCAGGTGTTCAGACATTGGTGCACTGAGATTTTTTTAGCCAGTCTGGTGGGTCTTTTAACCAGAAACCCCTTCTCAAATACAGGAAGGCTTCTCCTACCAATTTTAGTATCTGTAATACAGACAGGAAACATTAATATCAGGCTAAAAAAATCTGTAATGTCAACATTTTGAAGCAGAACTGCTTACGTTAAAATCATTAAGAAGAGAAATTGGCATATGCACTGACATTAAACATTCTAAAGCCACATTCATTCTTCTAGGAGAAAAGCTATATATAGTGGATCATTTTTTAGAAGTAGATGCACATTTAACAGCACGATTGTTTTTCTATTAGCATAGTAAATGTAGCCAAAAAGATTCTGGATGGAAAACTGCAGCAGCATCTGGGAATTTGTGGGACTGATCTGCTGAGACACAAGTCACTGGAACAGCAGTGTGAATACATGCCTATGCATTTATCAGGTACCTGTTTGTTATTTCCATGTCTGTGCTGGTGATTATGAATTATTTATGCTTCATCCATAGTTGGTTATAGCAATTCTTAAGTAAGCAGACAGTTATGAAATACTTAAATGTACAGAATAGGAACATGGCTAATGCACAAAGGAAAAACAGGTTTTGGGACATCAGACTGATTTTGCACCCACTGAAACAGGATTACAGCATACAGAAATCTGCATGCAGATTCAGCATACAGAAACATGTACACACACATACATATTTGCATAATCTACATGTACCTGCATGCATATTGGCTTGCTGCATAATTACCTGCAAAGAGGCAAGATATATAACTACAGTGATGTCTTCATTTGATTTTACAAGCAATACAGACAACCTTTGAGTATATAGGCACCGGTATATGATGAATACGTACAGAACAATGCACTGAGAGTACACACACCCTTAGATCTAGAAGACATCGTTGCTGCTTCATAACATCAGGTCAGGATAGCACCTCTTTTGTGCCCTACCTCTTTACCACTGGTAGATGAAGTCTACCTAACTTAATGAAAAACTTATCCATAGATCTCAAAGCACTTTATAAAGATGGCTAGGTATTATTTCCGCTCACAGGTGTGTAGAAGATATGCCTAAACTCATGCAGTGAGCTTAAAGTCTTTAACCACATGCAACTAATCATGCTATCCTTCATGCAACAACCCTAACTGAGATCTGGTGCTGGAATCCTATTTAGTTTCTCTTTGTGTTGCACCCTCTTAAAACTGAGGTAGTCTTAAATCTCTGCTCACCCCCTTCCTGACTGCCAAACGTAAGAAGTGAATTTAGTCACTCCGTATGCAGGAGGAGACTCAATTCACGACCATAACCACTAGAGGTCAGGCAGGATATAATTCATGGACACAAAGAGACGGGAGATTTTCCTAAGAGTGCCGTTAGCAAGAGAAATGAGGGACCAGAGTGACACTTACATAAGAAGATTTAGATATTCGCTACTTTTCATGTCAGAAAGCAAAACTGTGCTCTTGAAAACTGATATATTCAAGACAGATCACATGCACTGGTATGAAGGTACTGGTAAAGAAATCATTTTATTATATAGAAAACAGGTGTGCAGTTAAATATGGACTCTCTACATAAAGAGAAGTTGGTCACAGTAAACATCTCACTCAGCAAGTGTTCAAATCTACCCAAAGTTTTCTTGTTTACTGGATCTTCAGTTGCCACCTGAAGCAGTTTTTCCACATTGCTTTCATTGTACAAAGGTGTGTGTGGGGAGGAGAATATGAAGTAGAAAAACACTACAACACTGTATTTTTCTTGGCTGAATGAGAAATGCAGTCCCAGCCTTGGAATCCATGCAGAATATCATACTGAAATATTCAAAACAGTTCAGCAGCTACTTCCCTGAATCACCCACTCGGTTGTCACTGTTTTGGTGAGCTCCTCAGGGACATCTATTCCTTCGGTTCCTTCATTCCATAGATGATTTAAGCTCAGTGGGTGCACAGATGACCACTTCTTGTCACAAACCCAGTAGCACCGCTCAGTGGGAGAGCCGATCTGCAGCTGCCAGGGCCTCCTCTGCCTCGCGGGCTTTTCCTGTCCACAAAACTGCTACTTCTGATCAAAATGCCTCTCTCGTCCAATATACATGCTCATATTCACTTGCAGCTTATATAGGGCTATAAGCTCAAAGGTTAGGTAGCAATTTGTACTTCACAGAGTATATTTTAGAGAACTTCCTCAAACAATCATGTTTCTTTTTCCCATATACCACTTCCCTACCTCAAGCACTCACCATCCTGTGATTTGTAGCTGAGTGCTCTGATGGCACTTCTATATTTCTTGGAAGCTCATTTTCTTGGAAGCATTTAAAGTAATTCCACCAACCCTGACATTAAAGTAGGCTCTGTTATCCAAAAACAGGCTACAGTGGCTTTGGTTAGCTTACTCATTTGCAAATAGCTATGTTTTATCAGATACCATACCCAGAGTGAACAGAAAAAATGATGGAAAATTTAGTAACATTTACTAAGCTTCACATCTAACTGTATTTCCTACATTCCTAATTTGCTATCGATCTGTAAATCTATACTTAGAGATACCTGTCTCTGATAGCTCTGTCAAAAACAGCACATCCATCAGGAGCATCATTTTATTCACGTTAGCCAAAATCTGTATAGGTACTTGCCATCTACTGGACTGTGAGACAGTTAAGTACCTAAGTCCTTAGTGGTACTAGGCAAAAAGATATACAGTAAATTTAGAACCACTTGCCACAATACAAAAGGAAATAAAAAAGGGAAGACATGCATAATATGTGTTACTAGTTAAAAGAGAATCTGCTAATCTTTTAATACTTGTTGATTTCTGATAAACCTTTTCCTCCTGCAACAGCTAATGTCACCTTTAACAGATACTAAAAAGTAAGTCCTGCATCTTCTATGCAGCTGCTTCAATGTCAGAATTGGCCTCACACAAAGTGGGGAAAACTGGGAACTAGGAACCCTTCTGTTCTGGATTTTTATCTGAACAGATAAACAAAAATTGTCTAATTGCTACCTGTAATAGTACAAACTTGATTCTGCAACTGTGGCTCATACTGACTTGCTTATTTATAGTAGGAGTGATCTACCTCTGATCACTATTAATAGGGACTACAGAAGTAAACTGAAAGGTGGTACAAAAGTCTGTTCTGGTTCCTGTGTCCCTATACTTTTTATATATGTGACATTGCTGTTTTAATAAGTCTATACTATATGCATAGACAAATACCCATGTATCCTTCAGTTTCCTTAGATTCCTCCAAAAAAACAGAGAGGGCCAAGCGCTTATCAGTTTCCATGGAGAGGAACAAGGAAATATAAAGACACAGAAAAAGTCACTGTTTCTCCTTTGTTTTTATTTCCACCTCCACTGCAAAGCTCTGAATTTCATGTCACACAGCAGTTAGAAATTGGAGAGTAACACCTGGTGGATGGAGAGAGAAATAAATGTCACAGCTCTATGCACAGGACACTACAGGTTTTATTATTAGCATGTACACAATGTAATCTACAGTTGCATTTCAAATGGGAATTGTGAGAAAACACTC
The DNA here is from genome assembly GCF_035582795.1 of Mycteria americana. Lineage (NCBI taxonomy): Eukaryota > Metazoa > Chordata > Aves > Ciconiiformes > Ciconiidae > Mycteria > Mycteria americana. The sequence continues at coordinate 66,290,047 of NC_134365.1, forward strand.
CCAGTACTCAATAAGATGCTATTAGTGATTCTGCAAGTTAATAAAGACCATATCAGAAACAGAGGACAGATATGGAATGACGCATACACAGTACGTGGTCACTATGTCTCGATTTATCCAGATAGGCTGTATTGACACGCTGCTTCTATATTCCACCCCCTTTGGCAGAAACAGAGTATGTGTCTTCACAAGAATAGTGACAGAGCTCCTGAGCATATTGACTGAATGGAGCGAAGCATGGATAACAAGTGGCTATGCAAACTCATGGTGGATGAGCATAAAGCTTTATAAATAGCTGTAGCTGCAGAAATACTCTGGGCATAGGACTCTCTCTCTCCTTTTCTGTGTTGAGACTTTATAATCTCATTAATCTGCTAAGAAATTAAACAAGGGTGTTCATTAGCACATGCAGGGTTAATTAAAAGTGTAAATAAACTCTATGTGGCAGAATCAGGAGGGGCTACAGTACACAGTCTTTTCCATTATCGAGGGTAATGCAGACACTTTGGGAGGCACTGGATAGCACGGTGCAGAGGCACCTGAGCTGGTTCCACTGCTCCAGCAAAGCATCTCCTAGGATGAGAAAGAGCAATGCAGATGTTTACGTGTATAGTGTATATGGGTAATGGAAGAGTTACAGTCTGTTAACAGTACTGATGGCTGTGTACTATGTCCCTGTACCTATCATCAAAACATTAGCAGCTATGTTTCTGAAGTGTGACATATACAGGACATAAGCAATCTGGCAGAACACACTGAGCATACTTAGCTGTCCTGTTGAGACCACTGTAAGGGTCCTGCAGTATTCCCACACACTATGTTGGAATAATGCATGCTACAGGTTTGCAAGGGCCTTCAGTAACTGCACTATTAAAGTGAAAGATATCATTTTAAGCTGGTTTTTAGGATGTCATTTATTCCTCCCACCCCCTGCTAAGACCATGGGAGAATACAGCAAAAACATACCTTTGGGAGGATGGAAGGGGCAGCATTGCAACACAACACTGCTCCAGACTATACTGTACTGGAGATCCTCAGCAAATTGGGAGCAAAATGTCTCATAATCCATACAATCCATGTAACAAGAACAGATATAGACCCACTCAAGGAAGCTATTCCCTTTTGCAAAAGAAGGAGAAGCTAGCCCAAACTGTTACATAAATAGATTATGGTAAGAGCATTACCGCAGTTCTGCCTCTATTAATATGAAGGGATAGTCCGTGTATTAAATCGCAAATGGACAAGAGAAAAATATGGAAAGAAAGAAATAAATAAAGAGTGAAAAGGATAAAGCTAAAAAAAAAAAAGTTGTTGCTTTAAACTAAGGAAAAGGTTGCTGATTAAAACTAAACACCAAGTCACACTGGTATCTAAAAAACACCGAAAAGAGATCTCAAGCACAGCATTTTTAGTTGATATATCCTGTCTGCATTTTTACAAGAAAGACACAACTGGAGATATGATTGCAACATAAATGATGTAAGAATATGGAAAATTATTGTGAAAGAATAATATTTTTATTAATGTAGAAAACCAAACTTTTTCAGTGCTGTACCAGGAACAAGTATCTGCAGTGCGCCTGAGGCCTTTCTTACATCCGTTTCCAAACATATTTATTTTTTCACACAGTCTGCAAAAGCAAGATATGTTCAATTTTTGTGAAGAAATCTGCCTTTCAACAAAGTATCCTAATTCTTTTTTTTTTAATTCTGCTCCAAAGACTAGTAGTAACCATCATAACTGATTCCTCACACTTACCTATCCTGCATCTTGGCATATGGTTGTCAGGAACAAGCCCATCAACCATATATTTATAATATTTTTTCAGTGATATAGTATCCTTCATCTGAGATTCTCAAGGCTCTTCACAATTGTAGAAAATTATCAGATTATGGACGGGAAAATGAACACATAGGAAATGATGGTTTGGACAACAGTGTCTCCCTGTGGCACCGTGACTGTTACTCTTACTGCTTGCCGCTTGTTAAACATCACTAGTGAAAACTTCAAAACCCAAGAAAAAAAAAGGAAGTTATTGTCCTTGCCCTTTGATTTATAAGCAGAGACTCCTTTTATTAAACACATTACAATACAGAAAATATTCCTCAAAATATTAGAGTGTTTAAATCAGCACAAGTATACATAACTGGATGAATTTTGCTGTATTATATCAAAGGCCTTTGGTTTATCCTCTGATGCTCACAGGACAACCAGTGTACCAGCAAACAATCTGTGTAAAGCCAGGACCATGCTGGTCTGAAATGATACATCTCAGGGTGGAACCAAAGGTCCATATTTTTTTATGGTACTGAATGGAACATTAACATACATGCTTTATCAGTGTTTTCAAATGTTCAATTGACAAATTCCCTGTGTACAATCTGTATGATTAATCTGGACATTCTAAACTTGAAAACTGTGGGTTTGAATAAAGAAGATTTATTCCATACTTCATAATTGCAAGCTATGTACTTCCTAGAACAATTATAGCTTAGAGTAAACACACAGACTATATAACTGTAAAATCTGTGTACAGTACTCAGGCAGTTGCATGTGCTTCTGCTGCGCACAGCTAGATCCATAAATACGGTTGCATAAAACATTCAAAGGGCAGAAATACAGCGTCTTTCAGCTTTTTTATGTGGGTAATATAAATGCTCATGTTTAAGTTTCATTTTGTAACTTGAGATGCTGAACTAAGGTTGTTCATTTTGTGATTTGGGTTGAAAGTGGAAGGTTTCAGACAGTGCTTAAAGCACTAAAAAAATGATGAGACCGTTCCAAAATGAACAAGATTTGGAAGCCAGCAGTCAGTGTCTCTCCTGGTTGCAAAATCTTGCCACCATGAAAAAAGGGGGTCCCAGGAAATTCTCAGCTTAATAAGGGTAAGGAAACCTTAATACATGCTGAAGTACACAGTCCGTGAGTGGAAAATTGCGGATCTAACAAGCCAAAGCTCCAGAGGCAGCTTTCTCTGCTGTGTAGAAACTCAATGTGTTCAGCAGCAGCTTTGTAGGTTTTTCAGACAGAGCTGTTTCCTACTAAAAGCACACCTATGACTACTCTCCAAATAAAAAACTGGAAGATTGCACACAACTGTCTGCTATCTCAAGGCACTGATCTGGATGGAAATGCAAATGGCAGCAAAGAAAGGTTTAAGTTTAAAATGCTTTATTCTGGCTTATCTTGAAACTTTTAAACATTGTTTTGTTTGTTTGTTCTACTTCTGGTATTACCCAACCTCTCCAGTTGTTCATTCACCCAGCGTATAAGTTCCACCAACTTACATTCACTTTCCAAACTGTAACTTTCACACAGACACTTTCTCTGAATTAGGACAAAAATGCATGAGAAGATGTCATTTTTTTTCTCAAAGGCTGTGCTTTGGCAGCCTCAAAGGCAGAATTTTGCTACCTGCAATTCTTCTCTGTAGAGCCAAGCAGTTTCACTTTTCTAACTTTTTCTAAAATCCTAGAATTTCACCTACAGTTTTAGAATTTAGAATTAACTCCATGCAGCTGAGCAAGTTCATAATAATTTATTTTCATTTAACTAGAAAATCACATTGGTATCACTTTTAGTAGTCAGTTGTTTATTGCTTTAACAAGTACTGTGAGAAAAATGATGTTGCTTATGTTTCCTCTTTGTTAGTATCAGCCCTTAATGCACCCAACTCTCATTTGCTTACTAGCCAAAGATTTCACCTCTGTCAGCACTGCAAAGCCCATACTGTTGTGAAAAAGCAAACTGCAAACTATTCAGACTCTTGCACCATCAGCAAAGCTTTGGGCTAAGTTCTCCTGATTGTGATACTCAGCTATACTGAACAGTCTCTTGCTTTGGAACAGAGGCTATGTGGTCACTCATGCCAGCATGAGCTCTCCGGTGTTTAACCCTTCATTGCAACAGTTCGCTTGAAAGCAATTTCAGCCTTCAAAGGAATAAGCAGTAATGAGTGATTGATCCTTTCTAGTCATAACTTGTGAGGCCGCAGATGGAGTACTGCTTCCAGTTTTGGGCTCCCCAGAGTAAAAAAGACATTGACATACTGGAGTGAGTCCATCGGAGGATGACGAAGATGATAAGCTGACTTAAGCACAAGACATATGACAAAAAGCTGAAAGAAATTGGCTTGTTCAGCCCTGAGATGACAAGGTTAAGGTGGGGGGGGAGGGGGGAGTCACTACCATCTTCAACTACCTCATGAGAATATAGAGAGAAGACAGAGCCAAACTCTTCTTGAAGAGGTAGGTATAGGATAAGAGGTAACAAATATAAAGTTATAACAGGGAAATTTTGATTAGATATAAGGATTTTTTGTTTGTTTGTTTTGTGAAAGCAGTCAAACATCAGAACAAGTTGCCAGGGAAAGCTGTGGTTTTGTCACACTTTGACAAACTTCAGAACTTGACTGGAAAAGGCCCTGAGCAACCTCATCTAAGTTAGCCCTGCTTTGACAGGGACTAGATCAGATGACCTCCAGAGGTTCCTTCCAAGCTAAATTATTCTGTGTTTGTTTCTATAATTTTATTATTTTAATTTAGAGAAATAACTGAGATTATCAAGAGATAATATCTTGAACTTCCATTTCCTGTGAACTGAAAAGAGAAATAAGGTTGTAGAAAAAAGGTATCTTCTCTCGGGTGAAGGCACAAAGATTTTAGTTTGTTTTAGTCATGGAGACAGTAATAATGAGTTATACCCATACTCTTGTAAATAAAAGAAGAGAACGTACAGCACTTAAATGTGAAATGAATGAAGAAAACTATAAAAACACAGCGGCATCTACGAAGGATACTGGAAGAGAGAAGGCCTACAGCCAAAAGGAGATTTGTACTGTGTGTCAATAAATAAGCCCAGCCTGGTTATTTGTGGGTCAAACCTCCAAACCATTATTCACCACCTGATCTTGCTGAGAGTATTTGCCAACACTGATACACTCCTTGCTTCAGTTTTCAGAGCCAGCCCCTTGCTTAGCAATTGCTAAAACGGCTGCTCGATTGTGTTTACTAAAGGCGTCCAAGGGAAAGGCAGTTCCACTCCATGGGAAGATGCATTTCCACAGCATGTCGCCCTTCCTCACTACCAAAGGCTGGCACTCAAGTTACTGCATTACTTTCCAAGGTCCAGCCTCACTGGGATTCATGAAGAAGTACCAAAGAACTGGAGCTATATGCCTGACTGCTTCCCCTGGTATTTCAAGTACCACAACAAATACAGTTCACAGTTGTTGGGTTTCCCTGTCTGCAAGCCTTGCTTGACCTCGGGAGAGAAAAAATAACTATTTCCTTTTCCTTTGCACTCCCTCTTCCTTCAGACACTTCATATCACAGACTGGCAAAGCAAAACTTGGCCCTATATATATATATATTTTTACTTTTCAAATATTTATATATATTTTCTAAGGGTTAGGAAAAAATTTTTTTGCAGTAATGTCAGCAAATACTAAACTATTTCATCAAAGATTCACACAGCTAAAGAAAGAACTCAGGGAGACAGGAGATACTTGTCTTTCATACCCTGTACAATAAGGTTTGAGATGCATGGACCAAAACACAAAACTTTTTTGGCTAAGATGAAGTAAAACTGCTGCTGGATTCAAAAAGTAAGGGGAAGATATTAGCGTTTCTTCTCTAGCAATCTCCACAGCAGACAAACTGCAACAAATAGTATAAATATGACCAACTAATAAACAGAAAGCCGATCAATTGTCCAATTTTCACCTGTCATTCCTAGATCTCATGTGTCAGTTCCATAACTTTATCTAGTCTGCTGTTAACTTTATTATTTTCTCCTCAATAGAATGTGTTCTATATGATGATATTTTATATTACTGCTTGGCTGTTGTTGCTGAACTAACAGCTGTTATGTATGAAATGTTTGGCATTACACAAAGGGAATATAGTAAATATGAGATCAAGCACGCATTTTTAAATAAAACCTGCAAGGGTACCAGTATGTATTCAAGTCTCTTGGGTTTTTATGTTCTTTTTTTTTAATTTGGATAGCTAAATTCATTGGATTTTCTTGTATTCTAGACTATTTGTGTACTGCATTTATAAAGCATATGCATTATATAATAGTAACGTATAACTGAATACAACAAGGAATTACGATTTCTTTGTTGAAACAGATAAATGCAAAACTACATTTATATGCAAAAGTATATGGGAAAATATATGAAGATATATGAAAAAATAATGATGTTTATTATATTCCATAAGTGAGATTCACTTACAGAAGTGAAGCTCTGGTCAGCAGAGCAGGATGAGTCTATGGGACAGTTTAGCAGTTACGTAGGCCTTCAAAACAGGGCTCAACCAGTAAGCAGATAGATGAATTTCACCTCAACAGGAACAATGAGGCTAGAGAAGGCACAATTCCTTGATCTGGCAGTCTTCCTACACCTTAACTCATTATCACTTCCTGTCTCCTCCAGCCATTCAATGCATCTCATGCTTCTCAAATTTTCTGGAGGATACAGAATAGAAATAACCAGGTTTTAATCAGAAAATGAAGTACAGATTCATAGAGAACATACAAAGATATGCTATGCTGATGGGGATAATGTTTGTTCTTGCTTGTAATACATTTGGCTTATATCTCTATCAAAATACAAACGGCACTTTGTTTAGGGTGTCCTTTACACTATAACTCTTCTGGAGCGTGACTTGCATGTTGTGTTGAAACTTCTGCTGATGAGACTAAAATACTATTTTGACGTAGGGAATGTCATCAAGTAAATGCTTATATCCGAGAAGCTAACGTAAATTCTATGGCTAACAGTTATGACTCTCTCTCAACAATGAACTAATTCTCCAACCAGTGGACTTGCAGCTGGCCTAGAGCTTTGGCTAGTACAGTTCAAGACAGTACAAAGAAGAGATCCTTTGCACAAAGAGAAAGTGATTCCACTACTGCTTACAAGACAGACAAGGTAAGTAGAGAGATGCGTAAAAGCAGTTCCTATTTCAAGGATTATAATCAAACCCAGGTCTCACAGACTTTCTATGTTTAGTACTGCATTTCTTTTCAAATAACTGTAACTTTATAGTGCTTTCAAGAGAAAAAATTCTAAGAAATTCCTTTGCTAAACGCATATTCACTGCATTTCTTTCACTTTCTTTCCTGATTAATATGTCTAAGAACCAAAGTTCTTACATGCACATAGACTTCTAGGAGTTGGAATTAAACTCAAAAAAAGTAAAAGAAAGAGGGCTAAGGCAGCGCATGCAGCTTTTTAAGGCATATCTGACAGCATCCCACAGTTAGAAAATGGTATCAGGTATGGGGTTTTATTTCTGGATGCGTGCCTGAGAGATCCAGTATTAGTCACTAAGTAGACAAAAGCCATTTACAATTTGGGCCTGAAGCTAACCGATGAGTGTACCTCTAGAAAAGGCATGTATCAGGTAGAAGGGGAGAAATGTCCAACTAAACCATGTGCTTTAGGTAACAGAACTTGTAGAGAAAGAGGAAAGTGTGAAAATTTTTCTGCTTCAGTGATGAGATAGCAGTAAGGATAACATAGGCAAATTGTTGGTAAAATCGAAAGATCAGATTCACAGGCTAGTGAGCACAAATACGGCAACAGAAGTGTCCAGCAACATTTTAAAAAATGTGGTGACAACTTGGCTCCTTGATGCATATTCAAATATCTAAGTAAGCATCCAGAATTTTAAATATGTTTTCACCAGACTTATTAACTCAGGATTCCTAAAAAAGGAAGAAATTGGGTTTAGCGTATTAAAAAAATGCAAACTTGCTTACCATTTCTGCAGACTGCAAAATTAAGCACTGAAAAATTCGTATTTATGCATGTACTGGGAGCATTTACAAAACAATTCAAGGGCGCTTGACAATTTGTCTTTCACAGTTTTTTGTTTTCTTTTTCTTTAATGACATTAGGAAAAGGAAGAAGGACAAAGCCGTGTGTTCCAAACTTGTCAGTTTATAAGTGAAATTAATCCAACTTGAAAGCGTATAGATTTTTATTTCCTTGCAAGTAACATTCTAGCTATTTCAATTGAATACATTTAATCCCTGACAAGAATCTGCAAAGCCCTACATATGTAACATTTCTGTGGTTCAGAAATACAAAGAAAACACAGAAAAATCACGAGCTGTACAGCACCACCTCCCCCCCCCTTACAAATTTTCTTCGGCCGTATAGTGGAGTGCCCCCTCCTTCTCATTAATAAGACCATTGCTGCCCTTAGAGAGCATCTGTACCTTTTCATACTGTTGCTAGACTGGGTACAGTCACAGCAGAGCAGCTCTAGCTCCAAGGCTGTTCAGGATGGTGCTTGCCAGAGGGGGTTAGGAAGAGTGGCTGCCTGCTAGCAGTCAAGCATGATTCACCCAACAGGCTGCATGTTCCATATGCAAAATGTGGTTTCAAAAAACAGATGTAACCAGCAAGTGCCAACATATTAATTAATTACCACATACTTCCTTTTATGTCTCCCCGCTCATGTTTTGGAAGCATTATGATAATTATTCAGAGCATGTTCATTGCCTCGGGTTTTGCAGAACAGCTATGTAGACACTTAGTTCCTCAGTGGGAACAGATACTTAAACACCCAATTCCTCAGCCGGTTTGGAGGCAGGAGCCACCGGCCCGCCGCCCCCTGGAGCCCAGCGCGGCCTGCTGCGCTCCCGGCATGCCGCAGCGTCCCGGGCAGAGACGCAACGCCCTCCGCAGGGTCCCGGCCACAGGGTGAGGTAAGTGTAGGGTTGCCCAGGGCTGAGTTTCACAGGGCTCACCTCCCAGCCCGCGGCAGGCTCAGCGGCCCCGCCGGCGAGCTGGCCAGACGGCTGGCAGGTCCCGGCGCAGGCCGCGGCACCATGGCAACCGCCGGGCAACCGGGGGGCGGGGCCGCCGGCGGGGCGAGGCCGCGGGAATTTAGAGCGCATGCGCCGCTCCGCTTTCCCCTCCTCCCCCCGCGGTATCTCCGGGAACAGAGGGACGCTTACGGTAGGCGCATGCGCAAAGTGGATCCGGCGGTAGTCTGCGGACTGCGCATGCGCACCTCGCCCCCCTTTCCCGCGTGGGTGTCTCGGTGGGGTGGGTAGGGGACCGCGGGGGGCGGGGGAGGGGAGCTGAATGGAAACCGGAAGCGGAAGCGCCGCGCGCAAGTAAACCGCTTTTCCCTTCAGTCAGGCGGCTTCTCCCGTGCTTCCCTCTGCCCGCGTGCCCGGCCTCGCTCCGCGGCGCAGAGCCCCAACCGCCCTAACTGCCGCCGGCCTGCGGCCCCGCCCCACCCACCCAACCGTCCGCCCGCCCGGCAGCGAACGAGCGAGCGAGCGGCCGCCAGCCGGAGGAGGGGCTCCTGCCCTCCGCGCCGCCGCCCTCGCTCCGTGGAGGTGCTGCCGGCCCCTCGCCGCCTCGCCCGCCCGCGTCTCTGCTAGGCGGCCGCGATGTCTGACAAGGAATTCATGTGGGCCCTCAAAAATGGAGACTTGGATGAGGTGAAGGACTATGTGGCCAAGGTAGGAGGTGGCAGCAGCGGCCTGGGGTGGGCGAGGCGGCGCTGTGGGCTGAGGAGGGAGGGATGTGGCCTCAGGGCCCTCCGTTCGGGGGTCGGCCGGGTGGGGCTGGGGGAGTGGCAGTAACCGCGACCTACCTGGGGATAGACTCTTTGGGAACTTCCCGCGGTGGTGAGGGTCTAGGCGGTAGGGCGCGCTTCCCTTCCCCTCCCCCTCCTCGCGGCCCTCTCGGTTCCTGTGCGTCCTCCTTTTCTCACCCGCCGCCCTGCTCCCCTCCTGTCCCCCAGTCGACCCTCGTGCATGCAGCTGAGGTTATTATATGTCAGTACGTGAAACTTTCTGGATTGACAGCCAATATCCTAGTCCTGCCTCGCTGATCTTATGTGTATATGCATATGCGTGGCCTCAGTTTGGTTATCCTTCCTCCCTGTGCCTCAAGGCTCATCCTTAATAGGGTGATGCTAAGCTACCGGGTATGTTGAGGCTTAATTCATTAGCCTTCTGTGAAGTGTTTTGATATCTAGTTAGGGCGAGTGCTACAGGAACAGTAGATGCCTGCGTAATGGGTGCAAAGTCTTCAGGTACATTGTAGTATTTGGGGGCTGGATTCTGTCCTCATTTGCCTTCAGCTGTCAGTGAGGTTTGTGGGAAAAGTGCATGTACATAAGGGCAAGATTCTGCTTTGGTGAATCCTTAGGGTTCAGGAGTATTGTCTAGAAACTGTTACATCAGAGCAGAGGTTTACATGTAATTTAGCTATAATTACTTAGATCTCTGAACAAGTTAGTGATTGTCTTTGGAAGCTTGACACATGCTGACATACCTTGCTGTGATGCCTTAAGTTCTTCCTACTCCAGTTGTCAACTTTGGTTGAAAGTTACCCAAACTTGCCGTGCTCTTGGCAAAAAGAAATGTGTGCAAGTACTTCCAGCTGCTTTAGTACAAAGTCCAACAGCTTAGCTTGAATAGTCTTCTCTGACAGTTTCAGCTAAGCTACTGGACTTTGCGTCAAAGTGGCTGTGCGCTCACATGCTCTGCTCTGTCTGTAAAGTACTAGAGGAAATAACTGGGAATAATATAGTTATCCCACTTCAGCTGTTTAAGGGTCGTGTACCTATGTCTATGTAATAAAGTTGGATACTACATTGATGTGTCTTATTTCTTCTCAGCTTTGGGAGCCTCCAGAGTGTTTCAGCAGCAGATTTGGATTCTTGCTACAGCTTTTACAGGAATTCCATATATATAGGGAGAACTCACTGCACGCTAGTGATTAATGGATCCTTGTGTATCTATTGCTGAGGCAAAAACTTTGGCAGTAACCATCTTGAGTCAGTTTATATCTACAAGACCACTGCAGTACTAATTACAAAGCCTTTTTTTAATATTCCCACTCTTCCTGCCTGGCACTGCAACTCATGTAGCAAATGGATTTATGTGATCACTCTTCATCCGCTTCAGTGCAAAGTCAAATGCTTAGTTCCATCTGCTACTGAAAGAGGCTTGAGCCACCCTGGATGATGCTATAGTAAAGAGGTTGAAGGGCATCATCTAACTGCACTAATGAGGTAGAAATCCTTAAAAGAGAGATACTGTCTGTGGTTAGATGATTACAGTAAAAGAAGCTTACAATCCTTGAACAATCTTACATTTTAGAACTGCTTCTAATGTAGAAGGTGAATAAACTATGGGAATTTTCTACTTATTTGTGACCTAATCTTGTTTATTCTTTTCCCCCACTTACAAATATGCTTTCTATCATCAACTGTTAAGCATCCTACTTGCCAGTTACACAAGAAGTCTAATGTTTTCTTTTCAGTCCATTATGTTTTCTTAGCAGGTTGTGGGCTAGTAAACTCTTAGCCTGGTTTCCCTTGGAAACAAAACTTATATGAGCAAGTTTTGACTGACCCTCTTCCTTCCTAATGGTTTGTTAATTTTTAAGCTATTTTTTGGTAAGTTTTACAGGGGTACAGATACTGGTAGTTAGATACAGGGGTAGATACTGGTAGGTTTTGTGAAACTACATGAAGTAGAGGGAGGTACCTTCAGGGAAGAAAAGACTACAAGGATGAGCTTATGTTTTGCTGCACAACAGGAAATGTGCATTGAGGAAGGGCAAGAGAACTCTATAAATTCTCTGACTGTAGGAGAAGCCTTAGCTGGAACTTCACATTCTTGTTTCTTAGATTAGTGAAATATGTGAGGGCAAATAATGCTTTGATAGTTACAGTTCTCAGAAAAGTATCTTTTCCATGCTGCATTTTCTCTTTTGGCTGTCTTCCTTATCAGTTATATGGCTTCTGCTCCCTGATGCTTTCCTGTTTTAAGTATGATTTAATGTTCAGGAATTTTACTTATATAAACTTTGCAGTAGTAGAAGTTTCCTCTCCCTGTAATGTGGGAGGCAGTCTTATATATCTTACAGTCTGCATCTTCATAAAATTCTTTCTTGTCTGTCTTCCTCAAACTTTTGATATCCAACTTCTCATTTGTTTTGTTTCTTGTTCTAGTCTTGTTTCTTCATTAGTTGGTGGAAACAATACAGCTTTTAACTATAGTCTTGCAGTTTTGCTGCCAATTACAACATAAAGGGTTTGACCTCTGATTTTTGTTTCATATCTGAATGGCAGGGCTTGAAATGCTAACTAGATGACCCTGGGCACTTTAAATATTATAGTATAAATGGATGTCATCAGTGAGGCTATAAGAGTTGAACTTTGATAATCAGTCATGGCTTTTTTTCACTTTTGTGTAATAAGCTGTGGAGGTGCTGTCTTTGGAGCCATTAGTATCTCTTTTTTTTTTTCATCTCAGATTTGATTAGTAGGTACCAAGAGGAAGGTAGCTTGATGGTGCTCAGACTTTGATTCAAACAGCAGGTGAAACTTAAAGTATAATGTGAAAACCTTTCTTTTCAATGACATGGTTTATCTTCTTCAAGTAGAGGAAGTTTCTGCCACTTCAACAGTTCTTGGGCAAAGAAAGGATACAGAGGCAGGAGGAAGAGATTCCATTTGCATTTTTTTGTATTTCTATATAAAGAGATCTTGCATTCTCCTAAAGATACTTTCTTCAGAAAGAATCTTTCACAGAAACAGTTGTTCTCAGGGGTGACAATGAAACAGACAAATGCCAAAAGATACTGCTTTGTTGCTTAGCAAAAGAGATCTTAGTGCTGCCAGTCTTTGCATTTGGAAGACATTGTTGGCTTCTACTTGATAAAAATGTGAAAGATTATTTGTATAGTTTGAGTAGTCCTGTAAGACACTTCTTTTTTGTGAGAAACATCTTATTAGTCTCTACATTTCTTGACCTGTAATCATGTTAACTTTTTCTTTATGGTAAATGTTAATTTCTACTGAAATACTGTAGTTAGTGTGTTATGCTGGCAGTTAAGTGTGGTGTCATCTATTTTTATGATGACTAGATTAAAAAGTAGTTTTTACCGTTTGCTTCTTTGATGTCTTCCTTTTGAATATAGCCAGCATATGTTGGCTTCAGAGGCGTCTTTGCAGGGATTGAAGGAATTCTGCACTCTTCCTACGTACATCCACTCAAATTTTTAAAATTCCCCAAGAAAGCAGAAGCTTTCATGGGAACAGATGAATCAAATGTGCAGCTAAATGGGTGAGGAGGACCCACGCAGATTAGAGAAATTTGCTTCCCTCAAGGGAGGGAACAGGGGGTTAAAAAGTGCTAGTTAGAAGAAGAGCAGGGTATATTAAGCCTGCAGAACTTCTTAACGTGAATGGTGTTTGCTCTTTTTCTTTTTCTTTATCCTCCTTCTCCAGTGGAATGAGATAAGCTGTACAATTGCCTAAAAAGACTTCTCTATCAACATGTACATGTAGTGTTTCCAATCAGCGGTAGAGTTCTCAGGCTAAGTATAATTCCTGTTCAGTCACTAGGCAAAAGGTTTTTGGCAAGATAAACTTGGATTTGTAAGAAAGAGGTTACAATAAATGTTTGTTCTAAAGCAATTTAATCTCCCATAGTTTAACTGAGAATTCCTCACTTCATGGGCTGCTGTAATCCCCTACATCGTTGCTTCCTAAACTTACCACTGCTTACAGTTATGTTTGGTAAATCAACTAACCTAATACTATTAAAAGATAGGACAGCCAACCAAACTGGAAGTACCAGATTTTTACTGCTGAGAGGACTGGGAGGTTAAAGTGATGGTAGGCTGTGAAACGAATGTTTTTAGAAAGTATGTACATGCTATGCTTGCCTAGCAGGCATTTCTGGTGTGGAGTCTTGTTTTTTAAATAACAAACCAAACAACCAAAACAAACAAAACCAAATCCATAGAGGACCTTCAATAACTCATCTAGAAAACAGTAACTACCTATGCATCCTTCACAAAATTGCAAGACTGCTTGTAGTATCACAGTTCCTTGGGGTACAATGATGTTTGAATATATGTCTTGAGAAATGTGGAAAACTTGACTATTGCAAAACTAACTGGAGAGACTAAAACAAAAACATTTTTTAGAAATAGCTTTTTGAAAAAGAGGTAGCAGTCAGGGCTATAGTTAAGATCTAAGTGTTGTGAAAAAGAGAAGAGACTTAAATATGTCTGCGAGAAGAATGATTAGAATGGAGAAATAAATAGGTCTTAACTTCTGAGGGGTAACCTTTATCCTTTTGAGTGTCCATTGAAATGACTTCTATTCCTTCAGGAGCAAACTAAATGAAAACAAACACTTAAATGGTCATTATATATGGGTGGATTACTTGAGTTACAGATTAACTATACCATGGATACATTGAAATTCACCTTGTCTCACTAAGTTGAATGCTGAAGTGCACTTTATTGTTGTGGCTACATTGATACCTGGATTGCTTCTGGTTTGGAAACAGTTTTCTTGCTCTTAAGTGACAGGGACCCTGAAAGCCTTGCTGGATTACAGTGCAGTGTAAGTATACCTCAGTAGTTTGTCCAGGAACATACCAGGGCTAGCACTGACCTGGGAGCTGCTGGACTGATTTTATCCCCTGTGGAGCCTCTTGGATATCTCTGTATTGTAACTCTTCAGTGTTATGCCAATACTTGTACTATGTGGGTTTTTCTTTATCTGGAGTATTCTGGGCCTTCTGTTATTTTCCTCTTGATTACTGTCGAGTGTGCTGGAGTGTGATTGCTAAAGATACAGTTTTGTTTTACTGCTTAGTTCTACTTAAACTTGGTGTTCGATTTACTTTTTGTATATTTGAACATGATGACCTAAACCTTTCTTTTCTGAAACAACACAGTTGCTTGCTACTGTAACCTGCTGCTAGCAGGTTCCATATTCATGGTAGAGTTACTTTTAACTAAAATGCCATGAATGTACTAGAAAAACTTTCAGAAGAACACAGCATGGCTGCTACTTTTTAGTAGTGGGTATGATAAGATGTATGAGTTTGACCAAAAACACCTTTTCAGATGGCTAATTAATTTCCCCAGTCTGATCCGAAAGAGTCTGAGGACACGTGGTGAAGAATTGCTCACAAATATTAATAGTTTGTGCATCAGTTCTTTAAGTACTTTATAGGAACAGCATGGAATAACAAACTTGCCTGTAAAGCTGGTATTGTGGTGGAATGTATGATGCGCTGACTGAATGAACATCCCAGAATTCTCAAATCTGTCCTTTTTGTGAAGGTACAGATATAACTGATTCTGAAGCCATTTTCATCTGAAATGTAAGTGGAGTTGTCGTGATTTAGCCCCAGACGGCAACTAAGCACCACACAGCCGCTCGCTCACTCCCCCCCGGTGGGATGGGGGGAGAGAATCGGAAGAGCAAAAGAAAACTCGAGGGTTGAGATAAAGACAGTTTAAAAGGTAAAGCAAAGCAAGGAATTTGTTCACTACTTCCCATGGGTAGGCAGGTATTCAGCCATCTCCAGGAAAGCAGGGCTCCATCACGTGTAACGCTTACTTGGGAAAACAAACGCCATCACTCCGAATGTCCCCCCTTCCTTCTTCTTCCCCAGCTTTATATGCTGAGCATGACGTCATGTGGTATGGAATTGCCCTTTGGTCAGTTTGGATCAACTATCCTGGCTATGTCACCTTCCAGCTGCTTGTGCACCTGGCAGAGCACGGGAAGCTGAAAAGTCCTTGACTAGTGCAGCAACAACTAAAACATCTCTGTATTATCAACACTGTTTTCAGCACAAATCCAAAACATAGCCCCATACCAGCCACTATAAAGAAAATTAACTCTATCTCACCTGAAACCAGGACAGTATCCACCCCTTATTCCATACCATTTACGTCATGCTCAGGTCTCACACTATCCAATACATTCTCATTACCCACCATCACCCTTCCCATCCTTTGATATAATACACACATATCATTCCCTTAGTCTATGGACCACCCCTACAAAATATTTGTAAAATGTCCATAAATGTCCACAAAATGTCCACTGAATTCATTTAGTCCATGACTTTGGGCTTCATCTCTTATGGTTGTTACTCAGGACAGGAGAGGTGGTGTGTTTCTTGGAGTTACTGGGCACCAAAGGCAGGTCAGGTCACTGCTGCACTTGCACTGCTTCTTGTAAGGCTTCTCCTCCATTTGTTCAGGTGGTTCCGGCTGTAGTAATTCCTATAACATGCAACTCAAATCATGGGTTACAACAATTTAAAGGTATATCCATTACAATGTCCACCCCTGGTCCTTTTGGGCCAGGTTATAGGGTTTAACATTGCAATAAACTCCTCCCCTTGCTCCTAGCCTGGTTAGCAACAATGGGTTCCTGCTATAGTAATTCCCACAACATGCAACTCAAATCCTGGGATAGAACAATTTAAAGGTATTTCCATTACAGTCTCCATCCCTGGTCCCTTTGGACCAGACCATCAGGTTTAACACTGCAATGAAGTCCTCCCCTTGCCCCTGCTCCAGCTTGGACTTATCCACAGAATGTAGTACCTCCAGAAGTAAACTTGCTCCAACATGGCCTCATGCACAGCCACTGATGCTTCAAGGTGTACCTGCTGCAGCATGGACTTCATCCACAGCCACAGATGCTTCGAGATGTACCTGCTGCAGCGTGGACTTCATCCACAGCCACAGATGCTTCGAGATGTACCTGCTGCAGCATGGACTTCATCCACAGCCACAGATGCTTCGAGGTGCACCTTATCCAGCATGGACTTATCCTTGGGCCACAATCCCTTCAGAGGTATACCTGCTGTGGCACAGACATAACCATGGCCACAGATGTTTCAAGATATACGCTGCTCTGGCATGGGCTTATCCATTGGCACAGACACTTCAGGGTGTCCTGCTCCCACGTGGATTCATCCACAGGTCACAGTCCCTTCGACTTGAGTTCACACTGGAGTTCCAGCCTATCCAGTACAGCAGTACAGAAACAGCAGCAATGCCCTGGCCATCTGCCAGCCCAGGCGCATGGCCATTGCTGTTATCAGAATGTTCCTACGCACAGCAGCGTAAGATGATAAGCAGTACAGCAGCACGGCAGGCAGCAAAAGCAAAAAAGCAGCCACTAACGAGCCCTAGACTCTAATATACAGTAAGGAAAGCAAGTCCCATGGCAAGCACAGAAGCCTGCTGATTAATAGCTAAACAGCAATAACAGCTATAAATTTTATCTAGCACATTCCAATCAAATCTGTCATTATCTCGAACCCTTTGAGCCCCACGTTGGGTGCCAAAAAGGAGTGTCGTGATTTAGCCCCAGCCAGCAACACCACGCAGCCGCTCGCTCACTCCCCCCACAGTGGGATGGGGGAGAGAATCAGAAGAGCAAAAGTAAGAAAACTCGAGGGTTGAGATAAAGACAGTTTAATAGGTAAAGCAAAAGCTGCGCACGCAAGCAAAGCAAAGCAAGGAATTAATTCACTACTTCCCAGGGTCAGGCAGGTGTTCAGACATCTCCAGGAAAGCAGGGCTCCATCACGCGTAACGGTTACTTGGGAAGACAAACGCCATCACTCCGAATGTCCCCCCTTCCTTCTTCTTCCCCAGCTTTATATGCTGAGCATGACGTCATGTGGTATGGAATAGCCCTTTGGTCAGTTCAGATCAACTATCCTGGCTGTGTCGCCTTCCAGCTTCTGCACCTGGCAGAGCACGGGAAGCTGAAAAGTCCTTGACTAGTGCAGCAACAACTAAAACATCTCTGTATTATCAACACTGTTTTCAGCACGAATCCAAAACATAGCCCCATACCAGCCACTATAAAGAAAATTAACTCTATCTCACCTGAAACCAGGACAGGAGTTCATGATAAGACTGATCACTAATCTGGAACTGCTAAATGTAGTATCTTTCTGAGATGTTGATGTCAGGCTTATGATCATTTTGTTCATTCAGTTGGCTTCTGTGCTCTGAAACTCTTGGTGGCTTTAAGAGATTGCCTAAGTATGTGACACGTTTAACTTTTTTATGCTTAAATAAAAAAATTAAGTACTTCCTTATTTGTTTCTGTTTGGGCTGTTCTATTTATGCTGACTTGTCCTGTGTCTAATTAGTGTTTGCTGCAAAAAGTAGAGAGAGAGTGATCAAAATCAGGTTTTAATAAGACATTTAATTTAAATTTTTGTTAATGAAAGCTTTACTAATGTACTCCATTCCCTGACCTGAAAGAGAATTTTATCTCTGCTAAGACTATATCCTGTTTTGTCCAAGTTTGTGGTCTTTAGCATATGCATTACTAAGTATGACAGTACAAAGTTAGGAAAAGGTTATGAATAACAAGCAGAGAGTTCAGTGGTGTGAGGAAAATATTTACTTCTAGTACTGCTCCTTTTCTTCCCACCTGCCTTATTCTAACCTCAGTTTTCCCTCTTCTATTGGTTTTATCTTTACTAAATCCTTGTTTTTCAAGCCTAGCTCATGTCTTCCAATTCAGTTAGTTAATTTTGATTTCAGCAGGAGGGCATATGGAAGATGAGCTAAGCTTTCTAGAAGTCCAAGAGAACAGTTCTGCAGTCATTTGTGTTCTGTCTCCATTTGGAATAATATGTGGAACGTTGTGTTAGTTGTGAAGGTTATGCATTGAATGTTGACTTGGGTACCATGGAATTGGTGAGTCATGAAGGCCACATAAGTAAAAATACTGAATGAATGGATCTTGCAGCAGTGTCAAAATGCATAAATAAGGAATCCCCTGGACAGTTCACAATAGACCAAACAACTTCTGTATGCTTATTCTGAAGGAGCATATGCTTATCAGGACTTAAAGGTCAAATATTCTACCCAAGTTTAAGCAGAACATAGTGGACTCAGAAACACAGGATTCTCAAGTCCAAGAATTTTTGAGACTGGAAGGCACTTTAAAGGTGTGGATGAAAGGTCAGAAGAGAAAATTTAGGAAAGATACAGAAAGCCAGGGGATGTATAAAATTGTATTGCTTAAGTCACATATTCATTTTTTTATATGCATCCCCAGTTGAGTGTTCTTAGCAGGTTTTTTATGGCTTTGCGTTTATGCTTGTTTGAACTTCTGAATATGCATCCAGACAAAAGTGTGAACAGAGTTACTTCTTTGTACCTAATTTGCACACTTCTGAAGTTGAAGGTTTGTATTAAGTTATTCTTAATTTTTCTTCCCCCCTACAGCACAATCTCCACCTTGAATGGTGTATTTACCAGCCAATACAATTCTGTGGAAAGAGGCAGTTGTCATTTGTGTAGACAGATCTCCTATTACTAGGACAAAAGCATTAGCTGGAATTAATAAGTGCCAATAACTGACCTGTCAGTTATACAACAGTTGTTTTTCTTACAAGTTGCAGTTTCAGCAGTTTTGAACAATTAGATGTTTTTCTGCTTTAGCTCGTTATGAGGAGGGGTAGGTACAAATTAGCACAGCTCATATTAAAAAGACTGAAATCTTTATTGGACACTGGATATGCTATTGGCTCTTTTTACTGCAAGTTGATGCTAAAGCCTATGTTGATCGCAACTACCAGTGGCAAATTCTGCAATCACATGCCAGAGATGGGGAGGGAAACAATAGTTTCCTTTAAATGTTTAAGGGACTAGTATCTGTGTTGCTGTCTCACGCAGTGAAGATCTGCAGCGCTCTGACTTGGAAAGCAATCAGTATTAATAAGTCCTATTGAACGCGCTACAGTTCCTGTCTTAATTCTCAGTTTGACTGGAATGTACTTGTGGGTTTTGGTTTTTTGGTGTGTTGTGGTTTGTTTTTTTTAATAAAGAAAAGTACAGCAAATAACTTGATGTTGTCCTGAAAGCAGTTGAAAGCCTGATGAGGGAGAGTAGGAATGGAAAGAGAAATATGGTCTTGTAAACTCATAGTGCATATACATATGGCTTTGAAGTAGCTTGGGGGACTTGAGGTTTGGTGTTTTTCAGCACTTTGCCAGTTTTTACGGTCTTTATTAGTCTTTTGTATGCAGTGTAATTCTGTAGTTCAGTACAGATACGTAATATGCCAGAGGTTATTGCATTTCTCCAAAGAAAGAATTTTTGTAACTTTCTTGCTGCAACAAGAATTGGAGTACGGTCTAGATTTTGTCTTTGCTTATATACATTGCTGCCTTCCTCACTGGTTACAGGCCAAAAGGGAAATGGTGAAATCATTTTACTTAGCCTTCAGCTACACTTTGAAAATCAAATAGAGTAATTGCGTGCAGTGGCTAATAAGCTGAACAGACCAAAACATCACTAGAAAGGTATTCTGAAGATTTGCCTGTCATACTTCCAGTTCAAAGAATATTCTAAATTGTATGTAATTATGGAGTCGGTTTATAAAATGGAATTGTGTGCTCAAAGTTTTTATGAGCTAAGATCAATTCTTGATAATTGAATGACTGATACGTTCTTGCCCCAAACTCCAGTAATTTATGAACTTGCTTTTTAACACAGTTGTGGCCTATAAATTAGTGATTAGCTTCAAGGAGGAAAGATGAGATGGAATGCCATTGGAGACAAAAGATAGAGAGCTGTCCATAGAACAGTTACCATCAGCGTATCTCTTCTAAACTGATTTGTTAATGATGCTATGAATGCAAATACCGAGGGAATAAATGTTTAAAAAAGGATTTTTATATTTGTTCAAAACCACTTCCAGTACTTGATTCAGGTGCACAATTGGGAGGAAGAGGTTTCAAGTCCTTATATAAAAAAGACGGGTCAGGAGAGTCTCTGTGAGGTCTGCATTTCTGTGTATGCCCTGTATAATCAATTCCACAGAATCTTTTGTATTCAAGTGAGGCATTTGAAAGAAACTTTATTTCTTGGATTGCTAACTTCTCAATAACTTCAATACTAGTATTAACTCTTCCTTGGCTAAAGGGATGGATATTTAGCATGGTTTAAAAAACTTGAATTTGGCCTGTAATAGAGCATTAATTATCTGTTACTTAAATTTATCTTGGAGATAGTAACTCAACAGTAAATACATTTGATTTCAAAGTATGTTCCTTTAATTAGAGTATAACATGAAATGGTCTTCAGTTCTTGTGACAAATTAGTAGACTGTACTTACCAAAGCATTTTTAACAGTAATTCCTGGTGAAATCTGGAAAAAATAGCTTAACTTTTGTAGATGGATTATTTCAATTATAAAAGTGCAATATCAATTTTGGTAAGTTTTAATGGAAGTATTACAATGAAGCTGAATACTCCAAGTGTATATAATTGGTTTACAGAGCCATTCTGTGGATGTTAATGCGTATGTTTTTTTAAGTATATACTGCTTAGAAGGCAGCATTTGTTTTATGGATTTAAAAATAGCTTTTCTGATCAAGTTTTTTACTTCCGTGTTTTGTTTTTGCATGATTCCAATCATCAACTGCTTCAGCATGTCAACAAAAATCTGTGTTAAGGCACAACCTTCTAGAACTCATTAATACCGCTTTTGATATTTAATATTTCTTTATGCATTGCTGTATGAAGAAAATGTAAACTCAACGTGCACAGAAAAACAATGCCTGTTAATCTTATATGAAAACTTATTTAGAAGCTAAGCTTCATTGCTTTGGGTTTGATAGAACACTTGATCTTGCCTTGGACATACCTTTTGTTCAGATTCTAGAGAAGTAAGTCATGCTTATGATGGTAAGCCCCAATTATAACATTTAAATTCAATATTTTTTTTAAACTGTAGCAGTAATTTTTGGAAGATATACTCATCTTCCTGTTTATCCTCTTACATCTTCATGATGGAGTACAACCTTAACTTTGAGAACTCATTTATTATTGTGTGGGGTTTTTTTATTATTGTTAGTTTTTAGATCATGCACAGAAGTCAAAATATCAAGCTGGCATCTGTTGAAACTGAAACCCGATAGCTGGCGCCTACTGTGCTCCTAGAATCAAAACAGTCACTTCCTGTGCATTCTTTGGACAATGTGTACTGAGGATTTTAGTACAGATGTTGATGTTGGGTCTCTTACAGTAACTGAAAATGCTTTAATTCAGAGCTAGCAACTAAGTGCAGATTGGGTGGTAATGGCTTTTATTCTTTGCTCAGCTGGTTAACTTTTGCAGCAATGATCTAATGATGGAAATAGCCTGAATCCTATTATTAAACTTTTGGATTGCTTTATCCTTGAACTTAATATTTTACTCTAATACAAACTTAGTGGCACCAAGGAAGTGAAGCATGGTACAGTGTATTTTTGTCTGTCCAAACTTGCTTTCAGAATTCTATGACTAGATGATCTGACCTGTTAAGCTTGAGTTTGTGTGAAACTACATGAACAGGTGTTTTGTAGATTTTCCTGTTTCGATCGTGTCATCTGTTGTCAGTCTGCTGATGGTATAGTACTGAATTACTGAGACCTCATCTGATTTCTGGTTAAGTATGGTTGATGTTTGCTGTTTAGCAATCATCTGGCACCCATGTGGGCTGGAATATTTTCTGCTTAGTATACCCTTAGAGTGGGTATCGTCCAAACCAGATCAACTGCATTCAGCAGTGTTAAAACATGGAGTCTGGCCAATCATTTCTGGAGGAAAAAACCTTTTACACCATCTCGGTGTTCCCTGTGAAAATGGACACTGCGCTGTGTTCAATGGATACAGTACTTAACACATCTCTTTAGAGTGAACATTACTTTTATGTCAAGTTAAGGTATACAGTCATTAGATCTGGCTGTGATTCCTTAAGAATTAGTGGTTAAATGGTTTTATTTTTAGTTGTGCCCCCTGTGCAGTGTCTGATAGACAAGCCCTGGTGCTATAACTAAAGCATTTTAACTTTAACTCCGAATTCTAACAATTCTTCTAAGCAGAGGTACCTTAGAAAGTGTGTCTGATCATCAGCTGTTTCAGTTCATGATCTAGAATATTTAGCACACTAACATTCATCAATTAAAGTAGTACTCTGGACAGAGTTTCCTGTTAGAAGTAATAATACCTTTGTCTGCCACAGCTTATTCTGTCAGAACTAGTTGCTGCCATTACTCTGAGCTGTTGCCTAACTAAGGCAAGTGCTTTTGGACAAAACTTTTAAATAGGAATTCATAAGAGCTAAGAGAAGCTGCAAAACTGGTCCATTCATTCCTGTTTCATCACTTGCTAATGCAAATAGTGAGTGGTTTCTACTATTTCTCACTCAAGTCTTAGGGGCAGACTAAGGTTTTGGGGGGGAGAACAACTGTTTTCAATAATGTGCATATTTGACACATCTCTGAAGCTGGGATTGTAGCACAAGTTTCTAGAAGCTGTAGCTAGGGAACAGTAGGTTTGTCGCTGTTCTACGGAACAACTCGTGTATTCAGGTCTGTCTCTTAAAAATGCTGATACAACAACTGAAGCACAGATGGCTTAGTAGTTCAGTTTATTTAGCAGTTGTTTCTGGAATCGTATTCTTTTGACTGAGACAAAGGACTTTAGATTGCATTTGATTATGGTGAATAAGCTAGATACTTGTTTACCACTAACAAAACCCAAAAAGTATGCTTGTTAAATACCTTTTTGTTGGCTTAAGCCAAAATGAAAAGCTTTTATAAGCACTCCTATATTTAGAGTACTTTAAATACCACATCAAGACAGGCAAAATCCAGCATCAGGTTCATAATTAATTTTCTTAATTTGTGTAGACCAAGTATTGGTGTTATCATTAGTTGAGGCTTCTATCGAAGTAGAAAATTGCAAAGTAGATACCCATTTTAAACCCACATGGACATCTACATCTGTCTGCTCTGCTTGTAGAACTTGCTGCAAAATGTCAACTGGAAAGACTCACGCTATCATCACAACAGATACCTCTTTGTGATAAATTGGTGAGGGTCTTTTAGTGGGGGATGTTATGCTGAAATTGAGTAGCCTTTTTTCAGCTTTTTAAATACTGAAGCTCAGATGGATGTGGCAAGCAAAACTAATAGCAAAGACTAAATATGGATCCAGAACAGCAATGAAAACTTGCTACTGATGTCTGCAGCCTCTTCCACAGAGATTTAACTTTCTGTATTCAAGAAGTTCCCTTCTCAACAGCTGTTAACTTGATTTTGCTTTTTGTTCATCATCTATAGGATTTCTTGTGGATATTTTTGCTATTTCTGTTTGTTTCAGTAAGATGTGATAACAGGAAGGTGTAAAGACAGCTTGTCCCAAATATTCCCCAAAGCATACAGGGTAGAAAGAAGGCAGGTGGGATAAAATTCCTTGTTGCTCCAGGTTATGAAATTTAGAAGGCGGGGAATAAAAAACCCAGCAGTGTCAAAAAGGTGTCAGTAAATATCTCTTACCGTGAACACAAAGATAATCAGTAGAAAGGCTTAGCTAATGCAGTTGCCCTCAGCTGTTAAACAAAACCCAAAACTTCTAGATCTTCTGAAATTCTCTAAGTGGAAAGTAGTTATCCCATACAATAAATCTAGGTAATGTGCTTCTTTTCAGTTGTCCACAAACAACTGTGGTCCACTTGGGCTGCAGTTGGAAGACTACTGGAATGGTCAGAATTTGCTGAACCACTGAGCAACAGCAGCAGTAGTCTCACTGTGGCAAGCTGAATGAGACAGGGTTATGTTAATTTATTTAGTGGACTGAAAGTAAGTAATTTTTTAAAATATAGAGTATTTAAATGAAAACGTGGATCCTACACAATTTTTGCAGTTGCCATGGGAAACTGCCTACTTGCAGTTACAATGACTTGATTTCTCAGCTTTGGCAGGAACTTACTGCTGGTTTTTAACTGAAGAAATCTGCTTCAAAATCATAAACAATTCACAAGTTACACCACCTAATCTTTTTCCTTCCCTTTCTGCTCTTTGGACTTAACCCAACCTTTGAGTTATTAGTTACTTCGCCATGTTCCACTCTTGATTTTAGGTTGAATGTTGACCAGGGGCAACAGGGTCATTTTTCTTGTGAATCAGAAGATAGAGACAAGAAAACTTGAGACTCAGTAATCTTGCTGAGCAGAATATATAGAAAACTGTTACTTCTCCTTAGGCCTCCTGCATTTTTTGAGTAGTTTTTCAATGTATCAGGTTGAGTGGAAATGTGGAATTTATCTTTCATCTGCTCTGCCCAATTCTTAGTTCTGCAATCCCTGAAGCATTGTACGTCAAGAGTTTTTTTTCCCCTTACAGAAAAAAAAAAGTACAAAAGTTTAAATAATACCCTGCACTGACTTGTGTTACAAGCTGGACATTTGAATTGTTCTTGTTTCTAATTAATAAAAATGGACAGGAATGTGAAAATGGCATGTTAGTCTAGGGTTATGATGAAATACCCAGAAGCTTACAAAAATGGTTTCCTTGTCTGAAGTACTAGACTAGTGGTTCAGTTACTTTCAGGTTTGTATTAAGACAGCTGATGTGAAGGTATGTCTACTGTAGCAATTTAAAACTGAGTCAGTTTCAGTAATGGATGCAGATACTTAGCCTTTCTGCTCTACCCAGCAGAAACTGCTTCAGGCTAGTGCTCCATTTCAGTTACCATGACAAAACTTCTAGAGAAAATTGTGTAACCAGCTTGGAAGAAGTGATTAATTTATTGTCCCTGCTACTTGAATTTGTTTTGAGTAGTGTTAATTTTAACACTTGAAAACTAGAAATAAGTTTTTTAGGAAAAGCCATTAGGCCTCACTTACTGAATTAATTTTAAGGGTGTTTCTATCAGTAATCTCCAAGGACCTGTGAAAGTGCTAGTATGGATTTTGGTTGGCTAAATCAGTTTATACCTTGGCAGGAGTGAAAACTACTTCTTCAAAGTCAATGCTGCTTTTTAGACCCTGAGACTATTCTATAGTGGGTACAAACTCAGTTGAACTACACCACCACTTCAAAAAAACTGGAATGTTGTGGGGTCATTGAACTGAAGGCCTAAAGTGCAGACCAGGTGAATATTCTTACATAGTGAGCTCTATTGTTAAGAACTGGTGTTCTATAATGCTGTCAGATTTCTTCAACATATTTTACAGAAATACATATATTGGAACAAAAGACACCTACAAATCCAACTTCGAGTTAAGGTTAGCAGTATGTGAATCAGCTCTTTGGCAGTCATAAGGTGAGAACTAGGGTTACAGAATGGAATACATATGGAACCGCTGCAGAGGCAGACTGAGAAGGATGAAAGAACTATCGGGTCATATGAGGAATCTGGGCTCTCTGCATGTAAGCCCAAGGAACGTTTCAATAGTGAGAAAATTTCGATAGTAAGAAAACTGACGTAGTAGCACTTGACTTTTCGGTGGTAAACCTCCAGCTTAGTTTTTTGTGCTGGCAAAAGTAAAAAATGAGAGCTTTTTTGTGTTTGAACTCATAGCATTAAATTTTAGTTCTTCTTGAGTCTTTAAAGGAAGTTAATTGAAAACCAGGGTATTTGAGGCTCCAGTTCTGTGCTTAAGCAACTGATTGGTGGAAGAAGAGTTCAGGGGAGGCAAGCTATAAAATTTTGTTTCTATGATGGAAGATCAGATTGCCTTTTACTGGTGTTATTTGAATATAGATTAAATGATACTGTGGCCTGTCTAAAGTAAAGAAAGTTAAGATTCTTCAGGGGCCTTTCTTTGCATTCTGGGACTCACTCATGACAGCAGGAGAAATGTTCAGTTGAGAGAGTGTTCTTCAAGGCTGTTATTTGGACATAAAACTTACGTCCCTGGTCACATACTTTGAGGAATCTGTAACCTATACACAGAGTTACACAGAAGGTGAAAGCAAAATGGTCCACTGGAAGGAATGTAGAAACATTGCACAAGTGTGCAGGGGTGGAGGTACGACAGCCAAAGTTCAGTTGAAGTTGCAACTAGCAAGGAATCTCAAGGGCAGTAGAAGGGGCTAGTGTACTGATAATGAAAGGCAGGCAAAGGAAGAAAGGGAAGAATGTTCCTGATGAATCTGGGAAAGCGAATATCACAGTCATATTTGAGAATGATGAGAATGAAGATCTGGGGAACTCTAGGTAGGTCAGCTTATCCTCAGTCTCTGGGAAGGCTATGGAGCAAATCCTCCTCCTCCTAGAACCCATTTGACAATGTCAGGATACAGTGAGACACCAAGTCGAAGTTTGTGGTACATGGACTGGGTAAGTGGACTGTAAAGTTGGTGGAAAATTGGCTGGGCTGTTGGACTTGAAAGGTTGTGATTGGCAACATCGCTTCTAAGTGGTTACCAGTGGCATCTATGAGGGGTTGGTATTGGTAGTATTGTTTAATATTTTTATTGGTGACCTAGACAATGGCATGTCTTTACCAGTCAGGACAATGGGATAGAAAGAAGTAAACCCATGCACCTGTACAAGCTGGAGACTAATTGGCTAGGTAGGAGGTTTTTAGAAAAGGACTTCAGGGTCCTGGTGGACATCAAGCTGCAGATGAGTCTGTAGTGTGGCCTTGCATTATTGAAGGCCAGCAGCATACTGGGCTCTATTAGCAAGAAAACAGCCAGCAGGTTGAAATAAATTTTTCCGTTCTTACCAATTCTAAGGCTGCATATGAGTACTGTGTCCAGTTTTGGGCTCCCTAGTACAAGAAAGGCATTGACATACTGGAACGTGTTCAGAATTAAGAGTTTGGGGGCCATCAGGATTGTGGAGGATGTGCAAGGAGATGCTGTTAGAATTGTGGTGGTTTGGTTTTTTGTTTGTTTTTTTTTTTTTTCCTGAAGAAGAGAAGATAAAGGGAAGACTTTATTGTTGTCTTTCTGTACCAAGAGCAGGATATAGAGAAGTTTGCTTAGAGGTGCACAGTGAAACTGCAAGAGGCGACAGTTCCTGTTGGAATGTGAGAAATTCCAGTTAGGTATAAGAGAAAAGTATTTCACTGTGAGGATGATCATACCCCAAGAAGAGAGCTCGTGGAATCCTCCATCCTTGCAGGTGTGTGGAACTGGGCTGGGCAATGTCCTCAGCAGCCTGATCTGATTGGACCTACTTCAAGCAGATGTTGGACTAGATAACCTCCAGAGTTCCCTTTCAGCCTTAAATAGTCTGTGATTCCATGAGTCAGTAGACTTACAAGTTTGTAGAATTAAACTGTCCTTATATTTTTAGATTATTAGTCAGGTCTCAGGAAGCGTGGTACTTGAGTTTTCCCTCATTACCACCAGTGTCTATGACCCATGGATTAGTTATGTAAAAACATCGTCTTATGTTTTTACTGTTACAGCAAGTAGAAAATAAGGGCAGAAGTTTTTGTTTGACTTACAATTTCTAAAATAATTGTGAGCTTAAGAATATTGTAGAATGATTGACCTGGAAGAATAATAAAAGTATGTAGAAAATGGGATTTTTTCAGTTGTTTCTGCTGTATTGTTTTTAAGGATTCTCAATCAAGGTGTTTGGATCTGCAGTGCTAGAGAGGTAACTTTTGGATTAGATGAGCCCCAGAGCTGACATGTGACAGCAGTAAACAGTTGAAAAGTTTATGAACATACAACTGAAACAAACATAGGTTAAGCAGTGGCTTAACTTTGGCTCAAATACTTAAAATACAACCATTTTAAGAATAAAGTAGAATTACAAAGATAGCAAAATGTGGTTTTATCTTCATAGTACTTATATGTTGTTTGGGGTTTGGTTTTTTGTGTTTTTTTTAAAAGTCTTTCCAGAGATGGATGAATCTGGAAAAAGTTATACTGGAGAATGATTGAAGGGGTGTGAGCTGACTCAAACTTTGAGAAAAGGAAGGAGAGTATTAGGGGAAGATTTTTAATACACATTAATTCCTCCATACTCCCCACATCCCATTGTGGAAGTGCAGGATTGTCTGCCAAACCCTGTTTGAGTATATGGCTAATAATTTTTTTCAAGGTGTGGTTTGTCCAAGCTTGCTCTCCCTTCAGAAGACTAAGGAATACATTGCTCTTAAGTGATTTCAAAGCTCAGGTTATTTATGTTCCACTTAAAAACATAAAACTTACACCTAACTAATTGCCTGAAAGAGTAAAAACTAAAAATGAGTTAGATTGGAAGGAAAGATTTCATTCAGTGGATACCGATATAGTTTCTATTACAGCAAAATATGTCTTTAGATTGTATCCAACAGCATAAATTACAGTTTACTTCTGCCAGTTTCATTTTACAAAGTTAAAATTAAATCGGGATGTCTCACCATGGCATTTGCAATCAGAGGGGGATCTCTGGATTCAGAATATCACAATGTAAGAAAGATTTTTACATTTCAGTTACACCTCCATCATTGCTATTGGGTGTATCAAAGCTTATCTAGCTATCTACTAGGATTTTCTTTTTTTTTAAAAGACATCTTGTGAAGACGAACGTAGAAAGCAGATGCTACACTGAATTTCACCTGTTTGTTTTCAAATGTTTCTTCTGGCATAGAATCCCAGGGAGGATTATTTTTTTTGTTACATCATGCGCTTTAAAGTGAAGAATGTTGCTAACGTTGCATAAAGGAATATTACACATGCGATCCTTCTGGTATAAAGACCATGCACTGTGGTGTGACAAAGAAACAAAAAGGTACAATACCTAAATTTTACTTTTCTCTTTCATCTGCACATATTTGCCTATTGTTCCTATACCTGAGGAATATAAATGCTCAAAACCTGAGATGCTCCTGCTTTCCTCAAGTTGAATTCTTAACATCTTTTGCTATAGATCTGTGCAAGGAGATTGGTTGGAAATACTTAAGATGAAGTATCTCACTTAATCTCTTTCTTGAATTTTTAAAAACAAATACAACCAGTGTGAACAAAGGCCTACGGGGAAGATAGTAAAATGTGAAGTGTTTGGAAATAGTATTCTCAATATGCAGTAAGATATTCCAAATATCTCATCCATAGGACTTAAACTATTCTTTATAGGAAGAGGATTTTTCACTCTTCCTCTTTCCCACTCAGACAACAACAATCAAGTTATTGCTATATTTAAAATGTCAGAGTTATCTAATACTCTATAAGAATGGCCATCCTTTGTATGTGAAGAGATGGAAGTAATGCAACAGACTGTACAGTGAGTTCATCTTTTTCCAGAATAATGGAGACAGGAATTACCCAGTAGCTTAGCTCCTGTAGGGTGCTTCCCTGCATTCTAAGGACAACTGACTGAATGGAATCTGCTTTCCTCATTAAAACTGGAATGAAAGGAGTTCATGAAATGGGGAGATGGAGTTATTTCTGCATGACAGGATAGGTACAGATGGGGATATGTAGTTGTTTCTAAATCTGAAAGAGCATTTTAATGCCACCAGTATTACAGATACTGCTCTACTAATACAGTTAACCTATGCAACAGGATTTAATGAGGTCACAATTTTCAGTTTCTATTTCTGTGGTAGAACTGCAGTGTAAATCCTAGCTACTTATTTCTGGTGTGTTCAGGTGCCAAGTGGTGAATCAGATGAAGGAACAGATTCAGCTGGAAAGAAGAAAATTATCAAGTTAATTCTCAGACTGTTTAGTTCCCTCATTGGATTCATTGTTCAGCCACTAATTCTGATGCAGGGGTGGGAAGTATCAAACTCTGGCTAGGAGCAGTGATACTGTAACTGCTACATAGGAGAAAATCGGTGCTAAACTGACAGGTGAGCTGTGACTTTAATAGCAAGGCAGTAATGTCCTAGAGCAACACTACTGGCAAATCACAGTGCCCAAGTGAATAGCTGACTCAGATTTGGTTTCAGTTGGTTTGCCACTGCAAAGTAAGCCTGTGATTGAAGCACATGGAGTATGCTGTAGGGATGCTAGAGTGGTACTAGATGAGTTTAGTTTAGCTCATTTGTCTTTAAGTGTTGATGCTTTTGAAACTGGCAGGAACTAGAAAAGGAGGGAGTTAGCAGGTAAAGCTAGACCAAGGGAGGCACGGAATACGGGCTGTGTAATAGACAGAAAAGGTGGGGGGCTGTTCAAGGACAGTGTCAGTTTGGTGTAGTTAAATAATCTGCCTGGAAAATAATGAGTTTTAGAACTTGTAATTTATGACTAAACTTGTTCATTCAACATTTTCAATGAGCTGATGTCATAATGTGCATTAGGGACAAAGTCAGTGAAATCTGATTCATTCTTTTAACTAGGGCTGCAAAAGAATAAGGAATTAAATTTGGCAGGACTTATTCAAGGCAGCTGTTAAGGTGCAGATCCTTCCAGATTACTCTGGGACATCTAGCAGACTTCACAGGAGGGCAGCTTGGCTGTCAGGGAACTCCTCTCTGACCTCGGATACAAAGAGGGGGAACATGAAAAGTGGAATTGGGGGTGGGTACCCAGGAATAATGTAGGCCCTTTCCCAGGGTGTGCAGGGATGGAACTAAAAAAGCCAAAGCTTGACTGCAGTTAAACTGGAAAAGGACATGAGACACAACCAGGGTTTTTGTGTAGGTATATTGGCAAGAAAAGGTAGAGCAAGGAAAATGTGTGTGATAGAGGGTTGTGGAAGAATTAAGTTCAGGAGTAACTTTGTTAGTTAGAGTTGTTCTTAGTTGTTCTTAGTTGTTCAAATTTAGAGATGTTAGTTTGAACAGATCTTTTTATGGATTGAATTGCTTCATTACAGAAAGTGGGTGATAGCTGCATTTGGAGGAAGCTGTAATGAACCCTACTATTAGTTATTTAAAAAGCAGAGAAAACTCTTGAAAGTATTTAGAACTGAGCTTCAAGTTTTCCTTTCCTTCAGTTTTATTTTCCTGTCCTTCAGTGAAAAGTTGATAGCCAGCTTTCAACTGAAGCTGATACTTTAAGTCCTTTTAAATGAATATTCTGCTGTTATCCATGTATGTGAGTTTTCTAAGTAGGACATAAGATCAACGTGTTATAAAAAAATCTTCTTCCATGCTGTCTTGTTTATAGTAATTGGAGATTCACAGAGAGGCTTTTCTATACCTGTAATCAGATTTTAATAGAGGGGATTAAAGCAGATGCCTGCTAACTGCTGGTTCTGATGTTTCATGTGTTGAACTGGTTTTTAATGTTGTTGCACAGCTCGTGCTCTAGGTCTTTGATCTGCAAAGGAAAACATTACTGATGTGGTTTATGCCAGACTTAGCCTTAAGTGTCTGACTAAGTAAACTCAATGTATTCTGGAAGGTCATTAAAGAGGTGATCATGTCTTTCCTTTTGCAAGGGCAAATTGTTTTCTGAGGCTTTGCACAAACATTTGCACAATTGTTAGTGAATTTGTAGGTCCACTCTAGAAAGTGAAAATAAACACTCTTCTTTCAGGAGAGGTGTGGCCTTTGACTGAAGGTGTATTTTATTTTGAAGTTGATATGATTCTTTGATTCTGACTTAATTACGTCTCCTTCAAAGTACCCTCATAACTATTAACCTTGTTGCTGCTCTGTTAAGACTCTAGAAGATGGCAAAAGTCCCATAAAACTTCCTGGGAGAATTGTTCTGTCACTTTTTTCCTAAGATACATAAGACTTTTTGTTCCTGCAGGCACAGAGGAAAAGTCATGCTGCTCTTTGGCAGTTCATGTGGCTTCTGACCATATACCTGTGTGGAGTATGGTCTTTTTTTAAAGAAAACTTGTAGGAGCTATTTAGTACAGTCTTAGTTTCAGCCTGCCAAAATAATGGTTACTTTGCTGTCTCAGAGGTCAGTATTGAGAATCGTTGCCTCATAAGATTGCTGATACCCAAGTTTATAACATTCAGTATGTCGTCTTTGGCCAGTATTACTCAAACACAGTAATTTCAGAAAACTTTACATAGTGATAACTCTTACAGGGCTTCAGAGATCACTTTGTCTCATTCTGTTGACATAATTAGCCACACCTTCACCAGAGCTGCCTTATTTATTTATTTATGAGAGGGGGCCTCAAATCTTGACCTTATGCTTAGATTTTCTTTTATTGTTTGAAGATGTGAATCAGCATTTGGAGCTTGTTGCTATAGCTACAACGTACAATTTCTTTGCTAATGTGAATCCTTGAATTCTCTAGTGCATTCTCTAGTCAATCACTTTTTAGATGCCACCATATAGAGAAGATGCGTTTCCTATACAAAATGTGATCTGTCATGGCTGGCCAGTCTGTCAAAACTGAGAACCCAGCTGCCCACATAAGTCAGCATCTCTCCCTGGCTTCACTGAATAGCATACTTCAAGTGGAAGAGCAAGAGAATCCAACTTGGAGTGCTCGTCCAGTGAATACAAAAGTCAACACCCACAGGATTGTATATCCTAAGCTTAAAGGAGAACAGCAGCTTGTTTAGATAATCTTTGACAACCTTATCTAGGATGTTAAATGTGTTTCACATCAATGTCTAGCCAAGTAAAAGGTTTTTTGTTCCAGCTGTGGTAACTACTGTCTTTGGCACCAGTGTACTACCAATTTGGATCATGAAAGTTCAAGGAGTCTTCTGACTTGCCCATTTTATAGGTGATTTTATGTGCAACTTGTATTTTGGAGACTTAATTAAGCACGTAAATGGCAGCTGATGTAGATAAAGATTGAAACTTTATATCTTTAATTGAAGTTCTATTAAAAGTCGATATTTCCATGCCTAAAGGCACCTTCTCTTTGCAAAAGCGTAACTAAGGATATTCTTGGAGTTTTATAACAGCTAGTCTTTAATCTGAATAATTTGTTGTAGGGGTAAGGTTTAGGGGGTTTTTAGTTGACCTATAACATTTCCCCTGAAACTGTTTAGTCTTCCAGCATGAAACTCTTTCTGAAAAAGAATTAATTTCTTGTTTCCATGGATACAGATAGAGCTCTAGACAAGTGGTCTCCAAACCTTTTTTATCATGCACCCCATCAGTAAAAAACGGTTGAGCATGCACCACCAATATCTGTATATTTATTTATAAATTATATACATGTACTACTGTACTAATCTATTACATACATTCTAAAACATACCCAAAAATGGAAATTAAAGATGAGATAAAGATTAAATAAACACTATTTTTACAGTGCAAAAAATATTTTCTTCTCACACCTCGATGGATTGTCTTGCACAGCTCTCCAGGTTTTCACACCCTGCTTTGGAGACCACTGCTCTTCCTATGGGGAGATGCCCCAGGCAATATAAATAGGAGATCTAAAGACCAGAGAGAAATTATCTATGAAGAGTCCTGCAAGTTTTCTGACATACATGTGTTAGAG
Source organism: Mycteria americana (assembly GCF_035582795.1). Classification (NCBI taxonomy): domain Eukaryota; kingdom Metazoa; phylum Chordata; class Aves; order Ciconiiformes; family Ciconiidae; genus Mycteria; species Mycteria americana. Next base: position 66,323,996 of record NC_134365.1, read on the forward strand.
ACTGCATTTAAAGCAGGTGCTTGTGCCAGGGTTTGATCCCTGTATATGAAATGCCTTGATTTGTCTTCCCTTCCTACTTCTATATGTCTTGGACTGAGAGTAGGAAAGGCCAAATGAAGTTTTATAACATTCACTGGTCTGTTTTACACTGGCTTTTCACACCCATGAAATAGCTGGATATTTGACTTTATTTATTGCAGAACCTAGGAGTACTTGCTTTTTTTATTTTTGTAACTTACTGGATGTCTTTGTTAATTTGGACTAAAATGTTCTGATGTTTGACTTTGAATGCTGTTGATATATTTTTCTCAGTGCTAGTATTCAAATCCACATAGTCTGTGTTTGGGACATCTTTGTTTGCAGACTTTTTGCTAGGTACTCCCCTATAAACAAGCTTTCATCGTCTTTAAGGGAAACTTAGAAAACTTGGTGTTTGGGTGTTGTGGGATTTTTTCGTTCCAAAAGTTCATTGTCCAGCAGGAATTTATTCCACAATCAGCTTGGGAGGGAGCAGGGGGATCTGTGGTATATTCTTTAAAAAGGAAAAAAAATCCTATAATGTAAGCCAATGAGCCAAATAATATTTATAAGCTTAAGGAGGGGGAGCTTTGTTGGAATGTCCTAATCTTAAGACATGATGATTCTAAATTTCTTTTTGAATGTGAACTTTGTAGCTTTACTGTGTGCTGTCCCAGGAGTTATCTTGCTTGTCCTTCTCCCTTACCCCCTTATTTACCATGTCTTAGCACGTGTCAGACATTACAGGAGTTTTTAGAGCCTGTTTTGGGGTCATGATTTTGTGGCTTTTACATCGTAGGCTTCCTAAACTTATGCATCCCAATCCTTATATATCTGCAAACATCATGTGTTACTTAAATGCCAGTTGTTTTTAAATTGATGGGAAGTGGCAAGATGCGAATAAGAATATGGGTAGAGCTTAACTTCCTAGATAGGCTAAGTATATGCTGCTTCCTTATACACTTTTCAGACCAGTGTGGCTACTTGTATGCTGTTAGTGTACTGTGATCTGGATGATTTTTTTTATTGGAACACAGTTGTTAACATATCCCTACCAATGTTTTGTACTGAAATTCAGCAAAAAGAGAAGTTACATCACAATACTGTTTGCCAGTAAAGTTGCTGCAGATAAAGAGTTAGACCTTCAGTTAGTCATATTGGAATTTTACTTTATAAACTATTGTACAGTGTTGATAGTCCACATAGCTAAAGCTGTGGTGGACTTTGTTTAGAAGTACAATTTGATGCTGTTTTGAAAATAGTAGATAAAAGTAAAGCTATGTTTTTCCTGATGTCCAACATGCTTCAGAAGCCATAGCCATATTTCAGGGTCAGTAACAGCAGTTGCAGAGGTTTTTTCATTGTGCTACTTGCTGCTACTTCATGCTACTTTGAAGCCAGAACCTTCAATGATGTAAGAACCAGGTCCTGACCTCTGAGACCATAGAGTGTACAGTGTTTTAGTTAAACACCTGAAGTTAAACACTGTTGTGTTGCTTTGACCTTCAGCAGGTTATATTATGAGAAGAATTGTATATTATATTGGTAGGAGAGGAGAATTCTGAGGTTGTCTTGTTATTTGGCTGGTAGCATAAAACTCTGATAATATAGAATGCAGAGTAAGATTTCCTTCTGACAATCTCCTCTTCTGTTCTTAGAAGGGAGGTAATGTCTGGAAGATGCATGTCAAGCCCTCTATTCTGTGAACTTTCTAGAGATTTGGGGCAGGAGTGAGGGAACTGCAGGGCGTCAGTAGAGAAGTATGATGAATTGGTGCTGCAGCTGAAATTCTTTTGATTGTTTTTCTGTGGAGATGCAGGACATGAAGTATGATGCTAAATTTACCCATGCCCTAAAATACTAACATTACTTGCACATACGAACAAGAAGTCACTTACCACATAGCTTGTCAGTATTTGGTTTCCAGTAACTTGTTGTCATTACTGAAGTGCAGCAAATCAGTTTATCCTTAGTTGCGCAACCCAAGGTGAAGAAACAAAGCTGATTAGGCACTCACTAAATTAAATTTTGTTTATGCCTTAAGAGATGTCTCAATCCACTAGTATGAGTGGCGTTAGAATACAACTTCCTGTGTCCTGATTTGGTTGACTATCTTCAGACTCTTATGTGTCATGTAGAATTGGCAGGTGCTATTTATAAAACAGAACGGACATTTTCATAATTGGATTTTATGTATGGTCTGTGCTCACCTGTTAGTAGTTATGATGCTGACTTATTTCTGTGCATCTGGTCTCTCAGTGTGGAAACTTCAATATGTCTAGAAGCAGGTATAGTAACTTAGCCAGATAACTAGGATCCCAGTTGAGGGGGGGGAGGAGAAGCAAAATGAGCCAATGTGAGCGTTTTTTACAAGCTCTTATGATTTTTTTTTTTTTTTTTTTTTTAAATCACATGAGTTACCTAGTGCACTTGGGTACTCACTACACTTGAGATGCAGTGTGGAAGGAGGGACCAAGGTTGTCTTACAGTCTTAAATGCATAGATGAGGGAAAGGAAATCAAGCAACTTAAGTAATTGCCCAAGGAGAATGAAAGTTAAATATTTGGATGGAACATTCTTCAGCATATTTGAAGGTGTTGGATTTTTTTCAAGCTCTTCTTGGTGTATTAGCTCTAAAAATTTGCTTATTAGGTTATGTTTACATTGAAGGGTGAAGATGTCAACCGGACACTTGAAGGTGGAAGGAAGCCTCTTCACTATGCAGCAGACTGTGGACAGCTTGAGATTCTGGAATTTCTGCTATTGAAAGGAGCTGATATTAACGTATGTACATCAATTTGCAAACAGATGTTAGTGTGTTAGGGTCTTTCCCTCCCCCCCATACATAAGGGATTGGTATAAGTGCCTAAATGGTTACTGAAAGACTTAGATCAAATGAAACAATTTGATGCATTTAAAAATATTTGAGAGGTGGTCTCCTAGAGGTTAGAAGCTTAAAATTACATTTATTAAATGCTTTTATTCTTTTTGAACACACTAGGAAAAGTTGTTTGTAGCTATAAAAAGTTAAATTTAATTTGACCATGATTAGAAAAATAAATCCAGTAATCTCATCTAAAGAAAGTTTGCATGAAATACATATTACTTTTGTTGGAAGGGACTTCAGAAGACAGTGCAAAGCATCCTTGGCTAGGGCAGGATCAACTCTGTTTACATTGGCGTGCTTCTCTTTTTTGGAGACATTCTTACTTGTACAAACTTAGTCATTGTGCCGTAGCTTGAAATGCATGGCATTTTGTCGTGAAAAGACTTGGCTGGGCTGTATTGGCACTTCAAAATAGTGTAATTCTCCATAAAGTGAAGTTTCTAACTTCAACCATACACCCCAAATGCTGTGCTTTAGAATACTTGTCTGAAAGTTAATGTACAACACATCTTAGCTTTAGTTCTTAACAAAGTGGCTTGGATTTTTTCCTTGGTGTCTGGAAAGATTATCTCTTCCTCAGGAGCTCTAACTGGAGAGGAGAAAAAATGGAGGAAAAAGTAAGAACATTTCAGTTGCTCCATTTCTTATTCTTTCCAGGACTATAGTTTAGAGAGGAGAAGACAGCCCAAACAGTGTTTCAGCCAAAACGGGTTTCTGAAGTCAGGCTGGCTGAGAAATGGGAGAATTAGGAGTACTGTTTTTAAATTGGGCAAAATTTATCAGCTGAAACCCTGCAATTTCTATCATTGGCCTAAAAAAATAGACAAACTTTGGGATCCCTAGAAGTCTTATGGAAGAAATATCTTGCTGTTACCTGACCATTTTTAAACAATGACTTTTCCTTTTAAAAAAGAGAGTAAAAAATTGTGAGGGAATGCATTTCTGGATGACAATCTTAACTTTTTAATTGTGTTTTGTCAACAGTAGAGTGAAGGTAAGGATTTAAGTGAAACCTCTTAATGCTGTGTGAAATTGTGCTTCAATAACTGTGTCTCAATTTACAGGCTCCAGACAAACATAATATCACACCACTCCTATCAGCAGTGTATGAGGGCCATGTTTCCTGTGTGAAATTGCTTCTGTCAAAGGTGAGATACAAATGTTTAGAACAAGTTATCCATTAGCAAAGTGTATTACTATGATTTTTTTTTTCCAATAAGATTATGATGCTCCAGGTAAGCTCAGAACATCAAACAAATGCTGTTTATGTTGCTAAACCAGAGAGGGTACTCTGATTATGGATAGTCGAAGGAGAAAGTTCCAGGACTTTTGCAATGTAGTAAAAGTAATAGTGACCACTAAGAGAGTATTGCGAGCTGCAGCTAGAGAGTAATTAACAGCAAATCAGGCAAGAAAAAAAATGCATTTCTTCAGTAGACAGGGAGGAGTGGGATTTAGCTTTGGCAGCTGCTTAAGTGTTTCATGTGATGGAATCTCCACTGTGAAGTTGCTCAGAGGTGTGGTTTCCCTCTGCTTTTGCCAGATGACTGAAAACCCATCTGGGTTGGCAGAGTGAGGGGAAGTAAAAGTAGGAAGACAAGCTTTCTCTGTTATAGAGTTTGTAAATTTTGTCCTGGGGAGAATAAGCTTAACCTGTTGTGCCTTTAATTAATATTACAAAGGTGATTCATTTTACAAAGCAGTAGTTAGTTCAAGCAATGTTTTGTATCCGTTTATATGTGCTCCTTCTTGTTACACCTCACTTTGAAAAGAGGAGGTTAACAGTGCATTTTCAGTGTATATATGAACCCCCTTAAATCATTTGGCCAAAGGATTTCATGGTGTGTAATGTTTTCATATGCGACTTCCGAGGTAAAATGGTTTTCCTTAACTGCCTTAATGCTGCATGAATTCCACTTTTCTTCACTTCTCTGATCCTGTCTAATGTTAGTTATGCCTTTCTGTGAAGAAATGCTGTGGCTGTTAATTTAGGATTCAAATGGTGCATCAGACTTGCTTAAATTTGTTGTGAGGACTGATCCTTCATTTAGGATCATTATATACATCTTACAAAAAAAAGGTATCCTTTATATCATGTTGCATTTCTTTCCACTTCTGTTTTGAAGTGTTTTGCATTCTAAATAAGTTGCTCATATAATAAATAAGATGTCTCAAAACTTGAGTTCACAGATTGTCTGGCAACTAGTAAGGGTTGTGCATTCATTGTAGTCTCTGTCAGCGAGGGCATTAAGGTCCTTCCTGAACCAGCTATTTTTCATGCAGCTTGTGAGAATGTGTTGATCTCTATACTTGGTGCAATTTGAATGGAATTGGTTAAGTTCAACAGGCATAAAGATGAGGCAATCTTACAAAGATGTGTAGAATGTTATAAGAAAGGACTAGGACATGAGGTTAAAGTGTTACTGCAACTGGATAGTTTGGGAAAGCTCGTATTATTTTCAGATTTCTTCATGCAGAGCTAAATGTTGTACTGCATCTGCTTGCTTCCATTCACATGGGCTAGCTGATGAAATATTTATGAACTGGAACTTTGCTCATCAGCTCATTTTGTTTGAGGCAGATCTTATATTAAGAAGTTGTTCTTTCTTTTAATACAGTTATCTTATGATCCTTGTTTGAACATCTGTTGTCACACCTTGTTTGTAACGTAGCCTGATTTCATATATTCTTTGATAGCAGATACCTAGGAGATCAGGTAGTTCAACCCTTATTGAAAGTTCTAAAAATTACTGACTGTTTAACTTTGACTGTTTAATGTTTTTCCTAGTTACTTTTGGAGTGGGGTGTATTTTATTGTTACTCCAAATGCAGGACAAATATTGAATGTCTGATGTTAGTGTATGTAAATAGTGGAACTGCAAATGATGGACCAATATATTTAAGATTTTTCTGCAAAGCTGTTCTTTGTTGCTTTTGTAAATACTACATTTCTACTTACTGCTAAGAAGCTTCATTACTTTACACATACCTACTTTCAGCTGCCTTCATTTACCCTGTTAGCTGATCTCTTGCATACGTGGCCTCTATCATAGAATAGCCCTTAAGCTGTTGGACTAGAAGTCAGTAACCTCCTTAACATTTTTAAACAGGAAAACAAAAATAATGATTTCTTTTTTTTACTTTCACAAATTTTGAGAACTGGCGAACAGTGATGCATATCTCCTTAATCTGTTTGCATACCACAAATATAAAAAAGTTAGCAGTTTGACCAAGTTAAAATTATGTAAGGAATAAGAGATTGTTCCTCTTTACCTGCTAAGATTAGATTTAATATAAATAATTCTATGTTGGATGCAGTTGCTGATTTGGAAATTTAATTGTTTCAAGCTAATGTTCTGTACTGCCTTCTACAGGATATGAATTGTGGGGATATTTGTGAACCTTTCATGTGAGACTTCTGAGCTATTAAGAGGAGGAGGGGTGTTCCAAGTAATCTTTCAGACATCAATCGGACATAAAATGCAAAAAATGTACCTTAATAAAAGTACCAAATATGAAAAAGGTTAGCTTAGTCAAGGTGACTTCCAGGGTTTTTGTAAATCTTTGTGTTACTGTAGAAGATTCATTCATCTGATGGAAGTAAGGTGATTACTTGTTCATGTAGTGTGACCGCAAAGCATTCTTTAAACAATCTTCCACTGAAAGCAGTAAAAACATTAAAAGTATTCGGGCATAATTCATTTTCAGAGCATAATAAATACATATAAATAGTAGAGACACTGAATCAAGATTCTAAGCTCTTAAACTGACTAGAATGATTAGAGTGGCCTGTTGATCTTAAGCTGCAAGTAGCCTGGGCTGCTGCAAACCTGTGCTTTCTGTTGTTGATACTGGTGATCATGCAGTTGCAAAGTGAAACACAGCCAGCTTCTTCCAAGCTCATATTAGAGACAGTTTACACTCATAAGGGCTTAACTTGAAAAGTACTGGGGGACCTACGCTGGCTCCTATCAATTCAGTCGCTACAAAAGTTTTTAATGTACATGTCACATGACTAACACAGTTTTCTGGACATGATACTAATAGTTGAAGCCATTATACCAACTGTTGTCCCTTAAAAAGCAGCCATTTGTTTTATGGAATTTCAAGTAACTTTCAACAAGGCTTTCCTATGACAAAGCACAGTTTGTTACTCTTGTTATTCCTCAGAAAGGACTGTTTTGGGGTTCATAGCTAATGCTTATCACATGAAAGTTGAATGCTGTGATGACACTGTCTAAAATACAAATGACTTTTTGGAATAGTGAAGGCTGGTGATTTATCTGGGAATCACTGGCAGCCCGTATACAGCTGAACTGACAGAATCATTTAGGTTGGAAAAGACCCTTAAGATCATCAAGTCCAACCATAAACCTAACACTATCAAGTCCACCACTAAACCATGTCCTGAAGCACCATGCCTACATGTCTTCTAAATACTTCCAGGGATGGTGACTCGGCCGCTTCCCAGGGCAGCCTGTTCCAGTGCTTGACAACCCTTTCAGTGAAGAAATTTTTCCTAATATCCAATCTAAACCTCCCCTGGCGCAACTCGAGGCCATTTCCTCTCGTCCTATCGCTTCTTACTTGGGAGAAGAGACCGACACCCACCTCACTACAACCTCCTTTCAGGTAGTTGTAGAGAGTGATAAGGTCTCCCCTGAGCCTCCTTTTCTTCAGAGTAAACAACCCCAGTTCCCTCAGCTGCTCCTCATAAGACTTGTGCTCTAGACCCTTCACCAGCTTTGTTGCTCTTCTTTGGATGTGCTCCAGCATCTGTGGTGGCTTTACACAGATCTGCATTTGAAATGTGGTGGAATATTTGAGGTCATAAAAAGAAAGAGTTGAGGATTAAGATTTTTTTAATCACATAGTTATGACATCTGGGCTACAAAGCTTTTAATAATCCATTGAAATCTAGCTGATCCACTGGATGTGATGTGTCAAACTTTGTCCTTCATATACACAGGCTTTTACTGGTAAGTTGTGGGAAAATTTCCAAGGTTAGCATAGGGTGCTAGGATGACTTGAAGTAGTTCTAATTCTGTTCTTTATCACCCTTTTCAGCATAAGAGTTCAGAATGGATGCTGTAAAGACAAGTTAAAAAATAGTTCTTTCGCTGGTCTGGAGATAAGATGTTCCTTTTCTCCTCAGAAGCTCAGGTATTAATTATAAAGGTGATGGACCAATTTGTTTTTTTCTTACATTAAGGCAAGAATTGTTATGCTAATTATATGCATTTATTGGACACATAGGTAACACACTTATTTTCCTTTCTTATGGAAAACTTAACTGTTACATTACATTTGGAGTGACTGCAGGAGGAACAAAACTATAGATGTTGCTCTTAGTCCTAAACTACTAGCTCTTTGTCCTTTTGATGATAAGCTGAGAAGTGGTAGAAAGCCAATTCTAATGTTCAAGTAGTGCTCCCAGCCATTCTTGCTATAGCCCCAACCAGCTAACCAGTTCTTGTTCACTGGGGTTAGCAATGCGTCAGAATCAAATGGTTTCACAGCTTCTGAGAAAGCAGGCTTCCTCTGGGAACTGCCCACATGTGAAGTTTTATGTGGAGGCAGTGGAGGGAAAGAGATGTTTCAAATTCTCAAGAGCTCCCTGAAGCACCGATTTAGTTTGACAGTACCAGAGCAGGGTGATACCTTGGACAAGCCCTCTGTCTCAGAAGCAGAACTTCCTACTTTATTCTGCAGTATTTGTAGGAATATGTTGAGGAAAAGCATAGATAATTTGGGTTGGACTACATCTAACATGCAGATTAAATAATTTTTTTAAAGTCTGGAAGGGGCTCCAAGAGGTTATCTTCAAGTCATTTTTAAGAATGCCACTGTTGTAGTAGATGACTCTGACACTGTTGTAGTAGATGACTCTGACACTGTTGTAGTAGATGACTCTGACACTGTTGTAGTAGATGACTCTGACACTGTTGTAGTAGATGACTCTGACTTGTTTTTGAAGACCTTCTATCAGCCAGCTTCAATGTCTGCCATTCCATAATATATTCAACTTTCAAGTCGTAGTATCACCACTGTTATGGAAGCTGTGGCTGGGTTTGGTCAGCTTCTGAATAAAATTACTGTTGGTGGGAGAGCTGTGTTGCATTGCATACACTATATCTAAATCTTGTGGCTCTTAGGGGCTTGAATGTATATAAAATAATATAAATATGCTCCTTTCTGAGAATCCGAAAGATCTTATTAGCAACCTTAACTCTTAACTTGAATAACTGTTTTGGGCATTCATAACTGTAGGGAGATATAATGTAACATGCTGCTTTCTGAAGAAACAAAGTGGAAAAGTGTGGTATGTGATCTATAAATGGCCCTTTCCTTGGACAATTTGAAATATTCTAGTGTTAAAGCAGTTTTTGAGGCTGTAGGACAAAACATTCAATGGTATAAGGAGTCTCTACACTATCACCAGTCCCCTAAAATGGATTTTGTATGGCAGCATTTGGAAATAGGTGAGGAATCTAGCAAGACCTTAAAAAACCCACCTCATCAGTAGCCTTATCAGGATTGATATGGGTCTGTGGAGATTGGGGGGGACACCTAATTAAGCAGGCATTGCCACTGGATGCTTTGTAACATACACCCAACATGGAGTCACATTTAAATCTGCCCAGCCAGATACTTGAGTTGTCTTCAGAAGTTTCATTTGTGGTGTTTTGCAGCAGTTTTAATCACATAAGAGTGAAGGATTGCTTGTATGCGTTGCCATACTGTCCCATCAGTGAGCAAGATGAGCATGCTGTCTACCAACATTAGGCTGCAGTCCCATGTTATAGCTAAGCCAATGTGAAGGCTAGTTGCCTGCAGAACAGGTGGTGCTGTTCAGTCTTTTAATACTCTTACCTGCATATTCCTACTGCTTCCTTGCAATAGGCCTGGCATTTACCCTGTTCATTTGTCCCTATTGCCAGTTAATTTTCTGTAGTTAGTTTCCTGCCAACTGAGGCCTCCAAATTAAAGTTCTGTTGCAGATTTAGTTCCTTGTATTAGTTTATGGAATTGGAGGAACACTGGTGCCAAATCAAGAGACAGAACTGAGGTATCTTCAGTTTCACTTCAGCTGCTGCCTTGGGAATTTTTTCAGTGCTTTTGCAGTGTGACCTACCTGTTCCAGAATGTGGTCTCCTGGGTTCGATTACAGTTTTTGTAGCAGTACAATAGAACTTAGTTTCTCTGTTTTGCTGCTCACCTAGTCTCTGCGTTGTTCCTTTGTAAATGGCAGATGGTATTTGCTTGTTGCCATGTACTAAATGCTTGCTCAGCTGTCTCTGTGGCACTGTTTTTGTAGGGGATGGATGAATTTAAGATGAAATTTGAGAATGAGACATGGAACAGATGGGAAGGATGAAGCTGAAGTCCCTTTAGCCCTGTAGTGTCCCTTATACCCACACTTGCCTTATACTATTAATTGCAAAGGCACAAGTGGTCTATTTCTCTCCATTACCATACTTCATGTTTATTCTTAAAGAACTATAGGGAAAATATTTTTGAAAGCCTATTTGTCATCATCCTTTTGAAAGCCTGGTTCGATTTTATTAGTTTTGATAAGCTAAAGAAACACCAGCTATTGTAACTTGACAGCAGGTACCTGGGATATTGTCATATCTGAAGGATTAATGCATCCTTACAACTTCTTTTCTAAGAAAACAAAACTAGTCAAAACTAAAGGTTATCTAGTCCTTTTATAACTTTTGCCACAGATGTATTCCTTTTTTTTTTGTTGTTGTTGTTGTTTCTATGCAAGTCTATATTCCTTAGCTGTGCAGTATAAGAACTGTGGAAATTTACATTTGGCTAGAAGCTTATGTTGGGAGGCCTCTGTCTGGAAGTACCTGATCACAGGAAAGCATGTTGTTTGCATACACAGTTTCATTGCCTGGGAAATGTTTCTGTAATTAAATGTACGCATTTTCTAAGAAAAGAAAGCTTCTCATTGCTTCATTTTAGCAATGAAAATAAAAAAATACTAAAAATCTTTATGAAGAAATAGGCTAGGCAAAATCCAAATACCAATTTGGGTTAATAACAATGGTTTTGACCTCTGTATGGAAAGTAACATTCAGCTATAATTTTAGGTGGGATGAGACTTTAAGGAGGTGTGAAGTGAAATAGATGCTTGAGAAAGGAGCTGTAGCTGCATGCTGAATGTGAAGGGGTTTCACTGGTAGAATTAAGAAAGTCTAGAATATTATGCCTGCCAAAACAGAGTATACCATGCTGCTACCTCTCTTGTGCATTTTCAGGGAACTGGAACTGATTACTTCTGGATAAGTTTAGATTTCATAGATCTTATTTCCTGCCTCTTCCCTCCCACCACCACCCTAAGAATGTATTAAATTCTGTCTTGAGTCAACCATGGCTCCAAATTATGACATAGTTAACATTTCCTAAACTACCTGGTGATCCTGTAGCATTTGGCTACATATTGAAACTGGAACAATATTAAAACTGGAGCAAAATGAAAACTGCAGAAGAGACCATTCCTTAATCTTGTGTGTGTTATAACACTTATTCTAGCTTTTCAAATTGCTGTCTCTAGAGGAGTATTAAGAACTCCCTAAACCAAGTGATTTAGCTCTAAGTTTCTTCTTAGAATCCCTGCAAGTGTTTAAAGTGTGATCTTCTGCGAAAGGCAGGTAAGACCATAACATTTGGTTTGACCTTGGAAAGTACATTCATCAAAAATGGTGAATTAAGTACTGTGAAGAATCATTTGGTGGAATTTCCTGGTGTGTTTTACAGGAAGTATTTGAAATGTGATTCTTCATATTCATTAGTGGTTGCAAATGAGTACTCCAGCAGGTTTAAGTTGTAATTTTGCAGCTTCAGAAAGCAAACAGCTCTATAATGCTGTTTTTACTCTTTGGTAAATCCTTTGTTCAGTATTGAAGTTGTTGACAGTGTTTTAGGTTTAGTTTTTTAGGGTTTTTTTCCAAGTTTTGACCTATTGTAACGGTTGCATGAATTTAACCCCCAGTATTTTGGTTTTATTTGTTCTTTTTCTATTCGTGAAGCATAGCAAAACACATTTTGTTGAATTATGGTTTTATGATTGAACTACTTTGAACTGTAGCTTCACACATTACCATGATTTGTGTTGGTATTCAAGTTGAGACATTTCTTCCAATATGAAAAAACCAAACATAACCAACATACAGTTATTTTGCATAAATAAAACATGCATTATTTAAAACAAAATGAATTAGTTATGACTTTGCTCTCATAATTACAATGCATATATAAGATTACTGATAAACACCTAACATAACTTAAGGGTAGATATATTATACTTTTCCAAAGGTAGTTTCTCACAAAGGGCCATTATTACACGCTTGCTTCTGAAGTTAGAATTTCAGTGAGGACTTCCTGATGCCTTGTTCAGATGTTTTAATTTTGGAATCGGCAATGCTCGGTTTGATTTATACTTAAAAAGAAAGAAACTTATTGAAGAAAAATAGAACTATGCAGTAGTTCCATTGTACTATGTACCATAAATGGAACTACTACTACTAAATGGGACTATGCACTAGTTCCCCCATCTTATAAGAAACTTAGATGCTGTTTGAAAACTTCAAAAGTTGAGATTACAAATGACTGAGTGTTTTCAAGCACTGCTGTTGTACTAATCATAGTGATCAGCCATAATCAATTACTACCATGATTTTGACAGATTGGATTCATTGAATGGTTTTCACCATAGCACAGTTGTGGTGATCTCTGATGGTTCAGGCCTGCCCAATATCAACTAAAATGAAACATTGATAGTGTGGTAAATTAAACTTAAAGAGCAAAACCAAAGTTTTCATTGGCGTGTTTAAAATACTCATAGTGTCACTCCTTCCAAACCTATAGGGATTAAAGCTCCAATGTTGTCCTGTGAGGAGCAGGGAGTTGGATTCAGTGATCCTTATGGGTCCCTTCCAACTCGAGTTATTCTGTGATCCTGTGAAATTGCCCATACATTATAAAACTGTAAAACTTACTTAACTAGGAAAAAAAATTAAAATGTGAGGTTTTATACTTGAAACTTTTCTGTACGTTAGGAAAGACTTTACCTTCCATTTGGGCACAAGACTTTAATGTTTAGATTAACAAACAGCTTCTACGTGTATGCTAGATCAGCCTCCAAAAAACTCAATTAGCCTACTATTACCAGCAGGTAATAATACAGCATCATATTAATCCTCAAAAATTGAAAGATCCAAAGTACTGAAATACACAGTAGGTGAAGATGGTTTTTACTGCCCTCAACAAGGGATGGGTGAATTTACTAAAGTAGAATGAATTCAATCTTAAGGTGTTATGGCTACCAGAAGTAGCATAAACCTCTAGGTCAGAGTTGAGACATGCTTTTCTAATAAACACCTTTTTTTGTCAGGCTAGAGATCAGAATACTGTATCCTTAAAACATATCTCTTGAAGAATTCATTTTGCATATTCCTACAAAACTGCCCTTTTTTATAATGCTTCCTTTTTAAACTACCAAGCCTTACTTATACAGTATATAGCCTAGAAATACTTTTGGGAAATCTTAGTATATTTCTCAAGTTTATGAAAATGTGTGGAATATCATACTGTAGACATCCTGAAGAGTAGACCTATGGAGGTTTGCAGAGTGATACCTAAAACTGCTCTACCAGCATCTGAGTTTCAGTTGAAAATGTTGTTTTGATCTGACTTACTGTAATACATGAAAGCAATTAGCTTTAGTCTACAGAGCCCTTCCTGCTTAAAGTTCAAAGGTAGGGCTTGTTGTCTTACTACTACATTAACGGTAGTTAATTCTTTTTATTAATCTTAAAATATTTTTCCAGGAATTTGAGGCATATTAAAATAGCCTTTTTAATTTTAAACAGTAGTTTGCCGCATGTTGTGACTTCAAAGTGAAGCAGAAATATCATATCTTATGTTCATTTTTTCACTTTTGCCTTTTCAGTATTATTAAAAATGTTAAATGACATAATAATATTGAAAGATATTCTACTATTAGGGAGGAAGTGAATTTTTAGTAGCTTTTGACAAAGTCAGAACTGACTTGTCTTCCAAAATACCAGGTTTTTATTTTCCTCCTGTTATGTACCAGCCTTCTACAAAACAAAATAACAGATGAAGTAATGAGTACTAAGAACTGGACTGAAACAACATCGTCACTGTATTTCAGTTTGCTTTTAGTTTTTTCAGGGACAGTGGATTTGAGGGATACCTATTTGAAAAGCAGATAGATAAAATTCAAATTGTTCCATGTTTTTCTTTAAGAATCTTATATTTGATTTTGTAGTGTAAAAAATTTTTTTTTAGTGTAGGAGAAACCAATATTATGTTACAGTAGACAATTAAACAGTTTTGAATGCTTCTAATGGAGGATGAGGTTTGTGAAAGATGTGACATCTCATCCATTTGTTCATCTTTCAAAGTATTTCTGCTTTTTTGTAAAATATCTAATGCAATTTTATCTCTGCTTTCTACTAAAAATGTGCTATAAGAAATATCTTATTGAGTTAGGCAATTTAGCACCTTTTTTCTCCTCTCAGAAGGGATGCCTTTTGGGAAGAGGTGTGAGTTTGACCACTTATGCTCACTTACTCCCCTCATTCATAGTTGTTGTATTGGTGATTTTAGAGGTACACGCATCTATTCCCTTTAAGAAGTGCTTATAGATTTGTTGTCCGTGAATTCATCCATATCCTTTTTGAACAAGCTGACATCTGCCTCCATAACTTCGTCTGGCAACTTGTTCTGGAAGTTTGCTGCTTACTGTGTAAACCAATCTTCTACCAGCTTCATTAAGTACCCCGAGTTCCAGTTTCACAGGGTTTGGTGACAGCTCTGCATTGCCTTTATCTGTTGCCTTCATGGTTTTTGTTTTGTTGTTTGTTTGGTTTTTTTTTCCCTGAACTGCAACTGTGCTATTGTGTTGCCCTCAGAGCATCTTTAACATTTGTGCTTTGCCCAGTCGCTTAAGAGGGCAAATGTACTTGTTTGTTATTACCCTGCCAAAGAAAGAGAGTTTATGTATATTTGTGGGTGTGTGTATTTGTTGTGGTTTAACCTGGCAGGTGGCTAAACACCACACAGCTGTTTGCTCGCTGCCCCCCAGTGGGATGGGGGAGAGAATCAGAAAAAAGGTAAAACTCGTGGGTTGAGAGAAAGACAATTTAATAGGACAGAAAAGGAAGGGAAAATAATAATAATGATAAGAGAATAACAAAACAAGTGATGCACAATACAATTGCTCACCACCCACTGACCAATGCCCAGCCAGTTCCTGAGCAGTGGTCCTGTCCCCCAGCTAACCTCCCCAGTTTTTTGTTCAGCATGACGTCCTATGGTATGGAATAGCCCTTTGGCCAGTTGGGGTCAGCTGTCCTGGCTGTGTCCCCTCCCAGCTTCTTGTGCACCTCCAGCCTCCTTGCTGGCAGAGCAGTGTGACAAGCTGAAAAGTCCTTGACTCTGTGTAAGCATTGTTTAGCAAGAACTAAAACATCAATGTGTTATCAACACTATTCTCATCCTAAATCCAAAACACGGTATTATACCAGCTACTAGGAAGAAAATTAACTCTATCCCAGCTGAAACCAGGACAGTATTTTAAGAAAAGAACATAACACAAACATAAAATGTTAATAGTTTTTACTCTGGGGAAGTAGAGAATACTGTGGAATCATTTTACTTTTATGTACTTTTCATTAAACTTGCTTCCAGGCAGTGTTGTACTTCTGAAAATTAAAGTCCTCTTGACCTGAACTTTATTATTTCCTTCTTGTTCTATTGAATGCAGGCAGGAATCTTTCTGCCTAGCTAAGGGGCCATTTTCCTAATTTATTAACACTGAGTTTAATAAATGGTGTCCTCCTTAGGCAGTCATGACCCTCTTATCCTACATTCAGTGAAGCTGGTTTAGAAACTCAGGTCTTGCGAGTCTAACTTTTCTCAAGTACAAATGTGCATGGAGGTAGAAAGCAGTGCTATGTCTAAACTAAAAGTTCTCTTCATACTTTCAAAGTTGCTTCAGTTAACAGTTATATCTTTTATACTCTAAATGCTGATACACTGGTGGAGAGTTTTATAAGTTAAGGTTCTTTAAACTATGATTCAAGATGAATACTGGTAGGTCAGTTACTGCATAGTTCCATTTTTCTTCAAGCCCAAGATCCTTCAGGTTTTCTGAGCTTAACATCAAAGAACAGCTTTGAAGCCATTTTGATTTCCACATGGACGCTAATCTGAGAGTGCATCTGAGCAGTAGAAATAATCAACACCTGCAAAAGAAGTCTTTCTCCTCCCAGAACTACTAAGATAATAACTGTCGAATACCTATTAAATCTCTCAGGTTTTTTAGGGGAAAAATAAATGTTTCACAAGCATTGGGTTTCAGTGGTTTCAGCCTAAGTGTATGTTTGCAATGACCAGCTAATCATTTCTTGGGAACAGACCAATTTGGCTCACCTTCATGCCCAACAGAACAGTAATACTACAGCATAGTGCATATTGTTTGGGCCAAGGATGTTACATAGTGGCAGGAGAGAGGTAAATGTTGTGATTGCTCCTGTCACTGGAGTGAATGTATTGCATATGCACAAAATGTATGCCTGTATTCTGCTACCTGAAAGGTACTAGAGAAGGTGAGCTGCCTGGAAGGAATTATTGCAATTTTAAGTATCCCTCTCTGAATTCTTTACTGGAGTTCTCAAGACAATTTTATTTTCCCAGGCTCTTTCCTTGATAGCAGAAGCCTGTCTCCCTGCCTCAGAGCTGACTGCCACCAAATAAAACAGTCTGTTCAGTTCGTGTTGCACTGAGGGTCCCTAGGGGGGCTGCAAGGAAGATGAACGGCTGCAACAGGATCAGTTTGGCCAGTGGACTACAGGATGAGCACTACTGCCTTAAAAACCACTGTAAAGCCATCTTTTTTAGAATGGCACATTGAATATTTACAAGTAAAGAGAGTAGAGGTTTCAAAGATGGAAATATTCTATGTTATGAAAAGTAGTATTGGCAACAAATCATAGTAATGTCAGATCTGGTTTATTAGATTGATAGAAACAGTTACAATGGGAAGTTTAGGGGGCTGAGAGTTGTCTTGGGAACAGATGTGGTATTATGTATGGAAGTTTAGTGAGGTTTTATGTGTATAATCTTTTATCAGTAAAGAAGCTCTTGAAATTCTAGGTCTATTATGTTCTTAGAAATCTATTGGGTGTCCTTTACTATTAATCTGTGCACTTCCTTCCTTGTAATGTAACTGAGAAGAGATTCATACTTATTCAACGGAGAGTTTGTACATAAAACTAAAGACAAACCTCTGCAGTACATGCTCTTGCCACCCACAGTGTTTTTCCTGTCACTTGATTGAGCAAATACACATATTTTAAAGGGAGATTTGCATATCTTCTCAAGAGGAGGTGTTCTGGAATCTAACTTATTTTCAGGAAACATCTCTCTTGATCTCTGTAGTCAGTCTTGTGTTCTCTAATAAATTTTATCCCTTTATTTGACTACCCTATTTACAATTCAGTCTGTTTTTTCACTTTTATGTGTATGACTACACAGTGCTCACCACAAACATGACTAGGTAATCACTCTTTGCTTCTCTTTTGCTCTCCTTCCATAATTCTGGCGCTAAGGCTGTGTTTGTGCTTACCATTCTGCAGTTTATCTAGTTGGTGCCTTTCTGTTATCCTCTATCCTCCTGTTGCCTCCCTATTCTGTTTTGTTGCCTTTTAGGTGTAGGCATAGCTTACTCAAAACAAACTTGATCAGTTTTGAACTTGGAATGATTTGGGCTTTTTTTCTATGTAGCAAGAGGGATTTTTTCAAAATGGGAGAGAGAAGCACAGTCCTAGATGGATGTAGGCTTTTATGATACAGAAAGAAAATAGGATGATTTCTTAGTAAGTAAGCTCTTCCAGAGTTTACCTGTTTAATGCGGCATGTGAAAAAGCTTGCTGTACCATAGATTTAATAGAATTGTGTAATACTGAATGCTTGCATTTATATGAGTAGTTGCTGGAAATAAGCAAATCCTTCTATTTCTATCCAAGATTAATTGATAATTTGTTGGTCTTGCAACTTGCTGTGTGACAAAGGTTATGTGACTTTTTTCTAGTTCTAAAGTAAATTTTGACATTTAGATTAGCTGTATGCCGAATAGTTTTGTGCATAAATCTTGCCTGTTTGGTTTCTAAATGAAAACAATGCACTGCACTAAAAAGCTGTATGTAATCAATATAATTATCCAAGGTAAGTAACTTTTGTGACACACTTAATACAGCCTGGCTTTATGAATTGACAATCCTTCTCAATGTCTTTACAGGGTGCTGATAAGACTGTGAAAGGCCCAGATGGACTAACTGCCTTTGAAGCCACTGACAACCAGGCAATCAAAACTCTTCTTCAGTGACGGATGGACTGATATCTTAAATGTCTCTCCTGTGGCCTCACACTGCTGCCTGTCTGTCACTCTTTGCATCTTCCAGCTTCTTCAGCTAAATACTTTGGGGGGAGGGAAATTCTTTATGAATCAGACTAGTTAGGGGCTTGTATTGAAGATAATCTGTTTGGAGAGGGTTGAAAACTATTATGAACAGTGTCCCTCTAGGACTTCTTTTCAGTGCACAATCTCTTCCCATTTCTAGTGAAAATGGAAGAAGGAAGACAGACCATGATCTTGAATTTTTTGGCTTGTAAACCTCCTAGGTTAGTACTAAGATTTTTGTTGAAAGATTCCTTTAGATGGAAGTACTGTGCTATGTACCTGAAACTAATTGTGAAGGAGACAATAGTCCCATGCTATTAGTGTCTGCCATAATCTGAAGTGTAGTAACGTAGATGGCTGGGTTGCTTTTTCTCTCTTCTCTCTCAGTGGGTAGCTTTATTCTTCTGCCTAAAGCTTACGTTGCAGTTTTGAGGACTTTTGATACTAGTTATTGGAGCTGTTCTTTATATTGACTAATTGGATGTCACACTAATGTTTTTCTGTCTCTTGAGTAAACCAGGAAAGATCAGTTGAGGCATGGTGGTGTTACACTCCAGAATATCTGCCAAGGTACTTTTGGATGCTTGAATCTGAGCTTTTTCTTGCCCATGTTTGTTCTAGTCCAGGACAGACGTTTTAAGCAATTGTTTTTGAGAGAGTTCAGAATGTCACTGTAGTTATTTCCAAAAGGATTGTAAGATGACATTTCTTTACTCACCATGTCAGCATAAAATTTACAGACATGTGGGAAAGCTACAGGCTGTTTGGTGTGCAAGGATAATCAAGTTAAATGTGGAAAATGAACAGTAATTATTTAGACATTCCTATCAGGTGAATAGTGTTGCTAAACTTTTCTGGTAAACTTTTAAAATACATGTAAGCTTTCTAAGTTCAGGTGTTAGGAACAGGAAGACATACAAGTAGAAGTCTTAACTTGCTCTAACTACTGGAGGAAAAAAACCCAACTTTTAAATGTGCATATCTTTGAATTGGTGTTTCATTGTTGGCTGAATGAACCTCTTAAATTTCATTAAGGCATGGGGCTTGTTCTGAAAGTTCCTGGTGCAACCATAACACATTAACCATTGACTTTTAGATAAGATTTACTATATAGTAAGTATGACAGTACTATGATAGCCTTGATAATTCATGGGAAGGTATTTAATGATGATGTAGGGATTCCCATCACATCTTATGGTCCTCAGGAATATCTGAGCTTCTGGCTTTCATCTTGAAAATTTTCATTAGACTGCTGATTCACCCAAAACTGAATAACAGGTTTTATAACAGAAAAGTGTGTACCACAAACTACACATCTTCCTCTTTTTTGGAATACAGATTTCAAACTTTCTGATAACATAAACAATACAGAAAACAAATGTATATAATGTCTCATGCTGATTCTTAAACAGAAGTAGCCAATATTATTTTGATATCACTGTTGAAATTGAGAGGATATGTGGAAGTAGTCTGGTGACTACCACTCATTTAATGGAGACTTAGTTTTACTTGAATCATGTTGCATATTATGATTGAATGTCTCAGCTATAAAAAGCCTTGCATTTAGACTGTAAAAGGAGAGCAGAAACTGATTTATACGTACACATCCCATAAGAAAAGCAATGGAGAAAACAATCAACTCTGGCTGTAAACTGTACAGTGCAATTAGTCTTTGCTTCTTGGAGATGGGTGGCAAGGAAGAGCAGAAGGGTTGGAAATCAGTGATAAATCAATTCGTGAGCTGCTGATAAAAGAACAAGCATGTTTGGTGAACAGTGCTTTTAATGACTATTTAAAGAGAACTCTTTAATCTTATCTCTGATCAGTGCTGGATCGTCATGTCATTGTAATAGTGTGAACACAAACTATAGGTTTAACTCTTTATTTAGCTATGAAAGTAACCATCTTTGGCATAAATTTGCCTCCATATTATGCTATTAAATACTTAGCTATTAAAATACTAGTCTAGAAAACTGCAATCTGTTTTTATGTGGAAAACTTGATTGTTCAAGTTTTTTGTATTGATTAGTGTCAAGTTGTCTGGCCATAGTGCTTTTGATTTTGTTGGGGTTTTTTTCTCTATTCTTTCCTGCCCTTTCCTTCAACTCTCATTTAAGTGAGCATTATCATAGTAAAGAAACATCATCTTTGTACTAACTCTTCTGGTGATTCACTGAGGCAGTTTTGCCTCCCTTTTTCTACAATTATGTGAACACCTTATTTTTTCTTACTTGAGGGGGAAAAAATGCAAACAAAATTCACCGAGACAAGTGTTAATTTGGCTGTAATATGTACCCAAGCTGCCTTTCAAGATAGTTAAAAGATGGCATTTAATGTTTGGCTCATAAAGAAGAAATACTTTTTTGCTTTTTGCACTACATAAGAGGTGATTGATCATTTTGCCCAGGATTTTTAAAAAAAAAAAAAGTAATAATAAAAGCTTATGCTTTGGTAATTGTCTAGAAACTGGGCTTGTTCATTTGTTCCCTATTTGTTAGCTATATTGTGGAAAAAATAATGGGTGGCTGCCTGTATCTTTGAGTAGGTCCTAACTAGAGGAAAATACCAAACTGTAAATTATTTTACATTCTATAAACAGCATTGAAATACTTTGTCAGACTGGAATCATATATACTTGGAAATCCACTCTGTTCTTAGACCTTTTCCTTTGAAATTTGTGCTGAATAAATTATAACCTTAAGTATATTTTGGATTTTGTACCCTCTGCTCCTTTTTTCTTAAGGGGGAGCAAATGGGAAAAGGAGTACGATAGTTAAATGGAACTTTATCCTTGAACGTAACATGGAATTATTTGTAGAACAGGCTGGTAAGAACGGAGTGTCCTAGGTCAAGCAATTGCAGTGTTGCATGCAAAATTTCAAAATGAACTTGTCTTAATTATATTTTGTAAATGGATAAACAATCATCTTTCTACGCAGTGATGGAAGAAAATTATGCTCTGCATTTTGATATTTGACTTTCTCTTTTCACCATTGTTAACTGTTTTGACACAGTTGGGTTTGTTATCATGGTTCATAGACATCAGAATGCTAAATGATACTGTATTTTTAAGTTTGTGTTGCAAGAATGAATGGAATAAACTTGAATCGTGCGATATGAGAATGTGGAGTTTTATTTCCCTTTCTGCTCCTGCGTTTCTTAATTTCTGGCTACAATTTTTTATTTGACTGGAAGGCATCTATGCTCCAGCTCACATGTACAGTGATTAAAATATTCAGATACTTAGACTTAAATGTGGAATGGAAGCTGCTTTGAGAACTAAATATATAAAGTTGCTTTTGTTTTGGTTTTTTAAATTGCATCAATTTAAAAGAGGTTTTGATTAATTCTCTGGTCTTGTAGTCTGCATTTCCTGCTTAAATGGTAATGCATAATGTTGAAGATCTCTTATTCATGTTAAATTCTAAGAGACAGTTTGTAGATAGAGGGATGTTCCTTCCATTACCTGTGAAGACTAAAGCCATTTATTCTCTTCTTTACTTCATCAAAGAAACTGAAACAGTTACTCACAGAAAGCACAGCTGAAGTATAAATAAAATATGTATTCATTATTTTTGTTGCATATTTACGGTGACTTTGCCAGAACTTCCTATTATAACTTTGTCAGTAGAGATGTAGATCCAATTGCTTGAATTGTTTGATTGATTTTAAAATATACACTTTTAAAGAAAGAGTACAGGAAGGTGTTGTGTCAAAGTGGGAAAACTATAAATATGGAAAAAATATTTCAAAAGAAACTTAATTTGTCTGTTTTTCTCTGCTAAACTTTGAAAACAGGGATTTTTAATGCTGTATGCACAACCTTTCAGTCAAATATTGGAAAAAAGAGGGACATGTTCATCATTAATACTAAAGCAGTTCAAACAGTGTGATGGGTAGTGGCAATTGATGTGTGTGCTTCAGTTCCTGTGTTCATCTTACTGGTTTTATGTTTGCTTTTTAATGGACAGCTTTTCTGTAGGAGTAAATACTACCTAAGGTTCAGAACGCAGATTTCTTTCACTCACATTCCTCAGTGCCTGGCTAACCAAATTCACTTATACATGTAAACACTTTTCCTAATATTTGTTTATGGCTGATCTTTTGGAACAAATGGATTTCTCAGCTCCCTTCCAAAAGGAAGTTGGCCCAGGAAAGCATTTTTTTCAATTGGATCACTTGATTGTTTCTCTGTTTTGAGAAAAGTATATTCTCAAAGC
This sequence comes from Mycteria americana, assembly GCF_035582795.1. NCBI lineage: Eukaryota > Metazoa > Chordata > Aves > Ciconiiformes > Ciconiidae > Mycteria > Mycteria americana. Next base: position 66,346,626 of record NC_134365.1, read on the forward strand.
TCTCCTCAAAAGATTTTTGTTCTACTTATAATCTGACATCTTGGAACACCTTTCAACTAAGTTATGCCATAAACTTACCAGATATGTTGTTTGGAAAGCACTTTGTTTCATGTAGTGCCTTGAAAGGCTTCAAAAGCCCATAGTGTTTGCCTTTTCAGGAAGAGAATGAGCATTTTTCTTAGCAGCGCTCCTTTCTCCCGGCCTTAGAAATCAAAACAATGTTTCTAATAATTTTAAACTAAGAAAAGTTGCATTTAGATACCATTGCTTGCTATTGTGATCTAATGTTAACTTGGAGAGCCTTCCTTCAAATAGGAGAAGTCCTGGAATCTCTTGATTCTTCACTCTTCAAATTGCATTTGGAAAGCACCTGTGTGCACATCTCCGTTCTCCTGTGTCCTAAATGTCACTGTTTTCAGGAATACCGCAGGCCGCTACAGAATACAGGATTCTTCTGTACTTTTCAGTGAGTTCCTGTTTTCCACAAATATGCCTTCATTTTGCAACATTTCAAAGTTATGAATAGGGGCTGGCCTTTTCATGCACTGAGGTTCATCTCGTGGCCATTAAAGTTGAGAGGCAGGTTGGTGTGCCAAAACCACAATAGACTGCCTGTCTCAATTTGTCTATCAAACTTACAGTTCATTAAAGGAAAATTTTTTAGTTGTCTCAAGCTGAGCATAAATTTGAAGGATCCAAAACTCAGTCTCAAAAATAATTTCTTGACCTAAAATAAACTCAGGTTTGGTGCAAATATAGAATTATTTACCTTTGAAATGTTCCTTCATATGTGTTTCTTACCATTTTCCTCTAACCAAAAGTAATTCCTCAGTGCATTCAGAAGAAACTTCAGTTTGTTCACCAAAGTTTTTCTTTCAAAATAAAAGAAACCATTTTCTGGTTTGGATCAATGTTTAACTATTTTGGCTCAAAAGTGTTTGGAGGTGGGAAGTCTTGAAAAGTATGTAGCTTTTCATGTAAATGAAGTTATACTTCCTCTTTCTCTTTGGAATACACTTTTAATTAAAATGTAGCCTTTTATTTGAAGAGTGGCGGCATATTGTGACAAAAATCCAACCACCCATTTCTTTTTTTATTTATTTTCAGTGGAAAACCAACAGATATGTTCCAGGTTGACAGAAAATGCCTTCCCATCCCCCACTTCCAATGTATCAGTGCAGTCACCAAATCAGATCAGTATTTGCATGTCCCTATGCAATGATTCAACTTGGTTTCTGGTTAGAGTGGTGATATCCCTGGGAGAGCTGCATGATGCCCTAGACTTTTGTAGTGTCTCCTAATTCACTATAGTGCAGGGCAGATGTAGAAGTTTAATTAGGACTAAGATAAAGACAGGTATCTGAATGGGGTGGTTATTAGCTAATTTAGTTTCTGCAATGCAGAAGACTTCCCGGTATCAATCTCTTGGCATGCAGAAAGTGAGGATAGCTGCCATTGTTAAGGACTGTTAAATGGTAATTTGTCATTATACTTTGAGCTCTATGGCCATCGTAACATGGTAGCCTTCTAGAAGGAGCGAATAAATTCTAATGTTAGGTTCCAAAAGTCTTTCCCAAACTTTATTCTTGTTACTTGTATGTATTTTATTTTGGGTTTTTTTGTCTTACCATGTACTTTAGTAAGCTTCCTAAAACAACAATGCATTTTAGTTTTCTTTCATTGCCCCTTTGCATAAAGGAAAGCTGTAACTTGACCTTTTACAGCAGAAATATTTCTCTTTCATTATTTTTAAAGGAAAAATGTAGCCAATGTTTGTGTGTTCTTATCTATTATATAAGAACAGTTGTGCTGAAGGAAACTTCCTACCTATATTTTTGACAAATTGCTATGAAAACCTAGTCCTACACCTGATACCAATACCTATATGTAGGCAAATACTGAACAGTAGGCATAAATAGAATATGGGAGGAAATGTTTGTGGCATTGGATGAGATATCGTTAGAACTGGGATCAATACAACAGCAATAGATTTGTTTTGTGACCATGCACAAATCTCTCTGTATTTTGCTTCCCAATAGGAAAACTTAATTTCTTTCCTTCTTTTTTTGTGCACTTAGCCTGTAAGCTGATTGAAGGATTATCTCTCAGGACCTGACACACCTTAAAGGCTTCTTTTGTGTATTTTGCAGTCAGAGTCAATAACCTTCTGAAAAGCACAGAAGAGCTTATTTAGAGAGAGAGATGAAACAGATGGGAAGCACACCAATTTCTAGTGTCAGAGGTTTAAAAACTAAGAACAAAACCCAAGCTTATAAATTAATGAAATTTCTAAAGATAGCTATAAATTAAATATTTACAAAGCCATATTAAACAATAACTCGAAAGAAAAAAGACCCAGCCTACAGCAATAAAGCTGCATAACCTGTATACTTAATAAGGAGGTGCTTCTGAGGCTGTGTTCTCACTATAAACAGCTGGATATATATTGCCCGTTCTCTCTTGTCTGTTTAAAAAAAAAAAAGTAATAATTGGCACTTACTTAGCAGATGGTTGCTTTGGGGAAAAGAGGAGTCCCTCGTTCCCAATTTGCAAAGCTCGGAGGTTGGGTTTGAAGGTTTTTCTTTTTACTGTCAGAGGTGAGATTTACAGAGATGTACAGAGTGTGAAATGTACTGTAAATTAATGTCAAAATTTCCCTCAGTGGTTTCTAAAGATCACGTTCTGTCAACTGCATTTGTTCTTCATGTGCCAGAGCTGACCTGCGACATGTGTTCCCATTCGCTCATCTTTATCTGCCCTTCCTGAATGTACAGCTTTCAAAAGCTGTGCTTTACCCTATCACAGCTTTCTCTTTTTAATAGGTGCCTAGAAAGCAGGCAGAGAACTTGTTTGTAGATGTTACTAGAAAATACTCCATCTAAAGCTGTCTGTCATCTATAACAGGAAAGGAGGAATTAAAATCACAGGAGGAAAGACTGAAGAGAAATTAACTAAATTAAAGACTTTTTCCATCCTATCTCCTTGCTACTACAGGCTTGTTCTCCACTTTAAATATTATGGTAGTATATCCTATTTCTTTTTTTTATCAAATGCTTTATCTCCTTACTGCTTTTCTTCACATCAGGTGTACACTGAGTAGTTGTAGGATTGGAATGATATGACTTACTTTCTCCTTGTTTTTTTTCCTGAAAGCTACTGGAAGATAAAGTGGTTGTCTACAGTAATATCAGTGATACAGTAATATCAGTGGTGCCACAGAGATCCAATGGTGCCTTGCTTGATCCTTGAAATAATGTGGATGTAACACAAGTGGTTTAACCTGCACATTGTTTGAGTTCTTGATGCCCTTTTGACTGCTTCTCTCATAATGCTACAGGTTGGTAGGAAGAATGTAAATGACTTTTTTGTTTCAATCTTTGGAGCAAGATAACTTTCTTAAACCTGCAAGGTACTTAATTTACATACGGCAGTGTTGATGATTAATACATCATACTGCTGGCAGAAATAGAAGCCATGATGTGTGTTGTGGTCCTACTGCTTTTTACAGTGTAGTTGGCCTTGCAACTCCAATTTTCTTGTTAGTTGTGATACAGCATATTTCAAAATATACCTGGGCAAATGCACCTCTCCAAGATTAGACATTGTAATAGTAGGATGAGTTGGCAACAGCCATCTTATTTTTAATTAACTAGACAAAACAGTATGGTAAAGATCAGGTTTTAAAAGACCAGCTGTAATGCAGAAGGGTAAAAAGAGAGACTTAGAAACTAGAGAGGAGCTGGAGTAGGCTTTGCAGTATTTTAGAATTTTGCACCAACAAACAAGGAAGGCAAGTGAAGGATATAAAAATAAGATCCCATAGTGACTGAGTAGTTTTTCATGGACCGTTTTCTGTTTCGAGCTCATTTCTTCACAATTACCTTGGAGACAAAATACTTTTCAATAACAATTGAAGGCAAGTTCATAAACATCTGAGCTTCAGACTGGGGGGGCAGAGGGTAATTGTTGTTGAGGTGATAAGGCAAAGAAAGGTATTGCATTCAGTTTTTGTGTGCAACAAACCAGCCTGTTTTCCCAAGCATTTGGTATTTTAATGAATAAGATTTGTGTGTGCGTGTTTGAGATATAATCCATAATCCTAATGACTGAACCTTGTTGGCTTTTCTTATCATTAATATTTGACTTATAATGTTCTGTAACACTTTTGTGTGTTCATGCTGAAGACGTTGTTTATTGCCTTCTTGTTCTGAAATGATAGATGCAGCATGGTGTATGAATTTTTTTAAAATTTAAAAAAAAAAATTTTTTTTTTTTTTTTTTTTTTTTTTTTTTTTTTTTTCAGAAAAGTTTAGGTGTCCGTTGCTCCTCAGCCATTTGGACTGAGAAATGCTGCTCTATTGAACTGGAGTTTTGCTGTGAAGTAAAGGCCCATGTCAGTGCAGAGCTGCCTGCTGCACGCACAGGCATTTTCACGGCAGAGAGCAGCTGTGACACATTGTGGACTTCCAAATGCATTTTTCCCACTGGTGTCTGTGAAAACCCATCAATAATTTCATGGCCATCTAGGCAGAAAACTTATCACCTTTTAAAAAAGGTTTCAACCAGATTGTTGTTCTTTTCATGTAGTGACAACTTACCAGAGTAAGGAAATGATGACTTGAAAGAAGTAACCTGAGCTTGACCTGTCTAGTGTAAACCTTCTACAGAAGAAAGTGTATTCTGCTGAATCCTTTCCCAAGGAAATGTTCAAACCATTGCCAGGTAGTAGCTATACGCACCTACTGATTGGTCATGTTGTCTCATCCATTTACTGAGGATTTAGAATATTTGTTCAAATGTTCTGTGTTCTGCTGTTAAAAAGGTGATGACTGAAACCAGCAGGTAAAGCTGCCTTTGTCATTCTTGCCAGCAGTCATATTAAGAAAAGCAATTATACTTGCTGTGGATGCATGACTGAGAGGGTAGCAAGTTTCTTTCTAAGTTTTATTTAGCGTAAGAGCAGTAGTCATAAAGGCTAATAGCTAGTAAGGGAATCGGCCTATTAAGGTGTTTGACTAAATAAAAATATAAAGCTTGTCTTACAGAGGTTTTGAAATTGCACTAAATTTATTTTTTTGACACGTTAATAGTAAGAAACATTGTCACTTTTTAACGTGTTATCGGCAAGGTTTTTTCAGGCTTTCTTTTGTCATAATGAGAAATTCAGTCAGCTTTTTCCTTGTGTTCACAAATTCATCTACCTATAATGGTAGATTAATTGATTAGCCTGTCTCTCAGTTCTCTGTTTTAAAGCTGGAATGTATGCTTTGTATGCTTTTTGGTTAAAATAGAATTTTCCCCCCTTGTAGCCTGGGGGAAACTTCTGTATATGTAAATAGGCAGAGTAACATCTAGCATAGAAGAGGATTTTTTTTTTTCCAAGTTTTGCTTTCTTTTCAGAAAGAGAGAGGGTAATTTATCTTACTCATGGGCCATTGATGACCAGGTAATAAGAGATAGGAATTTCCCTGATCCCCAGACTTTGATACAATTTTGTGATTAAAAATTGATAACTTCATCAGTATATCTTTGGCAGGGTTAAAACAAAAACAAGAACTGATGAAATTTTTCTGCCAGTTGAGTTCTACATAAATGGATCACATCAGACATCTTTATCACAACTGATACCTAATGTGTAAGAATTTCTTCTTGAGAATTGAAGAATTCAGGGCAATTTGTCCCAAACACTTCCTCTGTCATGAGGAGTTAAATGAATGTACTTGGCTTTGAGTGGCAGCTGATAGGCAGGTATGGAAATAACCATGGGAATCTTCCACTTCCTTTGCAAAGGCCTGACTAGAAGTACTCCAGGAAAATGTGAAAAAAAACCCCAAACCAAACAAAACCAAAACCAAAAAAACCAAACAAAAGGCAAAAAACCCCATAAACTACAAACAAACAAAAATACAAACAAACAAAAAATGAACAGCAAAAATGAGCTCTATGTTCCTGTTCCTGAGATAGTTGGGAGATTGTCTTGTCCACCAAGCTGAGAATTGCAACTTACTCAACTTCTTATCTGTGTTTTGATACAATAGCATATAGAAGGTCTCGTTGTCTCCATACCTATGCTAGTACTGGTAGCATCTTAAAACTGGTTTCCCCAAAGTTACGTGACTACACCAGAGAAACATGAGATATTAGGCCTCAAAAGTTTGTGTATTAGTAATCTGCTCTCTCTTTTCCACAGTGTCTTCAGGCAAATGTTTCCACATGGCATTGTTTCAATACATAGCCAGGACAAGTATCTACAGGAGGCCAGGTCTTCTCAAAAACTTTGATCTTTTCTATTCTGCTTCTATGAGATGTAGTGCTTCCCTTTCTTCAGAAAATATTAGGGGAAAACATTAGGGAGAGTGTTAAATAGTTCCACTGTTTTCATCTGTGGTGTTTAGCTTTTGTAAAGCTAAAGTTGAGCTTTGAGTGTTGTTCCTGCAACACGTTATTTTTGCAGTAAAGGAACTTGGGCTGATACAACATAGCTAAGAAGTATGGGGGGGGGGGGGGAATAATTTTGTTGATTTTTGGTGCTCCAACATATAAATAAGCTAAGTCCCCAGAAAATCTGTGCATCCTTCAGTTTCATGGTTATTTAGCAAGTCACTCCTTGAAAACATTGGGTTTGACCTTGCCAATTATAATTTCCCTGTGGAAAGACATGATCGAAAGTAGGAAATATGAGTTTAAGCACTGTTAACTTGTATAGTACAGCTGCCCAGGATATTGCTACCAAGTGGAAGAATTCTGAATTTGTCCTGCTTGCATGCCAAGAAATAGTATTTGGCTGGAAAATAAAATGTGGTTAAATAGTGGACCCAGTGGCCAGGAGGAATTTTCAACAAGCACAAGACAAGAAGCTGAAGAAGCATGCAGGATCTTACACAATGCCTGTGCCTATACTGTCAAAGTAGCCGCGCTTTGTAGCTGGTGGTTAGACTGAATATCACTTTTTCATGACTTGTGACTCTTGTCACTGAGAGTAAATATCCTTCTAGAACTAAGGATTGTACTGGGACTGCAGTCATTCAGCTGTAGTCATTGTACCTGCTAATCAAGGAAGAAAAATGTAGGATTGAATGAAACTGAGTCTCACTCAGACCAGTGAGAGCTGGGAACACAGAAATGAACATGGTCATCCTGGCTTGGGGAAAGGGTCCAAACAATTTTTTTCTCTTTGATTATGAATTGTTGCATTTCGGAGGAAATGACATTGGAAAGTGACAGCTGCAGAGAAGATCTCTAAAGGTAATACATAAGAGGGGCAAAGCAGGAAATTTTTCGTGTTATTAGGGAACACAGAACATTATTAGACAACATAAAGAAAGAGCAAAAATAATGCAAGGTATGCATCGCAACAACACTTGGAAAAAAAAATACAGAATGGCAAAACATAGCCAGCATTCTTATCCATGATTCTTACAGCAAAGCTATCTTTATGGCCAGGACAGCAGGAAGAGTTTTTATTCTATAGGAAAAGAAAGCAATGAGTGTCTCTTGCAATGTATTTGCTAATAAACTTCAGGTTTATATAGCCCAATAGTTTGTGCTCCATGGGGCATTAGCTCAGTATAGTAAGACAAGAGTTGAAAAAGGTTTGGGTTTTTTTTTAATGCTGTAATTTGGGAGAGAGCAAAAGAAATAAGTCTAAACTTGAGGATATTAATTAGAACTTATTTTCAAATGAATGAATTATGCTTTTTCATTTAGTTTTCTTTTTATTTTAGTTGCGATTTTCAATACCTGAAAGCTGAATAAGTGAATGTTGCAGCTTTGAAGTTCTTTGGCTCAATATTTGCTTTCTATATGGTGCTATTATTTAATCTTGAACTGTAAACCCACTATATTCTGCAGGGTTGAAATAGCATTGTGAAATATAGTGTTGCAAAAAGCACAGGAAAGCAGCTGTAATGTTTATTCCTGAAATAGACAAATACAGCTGCCCTTCTAAAATGCAAAAGTGTGTTTAAAATTGGCAGTATATAAGCTAACAACAATTACCAAGCACTACTTTCCACAGGCTTTCTACACTTTCATGTTCTCTTTCTTCTCATTGGGCATAACCAAGTTCCATTTACTTATTTATAGCTGGTTGGAAGTTTTGAAACTTTCTTCTGTTTTGATGTAGACTCCTTATACAGGAAAGTTTGAGAACCAATCACCCAATCCAGTAATCCTTAATGCAGAAATAACAAAGACAAATGTATATTTCAACAAAATAAACAAGCACTAAACTCTTTCCATTTTATAATAAGCAATCCCAATAGAGGCTGGGAAGTACAACTCTATTTGGCTGAAGGTTAGCTAATCCAGCGTGACAAAGCTTTGGGTTCTCCTGCTAAGGTCCTGTCCTTGAGGCAGCTCCCCGTCTTCTAGCTAGCAGTTCCAGGAGTGCCTGTGTAGGTTGGCTGCAAATTACTTCCATTTTTCACAGCTGTCACCTTTAGGTTTGCTTTAAGCACTGTTAAACACCTTTTTAGTATATAATCTTGCAGGCCTTGGTTGATGAGTTTCTGTGAACTACAGCAGAGGAGGAAGAAAATCTCTGTTCAACAGGGTAATGCATTGGCATCAGGTGTAAAGGTTCCTTACGCAACTGGTATGAGATACAGTGGTGTAAGCTGTCATGGCTTTTACAAGTATGTTGCTGTCATTGCAGCAGTAGTGAGACACTTACAGGTATCCACAGTACAGAAGGACACAGTGGACAGCCAGTAGATTATTGTTGTTCATTGCTTTCCCCTGCTGAGAAGGAGGATGTTCCAAATGATTAAGTGGCTGTCTCCAGATGCAGGAGAGCTGATTTCCTTATATGACATATTTTGTTTGATCTTCAGACAAATCATTTATGCTGCAGTTTGATGGAACAGTTAAAGTAGCAAATGCTGCTGAAAAGGCAGATTTTTTCCCCCCTGTCTTGGGCTGAGCCCCAGCCTCTTTCTTCAGTAATGCTCACCTGCTCCTGAAGAGAGCTGAAACAGCAGAAAACGTAGCCTAACAGCAATAACAAAAATATGATAAGCCTGAGACAATATTTTAGCTGTTCTTAGTGAGAAGAAGCAAATTTTTCTTTCCTAATTTACAGCAGTGACAAAAATTTTTCATAGCTATTTGTGGATTCATTGCATCTGGCATATTCCCCAGGCTTGCTAGGTCTTTCCAAAGTTTCTTGTAATCCTCACTGGCCACAAGAATCTAGAATAATCAAGGGGATACAGTCACCTTGCTGTTCACCTTCCCTTTCAGTTCATTAATACGTGGGTTGAATGTCCTCGGTCCACTCCTAAGGCTGGTCCCTAGGTCACTCTAGTATTAACCTCTGTCAACAGTGAGAAATAGCTACTTATGTCTAATTCTTTCTCGCTCGGGTTTTAAACTGTGCCATGACTTTTCCTCGTGCTGGTTGCCAGATTTCTTTAATAGCTTCTTGTGAAGGAGGTTGTAAAAAGACTTTGGAAAGCTTAAACATTTTCTATCTGGAAGTTTCTTTATTTAAAATAAATTGGATATTATGGGGGGGTGGGGAGGGTGGGCAATAGAGAAGAAACAATATGGGCAATATTTTTAGGAAGCATAGTACCTTAACAATCAGTAATTATCTTGTAACTTTACAGTCCTTCAGGGCTCTGGACTCTAACTTCAAAGGAAACAGAGGAAGCAAGCATCCCAAACACGTAAACAGACAGGCAATTAAAACCCAGCCAGAAGTTCTATTTTTCCCCAAAGTCCTTGTGAAGCATCCTACTCTATAAACTGCTCTTTGCAAGGGTAAACAGATGCTTAGGGGAGTAATCGATTCCTTTTCTGAATGAATTAATCGATTCCCTGCCCATGCCTCTTGTAAAAAAACCAACAAATTACGAGTTACTGTTAAGGCAACTTCAATACATGACTTCATCTCCATCTAAACTAGGTTTGGACAGATCGTTAATAATAGAGGCCCAGGAATGGAGTGAACTTGCATCTCTGCAATATTTTTCAGAAATCCATTGCAACTGAAAATCCAAGGTTTGCCAGCAGCCCGACAGTTCAAACAGCCTGTGACAAGCCATCAGACTCTCTTGTATTTCAATTATTTATCATCATTCTGTGCATATACTAGACAGTCCTTTAGAATTTGAACAAACACGTTGAATGATGTGTAATCTTTGCTAGAGTTCACCACTACAATGATAGTATGGGCAAACAGCTGAAAAATATAATTAGTAATGCCTCGTTCTTACGCACCATTTTGCATGTGGGAGGTTTTACAGAGGAAGCAGACACTTTGAGATAAAAGCATCATGGTCAAGGACAGAAATAGAAGAAAAATTCACGTCTCCAAATTCTCAGTCTGAAGCTCCACTGGAGCTTGCTGCTATCAAATCTGTTTATGCATTATGGTGGAGTTCAGAAGCCCCAGCCAAAGACTGGCATCTCTTTTCTTCTATGGTACAATGCAAACAGGTAAAAAGGCTATAGCAAGCTAATGTTTTACAGCTACTGCTACTTCAGATAGCTCTAAGAGATCAAAAGTCTTGAATTTCAGTAAGATAAACTCTGAACATTCTTCACATAAACAGAGGAGAGCAGCAAGAATGATCAAAGGTCCAGAAAACAGACGCAATAACAGACGTCCCAATATGTAAAACACTCTTGCAAAGAGGAAGGAAGCCATCTTTCTCTGTGACTGTGGTGGGCAAGACAAAATGGATATAAACTATAGTGAGGAGTGTGACATCAAGAAATAGTTAGGTTCTGAAATTGATTTCTGAGGAAGTCTATGGAGTCTCTATCACTAAATGCTTTTAAAAACAGATATGAGGGAATTTTTTGTGTCAGAAATTTCTCATGTAAGCCTCTAGGACAAGGTGAGGTCTAGATCTCTTTTTCCAAACTCCTCCTAGGCTTGCAATTTTGGAAGTTTCATCTACTTGAGGGGTATATACATTTAATATAGAGAAGTATATCTAAAAGAAGTATTAAAATACATGTCTAACAAAATGCATACAAGGAATACATATTTATGCAATTTATATGGCTGTAAACATTTTTAGTCATATTGAGTATGATTAGTTAGATTGTCTTTCTGGGCGATTTAAAGGATGAATTTGGACTTGGTGTCCTCTGAAACTGAGTTATTCAGCGTACTTCATAGGTGTTTTCATCAGATATTGTGCTTATTGAAGGCAACCTCTCTGGACAGCTTATTGAAAAATAATGGACTTTGGTAAGAAAAATAACAAAGGCTTGAAATTTTAAAAAGAAAATTCTAAAAAAAAAATTGAGTTTTTGTTTTTGTTTTTTTCCAAGGACACATCACCTGCAACTCTTTGTATTGATCCTAACACTGACTACTCTGCAGAATGGTACTGAGTCACTGTAACAGCTCAGTCTATGAAAAAGAGATTGCAAACAGCCTGAAAAATATTAAAAAAATGGCTCTGAGAGCCATGTTGGATGTTGAACAGTGTCAAAATCACAAAGCTGTTCAATCGATCAAAGTCCAGTTCTGATGCCTTACATAGGCACAGGCTACATGCTGGTGTAATTAATTCAGTTAAAAGTGTAATACTTTTTTTTTTCCTTTTTATTTGTGTTCACACTAGCTGTATTAGTACACTAGTGTGAAAATAGCTTATAGCAGTACAGTTTATTTCCATTCTCACTTGGAAAGGATATCTGCCATCACTAGCCCCTTTTCACTAGTTTCATATTTAACTGTATCCACAGTACTAAGGTTGTGCTTCTGTTATTATACAGGTCTAGGCTACTTTTTTTTTTAATAGATTTTAATTTCCTTCATGATGTAGCATTGCTGATTAATGGATCTTTATTCCCATGAAGATGGCATTTATACAAAACAAACCGCTCACCAACTGGCTTTAGAGATTTCCCCCATTCATTTTAGTTAATGGAAATTATGAAAATTCTGCAGCTTCTTAATGAAAGATTCCTCTGCAGACTACCACTTCTGGTGATGCTTCACAGCTGTATATGACTTCAGCAGATACAAATAAGATGTATCAAGAAAAGTGTGTTTATAGGCCCCATTAATTTGAAATAACATGGCCTGGGGTATTGTAGTATCCCTTGATAAACACATTTGGGTTGTAATAGACTTTTTCCTCTCTGCTATGAGGCTATTGTTCCCTGACTTCCAAAGAATATAATTTCAGGATAATTTACGTTCTATTATTCATTTGTGCTTAAGGTACAAATCCAATAATGGTATTGTCTTTTTATTTGTAACAAATGATGAGCAAATAAAAGAAAAACATCATGGTCCGCATGCAAACTTTACATTTTTCAAATGTGAAACCAGATGATAATTTTAGCTGCAGGAAATGTCTACATTACCCAGACTACTAGTGTGCTATACTGGAAAAATGCTGCAAAAGTGAATACAGCTACAATAGGAAAGCTATCCTTTGTATCAGTCCAGCCATCACCCTGAGCAAAAAAAAAACCCCACAAAAACAGCAAAAGATCTGATACAGCAAGATTTACTTAATCAGCTTTGATAGACAAATATGTCCATTAGAGATCACATCCCTCCTGGTTGCAAAGCTGCATCTGCATCAGCTTGCAGTTTGAAGTTTCTCATGGAGGTTGGACTAGATCTCCTGAGGTCCCTTAGACTCATAGGATAACTCAGATTATGTGTTGCATTTTGAGGGAGTGCTAACATTTCATCCATTTATAGTTTGAATTCATACACACAGAAAAGAAATAATTCGTAAGATTCTTCCTGATTATCCTAGTTTTTCTTCATGTGTTGTAGGAAGCTATACTTTCCTTTCAGGTCTTCAAGTTAAATGCAGGCTATAATCAGATGATTAGAGAACAATGCTACTGTTACACCTGAGAAAGCAGTTCCTAAATGGCCTACAGTGGTGCAAATCATGCTCAGTCAAACATATGCTTCCACTTTTAATCCAGGTTGTCCATTTTACAGGTGAAACGATTGCAACAATTACTTAAATAGCACTTTGCAACTGTAAGTGGCCAGGACACCAGTGTAGTTTGCTTTTATAGCTCAGCCACTGAACAGGGCTTTGGCAAACCACAGTGGCTTGACTGCTTGCAGTCATCTGCCTAATTCTGCAAAGTGACCAGAGATTTGTCTAAGGGGTTATACAATTTCTTTTCAAACATTATGTTCCAAGACCTACATAAGAATGTGAGAGGAGGCGAAAAGGCAAGAGGCAGAAGAGGCTTGCAAAATCATCTGTTTTCCATGATGCATGGAAAGATGCATGTGGCCACTCTATTTCAGTGTTAGTCATCCAGGTACTCCCAGAAGAGCAAACGTACAGTACACACATTTCGGAGACTGGAGCTGCAAATTTTTTGCTGAGGTATTGGTGCTGGGAATTAAACCCAGTAACTCCAGAGGAACTCTAGGCAGCATAGGGAGTGAACAGGAGTAACTAGATGTCCGCAAGTAGTTGCAGAGCTATGATCTCACTGGGATCGCAATGGATGGGTACTAGCTTTTTAGGAAGGACAGACCAGCATGGTGAGATGGGGAGTTGCCTTTTCTGTGAGAGAGCAGTGGGAATGCATGCAGCTATAACATAAGGTGGGTGATGAGCTGGTCAAGAGCTTATTGGTCAGGATTAGAGATCAACATGGGCAATGTTGTGGTTGGTGTCTACTGCAGCCCATCTGATTCGGAAGAAGTAGGTGAGGCATTCTTCAGGCAACTGGAAGAAACCTTGTGATCGAGACCCTGGTCCTCATCTTCAACCACCCCAATGTCTGCTGGAGGGAGAAGACAGTGGGGTACAAGCAATCCACGAGGCTTCTGAATTTTTTGTTTCTTAAATAGTAAGACAATATAAAAACCTGAAGAGTAACCCTGGTTACAAATAAATATCATATCCTGAAGGGGCTCCAATATGAATAAGCACATCAACCATAAAAATGGCTTCCTTGAGCTATTCCTACATTATTAGGGAGAAAAAGATGAGTTGTGAACAATCAGAAAGGTCATTTCTTCTGTACTTGCAACAAAATATCAGTTAAGAATTAACATTATTGTGTTGCAAGCAAATCCACACCTTTTCTTTTATACTTACGAGGTTTTTGTGAGGTTACAAAAGAGAAATACAAATAATTACAGCTCTAGGAATGCCTGGAAACACAATAAAGCTTTGACTCTGCAAGACTTTTAACTGTACTTAATTTTAAGCATCTTCTCACCTTGCTTGTCAACTGATAACACATGAAACACTTGTTTCAACACATAACAGCATCATTTCTGTAACATATTCCTTCCTAGAATAATGATCTTCTGTGCTGTACTTGCCTGTGACAACTATAATCTCTTGATGTGATAAAATGCAGCTTTTTAGTGTACATGTTCCATGCCATGCATGATACACAGTGAATGATCCGAATCATCTAGCTGTCAGTGTCATTTTTATTACCGATTTCTTCATTCTGAGGCTGTCAAAGGAGATGAGGATCAATGGAGAGATGGAAAAAAAAGGAGAGGAAAAGAGAAAAATGGGAAACCCATTTCCCATAACCTGGGAAAAATGGTTATGAGACCCTAGATACACACATACAGTCTTCAGTGAGCTGAGAGCATTTTGGCCTTCAACAGCAGACTTGTCAGTCAGCGGTTGATCTGTGTAAGAGAATGTTTTTTCCAGTACTCTTAGTTTGGTATCTTGAGAAGTTATTTCATTATTTATTGAACCATTCCATACATCCTCATAATGCGTAGTTAATGCTGTAATATTAAATGTCTGATGGCTCTGAAGTGAAAGTTCTCTCTTTTAGTTATTATGACATATTCCCTTTTCATTTTTAGAGATCCCTCTTAAAAACACACAGAGAAAATCTCAAAGGTACCATAGGTACCTTGTTTATCCCAACCTAGGTTTTTTGCTTCCTGTTAGCTTGGACACATTTAGTTTGCTTTTGCAGAAGGCCTCTGTGGGGACATTAAAAGACCTCAAATAAGACTGAAACTGAAGAAGGGACCTCCTATACCTCAAGGGCAAAAAGTTCACTTGGTTAAGAGGCTTTAGCGGGAAGGTAAATTGTCCTACCTGCTGAAATGGACATTTTTGATATAACGAAGATTAAAAGAAACAAGTGGGGAGGGGGGAAGGCAAGAGGAAATCGTAGAATACCTCAAAGCTTTAGGATTTCTTGCTTTTAAAAAGACACAGTATTGAAAAAACCGTTGTTGTTGTTGTTATTATTGTCATTATTTCCCCAGAACATATTATGTTCTGTTAATTATTTTTATTCCTGTAGGTAAAAGAAGTCTGGATTACTTCCCAAAGTGTGAGAGATCTTACACCCATGGTCACCAAAACAAGGAAAACAAAAACTGACTTTAAGATTTTACTTTATTTCTACAACTCTCTTAGCTGTGTGAAAAACTACATGAGCTCTATTAATAATTTACATTTAAAGCAACTCATATTTTGATCTGGAGAGGAATCTCTATATTTGCAGTGCCAGCTATTTTTCTATGTAAGGTGGATCTTGGGTTGTCTTTTCATGAATTTTCACCACTGCCATGGTTTTGAGTAGAATATCTGACAATGAGTAAACTTTGTTAGGTTTGGATATTTCATTTGAGTAAGGTTCGCAAAAGCTGAATCTGATTTTAATCTTCATCTGAATTTACTGAGAGCAGTGTTGCTTGGTAAGCTTCGGTTTCCAGGTATTTTTGGCTTGGCTAGAAATAGTGTAGCTTATTTTGTATGTATTTCAGTACTACTTATTTCAGCCAACACTAGAAATAAGCAGCACAGGAGCAAACAGCTATGCCAAAAAACATTATTGAAAAATTAACCAGCTTAATTTTGCTGTCTCCTTGCTTTGCTTTTTGGAATAGTGGATAAAGCTCCTTTTGAGTGCAGCCATTGTCACCAGTTACAATATTAAATGTTTGTGAATGACTTAAAAGCCAGTTTCAAAACATTTTAGGTAACCTGGATGTCCCTTTCCATGGGTCAGTCATGCCTAGGAGCTTCAGGATGCATCATGAAACACTGAAATGGAAGGAGGCAGAACTTTCTAAGGTAAAACCTTAAAATAGCCTTGTTTAGGGCTCCAACAATTCTGCTGCTTTCCCTGTCCCAAGTTGCCTAGTCCTGCTCCCTTCTCTGGTCAGACACTGGTGCTTGTGTGACAGATCAGGGAGAAGACTATAAAGCTGCTGAGCATCTGAGCCCATGAAAACTCTTGACTTTTTGGGGAGGACGCCAGGCAACACCGTTGGCCAAGACACCAGGGCTGTTGCAAAGGAGTGGGTTGGACTGTGTGACTCTGAGTGACAGCTCCAAAATGGATCATGTGAAGCCTCCATGCAGGTGTGAAATTAATTATTTAAGTACTATTATTAAAACGGTTGCAGGCTATAATTGGATTCAGCAAACAGGCAGGACATTTAGATACTCAATCAGAGCCTCTAAACATAGCACTAAAGAATATTGTTAAAGCACTCAAAAATTAGGAAAGATAAGGATTAAAGTGCAACTTGAATTCAGCTTCCTATTGTATTATTTTGTAGTTTTGCCTAAAATAATCAGTTTGGAGCACTTGGAGAACTAACAGCTCTCTAACACCAAGTCCTGTACTAGGTCAGACAACCACAGCTGCATGATCTAGTTCAGGGTTGGGTTTTTTCACTTTTTATGTTTTTTATCTCATTTTATTTTGCAACAAACTCTTACTTGCAAAGAGGGCCTTAGTCTTAGGAAAGGCCTTCCCTTGAACAACATTTTGAATTACATCATTTATTTCTCTAGTGAAGATTTCAGGCAAGTGGACCACTTTTCTCTTCAAAGACACAGACCCTCTGGCAGCATCCCAGCTCTGCAGCAGCTCTTTCCGGTCACAGATTCCACACTTTTCATGGCTCTGTGGGTGACAGTATGTGCCATATCCCAAGTGAATCAGTGATGATGAGGGAAAGCAAGAGGGTGCTTTGCTACGCACTTTGCATTTGACGTTTGGAAGGTCTGTGGCTGGGGAGCTAATGTACTGGCTGCTGGAGAGCTTTAGTCATTTCATTGTGACTTACAGACCAGGAAAGTGAATCCCATTAAAGACCTGACCTGCAAATGAATACAAATCTTGTCTCTCATTATGAACGACATCTGTGAAATGCAGCTTTGCTTCCTAGCAGGAGAAGAAACACTCCAGCTCAATACTAATTCAGCAGCCCCATCCTGTCCTGTGACACACAATGATCAATTGCTTGTTCTTCTGCTGTGGATGTAACACATCTTCCTTGAGCAGGGAAACACTTTAGTCTAATGCATGGATTTAATTTTCCCATCATTCTTTCTGCTCTATAGAATACGTGTCTGAGCTATGGCAAAGAAATTTAAATTTTTCCAGGAGGCTTTGGCTAGGAGGAATGATTGAGAAGTGGACAGCTGTAAAGAGCTCATAGCATTAATTGCTTCATGTGCTTCTGATGTTCTGTGACATGTAAGAATTATTTCCATGTTATGAAGTCAGGGACTGGGTGCCACATGAAAACCCCTTTTTCTCCTGATTCAGAATCTACCTCTGGTGGTGCTGGAAGATTTTATGCACTGGCTGATATTAGTAGGGATTAGATCAGCCTATGACTGCCCCTTTTCCTGCGGGATAGCTGGTTCCTCCCTAATATGGATTTGGTAAATTATGAGTCACATTTGCCTGTTACTCTTTCTGGAGAAGGCTTTGGTGTTTTTTAGAGAATGCCAGACAAGAATTTCTCTTCCATGTAAGTAAAAAACTCAGTGATTTGGCTGGATAGGACCATTTAAAGGAAAGAGAAAAACAGAGGTCAGTTAAGAAGCATAGAAAAGCACAGTTATACAGGTTGTCTTTTATGAAGACCAGCAAGAGCTAGCTTCTAAACTTAAGTTTCAGTATTACTCAGTAGAGAGTTTGCACAGGCTTGCAGAGGGCAGCTTGACTTTCTGAAAGCCTGTGAAAATTATCTTACATAGGGGAGTGGTGCCTTTTAAGAGAAAAAAAGTGCACTCAGCCTTAGAAGTGAAGCGTGCAGGTGGGGTTTCCTTTGTGGTCACATATCTCGTTCCCTTGATCTAAAAATAACAAGTGACAGCAGATTTTGTTGTAGTTGCCAACTTATTCTCAAGTTCAGGCAATTTGCTTGTGCTTCAGAAGGGATGGGACACCTTGAACTGGATCACCTGGCATATGTCTTGCAAACACATTCTCCCTCAGGGCTGGAAAGCTGGGCAGAAACTGAAAGCAAGGGTTAATTAGGAAAGAAAGGATAATTATCTGGGTTTTCCTTTTTTTTTCTGTTGCAACCTTCACTGACCTATAGCTACTGTTAGTTCATTTCCCATTCTGCACTAATACCTCTGTGCATTTCAAATGGCTTTGCCCATTGTCTCCCTGCTTAAATAAAACCCTGGGGATTCTTCAGCCTTTGAAGAAAATTACAAAAGCCTTTGCATATTGTGCAGTTACCTCTTCTTTTGTTTTCCTAAAAAATGGATTCAGCACCTCGCTGGCAGGACACCAGAATTAGCATGTCAATATCACAACATCTCTCTGTGGGAGTAATGTTGTGTATGTAACATCCTGGTCCAACGTTATACGTTTATAGGCGAAACCACATTAAAATGAGTTGTTTGCACTATTACCTTCAGGGGATGTTAACAGTGAGTAGGTTGTTCGTTCCTGTCCCGACTGCAGAATCTGTTACAGGCATTAAAACAATTGTGATTTAGGTCGAGAGGTTTTAGAAGAGCCAACCTCATTGCCTCTCCAACGCTCATAGCCACTGCTGCTGGTCCCCAGAGTCCTTTCACGTGAGACACCCTCTTCTGCACCATTAGCATTACCTGGAAACTGATATCCTTCTTCCAGCTTGGCTTTAAGCAGTGGAGCCCTAGCAACGTCATCCTCATTTTCCACTCATTTTTCAGCATTTGCATCTTCACTAATGAGTGCTTTTCCTGGCATATATACAGTGTGTAGATAGCGAACCCCTTCTAAGAAAAAAAGTGTGTGTGTGTGTATATATATAGATATATATATGTAACTTAAAAAACACATGTCATTCTGGGAAATATCCTAGGGCAATGATATGACATTGATATAATGGTGTTTTTGAAGGTTAAATGTTCTAATTAAAGCCTGTCTCTAGTTCTGAATCAGCTGACTTGCACTAGAAGTCAGAAATGTGTCTGTATTTTTCAGCTTGCATACCTGAAAAATAATTAAGAACACTATTTTTGAAAGCTCTGATCCTGTTTATACATCTACATATACTGCCAGAGTAGATAACGCTCCTCTGATAAGAGGTAGGTGAAACCAAACAACCAGTACAATAGAGACCAGCAACACCCAGAATCTGGTGAAAGAGCAGTTTGCACCAAGCAGCCCTCCGTCTCTAAGCTCTCCATCTCTAACCTCTAAGCCACAACTCTGCAGGGAGATCAGTACAAGCCTGGGAATTCCTGTGTTTGTAGCATTGCTGCAGAATAAAACGATGGACTAAATGAAAACACCTTACCTTCCATTTCTCTTTGACATTGTTAAATTAAATATCATAACAAGACTATCTCTTAGCAGGATTGTACTCCGCCCCTTCTCAGCTAATGTAGAAGCATTAGCTCTGTCTCTTTTTGACCTAGTTGGAAATTTGTATGTCCCAGATCTTTTTTTTTTCCCTTTCTTAATGAACTCAGTTGATTTTAGAAAACATTTTACCTATCCCTTCAAACCATAGCTTTCAGGAAATATTAGCAGTACTGATGACACTGCCATTTTTGTTGCTGATGAACCAACTAAAGGGAGTTTGGGTTGTGCATGCCTAACTCTGAACAGCATGGTTCTCTCCTTTGTTTGCACAAGAGAATAGAAGCAGCTTGAGTGAGCTTGTAGCTGGATCAGGCTGCATATTTGGCCCGGTCATCTCTCCTCCTTGTGCCTCAGTTTCTTCATCTGTAAACTGGGAATAATGATACTAACCTCCTCTTCACAGTGCCTTAAAGAAAAGAATTACAGAGAGCTACTGAGCTCGCCAGGGCCTGTACAAGAAGTCTGGGCACCTAGTTCCGAGGTCTGCTCTGGGAGCACCACAAAGTTACTTTTTGGTACCCCAGACATTTTTTTGGGGCCTAGATCTGCATGTCCTCAGAAGATCTTAATACCTCATCCACTTCAGTTGATGCTGATCTGCTTGTTCATTCTTCTTCCTTCCTTCCCTGCTAAGAACTTGTGAAGATGAAAGTTCATTTATGCCTAAACATGTTTTCTCCTCTGCTTTGGTATTAACAGCTTCAGAGGATCCTCAGCCTCAGCGACATCCCACTGCCGCAGCTGCTGGACTTGCTGCTGCTGCTGCTGCTAAAGGGAACCAGAACTTTCAAGCCAACACACACACTGACTTAGTTACAGTAGCTCCTGGGGGCTGTCGTGGAGGCAGGGGGCCCCCGACTGTTGCTAGACATGGCTCATGAGCAGAATGAGAATGTGGGTGTCCCAGCGCCTGAAAGTTGAGAGCCTGACCAGGCAAATCAAATCCCATGACGCATGAAGTATGCCAGCAGCCATCTCCTGATAGCAGACAGAGACATAGCAAAATAAAGTGATTTGCCAAGGACAGAGCTGGGAGTTATATCGTTGTACCTCCCGGGGGAGAGCTGGGTATGTACAGACACAAGACGATGTATGCTTTTCTGGATGAACAGATGCTTTGGATTTTGAGGTGTTTTTATTCCTCCCCTCACCTCTCCCTTTCAGTCTCTTTACCTCCTTCATTCTTTCTTTCTCTTTATTTTTTTCAGGACTGCTCTTCATATCTCTATATTTGATTATGTTCTCCAGGGATTACTGCTTCTTCCTCGCTAAACACCTGCTGCTTTTTTGTGAATAAGTGGAGGACAAAAATGCAGCAAGGCAGAAACGGAGGGAAGCCAGGCCCCAGAGAGCTACAGCCGAGTGCCCGAGGAGGGCTCTGGCGAGGGCATGCCTCAGCCTCCTGGCTTTGCTCTGCTGCTTTCACTCTGCTTTTGTCACCCTCTGTCTCTCTCTCCAGTCAAGTCACCAGGTGAAATCTGGCACCGGCCGACCCTCGGTTACCTCACAGAAGTGCTTGCAGGCTGCTGGTGCCAGTCCCTCTTCTCTCCAGTAATAACGGATTCCCTCTGATATAGTCTGCCTTTGCTGTAATTTTGGTCTTGCCAGCATAACTTGACACTGCTAGTAGCTGGAAACAAAAGCTACTTGTTCACGTCTTTATGTCTCCTCTCTGTGTCTGCTGCTGTTTACAATTCCACCTGCTCTCCCCCGTCTTGCGGGAATCTGATCATTTTGTCAGCTCTCCTGCCCCGTGTCCCTGAGGCTGCACCTTTACGGGGAGAGAAGGAGCCCCGAGTAGAGATACGCAGCCTGGGGGCTGGGACAATGGTATTGAGTAATTTATCAACAGCAGTAGCTCTGCTGGAAACAAGTCATCAGCAATAAGAAAAGTGCATGATCTTCCCCCCTGAACTCCAGAGCAGAGGTAGGGCCCAGCACTGAATGCTAATGGCTTCGTGTAGGGCTCGTTGTCCTCTGTGTTTGTTCTGAAGTACAAGGAGAAATCTGCTTCCACAGGAAAGCATTTTCAGCAAGGTCCATAGAGGTGTTTGTACAGTCCCACAAAGGGTCTATGTAACTCCTTCAGCATTTTGGAGCTATTGAGGGTTTCTACCAAAAGGACTCCAGCCTAAAAACGTCTCCATGCACAAGAAGGCAGCTGGTGCAGTCTTGTTGCACTGTGCAGTGTTAGTGCTTGCTCTTGCTGCAGCCAGACATTCTTTGCTCTTGCAGCACGGAGGACCACAGCACTCGTTTGTGAACCACACCTCTGAGCCTGCATTTGAGTCACAGCTGTCCAGGTTTCCATTTTAGTCACACAAGAAAAAGAAAATTTTTTTAAAACTTTGTTCCTGCAAAGGGCGTGGGGGGAAGAGCCTGCTCCTATCCTTTTGCTAAAAGTGCATTTCTGCAGAATACTGCTGCTGATAAACTGCCACAATTGTTCTCTTACCCCATGCAATTCCTCTCCCATAAATCCCGTACAGGTGTGTCAGTCTCCCACTCCAATACAGCATAAGGTACGTATAGCACAGGTGTCCAGAGACCTTTCCTGTAAGATGAGTCCTATGCTTTAATGGATACATTGGCTTTCTTTTCCATACCACTTGATATTAAAAGTCTTTCCATTGATTCCCCAAGTCTCTAATAGACGGGACTTGAGCTGTCTCATAGACTTGCACTGCTTTGATGACCAAAGCCAGCCTTGTTGACTAGAAGACAGAACAACAATTATTTTTTTTCTTCATTTTTCAGAGAGAGAGGTGCGTGGGACTGCAAGTCTTCAAAGCCTATGGTCTGTGGTCCAAGAGCTAAAAACAGTCACAAACTTCTCCACCATCTGGATGAAAAATTACAGCTCAACTTGCTACTGTTTTTTCTTCAACTGTAAGAAAAATAGTCATTTTTAATAGGGTTTATCTATTTAAATTTTTCTCTGCCTATAACAGGGAAGAAGCTAAAAAGCCACAGTGGGGTCACAGATTTAGACTAGCTACCAGATTTACAGTCCTGAGAAATGTTCACATAACTGAGTGACGTATCACTCAAACATGTAAATAAGTTTTCCATGGGGAGCTCTCAGACTCTGCCTCAGAGGAAGAGTTTTGCTTAAATAAGCACAGAACAGCTTTGTTGTTGCAACTTTATGGAGGTTGTCCCTTCAGGCTGCGAGTCCCAAAAGCTATGCAAGTCCTGGCCAGGCTCGCTGATGAGCTAGCAAATGTGTTCAGCTACAGACACTACCTTGCTAGCCCTGCCAGCAATCCTCTCCCAGTTCTGTTAGAAGCTGATGCTGCTGCCCTTTACTAATAGTAGAGCACTTGTATTTTTTCAGGGAAGGGACATAGGACATCTGGGTCGTCCACAGTGAGGATGATTCTGAAATGCATTTTTTGTGGGACTAAATTATAATAATTCAGCTTTTGGCTTGCTTTGAAGTTAGTGCAGTCATGCTATGACAGCTGTGGTTCCTTTTCTTACCAAAAATACAATGCAAGTTGTCCCTTAAAATGGCAATTCCTGCTTCTCTGCAGCAGCCCCCTTCCTTACAGAGAACAGAAATTGTTTTGCCAATATTTTTTATAACTCTTCCACCTATCCCTATTTCTTTGAAACAGGGATTTCGAGATCTTCTGTGCCAGCATCAAGAACTAGATTCAAGGGTAGAATTCAAAATTATAGATAAATTATTTTCAGAATAAATTATATTCAGAATATTTTAGAAGCAGATTCAGCTCAAGAGATCCAGAGAAAATAGTCAGGAAATACTAGTCTTGTATGGAACAAAAAGGAAGAGGCATAAGAACAGCAGACAAGATAGAAGCAGAAGAGAGGGAACAGAAAATGGATGAAATCAGGATATAAAAGCTTATAAATGTCTCTATTTTAATGTACAAAAAATACCAAGTCCTCAAATATGACGCTTTCCTGGCAATGACCACCTTGTTAAGAAGTTTGCCTTTTGGGGCAAAAGGGGTGGATATGCTCAGTGGCATTATTCCAGCCTTATGCTTGAGATATCTTCTCTTCTAGGCGCATTTCAAGCAAGTGCTGTTACAAGCCACACATAGGCGCACACACAAAACAGCTAAGAAAATAGAAGTAGGCGTTTATTTCAGACAATGAAAACAGAACAAGTTTTGCATGCAGATGGCCTTCTTTGAAATCTGGCTCTTTCAACACATGTCAGCATGGCTATATATCTTTCTGAGTTACTGTGACAAGAGCTGAGAATGGATGGATAGCTGTTTTACTGCAGTTTTTGATAGCAGTTTTCAGAGATTAGGACTGTTTTGGAAATACAAGTTTTAGAGTCTACTTTCAGAAGGTGCTTGAGATTAGCAAGTAACTAGCTACTCCGATATCTCCTTCAAAGATGATAGAGTTTGAAGGAAAATCAGTCATAAAGGAGAACTGAATTTGGTTTCTTATCACATTGTGCTTGTTTAGGGAGGGCTTTTTCAGAGGTTTGTCAGAGCCAACTTCGTAGCATGCATTTCAACGAGAAAGGGCTGTGATCAAAGGAATAAACATACTCCTGAGTGCGATACATCTGCACTGGCGTAGCATGTGGCCTCTTGCATTGGTTGGAAAGAAAAAGGATCAGCAGGCAATAAAACAGGCAAACTGGTTTTGATTGTCCATATACTAATTATTTGCTTTTTAACTTTTTTTTTCTTCTAATATTTTCGTCCCCTTGTTGGCTTGCTAGCATCCTAGGTTTACTTTCTGATCTCAGTCATTGGTCTCCCTGCCCCAGTGGGAAGTCAATTCATTCAGCCAATGTGGTAAATGTTGTGTGGCTGCTTTCACAGAAGAATTATAATGACTGCTGTTAGTATTAATCACTGTATTCTTGAATTAGTTTTGTAAGGCACTGTCTGGAGAAAGGAGAAGAATCATATTCACATGACAAACTGCCATAACGCTAGCGACATCCAAAGAGAGGGGCTGCTTAGCTTAGCACTGACTGGGGTCTCTTATTTCATTTAAGAATACATTTCTCTTCCTTCTGACATTCACGTCTGCTTTATACTAAGTAAAATTATTCTTTCTGTCAAACTTGGGTCACATCCACTGAATCCAGTGGTAAATGAGGAAGTGAAACTGTAAAAGATGTGTTCCTTAAACACTGCTAAGACGGGAAAAGTTAGTGTGTCCATCAGCAGTTATTATCTTTCTCTTGTGCTATTCACTAGTGGTACAGGAACTTCCCCAGGCCTCACTCTTTCGATAATTTCATTGTGTTGTAACTCCTTATGGTAGATAACTACGGAACAGTATTTCTGGGAAAGCAAGGTCGGTAGGGAGAGGCAGCATCTTTCACTAGCCTTGCTGATATATTTGGCAAAATCAGATGTGCTGTCAGGTTCTAAGACCCTGCAGGTGACTCTGTGCTTGAAAATGTTTTATATCTGCTCTGGTGAATGATGCTCCAAGATGCTGTGCTCTGCTCCAAGCCTCACTTTCTCTGGCCATCACAGCTACACCACCACTGCTATTAAAAAACACACAGAGGATCATTCTTTCCCTCCAGGCTTCCATAGGCCAGAAGAATGATTATTGTATGTCCCTTAAGGTGTTGGGAGGGAAGAAGCAATGTTTTCTGTATCAGTGGGCAACAATTTCTCTCCAGCTGTTGTCTGGTGTTGTCCTTTGATCAGTCCAATCCCTCCTGCTTCACAGCAGTTGTGATATCTCAGTGCTGAAGTTGGGCACTGAATCTTCCCACTCACTTCTGGATACAGCCCCCGTGCAACCCACCATCAGACCAACGGCTTCTGCTCTGTTTAGACCAACAATTCAGACACACATTTCATAACCATCAACTTCTGGTATCAGCTTTTATAGACATATAAAATAGCTTTCCTTCCCCCGACATCCATATGCTGAACTGCCAGATTACACAGATGCCCTTTTTTAAAGTTCTAATTTGCAAAGTCTCATTAAATGAAGAATTAACTGCAAACTGAGAATTAAATCACTTATCTGTCTTAAGCAATGCTATGCTGCTACACAAACTGTTTTCTAGGGCTTTCACAAGTCATTTTAAGGCTGGGTTTACCCTAGGCAGTGCCTGGTTGTGAATCTGCGAATCCTTGACCCAAAATTAACTTTTCAGTTTCATGGGACTAAATGCCCAAATGGACTTTCAGAGGAATCTTTGTGCTTAACTTCTGCACCTTTGATCGTATACCTTACATACTGAAGAGAAACAGAAGACAGGAGAGCAAACAGAGGCTGGAGAAAGGCCCAAGGTCAAACAGAAGGTGGGAGCCAAGGCAGAGCTGCCCCGTCCCAGTTCTGGCCATGTGCACCAGGCGCTGGTAGGGAGCTGCCTCCCTCCCGCATATTTTCTAACAGCGATTTACCGTGGCTTTGCAAGCTGGCTGCCTGTGCTTCTGCAGGGTGAGGATATTTGAAAAGGAGAATAGAGGATTGTGTGTTTTTCTCACTATAAGCTAGAAGAATAGAGTTTGTGCTTGGATTTGTATTTATTCATGACAATTTTTCCAGGATGATGTAATATATTAAATACAAATATTTATACTAATGTACTTCCATAGTTCCCCTTAGACCAGGAAGATGAAGAATGTTTAACAAATCTGTTAGCTGGCTATGGCTGTTATTTTTCTCTAAGGGCTACCACAGTGAATTGTAATGTTCATTTAAATACCAGCAGCTTCCCATCTAAGACAGGCTGGCATTCTGACTTCACTGACCTCCTGTTCGCACAAAAATCAATTGGTGTATATAGGCCTTGCTATATTTGCACTTAACCTAGATACAGCTATGCTGCTGGAAGAGAAGTGTGACACAGCTTAAAATGTTTTTGGCCAGTGCTATGCCAAGCTATATCAGCAAGCACATACATATAGCTTCTTGATGTTTTGATCAGTATGGTTATAGCTATTCTACAGCAAAGAAATGGTACAAAAATCACACACAAGCACAAAGTTACCAAAGCCAATATTTGTAATGTGGGCCAAATTTGATTGACTTTAAAATGTGTTAATTAATAACAGACAAGCTAACACATCTGCTAAATGTTTCATTTTTCTTTAGAAAGTAAGCAATCAAAAATCTCAGTCTTGGATATGTTCCCATTTCTTGTGCTTCATTAGCTGCCCTGTGTGTGGACCCTGTGAGTTTTACAGTCTATCACAGTAACAGTAATGCAGGATGGCTTATTCTTAGAAACATGAGTTTGTGTGAGCAGAGACTCTTTATTTCTCGGGCTTTCTTCAGTTTTAACATTCAAGTTTGTGCTGGTTTTTGCTGCATTTGTATGTCCTGAAGAAAAAAAAGGTAACATCTGTGAACGACACATTCTTTTGCTGACCTTGTCTTCATCGCAAGTTGAGGAGCTTTTTGACTGATTGGCCACCATATTTCCATGTTTGGATTTGACACATCAAGTTAGGGCAGAGACATAGCCCAGATCAAGACTGTCTCCAAGTAGAGTTATCTGTTTTCAGGCTGTAAGATTTCAAAAGTTAAAATGGATTCATCTCTGAATACTCCTTGGATGCCATTTTGTGGTAGCTTTATAAAAGTGTGACTCAGAGCATGTAATTAATCCCTAAAGCATTTCATTCTTTGACAAGTTTTGCAATAAGTGGGACTTTGCAATAATGAAATCATTTTATTTCCAAAATGGCAGAACGAGTTCAGCTGTAACATTTCTGCTGGGGCTATAGCAACATGTTTATTTCTGTGCTGAGGAAAGAAATCCAATAAAGAGGGATGTATTCCACTTTAAAGCAAGGAAAGAATTGTGAGATCCAAGAATATCTGTGCATATATATAAAGTTTATTATAGACTCCTGTAGTTAAATTTCTTCATGATTTGTTAAACAGGGAGGAGAGCTGGAAGATCTATTACCTTAATGATTACTTAATGAGAGAAGACTACTGAAGTTCTGGGACAATGTTCACAGAATTATCTACACTGCTTGAAGGTAACTATCCATATTGCTTTTAAAGTCTGATTCATTGAATATAAGAATGTCAGTGCAGCATCAGAATAAAGATTAATTTAGGTAATTTGCTGTTCAGGGCCAGTAGCAGATGCTTAAAAATGAGCACCAGCTTATGGTTTCATAATACAGCTTGAGCCAAGATAACAGCTCGCTACTGCCGAGAGGGAAAGGTCCTGCTCTTTCTTTCGGCTTCTGCAACCCCAGCTCCTGGATTCATAAACCCCAGCTTGCCTGTGCATTTCTGGTGCTTATCCAGACACACAGGAAACCAATTCACTGAAATGGCAGAAAAGTCACTTAAATAATAATAAAAAGAAGTGCTTTTGTCTTTGGTGAGTTGAGCTGGCTTGCCTTATGATCAGTCAGGTCGCAGAGCCGGACGGAGGGGTCGTGCACTTGGGATCAGTGGATGTGGGAGGAAGGAGCAGGGAAGGCTGGACAGGAGGAGGAATGAAGGAAAGAACTAAGAAGCGGGGGTAGGAGGGAGTGAGGCCTCCCAGTTGTGTCAGCAGTGAGACATTTATTTGGCTAAACCATCTATTTCTGCCTGTTTGACATCTACTGGAAAATCCAGCCGATCTTTCCAGAGAAGCATTTACAGTGGGTGGAAGAGCTCTTTCCTGAATGAAAGTAACTAATTTACAATTTATCAACAAGTCTGTACAGAGTTGTGGGGGTTGGGATATTTTTTTTCCACATGTGCATTACTTTACATTCATTGTCCTTGAGTTTCATTGGCCATGTTATGCTCGGTCATTAAACATCATGCAATGTAGGCCACACTAGATCTCAGTATCCAGAAACTGTTGTATCCTCTGAAAACTTTGTCACGTCATTTTTTAGTCTTTTTCATGTTATATATTTATATGTTGAAGAATACAGATCCCAGCACTGAACCTAGGAGGATCATGACAACTGCCTTTCCGCTGTGAAAACTGACTGTAAATAGTTCAGTGCTCTCTTTCCTACCTTGTAAGCAGTTATTAGTCCTTGAGGGAATCTTTCCTTCCAAACTGAGAGGGCTGAAGGGCTTTCGATAAGGAGCACTGTTGCTACCTTTTTTGGAAGGTGACAAACTGACCACTTGAGCATTGATTCTGTCCATATGATGGATGACTTCCCTGAACAAAAGTCATGTTGATATATGTATCATATTTACTATTCTTTCTCTTCTTTGTTTCTATCATTGCCTCTTATGGAGGTTAGGAATTTTTTTCTGTGATTTTCACCAGAGGCAGGGAGCCCTTGTGACAGATTGGTGCCATGCTGCCACCTTTCATTCCTCTAGCACTTCGTCCGTGCTAAGCTATAGATCACACGTCATGGCACTTCCATAGCTGAGGTGCTTTAAACTCTTGAATAAATATCATCTGTTCTGGGTAGTTTTTCACCGTTCTGTTTCTCAATTTTTTCCAAGTCATCCAGTATTGATTCGTTAAGTTGAGGCAGTTCTTTCTGGTGAAGAATGTCTCCATCGCAGGAAATTCATGGACACTTTTAGGGCCATTAGATACTTCTGAAAATCTCTGAGGTTCTTTTGTAGCTTAGTAATATGTCCAATCACAAACATTAAATAAATAGTCGCTGTAGTAGGCAAAAAAACCCCCTGTGAATGCTGATAGGCAGTGGATAATTTTGTGTGTCTGCGTGTTGCGGGTGAATGTCTGAACATCCCAGCTGGAGGAAGATCTTGGAAATGGGGGAGATCAATAGAGGCAAATGCCAGGGGATGCCCAGGAACCTTGGCTGGTAATACTGGAGAGTGACAGCTGCAAGCAGCCGCACAGCAGGAACGAGCCTGACTTGCAGCCTGACCTTCCCAGGCCAGGAGCGATGTCCCATCTGAGGACAGAAGTGAAGACCTAGGGAAGATAGCGGTGGTGGGACAGCAAGCGAGCGTATGAAATAATTGGGTAGGGTAAAAGATGTAATCTCATTTTTTCTTAAATAGAAGCCAGTATCCCGATCTGCTATGGGTTGTTGTTTGCTCTGTCTCACCCATGACAGGCATGAGTCAGGCCCACTATATATTTTCTTTTTATTTTCATTTATTCTATAACAGTAAGTTGAGGCTTCTTTTTGTCCTTTATGTTTTGAGTCTTGAAATGCACTTTGATAATGTTTTCAACTGTTGCTTCTCAATTAGTAATATAATAAATCTACTATTATTTTCAGGAAAGGTTGTATGCTCCCCTATTTACCCAATTCCTATATCTGGAGAATAAATGAAAAGCTTCATTGTTATTCATCTTGCCATAAAAGTTGAAGAACTGTCAACACTGGACAAAGAATACAGCTATATACGCAATCAGATCTGGCGCTGTTATTATTTAAGCTGAAAGTGATTTTTTGGGGTAAGAGTACATTTAATTGATCTTCATTTTAAATTCATTATGTTTTATTCTGTGCAGTTAACTCTCAACTTGTAAGCCGAACTTATGTTTACTCTACTGCAAAACTAATCTTTAGAAAAACTGTACTGCTTTTTCCTGACCTGAAATATCTAACACAATATAGATAGAAGTTTAATACAGTGGCCTGTTTTTTTATTAAGATTTCACTTTGTGGAATGGCTATAGGAGATAGTTCATGATCTTTTTCAAGTGCTGCCCATTAGATTACCTACTCAATAATTTTTTTTAAAGTGCCTCTGAAATTTGGACCCCAAATACTTATTTAGATACACAACGAGGCTACGTGACATAGAAAAGTGATGAACATTTACCAGCTTCTCTTGCCTTTCAGCCTTTTTTCTGTAACTCAAAACCCTTTTCTTGTACTTTAACAGACAGGCAATCTCTTGTTTCACCCAGGCCTGAAAGCAGGACAGGAACTATTTCATTACTACCTCTAAGCTAAGTCAGTGCTGTCAGTGCTCAGCTATCCAGCTATTCAGCATGCCAATGAGGGTAGGTTACATTCCCTAGACAGCTGGCTTCAGGCTAAGGAGTCTTGTACCCCAGAAGCCTTCACTTTGAGGTGTTGCTCCTAAGGCTGATAGGCACCTGACTTTCTTCATAGATTAATGGTGAGTACCCAGAGTCCTCGGCAGCCTCAGAGCATTAGTTATTTTGTTTGATAAAGCTAACTGGAATGCCGCTTTGAATTGTTAATTGCCAGCATTTTGCTTTTTTTTTCTTGGAACATTTTTTGGGTTTGGCTCCTACTGACCTACAGAAACTGCCTACTCACTCGTTTATCTCTTAGTTTTCTTCCAGTCAGGAACATAATGAATAGCAGCCAACATCGTTGTAACACTATAACAGATATCTCCAAACTTGATGCCAAGCCATATATTAAGATTTTGCTGTGGAAATCGGAATTTGATAAGAATTAGCGTTCTTCAGTTTTATGGATTGAGATGTAATAAGAATCAATATCTGGGAGTTAAATCTATGCAAGTTCAGGCTGGTGATAACATACCAATTTTAATGGTGAGAATGATTGGTCATTGAAACAAATTATCTGCTGATTGGAATGGATACCCTGCAAACTAAAAATATTCAAATCAAGGTTGCAGAGATTTTTGGAAGGATGTAGTTGCTTCAGCCTCAACAAAAACTGTTACAGGAGAGAGTAATGGTAGGGATCAGATTATATTACCCCAGTTTTCTCTTTTGGTCTTAAAACTCTATGAATTTTATTTCTTGGATTGGGAATCTTTTCCTTCTGAATTATTTACCGGTTTACATTTTTATCATCTTTCTTCACATCTTCACTAGCATAGTAAAAGAATAAGTAAACAAAAGTTTTTGGCTTTTATTTCTGGAAGGCAGAAAAAATCCACAACTTTCAAGTCACAGTCAGCTTCCTCTCTTCTTTCACCTCCTATTAGTCACCAATAAGGACAGATATATATTCCTCTCCCTCTCCCTTATCATGTGCTGAGCTCAGATATTCCATGTCTCATACCTGTCTCTGGAGATAACTAAGTTGTATGCCTAAGTGCACAGTGGAAAGGACTGGATTTTTATTGCATTGGGTATTTTTTCTGTCTAGCAGGATTGGCAGAAAGGGTAGCAAAGCAAACAAAGTTAGTATAAACCCTAAGGTGGAAATAATGTCATCCAGCAGACTAAAAATCTTTGCTATATAAGAGTTTTCTTCCTCTTCAAGTCTCTTTCATTTGTGGGCAGGGATGCTGAAGGCCAAGTAACAGCTCTAGGACTTTTAACCTACTCAGACCATTTTACCTCTGTGTAAACCTCTTTGAACCTATGGCTAGTTCAGTGATTCACTAAAGGAAATGCTAGTTTCAGTTCAGTTCCTAGTAAAAAGCACATACCCACTTCACACTGCCAGCTATCACAACTGGTTAACGCCCTTCACCTTTGATCTCTCCAAACCCACCCAACTCTTGCTGTTCCATGGAAAGCTTTGTTTCATACTGAAAAGTGATCTCTATAAGGGTTTACTTGAATGTACAGGACACTGCTTCTGTACTTGTTCTGTGAGTGGTTTTGATACCATTAAATGCTTCCTTTTCCATTAATTTTATGTTTGCAGTGGTCAGCTCTTTGCCTTCCAGGGGTAAGGCAGCTCCTGGAAGGCAGCACACAGCACGGCAAACGCCACCTTGACAGACTAGCTTGGTCCTAGCTCAAGCAAAGACGGTCTAAGTTCCTACCAGGATTCTCTAAAGAATTGTGGCTTTCACTGGTCGGTGTCATTTGATTGACTCTAATTAAGGTTATATCCCTAATAAGTTATTGTTCCCACCAAGTTTTCTTGGTCAGAATGCAAGATTTAATCAATGGGTTCAGTGTTAAGAATGTGGTGCCTCCCTTACCCTTTGGGCCCAGGAGACTAATCAAAATATGTGTCACACTGTACTTCCAATGGCAATGAATGTTTTTTCATGTACTGAATAAAAAATGAGGAAGTGTGCATGTATGCATGTTTTCATGCAGGTGGTTTCCGACAGCCTGGGTCTCTAACCAGCTGTTTTCTCTGTTCCCTTCTTGTGGCTTTTGTAGCAAATATGTTATTCTGAAGATTAAGATTTTGATGAGGGGAAAATGGGAAGTCCCTAAATCATTGTTTTCCTGCAGCCTGCACGGCTGGCTGGGGAGCATGAGATGTGCCTACTCGACAACCTAGTGTAAAGGGGTAGAACCAACCAATTTATTTTCCACTGACAGCTGAAAACCTCTAGCTTCTCCGCCTTTCCTGCCTTCCTTGTCTACGCTTCTGATTGCAGGGGTCACTGCAAACTCTCTCCAACTGGTTGCTAACAGCTGTGCTGTTAATTACTTCATTGGCCATCACAGATCCCAGCAGATAACATCTTTGCTTGATTTCCCATCTCTTCTTTATGTTTCTCCTTTTCCCTGCAGTGGGAATAAACAACTCTCTGAATGCAAGAGGTGAATGCTTAAAATAAAAATGTATTTAATTGCAAAGGGAGGTTTGAAGGGAAACAAAGCGCACTGCTCTGACGTGCTTTGGTACTTCTTTTTGAATTACAGCCTAAAAGAAGGCATTTCTTCTTCTATTGCCTCTACAAAACATCATAGTCAGAAGGTGAAATCATGGTGTCCCCTGGAATTGTCTGTTTTACATTGATTACTGTCTTCCATCTCCTAGAAAGCCAAATTTTATAGGGTTAAACTGTTATAAAGTCAAATATTATAGGTTTGTTACAGGGACAAGTTCATGAGTTGTAGCAGGTATATGGTATAAAAGCAGATATAAAACAAAATTATAACTTTAAGGCATTCATTCACTTGAATGGATCCGATGAAGTATAGTAATGTCAGGGCTTGCACTAAACATACCTTTGCTGTGTGGTTAGCCCAAACACTACCTTAATTTTCTCCCCAGATCTACTATCTATATAGAAAAATCTTGTACCAATGAGCCAATACATGCTCCTCAGCAAGCCAGTGGGGCGGGGGGTGGCTATCCTCTGGGCTCCAGGTGGAAGCTATCTAGAAAACAGTTAGGAAGCAACAAGGACACAATTCTCCAATGCCCTTCCTACAAGTCCCCCAGAAAGACAGAGAGGTTTTCACCCAATTAATAAGCACTCTGTCTGTGCCTGGGGTTGTAGGATCGGCTTTCAGAAGCATAAAGGCCAGCTACTCAGGTAGGGTTTTGCAAAGAGTATGTTTCTTGCCTGTATTCTACTACTGAGGGTACTGGGCATCTGTGTTAACACTGGTTGTAGATTTCTGCTTGATATACCAGCCCCTTTCTAAAGCTTCTCTTCTCTTCTGTAGAAGCATGTAACTTAATCATTTTACCTGACAATAGTTGAGATATTTTGCACAGGAAACCTTAAAAATAAAAAAAGAACTACATGTATCAGTAAATAACTGAAACTAATAACTCAGAGTAGCAGCCACCCTCTTCTGGTATTCTGTAAGGCAAATTCCTTCCCAAACAAGAAAAAAGGACTGTTGAGGAACCCCACAGAGCCTCCTGGTATCTCCATGCCCTGCTGAAGTAAAGTTAAAATTTTCCAAAAGTGATAAAAGGGAAATGAAACTATGTTTCCTGAGAATGAGTGGGATTTCTTAACAAGACTGTTTAAATGTAACTGTAATTGCACTGAGAAAGATGGTGATAAAGCTTCTGGCAAAATTTATCGCTAAAAAATGTTGCTAAAAGTATAACAAAACATAGGAATAATTTGTCTGATTGTTGTGGTGTGCCCATTACCAGTGGCTTTTAATAATACATTAGAGTTAGATAAACATCTGTCATTGTTGCAGTAGTACAGTAAATCCTGCCTTGGGGCAGATGAATAAACCAGTTATTTAGACTGAGGTCCCTTACAGCCCTAATTTTCTATGATTGCAGACCATCCGAAGCAAAAAGGCTGCTGTGCTTGTCACTCATGCTATGAACGGCCAAGGTACTTGGTGCTGTTCTATAGGTCTGAAGCCTTGTTATGTGCCCACATAGCAAGTAGGACAGTGGGGAGGTGAATACTGTTTCTTCATTGCTAGTTTTAGTGGCTGACACTACTTTTACACTGACAAAACCAGTGTAATCCTACCCCCAGCAATAGGCTGAGCCTGGGCTGCGGTGTGGAGTGGAAACCCTTGACACCCCTTCACAACAGGCAAGGGAGCTGGGAAAGCAAGCATTTTGTGGGACACCTGTAGCAGCAATTTTGCAATGTTTGTTCCATGGAAGAGAACCACAAATTTGTGGGAATACATCTGCAGGTGTTGCATCCTGCTGCACTACTTTTTTATCTGGCTGGCAACACAGAAATGTTCAGAGAGTTTAAATTAGATTGTTTTCAATTCACTTTGAGGGAGTTGCCAAAAGGTCCAAGAAAATCTGTTCATTTCCTGTTTAAAAACCCCATAGTCTGTGAGGTGTAAACCCAGGTTTTCATAGGATGTTATTTTTTTCTTCTATTTTAAATTTGACTGATTTTGTATTCCCTATACATGTTGGATGGGTGTACTAAAAGCTTCTTAAGCACATGAAATCCTTTACCTACATAATTTCTGAGATGAAGAATGGATAGATGCTGTTAGCAGCTGATAAAGAACATCTCACTTAAGGTTCATTTGTATTGTTTGTGTCATCCCAACAAATTGCTTGGCATTTGCTTTAAAATTTGTACTGGAAGACAAACTAAGTACAAGTGTAGCAGTAATGAAGAATTAGGTTTTGCTGTTGCTTTATGCTGTCATGCATAAAACTTTGCATGACAAGGAGTCTACAGCTGGATGGGCTCAAACTAGAAATTTCTGCATGTAATTCTTTCAAATGGAACTTTTTACTGAAAGAAGTGGATTCAAATGAAAATTCATTTTAAAAGTGGTGGGGTTTTTTTTGTCTTTAAAATAAAATTGTAGGGTCCAAGATGATTTACCACATAAATAATCTGGGTTAGCAAAGATTATATTAATTCCATACATTTACACAGGGCTGTTCATCTGGAAGAACTGCATCCTGTGCTGATTTACATCCTATTCAGTTTGCATATGTACCAAACTTCTAATCTAAGTAGCAGACCAAATGCTTTTTACCACTGCAGAAAAGGATTAGGAACCTAGAGAACTGCCAGGAAAGTAATTATAGGTACATGAAATCTATCAATGGAAATGTTTTCCTTCATAGTCACTTAGGGTCTCCTTGTGCTGGGGGAGAGGCGAATTGCCCTTTACCCTTGCTGTTTAACACTTGGGCAGCTAACCCAGTCAGTCTAGGGCTCCAGGCGGTGCATAGAGGACCAGGGATGCATTTGGGAAATGATGCACCTCAGCTGTCTGGGCTGCTGTCACAGAAGGAAGCGTGCTCCAGGAGAGCCAATTTTCCCTCCCCACTGATGGATATTTGTGACTGAGCCCAGGCCACCTAGGTTTTGGAGAGCTAAGACGAAGTCAAAATTATCCCTATCCTGACTGGTTCACAGCTAAATAAGACTTGTCTGTTTCTACACTCTTACCCACAACTCTATGTACACTGGAAAGGCTTTATCAAAGTAGGGTAAATCAGAGTATCTGGAGTTTGGATTGGTCAAAGTATCTCCTAGAAGCTCATTCCAGGAGAAAACATCAAAGGTTTACTAAAAATGCAGGTATAACTTCCAGTCCCAATGGGGTATTTTCAAGAGCAGGAAGGCTTTAGAGACAAAACTTTCCTCTGTGTTTGTCTTGGTTTTACTCTAAATGTCTGCTACCAGACTCAGTCAGAGAAAGCATAGTGAGCTACACTGCCTGATGTGCTTGTATTTCCTGCTGATGTGGGTGAACCATGCAACAACCACAACCCTCTGTGCTGGCTCCTTTTCTGCCTTACAGAAACAGTCGCTGAAACCAGTCATTTGCTAGAATAGAAAAATGAGGAAATGATTGAGCTTTGAAACTCTGTCTGCTCTGCTTTCCTCTTGCTTTGCCATTCTACTAACAGCACATGGAGCTCTGTGTAGGTGAGTCCATATCACCCACAAAAGAAAGCAGGGAAGTCTATTGATTGCATTGCTGAGATAGCATCTCTAGGGGCATGAGGACCAGCGGAGGAGCGCAGTCAGCAACAAAATGATGATGAAGAGGACAGTCATTCTCTCTTTAAATCTTATTTTACTAGGTGCTTTAGCAAATATTGAACTTTAAATATGAAATATCCCATTGAAACCAATGTAGAATCCTGAAATGGGACCTTTGTCAACAGAGCTATTTATGTAAAAAAGCTTTCCAGAGAGTGCAAGTGAGTTACTGCCTGTGGTAAAACAGATGAGCTGGTAGCCTCTGGCTCCCAGAGGGGAATAACTTACAATCACTGCATGAGTCATGGAGACAGGCAGATACAAATACTCTTGTTAGCTCAAAGGAAAATAAGTTCTGCTCTCAGAGATCAGCATTCCCATCAGGCTACCACCCTGCCACATCTTGTACACATTCCTAGCTCAAAGCAGATAAATAGGTCATTTGGGAACAATGGACTCCAAAGAATTACAAAACTCCAGTAAAGGGCATGCACTGCCCTATTACTAATTTTTTTCATTACTTTCAAAGATACTGTTCAAAAGGTTTGTGTTTAGATTTAAATATACTATGTCTAATTCAAAGTAGAAATTCTAAGGTAATGTAATTGCAACCTAGTGAAGTGTTGCACATCCTTTCACAGACAGCTGAGTGTAGAGAGCCATTCAGGATAAGAATTGCTTGCTCTTTTCCTCTTCTTCTCTGAAAGGAAGTCTTTTTGACTTCCCAGAGTGAAGGCTAAGGTTCCTGCCAGGGTGGAGAGCAGAGAGAAGGAACAGGAAAAGACTGATATTCTTCTGTGAATTTGTCTCATTGTTTCCATAATCTGCATATACCTTTGACCTCCTGAACTTCCAAAGGCAGAGATTTCTACAATGCAGTATGAAGTTCTTCCTTTTTTGTGTTGCCAAAGGAAAAAAAAAATTTAAAAAAAAATCTCATTTTAAAGCCTATGGAGATGTGTTTACTTACGGTAATGTTCATGCAGCTCTCCTGTTACATAGCTGTTGTTTAACAATGGATGGATTCAGCTATTTGGACATGGCAAATGATAAATAGTGAACCATTCTAGCCTGTTACCTGAGTTATGTATCCATGAACATTTGAAATATAATGTACTTTATATCAGTTTCTCTTTTCTGTGTCCAACAGTACAGTCACAGGCAGAGAAACAGGAGAAAGAAATTGGAAAAACAAAAGCAGTTATTTTTCCAGAGTTTTAGTTCTCAGAATCTCTTGTCAGGATCTGGTTTCAAAACTTCTCAGAGATTGTTCTGTGATTCCTGTTTGGGTCATGTCACTCGTCCCTAGAGCTGGTCAAACAGGCTT
Source organism: Mycteria americana (assembly GCF_035582795.1). Classification (NCBI taxonomy): domain Eukaryota; kingdom Metazoa; phylum Chordata; class Aves; order Ciconiiformes; family Ciconiidae; genus Mycteria; species Mycteria americana. The sequence continues at coordinate 66,384,457 of NC_134365.1, forward strand.
TGACTGTCAGCAGAAGTAGCTCCTACCTCTGCTCTGCTCGCAGGTTACAAGGAGCATAGGGAAATGCTCCAGGCTAAAATCAGAAATAAGACAACGATAATAATAGTCCCGGCACATACCTTCCAGGTGGCTTTTATGGGAACCAGTAGTTCATGAATGTGAATACCAGTCAATATCTTTCCTTCCTTCACCACTGCTTCTTCTGCCCTAGAGAACATGACTACTTTTTTCTCTCCTAATGAGACAGAATCACATCAGCAGCTCTTCTAAGATGAGATATGCTGGGTACATTGAAGTACCTACCCTTGTGTCACCAGAGCTATAGGCTTGTTTGGAGGAAAAGTCTAGCTCGGGTCACTGAAATATCTGTTTCTTGCTTACATTTTGTACATGGTATTCTCATGCACTTATATCAAATGGCTTGTAAGATATTGCAGCACTACTTCTAAGCCAGGTTAAAACATCCATAAGAAATACTTTAGAGTTTATTCTCTGAGGTTTGGTCTGACTACTTTGCAATTGGTGTAAGTAAAAATGTGCAAATAACTAACATGTTACAACAGTAGCTTGAATTAAGAGGTTGTCTTGCTCTTTTCAAGTTTCTCTTTTTCTTTGATTGTTCACATTTCTGGAACCCCCAGACAGAAAATGAGGTCTCTCTCAAAAAAACCAGAATGCCTCTTTTTTTCCAATTCCTCTTCTTCTTGTACAATGAACTGACTCTGCAATCAGTCAATACCTAACAAAAGTAGGTACAGTAACATAACAGAAACAGTCTCTCATGCTGTGCAATTTACTGTGTAATCCCTTGAGTACCATGCAGAATATCGCAGATAGACTTGCTTGCATTCCCACTCTTCCCGTATATCATATTTGCCCTAGAAATGTTGTTCTGAGATTTACTGTTATACCACTGATGATGAGAAATGCAGCATGAGCTTGACTTTTACAGATTTGCTGTATTTTTTTTCCCCTCTTTATAAACCTTATTTCTTTAAGGGATCTGCTTGACTTTTCACACTCCTCAAAAAATGTGTGGCACTTTCCTGAATGAAATAATCAAGTCTTCTGTCCCTGGTGATGGCAAAATAAAATTAAATAAAAGAAAGCCTGGACTTCTGGCCATCCTCAATGAAAGCTTTCTCTGTACCATTTTCATGTGCTATTCATGGAAGGTGATAGAGAAGTGGTAGTCAAAAACCACAGCTTCCTTAAGAATCTTTGACTGTCATTACATTCCAGGGAAAAGTTTCTCCTTGACTTTCTATAGACAAATAAGCTTCCAATCTCATCAATGTTCATTTGTCTTTGCTGAACTGGCTGTAAAGAGAGGTGGATTTTCAACTCTTTCCTCAGCCTGAACCAGGCAGAGGTTACTGTCTCTTTGAAATACCTTCTGACAGACATGAATTCTAATCAGGCACAGATGATTTTTTTATTCACTGAAGACTTGAACCAAAAAGTGAGAGGTGACAAAGCTCAACCTTGCTAATCTCCTTCCCTCACTTTGCTAAACTTAATCAGCAATTGCTGACACTGACCTTTCTTTCCTTGACATCAGGAAAAGGATGTTCTTACTGAATTCATCCCTTCCAGCCTGATGACGAGGCCTACACTTACAGTAAAGTGTAGGATGCAGATAAGGACATGCATTCCCTCTCTAATGATCAAACACAGGGGACCCTATTGACACCATTCGTGAGGTGGACAAAACCCAGCAATCGAAATGCTGAAGTAGAAACAGAGTGATCGCTTGTGCAGATCCTTCCCTGCACCTCAGGGAAAGGGGGAAAAAACTTTGCAGATGAATATAGAACAAAATTACATTCTGGACATTATGGGACTTTATTTTTCTCAGGCACTTTTTCAAGCCTAAATGGAATGCGTGCATTTTTACAAATGAACTTATAAAGAATTTAGCCTGGTCCTGTGTGATGTGATGATTCCAGAAGAGCAGTGTACACTAACATGTCACGTGTTAGCGATATAAAGCCCTGCTGACCTGTAACCAGGAACTGCTGGTGACGGAAGAAAACTCTTGTGACACAGTTTGCAAAATGTTATAATGTGAGCTTATAATGGGAATTAGCCTGACTTTCTGAAAAAATTAACTAGAACAGCATATAAAACCTGGTATTCTGAGGTCCTCCTTTATTCATAAGAGATTCACTCTCAAATAAACGTAAAGATATCTCATTACCCTTCTCTTGGATGCCTGGCAGCCACCTAAAAGACCACCAGACCTCATAATTAGGGAATGAACAAGGGGAGAGAGAGGGCTGAAACATGCTTTGAAATACATTTGCGTTCAAGAGTAAGCTGAATGCCCCTCGAAGATAGAAATGAAGACACTGGGATAAGATCTCACTCTTTAAAGTGGTAACCTGGAGAAATAATATTTTTGCATAGGAGTTGTATGTGAGTCCAGCACACCTGCTCTCCTGCTGCTCCCTCTCCCCAAAAGATATAAAAGCAAGCTGGATCAGGAGATTAAGCTATATTCTGAGTATGAGTGTTAGTGGGTTTGTTTTTCTCCTTTAAATGTGTCTTCAGCTTTGTAAACAAGAACATTGAGATTCTGACTTCATAGTGACAGCAAATCTAAATAAAGACTTGTTGTAGGCCAAAAAAAAAAAAATGGAGAAGCTTAGCAAGCCAAGATGTTTTTTTTATTCCAGTGATTGGAAAGCATTGTCCATTAAACTCCAACTTGTTTTGGTAGCTGTTGTTGCCAGGATCCAGGAAAAGTCCTCCTGACAAGTACTACTTGTAACCCTTCCACCCACGAGCAACGGAGACAAGGCTACCAATAGCTGCAGGAGTAACCCTTATGGATGCATCGTGTTTCTGTCATGTCCAGAGAGCTTTTGTGGAATTTCATTTAAGTTGTTTACAGCACAGATACTTATGTCTGGGCTCTTTATCTAACCTCCCTGTGAGGCTGAGAGAGAGAGAAAAAGACACTGACTAATTCACTTAAACTCAAGGGGACATTTAAGCAGATCGAGACTATTTGCCCACTAAAAATGTCAATTTCTGTCCAGCAAATATAAAAAGAGTTTAGGTTGACTACCTGGCAAGCATCTAGACCTACGTAAAATTAATTCCACCCTTTATTTCAGCGGGTGTTGCATAAATTAATAGATCACAGGCATAGGAATAACTAGATCGTGTCCCCCATATGCCCCCAAATATGCTTGTGTGGCAAAACAGTGAAAATATTATTCCATAGTTCCAGTATCTCTCCATGTTTATGCCAGAAAGCCCCCATCTGCTTACGCAGCCATAAAACAGCTTACTGCTGCTGCAGAGGAGGAAGTCAACAGTTGCTGGATGTTTGCTGGCTGCTGTATTCTTTGTTTGTGGCAGCAAACCAAATGGAGCACAGACACCCAACAGGCCTTTTTGGCTTGGGGTCAAACTATGAAATAGTCCTATAGACTGGGCTGTAGCCAACTCCTTCTCATGTCAGGTGTCCGGGGAAGAAATCAGTCAGGCCTGCAATTTCTTTTGTCTTACCTATTCTCACCCTCTTGGACTAAGACAGGCATTTTTCTTTCATCGCTTTCCTTAGCCACCTTTCCTGCCCTGCTAATGTGTTGTTCTCCCCATATAAAAAAATATATATGTGTCCTTTCTCAAACATAGCAATCTGAGTATTATTAGCATAGAAATGATACCAAGAAGTATATGAAAAAGCCATTTCCTTTACCCTCTCCTTGCAGTTATGGTTTAACTGCTTCAATGAACAACAAAAATCATTCCTTGCACACATCATTACCATTGAAAAGATTAAAATAGTCTGGCTATCGGAAAGCAAGAAAAAACAACCCACGCACAGAAGAGCAACTTCTGCATTCACCCATCCATCCCAAATTCCAGCACGTGGCCCCTCCTTGCTAAGAAATTCCTCAGGATGCTGCTTCCCTCCTTCTGCCCAAGCAGCCCTGGGGGTGCTGAAGAAAGAGGAAGGAAAGGCAAAATGAAGTAATTAAAAAAAACCAACCAACAACAAAAAAAAAAAACCAAAAAACAAAAAACCCCCCAAAAAAACAGCGGGAAAGCTTTCTGCCTATAACCTGCCTGGAGCCCAGGAAAATCAAGCAAACTCTAATCTGATTTCCAGAACAAGGGAGAAGAGTCTGGGAAGGGCCAATACTTCTGTGCCTGAGCCATTTTTTAGTTCAGGTGTACCTGTGTTATTGCACATAAGAATGTGTTATGATTTACACTGGGGAGTGCTAGTTTATTATCTCAAAGAATGTGTCGGATAGCTTCATTACACAGACAATAGATTCATTTAGCTGGTGCCTGCCTTTCGTGAGGCAAGTTTTAGGAGCAGTCTATTGCTTTGATGAAAATAAGTTTAGACTGTTTTCTCTAAACACGGGTTTATTTGATAGGTTCTATGTCCTAATTATAACATTTCACTGCACATAAAATTGAACTCAAGGAAGAGCTATTATCCCTGGATTGTTCAGTGCTTGGTACAGTGGGGTCACTTTCCTGATTGAGGCCTCACTGCTCTATTATGATGCAAATTATTTTAGAATAAGAATAGGAAAAGTATTTCTCATTGATTATGAAGTTTAAGCTATTTTATAATGCAAACTATCATATATTGCTTATGTCTTATGCAGCCATACAGAGCACAATTGCAATAGTACCTATCGTATGCATAATGCTGTCCATGAGGCACGCTATTTTTCTTGAGGCTGCTGTGTCTTTGTGTGTACATCTACATGGCATTATAAACACTCACTTGCTAAAATAACCCTAGGTATGTCATCCAGAGCTATGTCCTTGGCAATCTCACGTTACTGCTGAAAGCTCTGAGTCTGTTCTGGCAATCTTTGATTTCACTCTGTGAGTTCCTCAACTTGTAGGGAGGTTGCTATCTAGCTGGCAAATTAGCTCCAGCAGCACTAACCAGAAAACCCAGGCTGCACACAAAGGACTCTTCAAGCCTGCACATCTGACCTTCACTGGCCCACGTCAAAGCCACACAGGCCCCAGTTGTTGGGAACTCTCTGCTGTGCCTCACGATCCGTCTGCTTCTTTTTCTCTTCTCTTTTTTAAAGGCAGCAATATAGTGCAAAGAGATGGAAATTTTCCCCTGACCTCGTTTGGATATCAAGGCCAGCCCTCATATCCTCAGGGAATAGACAAGTATGTGGGCTGAACATGCTGCTCGACACAATTTGTCTTCATGAAAACACTTGACTTGTCAAAAGTAAACACTTGCAAGAAACTCTTTGTGCCCACTATAATTCCATCACTCGACTGGCCCTATTAAGTACATTATTTAAAAACTTAGGTTGTCTCCCATTACTGCACACTGCTTTGTTTTTATATCTTGTGTCTGTCTTATGCTGTTGTCCCAGTGTAGTTGCAAAACGTGCAGTATTAGGAAACCCAACTATTAATGTGTTGGGCTAGGCTAGGCTAGCCTGGAAGATGAGTCACAAGGCTGCTTGAATTATTTTGTAGCTTCTTTTGACTTGGACGTTTAAGGGCTTCTTTTTTCAGCATGTTGGTAACTTGACACCTTTTTCTATATTTAGAATGGTTTTGGGAAATGAAGATGCGCCACAAAGCTGAAGCTGGAAGCTTGGTTTCTCTGCTTAACCATCATGACCAGATTTGTTTACTCTCTTATGATAGCAGTGTCTCTTATTATAGGTGAGGTTGTGTATGTCAGAAAGGATGTGATTTAAATTTTATATCCCAGGGTAAATAGGGATTACTTTAGAGACAATAACTGCACAATGCCATGTTTCCATCACTCTGCAGGTTTAATTATGTCAGGCTGATGTGAGAAACAGATGCAAGAACTGGATCATTCAGAATTTAAGGTGACTGTTCATCACCAAAGTGATGATAAACACCACTGATTATGATAAAAGAGGTTCAATATTTGTGCTTCCAGAGGAGGTAAAAATATATTCCAAGAAGCTGTTTCTGGGGGAATGATACACTTTCCCTGAATAATGCTTTGAATAATACTCCTATACAGTTGTTTTGAGTTAAAGTTGTTTAAATGTCTTACCTTATATTTCTATATGAAAATTTGTTAATTTTTAAATACAACTTACACTCTGAATTTCCTGGGTCTGAGGAGAACTACAACAATAGTACAATGATTTTTCTCAGCTTTTGGGTACCAGCCCACACATTCAGTTCTAAATGAAATGTTTTCCTTTACTTTTTAAAATATAAAGCGTTCATATGTGAGCACTTCAAAAAGCCTGGCAATATGCATTTTAAGTCTTAAATATGACAGACACCTGTCAGTATTTCTAAGGATTTGCTGATGCCTACATCAATTTCGAAACCTTCTTCTAAACTCCCTTCTAAGAGCAGAAGCCCCTGGGTAGGGCAAAGTCAATGGTACACGGTGGCCAGTGAAGATGAGTTCACAGCAGTATCCCATCACATGGGAGTGCAAGGCAGCCAGTGGTGGAGCTGCTGTGCAATCTGCAGTTGCTTTATTATCTGAAGAGGATATGTGGTGGGGTGTGATAACACACTCATTTCAGGAGTAGCTGCAGAGGTGTAAGAAGTGACCCCATCTGTGCTCCTTAGCCTCTGAACATGAAGTTCCCTCCTGCTTCACAAAGAAGGTCTGCAAATGTCTCTAATCCAATTCATTGCAAAGTCACCTGGGTTATGACTTGCCCTTGCTAGTAATCTACCTGCTATTACTCCGAAATGGAATAGGAGTCCTTGCGTGATCCTTCACAGCATCTCATAATGTCCAGCCTGGTAATGTCTTAAACCATTCTGTCTAGACCCAGAAAAACTCCATTAGGTGAGACTACACTATATAAAGGAGGTCAAAAGAGCCCATATGCCAGAGAACTCTGTGCTTTAAAAACTTCACTGTTCCTACTGTAGTTCTGACAGTTCTATCTCATGCAACCAAATACCAGTTACATGAAAATTTGTGATAACTTTGCAAAAGCTTCCAGAGCACTGAGATGAGCTTTTGTACCAGTAACAATGAACAACACTGACAATGAACAACACTTATTTTCTGTTAGGGGAAAAAAGAACAACTCAGCATGGGCAACTTTGGAAAGAACAAGCCTCCACTGTGCCTAGTTTGGAGCAATTAAAGGTGCTTATGAGCTCTCTCTGTCCTGGCCTAGGAGACGCATGCATCAAAGAAGTTAATGCTCCTCTCCCACTTTTTTATTAGTGCCTCCCTGGTTCTGTTCCATCTAGAAGATAGAGGGGAGACATGAGTAAAAGTGTACTCACGTGGTCTCAAAGGTCACCATATAACAGAGTAATGCCCTGTACAGGGATGATGAAGTTCTGTTAGGAAGAAATCTCAATTTATCAACATATCAGCAACTGATTCACTACTGAATACTTTGTTGTAGTCTTTCCTCAGCTCTTGGAGAGGCTGAAGGTGAGGACAGGATGCATCTGAAGATGATAAGTCATCAGCGTTCCTAACGCCTGTAGTGGGTGCCTATCACCTGGAAATTTTTCTGTTTAATTCTATGGACTTTGAGTAAAAGCTTTTAAGCTGCTCCCAAGATCTAATAATTTCTCAGTCCCCAGCAGCAATACTTACCTTTAGTCAAAAACACTGCTGTGCTCTGCACTGAAGACTGAGAGACACCAGTAACCACAATAAAAAAAAAATTGCTTCCCTTAGAAGGTCAGATTGCTTAGACTTGGCACCCTCAAGTGTTAATGTAACACCGCTACAAAGCAAAGCTTATATATACCCAGTTACTGGCAGAAGAAAATAGTTGGGAAATGTGCCTTCTTTCTCTCTCCGGCCCTTAAATGGATAAAAGCCACAAGGTCAGGTATAAGCAGCCTCCTGAGAGCGAGACAAACAAAAATCCCAGCTATACCCAAGATCTTCTGAAGAAATGGGTGCTGGTACCCATACATGGCTTTAAAGTCAACTGCTGCTGCTGTGACAATTGGTGACTGACCAGCAGCCCTGGGTTGCATGGTGCTGGCTTACAGTTGGCTCAGGACAGTGACTGGAACTACTGTGTCTTAACAAAGATGGCTGTGGTTCTCAGAGTCACTTGGTCTCTCTCCTGTCTTCTTCTGTGTAACACTCTGGACCACCATACCCCATCTTTCTCAGCTGCTTCCTCCAAACCCCTGTGTCCCCAGCCCCAGCAACCTGCACCTCCGTGAGTGCAAACGTTCTCTCATCCTGCTTTCTGTCCCCAGATTCCTCCCCCTGAAGGTCCAGCAACATTGAATCTGTCTCTCCCCTGTTTCCTCTTCCCATTGGCCTTGCATAAGCATTTTGCTTCTGGGAAGTTGGGAACTTTCAGGGCGGAGACAAGAGTGAGTAAAGGCGAAGGCAATTTGGAAGTCTCTTGGAGCTTCTCACCTTCCTGCTCTCCAATGCCCAGGATGCATCTTGAGCTGCTCTTCCTTTGCATCTCATGTGCCTACTTGCTGACTTTACCATATTGATCCAATCATCCAGCCCCCTAATCAAACACTTCCAGTCTCTTTAAAGGTAAACTCTGTCAGAAGGCTGAGTCTCCCTCCAGATTTCCCTCCGCCAGTGTCCGTAAGATGGGTTTTCCCTGCCTTTCTGCTGTCCCACTCCTCTGACATGCATTTTGTTGGACACTGGGCCCTGCTACAAACTTGAGGTGATAAGGAAAAATGATAAAAGAAGCATTAAAATAATGAACTCCTTTGAATTTTGAACTCCTTCTTAAAACAGTTTCACATGCAAAGGCCTTCCATTGTATAACTATCTCACAAGATAAATTCTGCAGAAATCCACCCAAGCTGCATCCCAGCAAAACAACCCAGAGCAGTGCAGCACAGTGCTGTGACAATAAGTAAGGGGATATAATTCAATTGCCTACACATAGGTGTGTATTGCCATTTGAGGCTCCATAGGATGCCTCACTTGGCCTCCAGTGACCTCTCCATCAGGGCATAGGTTTGTTTGTGCTCCCATGCTGTATCTGCCACCCTTGGGAGGATGTCTTCAGCACCCTAGAGCATCAAGAGCATACGTCTAGTCTCAGTGTCCAGATTTGCAATAAGCTTTTTTGGGAAGCAGATCAGTAACTGCCAAAAAAAATCCATGCTTTCCAAAATCATACAGCAAGTTATATTATCACACTAGAGAGTGATCAAGTCATTGGTTGGTGGTAGATGGCCTCCCTGATTCCTGAAACCACAGTGACTGCTGTTTTATGCAGTGCTCCCAGGCACTGTGCTTGCTTCCCTCTCTCTCCCCCTTGTATTTGCTTCCCTGGCACTCTTTTCTGAAGGCTGCTGAGTCCAAAACAGCAAACCTCTTATGTGCAGGAGCAGCATGCTTACTTCAGGGAAACCGTGTCCATGCTGGAAGCAATGACTCCACTTGATGATTTTGCCAGATTGGGGCCAAAACACTCAACACCTTTTAGATTGTCATTGTCCTTGTGTAATCCATGTGGTTGCTGATTAAGTCAAGGGTCTATTGCAATTATAATAAAGAATCAAATATCTGATTTTGCACAAGGAAAGGCAGGAGCTGAACAAATATATAATAAGCAATGAGGAGTCAGGAATTTGCCTTGGGACTAATTGCTCAGTTTTAAGTATATCCTTGAAAATTCTGGCTTTCAGTTCCAGGCTATACATCTCCAAGAAGTGTAACTGCTGCCTGTCAACACCACAGAGCCAGGAGAAATCCTGTTTTCCCTCCTATCCTATTACTCAGCAAAGGGCTAGTCATAACTGCCCAAAATAAATGTGACTTTATAATGTAAGGCCTTCACTATGCCTTGCCGTCCATCTCTCTTTCTGGATTACTTCATTATTTCCTTTTCTGCCTTCCTTCTCCTTTTTCCAGCATACTGATTTTAAGTGTCTAGGGCTACATATTCATGTAAAATGGAAAACACTTCAGGCTCTTCTCTTATTTTCTTTAAGTGAATGAGAAAATGCACAATTATCAAATTTAAAACAATTATCAGAAGCAAAAACCCTCACCAAGACAAACCAAAAAAACCAAACCCAAACACTGCTAATTATCTCTTGCTAATAGCACCATTATTAATCTTTGACCGTATTGGCAGAGGAAAGCAAGTGGTACAAACCCTCATCAAGGAAACAGAACAGGAAAAATACAGTCCTGCAGGTCAAACCTTGACTGTTCAAGAAGGATGTCAAAGGCAAACTGCAGTAGATAATCTCTTTGCTCTAGTGTGTGCTCTGCAAGAGAGCACAGAGCTTGACTTCAATTCCATTAAAAAAAAAAATTATTATTTCTCTGGAATTTAAAATAAATTTCCTTTTCCATAGGAAACATCACAGTGTATTTCATTTTGATATGTAACTTTGTATGCTCAAAATTTTAAAATTACCATGGAACAGAAATATGGAGTTTTTTACCATTGCTAGTCATGAAACATAAAGGTGTTCATTGCTGTTTTATTCTTAGACACAGAACTGACCTGAGTTTCAGGAATGAGAAAGTTGCAGGCAGGACATTGATATATTTTGATATCCTACCTTACAGCAGCAGAGAGAGATAAATTGCTGCATTATCCTGGATATTTCTAATATAAAAAGCATAAAGAACAACAATTTCAAAGCCCAGAGCAACTTTACCTTCTTCAGCACATGAGATATTCTCCCTTTCATAAGATTTCCACCATGGTTTCTGTAATATTGCTAAATTTTCCTCACTGGGACAGTGAAAGACTGGATTAGCATTTGGACTGTGGTCTAGATTACTACATTAGGGATGTTACAATGCAAAGTATTTGCTGCTACACCAAAACCTTTTTTTTTTCCTCTTTGGTTGGCTTCATTCTAGAAAGATAACTTGAAAAAAACAGATTGAATATATTCTCAAATGTGAAACTTAATTTAACTTCACTATAATCCTAGTTAGAGCAGCTCTCAGACTGAGCATCCGATGGGAACAATAAGAAGCTATATGGCAATGCATATTCCTCAGTCTATAGAGGGAAAGAGAAATCAGAAATGTGCACTCTTCAAAGGTAAAATCCATAGAGAGAAGTATTAGCATTTACATTATTCCAGTGCCCTTTAGTTGAGATCCAAATTTATCTTACTAAATTACCATATTTAGACAATCTATTCTCTCTGCAAGTCTGAAAGTGCTGGTTTTTATGCCCAATACAATGTTGTTTAGCCATTAATGTTCATGACAATGTCAAAAAGTGACGACATGGTTATTATTTGACACAATTTTAGTCTTCTTCCTCTCAAAGTTGGAGTCACACTGGAAAAATCAGAATGGCACTTGCATGTGATCTGTTTCACTCAGCTTCCAAATGCAAAATAAAAAACTTCATATAATGTCGACTTTATGCAACTCAACTCAGCACAACTGGCTTTTGCAAAAAATTCTTGAAGGTACATATTAACACATCTTCCTTCCAGATAAATATAGTATTAATAATGATTAACAACCATTAGTGATGTAACACAGTACTCTAAATATGGAACCATATTTCAGTGATTCAATGACATTTTTATTTGCTTCTGAGGTGCTGCCGTGACAGTGTGGATCTGGAGCTCTTCCCTTGGGACAGGAGTTCCTGTGCTGCCAAGTGGCCACCTGTCTGCTACATCCATTCATCTTTTGCTACAGCATCGCCCAAATATACCTACAAATAATTTGTCTGAGTGAATGGTGCCTGCACTTGAAAACTCAGATAAAATTAGGTTATCCAGTGAGGTCTTCCCAGTTGTAAAATGAAGTCATTAATTTAGTAATCGCATTAGATGATGTTTTGCATTCTCTGAAATCAGGTTTTACACTCCTTTCTGCCTCAGAAGTTAGTATTTAATTTAGTACTCCGGATGCTCTACCAAGTTGACAATGCCAATGCATCATTCATGCTCCATGAGCTTCACTTGAGACTGCCTTATTTCCTCAGCTTGGCAGATTTGAGTTGCTTCATTAAGTGCCTTTCAGTGGTCAAAGCTAGATCTCTGCATGGACCTAACTCTCCACTCTGCAAACTGGCCTGAGGTCAAGGAGCCTCTTTGTGTTTCTCTTCAAGAGTGACTCTTGAAGTCACTCTTCTTTGCGTTTAAGCATTTTGTCTCTAAAATCCTATCACCAAGACATTTCTTTCTTATGTTATTAAAAGCAACAAGGTGGTCTGGAGGTTGGCTACCCCCAGCTGCAGGGAAATTAGCAGGTCCAATGTCATAGATACAACTGATGGCTGCAAGAATTGAAGCCCCTACTACCCACCGTGTTGGATGAAACCACAACTCTATGTTTGGCATCCCTGAGAGCAGACGTTACCAGTTGCTCCTTTCACCCTGATCCCCTTCTTGAACTCACTGGCTCATTTAGCCCATTGTTTCCTCCTCATACTCGAGCTGGCATCAGTGATTCATCAGAAGAGCCCCTAGCTCAGCACTGCTTCCCTGGCTCTGATGGGAACCAGCCTGGCGAGCTGATGCAGCCTCTCAGGTGGAGTTGAGGGGCTGCCTCTCACAGTCACCTTGGATGGCCAAGGGTTCACTGGAAAGGCAGGCTGGTAACCAGGGAAAAGTTGCTATGGAAAAATGTGTTTCTTCACAGCAACGAGTGCTGTCTACTGCAAAGGCCAGTCTTGCTGCTGGCCCTCCTGTAGTATCATCTATGCCCTACACGGGCTTTCTTTCCTTGGGCTTGGGTAAGCACAGAAGGAAATCAGAAAGGAGACTGCAGTGCAGCGGCATAGGGAAATGACAAGGACTAGCAGTGTGTGCAGAGCTGGTGTCCAGGGGTGATGGGAACACAGGGGCTTTCAGTGTGTCCGACAAGGTCCCCCATGCAAGAAAATGAAATCTCTCCCTGTCTTTCTCCACCCTGAAAACAATAACCTTGCTCAGGAGGAAGCTCGCTGCTTGTGCTTGAGAGACAAGAGACATGATGCTACAATCACATTAATGCTTTTATCTCTCCATGACTTGAAAATATTTAAACCCCAAGTGATTAGAATGAAGAAGAGCAGGAAGGAAACATTGTTTAAGGTGACTTAAAAAAAACCCCAACAATGTCTCTTAAATTCAGATACTTTGAAGGAAAGTTAAAAATGGTGGCACAGCCACCATTCTCCTCCAGAGCTTGCTGGGAAAAATCATGTAGTAGCAGGAAGGTAACTACTGATTCACATGACCTTTCCAGAGATGCAAAGCAGGAGGTCATAAACTGTTTCACTGATGCCTGTATTAAAAGTTTTATCCCACTATTTATTTCGATTTCATTGCTCAGAGAAAAAAATGGGTGGCCATAGCTTTACATGCTCTTTTCTCTGGTTTCCATAACATGTCACTGCTTATTGATATGCTTCTCTTTCCTGGGTCTAGAAAGAGGGTGGGATAGAAACAGTAGGTGAAGGATAAAAGTATTCCTCAAATGATATGTGCAAGAGTCAAAAACATCTTCTGAATGTCCTTTTTTTTAAACTGATAGCCAAAAGAAGTTTTAAATGGACCTTCTCTCATCCCCACTTCTCTCCATCTTGCCAATGAAGACTGGGAAAAGGAAGTCTGAAGTCTATAAAGAAGACCAAAACAGAAGACCTATTTTGAATACGTAGGTCTGAATACGAGTCTCTCGGGATATGTCCACACTGTTTCATCAGAGGATCCTTGTCCTCTGCTTTTCCATATTGCATTCAAGCTTGTTCAGTCCCTGGTTGATAGACTGAGTCAATTTGTTTCCTTCAGAAGAAAGATAGTGTGCAACTGGCAGGATCTTTTGCTTCAGGTCCTTTCCTGTTAGAAAGATTGGACATGATCCAGAACAAGTTTTGTTTCCTCCTCCAGCATGTGTGTAGCCTCACATATGCCCTGCGATACATCAGGATACACAACACACCTTTAGCATGCTGTGAAGAGAACCTGTCATTGGCTGCATCACCACCCTTTCATCACTTTGGGCACAGGACTGAAAGCTTACATGCATACAAGGCCAACAGGGGCACCAAACAGAGGGAAAATGTAGACCAAGGCTTAGGCAGCATGCACATAGCCAGTGTGTTCTAGAGGCTGTGAGCTGCTAATCTTTCACAGCTTAGGCATAAGCCAGTCCAGTGTTGCTTTAGGGGCTGTGGTTGCCCTTGCCAGTGGAGGGGGAGGCAGGGCCCTGTTTGGTGAGACTCCCTTGTCTGTGAAGTCGGCTCAGCTCTCCTGAAGGAAAAAGACATGGCTGGTCTGTCAGGGAATGCATAAGCCAAAGCCTTGCAACAGAAGAAAGGCTAGAATAAAGACAGACATGGAATTATTCAGTCAGTTATAGTCACCCAAAGACTTAAGACAAAAACACCAACAGGAAAATCTATAAAACCCCAAGAAAATACAAGCAGTGAGTCAGAAGACGACAATTTAGCAAGAACAAGGATTACACTATTCTATGGAGCAATCAACAGAGGCCAACACTTCCCTGTCCCATTGACTTTTGCCTAGCTGGCAGACCTGTGAGGGTGAGGGAGGAATGTTGCATCTCTCTTAGGCTGCCTAACAATTATCATTGACCTCAAAAAAATATTCAGGGGGTTGTATGGTGGTGGCTCATGCCTATATAAGTGCCAGAGACTGTTGAAACCTGGACTGCTGACATCATCTTATGTGGCATTATGCACAATCTGTTGGTGGCTTTGATACTGTCTTCCATATTTGACCCTCAGTAGTGGAGGGCTTGAACAGCAGGGCTCTTTAATATTCCTTCCCCTGATTTTGCTCACAAGGTCTTTTTCTATCTCATTCACACACTGATTCCCTTTGCCTATAGATAGACTAGACCGTGAATCACAATTTCCATTCCAGAGGAATTGCTGATATTTTATCATTTTTTTGAAATAATATTTTGGAAAGTTGACGTGTTTTGTTTTAACATTTTTGACTGAAATGAATAGTGTTGATGTTCCCAAATTAGAATGTTTGGTTTGCTGAACTCAGCTGAAACTTTATTTGAAGTCAATTCAAAATGAACATACCTCTGCCAATGGTGCTGCAGGTCCCTGGCTTGACACTTGCTTTGAGATGAAGCTGCAGTGACCTAGGGGAAATACCGGGTGGGATAAAGGAGCTTGGCCTGTAAGGGAGCAGGAGAAAAAAGTCATGTGAATGCTGACATAATAGGATTTGAAGTGTTCAAGTAGAATGTATTTCTGAATAGGTGATTATGCCCGGTAGTCATTCTGTCTGGAAGACAGGATCCACTGGCATGACAGAGGCAAAGGAATGGGACATTCCCACCCAGAGAGGAGCAGCGCTGAGTCTCTAACAATGAAACCTGTTGCAGCAGGTCAGCGTGTGTTTTGTTCCAAAAGGCATACATAGCAAACTTTAAGGAAGAAAAGAGAAGTTCATGGCGTGCAAGAAAAAAGAAAAGAAAAACAATGCTACAAATAGCACTGATGGTGAGCCTGCTTTTCAGTGTCTGTTACCAACCAGTTCTGAGGGAAAAAAAGACTTGCAGACAGTAGAAGAGTAGCTGATTAGCTGGCTGCTTCTCCCAGGTCCTTCTCCTCCAGCTACTGAACATATTGATTCAATGTACTTATGCACTGGGTAGAGTGCTGAAACATTAACTCCCTCTTTCTCTCTCTTCTTCCATCTGATTTGTTTACTATAATCCTATGTAGCAATTGCATAGATTTATTAGTATGTTTATGATGCTGAAAGCATATGGTAGAAAATACTTCAGCTAAGTTAATAAGGTAGGCTAGCAGCTTATTTTATGATTATTTCTATTAAATTGATATCAATGAGGTCTGTCTTTATTTTCTCTGTACAACAGAATGAAACTGTCGTGCCATTTGCCACATATTAAAAACAGAGATATATGCCCAGCATATGAGGACTGTGTACAGTAGAAGCATACCTTGCATTATGTTTAATTACATAATATAGAGACAGAGCTATGCAGGAAAAAAAGGTTGAGGCATGCCATCTTCATTACATAAAAAAACTAAAGCAAGCAAGCATACCAACCCTCCACCTAAACATCTTAAGACTTCTTTTTAAGACTTAAGATAGACTTTAAGACCTAAAGTAGTTCTTTCTCATTTGATGTAATTGACTCTTTTTTGTCACGGAAAATTAAGTCTTTCTTGACACTGGAGGAGGGGAAAAAATGGTATAAAATGTTTATGGAAGTAGAGAGGTTGGGGGATGTAACAGCTCTCTGTTGAATACTGACATTATTGCAGGGTTCTGTATTTACTGTAACAGGGCTACTCAATGTGCATGACGGGTTAACAACTTGTCCAGAACAATGTCACAGACTCACTATCCCTCTGAAACATGCAGACTATTTTTCTCTTATTCCAAAGGGAAAAAAGTCTCTGAAAGTTCCTGTAGGCATTTTCATGTCACCAGCACAATGCTTATTTTTGAAATTTTTAAAACTAAGCCAAGCCAGGCATTTCACACTGTGAAGTTCCCTCCTTGGCCACAATCTCTAGGACATCTAAGTTGTCTAGCACCCAGACCACGGTTTATCTATGACCATATACTGTGAGTTTTGTTCATGGGATGGATCAAAGCGTGTTAAGCCAGAAAGAAACAACTCTGATGGATGCTTCATAACAGAAACTAAAAGACATTTCAAATCTATTTTTGTTTAAAGTAGCAAACACCTAAAAAAAATTCCAACCCTGTCAACCAAACTATGCACAGGTCATTGGTAAAAATACTGGATGACAGCCTCTTCCTGTGCAGATTGTAACTAGTTTGTCAGTAAGCCTGGGGTATATCAAGGATATTGCCACAGATGGGAAATAAGGGATAACTGGTGGCACGTTTTGCACCAAAAAAACCCAAACCCAAACCAAAAAAACCCAGAAACTAACTCCAAATTTTCTAAACATATTTTGATGAGAAACACCCTTGTCTCTGTTCTTCTGCCTATGCTCAGCATGGAGCTCAAAGTATTCACCTCATTGAACACCAGAAATGGTTTCTCCTTTACCTATAAGATGAAGTGGTCACCAAGCTAAAGGGCACGGTTCCCAAAATGTGTTCTTCAAGCATCATACAGTGAAGTTTAAGCCTGTGGGAAGCCTACCTTGTGATGGCATGGATACAGGTCTTCCGAGGGCTGCAAAAGGAAGCAATGGGAGGAGAACAGGAAGTTAAGAGAGAAGGCAAGATTCTCTAAGACAACTAGCCAGGGTAAATCAACCAATTATGAGCAAAATAAAGCAATGGACTTCTACCGAGTAAGTTAATTTGCTGTATTACTGGCATATGCGGAAAGCATTACTCTTACATGTTTTAGCATGCACTGTACAGTTATCATAAGAAAAGTGTGCCATCTTGTGGGAAAATGCGGAAAATATCAAACTATGCCTTCACATACATTTTGCATACATTATGCAAAATGAAGGGCAGGTGCCTCCATGAACAAATGTTTGGGGGAATATTCAGGAGGTCACTAGCCAAAGGGAAGTCCCCAGACTGAAGGACCAATATCTTCAATAGACAAGTTCAACTTTCTGATCTAAAGAATTAGGTGGGCTTTGTAGTTCTCAGATTGAGAAGATAAACTCAACCAGGACATTTATGATGGAAAAATGCCAGACTGGCAGACTTCTCCCAGCCAGCTGTGGAATTCTGCAGCAGGCTAACTCTTACTCAAAATAAATCAGCATAGCCCAGCTAACTCATACCATCCTAATCTGTGAGTTTTTTAAGGAAAGAATGTGCAGGTTGATCAAAAGAGACAGAAATGAAAATGAAGGGAAAAGGAGAAAATCAGAAATACTTGCAGAACAGAACTTGTATCACCAGGGCCTCAGTCTCTGTGATTCTTGGCAAAGAGCAAGCCAGCAAGACTTCATATCCAAGAGAATGCAATTATATTAGCAGTACAAAATGAAAACTAGACAATAGCAACAAATGTCTTGGTCAGAGATCAAATGCTTTACAGCTAATCCTTGGATTATTTATATAGTTTGGAAAAGTGATACTTTTCAAACAGACATTTGGATGTGAGTATTACCAGGCTGCTGTTGCTCCGGAGCCCTGCTGCAAGAGGGATCATGAGGCAGAGAAGATGAGAGAAGAGCAACGTGCATGTGTGGGGTCAGGGCATAGAGGCAGAGAAGAAATGTGGGGGAAGTTGTCCTCTACCAAAGAAAAGAATAGGAAGTAGAAATCTGGGAGAGAAAAGGGCTGTGCTACACCCATTCCCTCCCCAGTGGCTGGAGGAAGTGCTTTCTCCTCTGGTGGAGCTTGCCCATGGCCCTGCTGTTGTAGAGGGAGCCCAAAGCCACCTTTTAGCCCCTCTGCTCACAACTGGTTCAGTAATTGTGGCACACAGCTTCTAAAGTATGAGGTTAATGAGTTCTGTACAGCCCAAGCTGCTCAAGCTTCACAGCTGGGCTTACCCTTTAACAGGAAGAAGTGTCAGATGTGTCTCATTAGCTGCTCTGCTTTCCCATAGTCATTTAAATAACGCAAAATATGGAAGAAAATTCCACTGACTTGAATACAAAAGAAAAAAAAAACAAACAAAAACACAGGTTAGGACAAGATGTATTGCCATAAAATCATATTTGGGATACACATGCTTTAAATTTAAAAATGACTGGGATGCTAGACAGTGGAAGGAAAAGGATATTAAAAAAAAAAAAGACTGTTGGAAGTCTTAATAAGCAACAAAAAAGGAAGTTTGAAAACTTTTATTTTTTGCTGCTTGGAAAGCTTCCTTTGTAATTAACAGTCCCTTCAGATATAACAGTGTCCAATGTAGCAGGGAGATAATTTTTGGTCTCGTTTGTTATTTTTACATTAAGAATGTTAGTTACAAAATAAGGAGAAGGTCAAACGTCAAAAACCCCAGCAAGTTCATGTAATATTTCCAGAGTGTTGGCAAAACCTATTTTGAGTGAGAGTAGGTCCATGGAGTGGGGCAAGATTCACACCACTGAACTTTAAGCTCAGATGCTGAAGTACGGAGCTTGGTTGCATTCTGTTCCCTGGAAGTCAATAAAGAGAGAGGGGCTCCAGAGAGAGAGGTTAAGGGCTTCTGTTCAATGTCTGAAGTTTGGCAGGTTGAATCAGGACTTTGCTGTGGCCATATTCACATTAGAGATGTTTCGTTCAGGACACCAGACTATGTCTAGTCCAAAGTAAAACTGCATGTAGTATAGTTAGAGTGCCCCCAGCGACGTATCCTTCAACTTACTGATCTGCCCTGATTGTGCCAAACTGTTGCTCATGTAAACATGAGCATCTGTTTGCTGAGGTAGCACTCAGCAGAGAAAGACAGCCTGGACAGAGCGCTGAGTAGGCAGTCATACTGTCCCCAGGCTAGCTCATGCTGGGATAGCTCAGAAGATATTTTTTGCGGAGCATCTCCTTTGCCTGGGATTGCTAGGAAGAGCAGGGAATGCCAAACACCAGTCACGCTGTCCCCTCAACTTAGCCAAAGCAGTTGTCCAACACCCTGCCTTGTGGCATGCAGGCTTACCCACTGGCTGACATGCAGGGAAAGCAGGGCCAGTGTGGGCAACAAGGTGGCCCACAGCTGCAGCCTTAGGGCAACCGTGAATGCTGTTGCTTTTGTTGGTGCAGGAGAATGTCAGCCTCTAGCAGCAGCAAGTCCATCGCAGCAGAGTGCATCAGGGTTTTGGTAAAGCAGATGGAAGGGAAAATGAGCCACAAAGGTGAGATCTGGCCTTGATATTGGAAGGAGAGAGAGAGAAGTAGCAAGGAGTCAACATCAGCACCATTTTCCTGTAGGCTTTTTTGCATGTAGAGATGGATTATGTAAACATATGCTGATCACGTCATCATTGGTGAGCTTCACTTGGGAGGGCTCAGGCTTTTCAGTTTTATTAATTGGGGCTTCCTATGATGACAGCATCAAGTCCAGTGAAGGAAAGGCGACTGTATTTGAATAAAGGTCTAATCAGGCCAGTAGCAACTTCATATTCCCACTGCTGAATGGCCTCTTTGTCAATTCAGCACAGATGTTTGATTGTAGCCTGGTTTCTTGGTTTCTTTTTTATGCACAGCCGAACTGGTGTCATAAAAAAATTGCCATAACATTCTTGCATATTTACTCTAAATTTCTCCCAGTTGCTTTTGACCTTTCTAAAAATATAATTTTCATGTGAATTTTGACTAAGGAACATTTTTACTTCCTGTAGTCCCTGACTAGAACAGGACATTGTGATCATTCCCTGAACTTAGGGAGCCCATGACAAGTTCCAGCAGTGCTGGGGAGCAGACAGAAAGCTCTTTGGAGGAAAAAGGGTATTTACAGGATGGTAACCTGTCCTTCCTTCCATTAGCATAAGCTGTCATGGGCCAGTAGGTGATGTGCACTGGCTACACCACGTACCTCTCGTTCTTCTTTGTTTCTCCTGGCAATAGACATTCTGCTGGCCCCTTTCCTGGTCCAAGCTATTGAACTTGTGACAGCTCCAAACCACAAAATTGGATCCAGTTTTAATTTCCCAAAGCTTGGGATAGGGTTTTCATCCCATATCTAGTTAGAAGGTTGCTTCTTATAACAAAATCATTACTTTCAAATAGCTAGAATATACAAAATGTTGCTGACAAGTCCACACATGACATTATTTCAATCATTTTTCTTTGTTTTTTCAGTCTATCCCAGACTCCCAAGAAGAACTGACATATAACTCCACTGATGCTTACCTCCTCTGACTTTCAGCTGGATTTATTGCTTAATTTCCTCAAGAGCCTTGGAAACTCCCAGCCATATGATTTTTAACAGGCTCACTTCTAAGGCAGATCATTTCTCCTCCCTGCCCCATCTCTCTAGGAAATCTCCCCTCTACTCTTTCTAATGACAAGTTCTGTCTGCATACCAGGTTGCTTGAAAAAAACCCAAAACAACTGCAGCTGTTTTACATGGGATGTACTGTATTTTCCTCCTTGCACGCCCACGCAATGAGGTAGAGGAGGGAGGATATGAGGCCCTCCTCATAGCCTTGCTCACAGTGCAGGGGAGCCAATTAAGGTCTCAGAGAGTGGATAAAGGTGTGTTACCAATCGCCTTGGGCCAGTATGAAGGAAAGAAGTTATTGTATGGTTTAAAACCAGGCCCTGGAGGTGTTAGATCAGAACTCTCAAACCCTGGCTAGCAATTTTTCATCATTTTTATTATTTTAGACAAAGAAAAAGTAGGTGACCTTATTTCAGCTCCTAAAAGTTTTTGCAAGCCACAGCACATTGTGTAAGAAAGCTTTTCCCTGCTCTGCACTGGTGACGGCATCTGTTTTCTGAACCTGGATCTAGTTGGTGCTAGGCTGTGTTATGGATGAATTGCACAGGCAGTTTTCTGTCTCTGTCCTTAAAACCACATCGTTTTTAAGAAGTAGCCCACAGTATTTTTTTTGGCTGGAGTTTGCCAGACTGTCTTGAGATTTTAGTTTTGCCAGATATTGCTATTATGATCAGTGAAAATTTTCACTGCACTTACTTCCCTCTGTAAAGAAAGCAAGCTCAGGGACCGTGCATTTGTAAAGACTGAATGTTATGTAGGATTTGTGCTGAAAAATCTATGCTGGACACTTTTATGATGCCACATATCCACACTTAAAGCTTTGTGCTATTTAGTGCTGTTCTGTGCCATTCCCCAGACCTCCTCAGAGACCATAGCTTATAGTATTTCCTTTATGTTCTCCTATCAAGAGATACACTCCCTGCCAGATTTCTTGCTTGCTGACTAGACCTTTTTCCTCTAGATCGATGTTTCTTTCACATGCTGGTTCTTTGAGCCATATCCATCTATAGATGAGTAGAGGAAAGAAAAAACACTGCACAGCAGCACTGCAACTGTTCGCCTACAAGGCCCTATGATTCAAGCTAATGGGAGAGCACTCTCCCCCGTTATCTCATCACCCCAGTGAATATGGATGCTCTCAAGTTCCCCCTTTCCATTTCCATAGCCTTTGTTAGAGGCTGAGGTTTGGCCAGGAGCTGGCATCTCAGGTATGGGTGAGCCCTGAGCCTCTTTGAGGGAGCCAGCAAAGAAAGATTCTGGAGGAGTTACTAAGAAGAAGCTACTGGAGGCATTGTTCTGAAGCACATGCTGTGAAACTCTAAGAAACAGGGACACAAACAGGGAAACTCTGTGCCCAGACACTTAGCAAGGTCACTGATTCACTGATGGACAACTGTCCATTAAAACCAGGCCAATCCCATTATAGCTCCTCATTTATTACTCTTCCCATGCTTCCTGATTGTTCAGGTCAGCCTGACTTATAAAAATAAATGCATTCAGCTGTGACTTTGGTACCACATATTCAGGAAGGAGAGAAGAAATGTCATAAAAATCCTCTTGGTAACTAATGACAAGAGTCAGAATGACTGAACCTCAACAGCTAGTCCAGATCAGGAGCTGGGGCAAGGGATGAATCTGACAGAAAGCTGTGAATAAGCTACATATTTAAACTGAATTGACTCCAGTGGGAGTCTGGCCCAAGGAAGCACTTCTGGATTTCGCCCAAACAATTTAAATAATGTAAGACAGCTTGGTCAGCTTCTCAACTTTTAGCTTTTTAGCTAATCTCTTTATATTTAACCCAACTTCATCAAAAAGCCTTTCTCTCTTTACTGAGAAGCCTAGTATTGGGAAATGGGACCAAAAAAAAAGCTTTGGCAATGTCCTCTCATCAAAATCATCAATGATTGTGATTCTGATTAGCAAATCTCTAACAGACAGTAGAAGCAGTCTCCATCCTTGGATATGTTGACAACTTGTTTAGACAAGACCCTGAGCCACCTGCTCTTGTAGCTGGCTCTGCTTTGAGCAGGTTGAACTAGGTGATCTCCAAGGATCTCCAACCTTAATTTTTCTGCAATTGTATGAATCTAGTGTTACAAGAAGGCTCTAGCACACTATTAATCATTCTTTAAATGTTAGCAATGAATTTAAAAGATGATGACTACACCATTTCAGAGCCTGTTCCAGGCTTCAGTACTTATATGACTTCAGGAATTTCTGGTGAATTACAGAGTAAGATGATGCAGGGTACATGAAGTACCTGCTCAAACTTCAGTGGGAGGAAAGAATAGGCCAAGTGTATAGGATAGTAAATACCAGTTTGTGCTGGTTTTGGCTGGGATAGAGTTAATTTTCTTTATAGTAGCTAGTATGGGGCTGTGTTTTGGATTTGTGCTGAAAACAGTGTTGATAATACAGGGATGTGTTAGTTGTTGCTAAGTAATGTTTACACTAGCCAAGGACTTTTCAGCTTCCCATGCTCTGCCAGCTACACAAGAAGCTGGGAGGGGGCACAGCCAAGATAGTTGATCCAAACTGGCCAAAGGGCTATTCTATAGCATATGACATCATGCTCAATATATAAAGATGGGGAAGAAGAAGGAAAGGGTGGACATTCGGAGTGATGGCGTTTGTCTTCCCAAGTAACCGTTACGTGTGATGGAGCCCTGCTTTCCTGGAGATGGCTGAACACCTGCCTGCCCATGGGAAGCAGTGAATGAATTCCTTGCTTTGCTTTGCTCGTGTGCGCAGCTTTTCTTTCCCTATTAAACTGTCTTTATCTCAACCCATGAGTTTTCTCACTTTTACTCTTCAGTTTCTCTTCCCCATCCCACCGCGGGGGAGTGAGGGAGCGGCTGTGTGGTGCTTAGTTGCCGGCTGGGGTTAAACCACGACAGTCCTTTTAACACATAACAATTTTTAATTGAACTAACATGGCCACATATAAAGCATGTGGTTTAAAGAATGCAGTCACATTTAAAGGTCTTTCTGAGGCTTGCTTGGCTTCAGCTCTTCTGTGTATTTTTTTAGTTGTAAGAAACAGATGATAATAATAATAATTTCCCTGTTACTTATTGACTTGACTCACTCTCCCTTTCACCAAAAATAAGACAAACAGTGATAAGAATTATTTTGGTCATGCAGAGATGACATTATATCTTCTCAGCCTAAGACAACCCTAAGCAAGTGTCTCGATCTTATAAATGTTGCTTAATGTTTACACATGCGTAATTCCCCAATTTCAGTTGCAATGCTAATATGCTGGATGTTTGGGCTGTGAGATCAAAGACTTGGGACAGTCATGAGTTGTCTGACAAATGAGAAAGGGTGTCAAAACTGTTTATATGACTTCAGGCTGAACTTGCTAAGTTATTTAGATATCTAAACATGCAGAAGAAGACCAAAGATAATTTTTGAAATCCCCTCTGCTGGTTGGAAGCAAGAAGCCAAGTTTCTAAAGGTCCAAGTCTGCAAAAGGATGTTGACATATAAAGTGAATTTAAGTACCTAAGTCCAAAACTTATGTCCTGATCATCTGCTACCTGTTTGAAGAAGCTCCATCAGCGTTTCCTGACAAGTAGGTGTTAAGATACATACTGCACAGTAGATTTAGTCAGTTCTTTCTGTTGAAGGTGTGCTTTTGCTTGGAGTAACTGAACTATCCCCAGACTGAGGAAGACAGCACATGTGATTCCTCCACTGAGTTAAAGGGGGCAAAGTGAATCCACTGAGGAAAAAACAGATTTCCTGCCTAAAAGTGAATGCCGAATCCTTTTGGTTACTTTATAAAGGAATAACTATCTCATCAAATTTGCCTTAGGACCAATGTGAAAGTACAAGCACTCAGCTAGAAGAGACAAGGCTCCACTTCCTAATCCCAGGGTTATATCTACTTCTTTTAACAGGTTAAAATCATGATGCCCACCCCTCAGCTTTTGGCTAGGTGAGCCAAGGCAAGGCTCTTCTGCCTGTGTGAGGGAAAGGGCACATGCCATTGATCTTCCTGTATCACTGGGCTGCTGTTGTGCCTGGGGCATTGATGGGGCTTTGCACCCCGGCCCAGAATAATTGCCCAGCTCATACGCAATAGACCTGACTCTTCCCAGAAGCTTTGCTCTTTGACTGTCATGCAATAAATCAGTCATCCTCGCTTTGAAGGTTTATTTATGACAATGTTGACAAGCATATTTTTATTGGGTTTATAGTTAATTATTTATTTGTTTTCTATTTAGTTCTTGAGGGGGTGAAGTTGTTTATTTTCCCACAGCTTAGTGTCACTGAGAAAATGTCATTGTTGCAAACCTTATTAAAAGTCTTTTCATATCTTTCTGCCTTTGTTTATAACAATACTAATTGTAGTAGTTAATAAGCCAGTACCTACTTAATGTTAAGGGCTGCTTTTTATTGTTGCTTTTTAAGCCAGGTTACAGCCAGGTTAGCAATCCACGTTCAATATCCAGTCTCTACTGTCCTCCTCTTGGTAGGCAGAGAGAGTGAGAAACACCTGCCTTGGAGAACTCAGGTCCTTCACATTATTTACAGACTTACACAGACTCGGTAATGAGCAGTTGTAACAGTGAGGGGAAGCTGGGGGGTTATTTTGTAATTGTTGGTGAGGTGCTATGAAGAAAGGAGCGAGAGCTTATTATCAGTGAGCATTCACAAGGCAGGTTGCTGAGAAATGTGTGTGGGTTGGGGATTTCTTGTTTGTTTATTTTTAAGGGGAAGCAGATGTAAAGTACAAATATTAATCTCCAGCCTAATCTGTGCCTGGCAGGGAGGTTTCAGGCTCCTGGCCTGGTTTATTGCCCTGCTAGAGGAAACCTCACTGTTGTTCCTGTTCCCGGGAGAAGCAGGGAGAGCCACCCTGTGCGCTCCCTGGCAGGGCGGTGCTGCTGTCCTGCGTGGCCAACAGCACAGTGACTGGCACTGAGTGTGGCAGCTCAGGAATGGGAACTCTTGGGACAGGGGTCCTTGGAGGTGGCACATTAAATCCTGTTAACGCTGCTTCTTGGGGAGCAGGGCGAGCTAAGCTCTCCTGTCCTGCTGCAGTTTTGACCAGTAATCATATTCTGCAGGTGGGAGGGATGCTGTTGTAATCGTGTGAAAACCCAACAGTAAGAAGGGAAAATGTGACAAAGAATAATCCTCTGCTAAGAAGCTTGCAATTTAAATACAAGCACATTGTTTCAGGATTTAAAGAGATTAGAACAATGCAATATGGACACTGGGCTGGCTAACTCTAGCCTTCCCGGCTCACCCTTCCTAGCCATCACCTCAGTTAAATGACCACGTGTGGGCGGGAGGCTTCACAATTTTCTCTTGCTCTCTGACAGGTCTGAGCATTGCAGTCCTTGTATTGTCAGCTGCAGTTATCTCAGCAGATCCAGCACAGGATGAGCAACGCATTTCTCTTTCCTCCAACAGCACTGAGAGAGATTTTCACTAGCCAAATGGCTTCCCCCTTCCCCAAACCAAAATGTTTAGAATGAATCCCTTAAAACTAGTCAGTCTATGTGCTTAGCTGATACCCGAGGAGTTGCAGTTTCCTGCTTTTCGGAGAACTCGGCTCCTTCAGGCTATCTCTGGGTCACAACAGACCACTGCAAATCCTGTGCCCTCCTCGCCCTGCTCTCAACTAGACCCCTCAGCTTCATGACCTTTTGATGACTGATTTCAGTACTGGCAGAGCAGATGTCTCACTGTGGTTTGGTACCTGAAAATAGACTATTATCCTGCAATTACCCCCCCACACTCCCTCCACCAAGCTTCTGAGAGAGAACTTCCATAGCATCACATTTTTCCAGCTCATGCCTTTCTCATCCTCCATTAAGGCAGAACAGCATATTCACACCAGAGCTTTTCAGTCTTTTATAACTTTATAACCAAAACTGACACACAGTATTAAAAATTATCACACTTGGGTTACTCCATAGGGATTCCATGTCTATCATGGTAAAAGTAGATATATTTGCTTTTATAAATAGATCACATTAGTCTGTTGACTACAAGTATTGTCCTGTTTACGGGGTGGCTCTGCTTAGGTAAGAGCTTCAGTCACTCATACTATCCAAGAAGCTATTCTTATATGAAGCATCAAGTACCATTTGTATGTGAAGCATAGAAGCATTCCTTTCAGGATGTGAAAATGAGAATATTTATGTGTTCAGTTTCATTTACAACTCTATGGAAAAAATCAAATCTTCCAAGAGTCACTCTGTTGTCCATCTGTCCTCTCAATGTATATGTACATATTATTATTTTGTATCTTTTTATATGAAGTAGTTATGGGTTATGTTTTCTGGATTGATTGGCTCAGCTAAAATAAATAATATTGTTAAGTTCTTGTACAAGTGTCTTTCCAGAAGTTTTTTTCCAGATACTGGGCTTTCAGAGTTTGTTTGCTCTGTAACAGGTGGAGTCAGTGCTCCATAGTTAAATCCCCATGAAATTAGTTAGTTTGAGTTGGAGTGACCACTCAGGAAAATATAGCAATTCTTATTAACAGTGCTTCAATTAAAAGAGTGGCTAGGTTCAGTACTTTATGAGCTTTTGTAACTTAATTACCGGAGTGTGTATCAGCTGCACTTGAATGTCAGCTCACATCCTCAAGCAGGTGAGCAAGTCCTAGGAAAAAGCCCCTCTGAGCTCAGCTCCCTACCTGAGGTTCACTGCAAATTAATATTGTAGCAAAGACAAGCTCTCCATGAGACACCAGTGCAATGAAGCTTGTCCAGCCCATTAATTTCAGTGTATTTACCTGTGTCAGACAACAAGGCACTGATTATGACCTAATAAATAATTACTAAATGACTAAGTACTTTCATATATAGCAATGCACGCATATAGAGCAATATAGCAATTTATGTAAAAATTAATACACTGAATTACTTCTATATGTATAAAACAAATTACTAAGTACTAAAAGGTAACAACAGAGATTTGGCTTCAGTTCTTCCATGCAGAGAATGGAGATGTTATATCTAGTTTCATGTATAAGCCTCATGTTGGACTTCCCAGTGTAAAAGTCAAAAGCTAACTGCAGAGTAGCGCTGTGTGTATGTTTGTATAATTACTTGAAATCAAGGACCTGTAAAGAACAGTTATTTCCAGCTTTGTACTGCCTTCATTTTCAGCGCTGTTTGACAAGGACAGGCACAACATGTAAACATTTTGATAGCCACTTCAAGATCACAAGAAGGGGTGCCCGGTATTATTATTGCAATGGGGCTTACAGATGCTTGACAGCACATAGCAGATATTATATCTTCTTTCATTTCATTGCTTCATTTACTGAAACAAGAGTTTTATGAGAATTTGATACTGTTGTCATTGACCTTTCCTCCTGCAAACATTTACTACCATGTTCACCATCACTATTACTTTCAGTGGCACCTATGTATAAGGAAAAATACATCTTTTATTGATGCTTTTTATATACCGATCTTTTTTTTTCTGTTATATTTTGGCTTAATAAAAAGCTTTTTCAAATGATCAGTAAACCATGCCCGTGAAATGTACCATCTGGGAGCAGAAACAGAGCTGGAATGAAGATGAGTCTTAAAAGAGGGGAAAAAAGGGAAGTATTTTACAAAACAAACCAATCAACCAAAAAAAAAAAATGTTTTCTCATTCTACCACATCAAATATGAAAACAGCAGGCCTGGGGCAGGGGTAGCTGCTTTCCCTTAAATTCAGAAAGGAGGGAGAACTAAAGAAGACAGTACACTAGTGAAAGACAAATAGCCACCTCCCTGTCACAGGAATGTCATTTTCAGATTATATTTGCCATACTGCCTCTGTGTTTTGTTCTAAATTTGTTGTGGAGTTTGTGTCAGCAAAATTTTCCCACTAAGATACTTCTTTAAGACAGCATTGTCTAGGGACTTGAATCATTTTAAGAAGCAATGAGGTGTTTTTCAACAAATGGTTTAGAGGCTAAAATAAGAGTGGGCTTGAGGATAAAATTACACTTAAGGCTTAAGCTGATCTAATGTGTTCCTACCACAGAGACGGGAAGCTCTCCTTTCCCTTCCCCTGCCTCCTAAGCTGCAACCCCCAGTTTTAGCTGCCTACTCACAAGCCCATGCCAGACAACGGGGGGCTGCACGCCTGCTGGCGACGCAGAGGACCAGAGATCTCATGCTGGCTCAGCAAAGGGTCCAGCAGGCACCAGAAGAGGCAGAACAAGGAGCAAGGTCACTCACTCGGAAGCAGTGGTAGCAGGAGTCGGTCCTCCCCCCATTTCAGCCTGGAGTGAACTGTTGGACTGACACAGCTATTCATACTGTGTAACTTATGCTCAGGGTTATGATGCAGGAAATACTTAACCCTGCTGTGATTCAAGGTTCATATGAAAACAAGCAAGCCCTCTGATTTAAAAAGAAAGAAATCACTTTAATCCCAGGCTATGAACTGTGGCAGTAATGGGAAGATTCTCTCTTTGTTCCTGCATTTATGATGTTTCTTTTACATTACTATAAAAGAAATGTTAGGCTATCAACATGACAGAATGTGGCAGGCAACAAAAATAATCTTGGAACACAGAAGGACTACAGGGAAAAAATGGCCTCACATGAAACTGGCTATTGCATCCCAGATTTCCGTCCAATTCTGCAGCATCTGAGACACCCCTTAAGAGGGTCCACACTTAATGCTTTATCATAACCTAGTCCTTTTACAGTCTGAGAGCTCTGAAAATGCTCTTCACCCCTGTGCATTCAGCAGCTACTGCTACCACTAAAAGGCAGCCATCCCTGACATGAAACACTAAGGCCATTTTGTGCCATAAAAAAAAGCGTCTGTTGAGGGGTTGGAAGGGATAGTAAAGGTTTCCTGTCATGGGATAGTTCTATACAGTGCAGTTAGCCTAGGAATGATTGCAATTAACAGCAACTGATTTACCCTGTGAAAATTATTACAAATTGTTGTGCTTACCATTGGCCTTATGAATGCTGTCATGCACTGTCATGAGGAGAGTGCCTTTAAATAGCTCATGAGATTTCCTGTGTTTGTGGCTATTTCCCATGTTTTAGAAGCCATGTTTCAGAAGGATCCTTCTCAGAAACATAATGTGAATCATTAGCTATTCAAGGTGTATCTTGATAAAAGGGGCATTTCCCACACAGGAAGTATTTATCTAGGAAATTTAGTCATTTGTTCTTCTTTGTGCTCATGCGATTCCTCTGTAATACAAAAGTGTGTACAATCAAAAGATTTACCAACTACATCAACAGCTAAAAAGTCAGAAAAATGGATGTGTAACCTGACAGTTTAGACACTCTAAGTTGGGTGTCTCCACACCCCTCACCTAAAAAATGAGGTAATAGAATCATAGAAAAATTCAGGCTGGAAGGGACCTTGGGAGATCATCTAGTCCAATCTCTTGCTCAAAACAGGGATACCTTCAAAGTTAACTCCAAAGCCATGTCTAGTTAAGCTGTAAATATCACCACAGACAGAGATTTCCCAGCTTTTCTGGGCACCTCTTCCTGTACACTCCTTGGGGGAAAACCTTTTTCCTCATTTCCTACCAGAATTTCCCTTGCTGCAATTTGTGTCCATGGCTGCTTTGTGGCCTCCCACTGAGCATCTCGAAGAGGCTGGCTCCATCCTCCCCAAAGCCTCCCTCTAGGTGTGGGAAGACTCATTTCAGTTTCTCTAGATCCCCATTTACGTTTCTCTTCTGCAGGCTGAACAAGCCCAGTTTCCTCAGCCTTTCCTCATAGCTCATGTTCTTCAGCCCCTTGACCCTCCTCTGGGTTCTCTCCAGTTTACTGCTTTCTCTTGTACTGGTGTGCCCTGAAACTGGACACAGATTAGATGTGGCCTCACTGATACTGAGAAGGAAATAACCACTTCCACTTGCTAGCTACTCTTCTGCTAATGCAGACCAATAAATAGTTCAGTGTGTATCTCATGTCTTTCTTTCAAACTATCTAAATTGGAGATTTCCTGTTTGTGTTGAAGGCTGGTATTTGAGGCTTCTTCATACTGCCATGAAGACTGCAGAAATTGTGTGAATTGGTTTTGTTTTATTTTCACATTCAGGGAAGCTGGGTTCTCAGGAGTACATTAGACCCTGTCAGCTTGTGCACTAGGGGAAGGCATTAAACATCTCAGATATAACTATTGGAGCTGGCACCGAGAAACATCTGCTGCTGTAGACCTTGTAAAAGGGAAAAACAAAAAGCATCTTGGAAGGAAACTGAAGTTATATATGTGGTTTGAAAGGTGTCATTCAGCCTCTGGGGATGCCATTTGATCCAAAACAATATTCTCCCCTTGGATGCTGGCCAGTCAAGCTGTTCCATGCAGGGGTGAGTGTGTCTCTGGATCCTGACCTGAACCCCCTTGCTGGGAAACCGAATAACGGGAAACCGAATAACTGGGAAACAACGAATCCCTACCTGTTAAAACTTCACCCATTCTGTGGCCCATAAGTGATGTTTCCTTTACTGGTAACTGCATCAAAATGCCAGTACTCACCAGGAAGAATGAACTAACAAATGGAAAGCGTAACATGAGGCTTGGTCTTCAGCCCGGCATAACAAAAGCTCTTCTCATCAATACAATATCCTTTTTTCCTAGCGGCAAAACGAACCATCTCATTTTTTACACAGGCAGGTTTACTGCTTCTTACAAAGTTTTTCGGAGCCTCAAAGGCAGTAATAGCCTAGTTTCGCAATGACTCTTATAGTGTAGATCAGTACTGGAGCATCTGTTCAACTGAGGCACAAAAGGATTAATCCTTGTCCTGCTTTTCCCTATCAGTATGCCCCCTTTTCCATGCCCTAGCATACCTACAAGTCTTCATGCTGAGGTGGTTTTCCATAGTAGTCATAGCTGTATCCTGTGGCTGTATTCATCCTGTCCTGCTGAAGAGTCCCAGGATAATGATGTATTAAAGGCAGGGCAACATGTTTGAAGTCATGTCTATGGTCCCAGTCCAGAGCCTTGATCACCACAAAACAACTATTCCCCCAACTTGATAGGTAACATCAGTACAG
Organism: Mycteria americana; assembly: GCF_035582795.1. NCBI lineage: Eukaryota > Metazoa > Chordata > Aves > Ciconiiformes > Ciconiidae > Mycteria > Mycteria americana. Next base: position 66,416,206 of record NC_134365.1, read on the forward strand.
TTTATCTGTGTTAAATGTACACCTTCACTGAGGATAGATTGCTACGAAGTTTCCTTAGCAAATTTTTTGGCTTTCAGTTAAACTTTTTACTTTTTACTTATTGCAAAACACAAACTAAATTACCACAAAAGTCCTAGTATACCAGAAATGCATGGTAAATTATGTCTCTTCTTAAATGGTGTTAGTAATTACAATGCAATAAGTAAAAAGAAAATGCAGGCTTTTTGTGTGTATGCTACCCAATTACAAGAGCAGTTAATCAACTTGAGAGATTAAACATAAGGCATTTATAAACTAAACAGTGTATGTGGAAGGGAGAAAAGCACCAAGTGCAATGCTTGCTCCCATTTCTGTGTTGAACCATTTCTACCTGCCTGTAGTTGGGTCAGCAATCAAAGCAAACATTAAAACACTCGACAGCTAAATTATCCAATAAACCAACAGGAATTCAGCCTTTTACTCACCTACAGGAACTTGTGATTAAGACAAACCCCTTAACAGTTGCTTCCTGGAACAGTCCTGGGAACCTTCATTTAGGCATCCATTTTCTAGGACCTTAGCAATCTTGGGCTAAAGATAATGGGCAAAAGTAAGAATGCTCTTTTAAAAAAGGTACGTGATTGCTTATCATTTTATTCTTTCCTGGGTGGCTTCAGATTAAAGCACTGAAGTCTTGATAATGAGACACAGTTTTATGAGGTGAATTAATCTCAGCTGCACCATCTGAAAGAACAGTAGTTGTGGTTAAGGCCTGGTTTGTTTTGCATAGCCATAAAACCAGTACAAAGCTGGTGTAAGATATTATTCACATGCAGTGGCAGAGCCAAAGGCACAGAGTATGAATTCCTGTGAACTCAGCAGGGTTTGTGGTATTGAGTTCATCCTTTGACTGTACTACTGTGAAGGGTACCTTACCTGTGCCCATTTGCTCATATGACTGTGCTCTGCGTCTTGGTGCCCTCCTTAGCCTTTCATTTCAAGTTAACACCCACAGGGCTATGTAACTTCCATTTAAGCAGTGATTTTCCTCATTTTCAGAAGGGTTGAAAGCTTTTTCATGGTGACACCTGTTTGGCATGTATGAGATTAGATATGGCCAGAGATATTCTGGTAGATGATATGTTCCCGTTATCTTTAGCACTGCTTCATTTTGGCAAGAACTTCTGGTTACCTGGAGGATGTACAGGGAGGCTGTAACAATGAGGACAATGAATTTTGGAACAAATTTAGAAGAGACTTGACAAATTCACCATAAATTTGCATAATTTTACCAAGACAGGACAGCTTCCCAAAGGTGTAAGTCAACAACATCTTCGCTCAATGGGGCAAACATGGAAATGATTGGATCCAGATTTGTGACTGCTTTGCTATAACTCAGTCTTTATGACTGTCACAGTTCCTTTTGATGTTTTGATAGAATGATTAAATTCCAAGCACGGAGATGGCCATTGTAGCACTTTTACTTCTGGTCCCCATCCAAAGATGTCTTCTCCTGCCACTCAGTAGTTTGTCAGCATCTGTGGAGAGGTACAGGGAACAGTGGGGGAATACAGCAGTAATGTTGTGTGGCTGTGTCGGCAGCGCTTGCACGCTGGCATTCCATACAGCAGGCTGTATCTAGAACACCCAATACTTGGTTGCACAGCAGTGTGGAGGGCATCCTAGAATATTTGCAGCAACAGGTATGTTTGATCCAACTGCAAAGCACTATGAGTCAGCTGGAAATGCAATACTAGTCAATTAAGAATGGAAACACTTGAGTATTATTTAAAGTTCAGTTTCCTTTGTAATGACTTGCTTTTTAGTTATTTTTTAGATGATGCTTATCATTTCCTTTTATTTCAGAACACACTAAAGCTTCAAAAGTCTTAACAAATCTCATCTGTAGCCAAATCCACAATTTTTTTTCTGTGCTCATCCAACCACAAGGAATGTAGGGTAATTTCTTGTCTCCTTTAAGTGTTTATAAAAGCAATCACATGAATCTGCAAATTTAGCAGAACAGATTTTTTGTGGTCCAAATGCCCAGAATATAAATCATGTTTCATGACAGAGAAAGTATTTCAGATTAAGTCATTTCACATTTTAATTATGGTATTTTTTAGAAATACTTTTTAAAAGGTTTTTTGTGTTTTCAGAAAGCATGTTTACAGTGGCATCCAAAACAATAATTCAAATAGCTTTTCTTACTTTCTCTTTTTCCCCCCATGGCTTTGAATTGATGTCTTAAAGCTTACTTAAACTTTGAAATAGGAGAAACACAATTTGTTCCTCCTATTTCAAGAAAAAGCTAGAAAAAGTCTTGGTACAAAAACTGAAACAAACTTTAAGGAAGTCCTAAAGTCTGGCACTATCAGAAGATCAGAAATGCAGCATTCAAATGAAATGTGAACGTCAGCTCTATCTGTGCTTAAGTTTGAAGTCCAACCTCTTTCTTCGATTTCATCAGGCTTTGAAAATTTCAGAAAAAAAAGGAAAAAATGTTCATGACGTTTTTCTCCATTTTTGGGTAACTGGAAAGCAGATCTCTTTCTGGCAGAGCAGAGACTTCATTGACCAGACCCAGCTGTGCTGTGCTTCATGGCCCTCAGCCCTGTGCTGGGTTGGTGGAGACAGGAGCAGCCACAGCCCCACGGCCACCGGGCAGCCCGCAGGGCCAGCTGGGAGGTCTGCCCACCTGTGGGCAAGGTCCAGTCCCATGCCTCCTATGGTTCCTTGGACACGGGCAGCACAAGCCCTGTGAGGGAGAGGAAGAGGTTGCAAAGGCCGTGGGTTCCTGTGTGAGGTTTCCGCCTCTCTAGTGTCACAAGATTCAGCTCTCCACTGACCAAGGTCAGACCTGAAATCTTAGAAGCAGCTACTGAAGGCGGTACTCAGGTAGCAACACCAGCATTTCACCCTTTTTTGGTAGCAGCCATCCGTCCCAGTGAGGCATTCGGGAAATATATTCCCAGCGCAGTGCTTGCTCACTTGAGTTACACTATTTTCTTTCTACCACACAATTTGAGATTTGCTTTTACAAAGTTTTCACAGTGTACATTAATTTCTTATTTCTTAACCTTTTCCAGTGCTTCTCCAAATATTGATCTGTGCTCAGCAAATATTTTCTTTCTTCTAATTATATGTAGCCCTCACATATTTACAGATACTGTTAGAAGGGCTTTTACCCTGTAGGCAGAATTTTAGTCTTGCAGTTAGTTATACATTGAAATTTTTCTTTCAGAAAACAAGAATTCTTTGCCTGCAACAGTGGGACAAGGCATTTTAAATACAAAAATAGCTCCAGGCCCAGGCTAATGGTTATAGGGCTCTAATGAATATGACATTATTTTTCTGAAGACAATTTAAACCAAATGCAATTCATGTCAAACAGCAACATACCTTCCTAGCTAGCACAGACACCAAACATCAATGGTGTCATTTTCTCACCACAAACTGCTAATTAAAAAGAAAAAAATCTATGTAATGCTCCCTTGTTAAGAACAAACAGTTCATTTAAATAGGATTCATAGCTTTCATGCCAAGTTTGAGAACCTGAAAATGTAATTTATGTGTGGGAGGAAGAAGTGTGCTTTTTTCCCTTGCCTAAATACAACTTTCCTCATTTTAAAAAAGGGGCCTCCGAACCACAGTGGAACTTCTTCCTGTGGTCTCCCAGATGACCTCCCGTGGAGACAGCAGGAACACATGCCGTGTGTTCCCTTTGCAGGTGTTACTGTGGCTGCAGAGCACCTGTGCACAGCTAGCTTCTTCAGAGAGCTCCCGTTTCTCCAGTACAGACTGTTTCTGCCACCGAAGGGTTATATTGCTCCTTCCTCCATTGTATACCCCCGTTGCACCAGCTGAGATGGGCCATGGTGTACCAGGTCACAGCAAACGCTGATGGGTTTGTTTTGACTCCTGGGTTTGCAGTTCTGTTTTAGCCTACTACAGGTGTCAGCACCCCTCAGCAGCATCCATGGTCCTAACTCCATGTCTCTTATAGGGTGGTGGTCTAGAGTGCTTTCCCGGCTGATTGCAGGAAAACTGTTCTGTCCTTTGTGGGGACAGGAGTGGAAAGGGAACTGTTGGGAAAAGGCTTGAGGGGCTGCAGATGTCCTTCTGCACTCATATAGGTTGGTCTGTTCCCTCAGAGCAAGGAGAAGGGACAACGGCCCAAGCCCAAGCAGATCCCAGGATATGACCACCAGGAGTAGAAATCTGCTAATCCGGGTCAGAGGCTGCTCCATATAGGAGCCTGCTTTAACTGTGCAGAGAAGATTCAGGCTAAGACACAGCCACAAGCTAAATAAAACACATTTTTCCTTTCCCTGTCACAATGGTGAAAACTAATTTTAAAAGTATGTGCTTATTATGAGCCTGACAAAGAGCTTGTTGGGCGTCTTCTTATTTATTTCAATAGCCTTGGGTGGGGTCTTGGACATTTTGGTTACCTTTTTCTGCCAATGGGGTCAGCTGCTTCCTCTGTGGTGATGTGTGTGCACGTGGGAGAGAGAGACAGCATCGGGAAGGCATTGGCACGTATGTCTTCTCTGCCTCTCCTGGAATTCAGTAATGCCTCAGCAGACTATTTAGCAAGCCACAGGGAACCACAGAGAGTAGGCACGTGTGGATATTATAATTAGAAGTAAACTAATGAGAGCATTTGGACGAAGAGGGAGGCAGAGTAAACAACCACAGGTAAACTGCTCTAAGCCACAAACTTGGCATCCAGCGCTTGGCTCCCAACTCTCCTGTGCTCCTGCCATTCCCCTGCCCCAGGGGCTGATACCAGGAGGAAGCAAGACACTGGGTCACTATAAGAGGAGAGCATGGGACAAGGAGGTATAGAGAGGTAAGAACAAGAGGCAGAGCAACCGTAGCTGCTGGAGAGAATGTAAATCCTCCCTGCTTTGTGGCTGCTAGTGGGTCAACACACTGGGGGAAGCAGTCTCTGCTTCAGCATCTGAATGTCCTATCTCCTTTCCAGCAGTCAAACACCAAACATAAAGTTCCTCCCCATTCAGCTATCCATAAAGACCTAACAGTTCTGTTGCAAATATTATTCTGTGATTAAAATGGGACTCCTGAAATATGTACAGGCCCCTCGCCTGAGAGGGTGTTTCAGGACCAAGCCCTAGTTTACAGGGAGAAAATGAGAATAACGTCAGAGCTATTATCTCCCTGGGACACATGCTTGAACCCATTTATCTGCTGAGTTTCTTTCTGCTTTCCAACTAAAGACAGCAGGACATGCACATCCCCAGAGGGAGGGGGTGGAGGGAATAAAAGAGGTTATTGTCACAGAGGCAGTAACCTGCAAAATCTGCAAAGCTGCCTTCATCTTTTCCCTTTGCTGTCCAATGCTTCAGAAACTTAGCTCAGCTGTTGGTGTTTTCCATTGGGCTTACTGTCAAAATAAAAATAAAAAAGGAAGATGGTGGCTGAAAGAGAGAGAGGGAGAAGAGAAGGGATCAACCATCTTTATTTTACAATTTCAAAAAGGATTATGTTAAATTCCTTTTTTTTCTGCTTCCCCAGTTTGCTAACATTTACATTTAATCTCTTTTTGATACTTACCAGCATCTGCTTCAGCATAATCTGTCTCCTTCCCTTATTCTCCCATTTTGACTAAAAGATGACATAACCATTAGATCCAACTCTTAAAGGTACAGGGTCACATTTTGCTTTTCCCTCAGTTATGCTGGCAATGGCCAGCATTATGTGAGGAGACAGAGGGACCTTTTAGAAGGGAAATGTACAAAATTTTGGAACGCTCCACTCATCTGGTACTGTTGTTTTAGTTTAATGATCAAGAAGTTATAGAGGTCATAAAAGGAGGTTACCTAATAATGACCTTAATAGTGATACAGACTCTATATTCAGAGATTACTGGGGCATAGAAGTGGTCTCAAGAGGACTGTGTCTGGACATTTTTTCCTACTGTTTTTTCAAGTGCTGTTTGGTTCCTAAACAACCTGCTAGCACACATTATGCACAACACTGTTGTTATCACTGTAGTTGTGCCTACCTGTTTTCAGATAAAATTTGCTGCACGTGCTTTCCATACTCAACCAGCCCTGCACCCCTTTGTTAGCACAAAGCATGAGATCTGTCCTGGAGGGGAACCAGCTCCAGGCCAGTGAGGCCACACAGTTCCCAGCTGCACCAGCCTGACCAGCGAAATGGCCAGGAAAACAGACCAGTTAGGGGCCCACAGCTGTAATGAGGCTACAGGAGTGAATGAAGCCATGCTGGCTGGAGCAGGGGAGCCTGTCCTCATCCCCCAACAAGGAGCACAGGCTTCCCCTGGTGTCTAGGAGGGATGGGGCTGTTCATGGCCCAATAAGCTCCTCAGTAAATCAGCTCCTGGTAATAATCAGTGGAAACATCAGGCTGGGAATGCCCAGTATCCTGAGGCTATAAAGCTCCTGAGTCATGTTGTGACTAAATCCTCAGAACATTGTGCTAAGATGGATTTTCTGTGGTTTTTTTCTCATATCTAGCCATGCTCTGCAGTTTGTCTTAAACCTTTGCTTCCATGCTACAACTGCACATGCATTTGTCAGGATGTTACCTCTTCCACGTTTCTTCTCCTGTGCTCTCTTCTCCCTTTTACTGTCTGCCTTGCAGCACTGCACCAGTGGGGTTATTCCTTCTCTCCCATTACTCTCTGCATGCTCTCCTGACCACCTTACTTCTGCATGAGAGCACTGTAAGAGCTTTCCAGCCTCTGCTGTATCAGTTAATCCCACCATGCCAGTAGGGTTGCATAGCTGTCCTACTGTGGGCTCCTACAAGTGGGGACCTAGTACAAACAGTGGGACGGGTCTGATGTGGTTTTGCCCAGCTCCCATCATACCTTTCTCTGACTCTACTGATGGCACCTAGGCTCTGCAGCCTGTAGGCCAGATGCATTTGTCTTTCCCAAACTCTGGACAACGATACCGATGCACCCTCTTGAATGCTGAGCTCTTCCAGGCAGATCCACATTATCAGAGACATAAATTCTGCTTGGTGAAACCTCGTATCTGAAGCCTGGTTTAAGACAGGATGTCACAGCTGTGTGAACACAGATGTATGAGAGAGAGAGATGGACAGATAGGCATTTTGTTTTGTGTTAGGTATTTGCATGTTTCTCCAAAGAGGATATTCATAAAACCTGTGTCTGTAGATAAAAACCTACCACTGCTTTCTGTGAAGCCTGACATAATGATTTGGCTCCAAGAGAAGCCAAACTGGAAGCATTTCTTCAACTGTTTGCATAATCTTTTTGAGCTTTGTGAGCTCAACTAAAACAAGTACTAAATCCAAGCCATTCTTGGTTTGGATTTTAGTACCCAAACCTCACTTAATGAGGTTTATTAAGCCTAGTTCTGCTTATCATATCTCCTGTTACAGGGGCACAATTAATGCTGAGTGGAAACCAGGCTTTCTGCCCTGCAAAAGTTTTTCCGTTGTCAAAAATGTTCTGTCTGTGTTAAGACAAATCCAGAGACCTTTCAGAGAAAGAGAGCGAGATTCGACTTCGCTCTTCTTCTTTTGTTAAAGTGGTTTCACTTTGTGTAAGTAATTATTCGTTAAGAAGAAGAGTGAGGAAAGTGTTAACTAGGGTTATAGAATTCTCATGGATGTGGAGGAGCCAAGCTGGGATCCTTGCCTCGGTTAATACTGCTTTGTTTGAAGGAAATGGAGTGCTTACAACGGAGGAGCTGGAAGGGCTCTCCCTTCATATAGCCAATAGACAGGTAAGGCTCTTGTCTCAGATGTGGGGGCTGCAAGTGCACACCTTGTCGCAATGCCCTGTAAGATTTCATTAATCCACTGGGTGCTCTCTCAAGTTTGACCAACAGTTCCCTCTGGGGTTTAGAAATGTTTCCTCCTAGACTTGGTACGCACATTTTCCCATACATTTAACTGATGTTTTCCAAGAAGAAACAAACATATCATACAGTTCCCTACCACCTCTAGATTACCTGAATCTCATTGATTTTACTGTTTAGAAAAGGGAGACGGTACTTTCTCCCTCTCTTCTGCAGTATGGCTATCATTATGCGTAAACGCTCCTCTTGTTTTAGCCATAGGTGACATACAAGAAATGAGGTCGGTGGGGCTTCCATTAGTTTTTGCTATTGTGTACTACAGAAGCAGTTGGGAACAACAGTAATGGTTCAAGCTCCACTGAACTAAAGCAACTTAGCAATAGGGAATTGTTCAGCTTACAGATACGAGCTAGGTCTCTCTCAGTGTGGCCAGTACCGTTAGTTCACTGGAGGTTTGGTGCAAGTCTGGAGCTAATTAGTCTGTTCTCTTGGTCTCTTGGCACTTGACAGCACAGCTCAGGATGCAAGGAGCTGCTGATACAGTTTCGGACAAATGACAAGTGCAAACATCAGAGAGGCAAGGTCGCTGCAGTGCAAGCGATTCCACACTACCATGTTTCGCAGGTATGAAAGACACCCTTCCCTCTCGCTGAGGGAGCTGCTCTAAGCAGTACGCTCTCTCCCTCCACGTGCATACACACACACATGCATATACGCTTATATGTATAGTTCTTCAAGGAAAAAAAAAGGAGGTGAGAATTTGCTGTTTTTTCCATTACATTTGCTTTCAGGCTTTTGTGCCAAGCTGAGGAAGGAAGAAAGTGAGAGCACTTCAAGAAAGAAACCAGCCCACACCCTTCTCAGCAATGAGAAAGGTAATTTAGTTGTGTTGTCACCCGTGCACTGTGCCGTACACAATCAAGAAATCTTGGCAGATAATAAGAACGCTACACTATTTTGGTGGTTTGTGGGTGCTAGGCACAAGAGAGGCAGCCTGTTCTGGAAGGGATCAGAGAAATGTAGCAGGCAGCAGCACCACAAGCTAGATTTTCCCCCGAGGCAACATCTGGCACAATTGGCAGCTCATTTCTCCTGCCCTTGGATGCGAGTTGCTTCTGAATGCCTCCCTTGTGCTAGGGCTGGTACTGAGCTAAACATGGGCCTGGTGCCAATGATTACAATTCCCATTAGCTGGAATATACATTAACTTGAGAGGTTGTGGACCTCTCCAGCAAGGGAATAGCCTGCTGTATGCATCCATTATTTTTCTGGAGGAGAAGGAACTCTGTTGTGCACCTATTATTCACTCACACAATCTGTTTGTTTGGGGTTTTTTTGTTTTTTTAGGAAACTGGCACTACTGAAAACAGTTTTATAAAGGCCCTGGGCCAGTGTCATCATCACACTGTACGTTTTAGGTTGTTAAGCAACGTGGTACTGGGCAGCTGCAGCCTGCTGGGGATGAGGCCATAGCCCAGCAACAGGCAGCTCCTCGAGTCCAGCAGGATGGGTGGGAAGTTTGCTTCTACCTCTGCCCTGCCACATATGTACACACGAGGCGAGAGGACACCCTGCAAGCCTGAGCAGAGAGAGAGGGATCGCAGCTGGGAAGAAAGTCTCTTGAAACCTGCAATGGTTTAAAGCAGCTGTGAGAGCTCTTTTGAACCCAGGGCATTACCCGTGATTTACACTCATCTTGGCTCTTTTATCCTTGAATGAATCTGCCGTCCTGGACAGATTTTAGCTATGAGGATGAGTTGTCAAATCAATGAGCTGTCTTTCCTTCTGAAGCCTAAGATACAGTCTAGGGCTCTAAGATGCTATTCACTTTACAGCTGTTCAGCAAGAAAAATCCTGGTTCACAAGTGGGAAGAGTGTGTCTTGAACAATCATCCAACACTTCATGTGTTCGGGGTATTGATTTCTACTTTAGTCTGGGCAGCCTAGGAGATTTAATTGGTTCTGACCTCCTTTTCCTCTCCAACCTGTGTGTTATTTTCTGTGCTGTCAGTAAAACTGTGTGTCTCAGCTCTTATCATTATGAGCAAGTTGCTGTTTCACAAAAGGGAGCTGAGGAAAGGCCTGGAGAAGTGAGGAGCTGGTATCTGCTGCCTCTCTTGTGTACACACCCTCCCACCACTGAAACAGGTGTCTTGATTTTTAACTTGGAGGAGCTGGTCATATTTTCATCTCCTAAGGCTGCTAAACAAATCTGTGTGCTAAATATCTCTGTTGGTTAGGTCATTCACGAATGAATCAGGATGTGACCTGTTTGAACAAAATAAAGTGAAAATTCCTTCCTCTCTTCCTTCGTCTTTGTGGTTCACTACAGAAGCACAGTATGGTGGATTGATTGGACACCTAAAGCACCCCAGCACCTCAGAAGAGGTGAAGGCTCAGGTGTGCTCGGTATGGCACAGACAGTCTCTGACCAAAAGATTTTACAGTCTAAAGAGACAAACAGATGAGGAACAAGGGCAGCATTGTCTTCCCTTTTCTGCACACAGGGAACCAAGGCAGAGAAAAGTTTGCCTTTTGCCTGAAGCCTGCATCACACAGATAAAGAAATGAAAGGGTCCCTGAATTCCTCTTGAAGACCTTCACCACAACGTTGTTCTCATGTTTGAAAACTTTGCTGCTTCAGAAAATGATTAATTGCTTCTCTGGAGGTCTGACAGCCGAGCATGCTGGTAGCATGGAAAAGTAACTCTTGCATCTGTGAAGGTCTGTACATTCTCAGTGGATCTGAGGTGTCAGGCACATGTCAGGCCTCCCATTTTTTGAAGACGTTTTGACTCCCTGCATCCTCCCTACCTGCAAACCGGTTTAAGGGGCTTCTTTAGGCAACTAGAAACTAGCACAGTTTCATTTTGCAGCAGGAATGCAATTGCTTTGTGATTTCTGAATGTAAAAAACTTGATGGGGTGGGCAATGCTTATTTTGCAGAGGGGAATGTTCAGTCTACAGACTAGGGTATGTTAAGGTTCAGACTTTTCTCTGCAGGTCACCTGTTACATCTCTCATTGCTTCGCCCCCATGGCTGCTCAAGGAGAAAGGAAGAGCTGGACCACTCTTCTGCTTCTGTCTGGAGGGAATGGGTTGAGTTGTCCTCTCATCTCACTCCTGTTTTAAATCACCCACGCTCCTCTGAAGAGCCCCACCAGTGCTACACTGGAGTAAACAAGTGGGAATGTCAGTTGTGATAACTGGCAGAAGCAGTAGGCGGAAGAAGTTTTCAGGGCAGGAACACCTGGTATCTAACTTTCATGTTGCACTTCCCATTGACTCAAGTTTTATCTCAGGCCTTTTAAAAAAGAGCCCAACTCTGTTCAGTTCCTGTGCCTGTATGCTGATGCCATAACCTCATCTGCATCTGGCGCTCATTCTTAATCCCACCCCTCTTCTGTCATCCTCTTTGTATGATCCAGCTTCATCCCACTCCCGTTTGACCCTTTACATAATGCCACTGCATTACACCCCACCTCTAATACTATCACCACATAATCCATCTTTAGTGTGTTTCTAATCTCTTAGTTTTATAATTATTAGCCAAAGCCTTTGCCTCTCTCTTTACCCTAGGACAATTTCCATCCACAATTTCCACTAATGAATCTAGGGTTATACTCTCAAACATAAAATCTGTAGAAAGGTCTGGTCTGGCTGTTCTTGGTAATGACTTGTGTTAATGAGCTTATGTTTATCATTCGGTGTTTCTCTCTGCTCTGGAGATAGCATCAGTTATTCTTGGTTTTGTATTTTCAAGCTCTGTTTTCATTTTGTTTTGGATTTAACATTTCATGGCTATATTTACTGAAGAGACTGGTTTTTCTGCTATTCTGAGGATTTAATCATAAAATTCCCCCTGTGAATGTTCACTGCTGTCATTATTGACTTTCTAGGCTGAAAGGCAGGAAATTCTCTGCATAGCTGACCTTCCTTTATGATATTAGCAGTGATTTGTGACAGAAAATTCTTGTCTGCTTCATTTCAGACCTCGTCCTACAGTAGCACTGCTAACAGCATTTTCTGTTGCTTAACTGCAAGTCATGGCCTTGGTGTTTGCATTGGCTTCGTGCCACTGGAGCTTACATCGGCGGCCAACAGGTTGCAAAAAAGCAGAACTGATGGAATCTTTGAAAAGTTTAATTTTCCAAAAGGGTTATGCTGCATTACCCAGCAAGGACTACATGCTTATAAGCTCTTACAAATCAGCACAGATTCTCTAAGGTAGTTTTACCTCTGGCGATTTACATCAGCAACTGCCCTAGCAGTCACAAAGAAAATTAACAGTCTGTATTTTATAAGGTGCAACAAGAGAAAGAAGTCAGACTCCCATCAGTGACTTTCCATGCTAGCTTCTGCTGACTACTGTATCTCCATGCTCCTTCCTCTGTGGGTTGGTGTGAGTAGCACTACCGTGACTGATGCTTGAGGAACTGAACCAAAAAACCCTTGCATATTGTCTTGAAAATTTGGGGAAAAAAGTGGCATCCTTAATTTTTGTGTAGTGCAGCACACATTTGACCAAGGCAGCCTTACTAGCACATCAGTTTTATGAGGTCTTGATTTAGGAGAGACCCTGGCTCAGCATTGCTGGACTTAACTATGAGCATGCTTAACTTCGCTCTGAGCTGTATTCACAGCCCCGGTTTCAGTATCTAGGCTATCTGTACAGTGCCTGGGGAGAAAGCCTGATGTCTGAGAATGATTCACATAATCCAGGCTGAAACACAGAGACCATCTATGCTATTCAAGAGGAAATACCAGGGAGAAAGGGGCATATTAAATTTTGTGTCTCTTTGGAGCTTAAAGCTAGTGGGAGTTATTTGCCTCTGCTCAGGTTTTCACTGTAAACATGAATCCTCTCCTGACTTTTTATATCTAAAACAGGAGAGGGATCTCTTCTTAGTTAATTAGTTAGTGTACTCAACTAGGAACCAAGAACCTGGATTCAAATACCTCTTCTTCCTGACCCAACTTGAACTTTCATCTTTTATATGAGCCTGATGAATAATGAATTATCAATGGGACGTATCCTGCTTCCAAATAAAAAAGATGGGTAGGTGGTAAGATCTGTGTCTCATGTGTGAGTGCTGTGATCATGGTGAAAGAGTCATCCTCACATTCCTTCTCTCTGCCACAACAAATACTTAATTACCTCCCGCAGATAGTAACAGATTCAGCAACAGAGTTGAAAAGCTGCATCCCAGAAGATCCTGTAATTCAGGTCTTAGAGTCATCTCTTGTGGTATGTATTCACATCTCCTCAGGCAGAGAAAGGATCTGAGCCAGGACACCTTACAAAGCAGGCGACTTCTCAAACAATCAAGTCACAGAGTAAAATGTGTGCCCCATCTGCTTCCTGATTATGTGGAAAAAAACTGAAACGTGCAACATGGGACTTGAGAAGGGGCATTTGCAGTCATATATTTTTGTAAATGTTAAGACAAGTCTCAATATTTTGTTTGAAATATGAAATGGGATACGAGCGTCTCAATGTTTTCAAAGTAGATACAGTGATACAAGCATTTAAGGAGCCTCACAGGGGAAGCTTAGGCACACAAGGAATTCAGATATCTGCAAAGCTGCATGGGCAGGATTTAAGTTTTGGTTATTTAAATGTAGATCTGTAATGTATCAGCTCAACAGCTAAGTGCTCTTGTGAATGTGAGGTGAGGCAGCTAGATCAAGGTAGCAAGGGAGCTCTGGGGCAGAAGGACAACTAAAAGATGCCTCAAAGTCCCTTCCAACTTACAACTCCATTGCACTGTATGGCTATGTAAGGTTCATCCTGGCTCCTGTTGCTTTGAGGCTTGGTGAGATTCTGCCATCCAAACTGTTGCTGCAGGAAGCTGCAACCTTGGCTGAGGGGCCAGCAAGAGTCATTATGGATAATGAGGTTCAAAAGCCAGTTTCAAAAGAACTTTTCTTCTCCTGGGAGCTTGTGTACAGCTATTTTTTTCTCTCTTTGTGCTCCTAGTTATGAAGGTATTTCTTGGCCTTTTGTGAAAGCTACTTTCTCTTTTTGGTAGATGGCACTGGTGCTGTGTGAACTGCTGCAGTGCCAGATCGGGGCCTTATATTTTGGGCAGAGGAAGGGATCAGCTCTTGGTTTCTATCCTCAGCTCTACTGTCAATTCATTCAGTGAGTGAGTCACTTTGTGTGTATGTCTCCATTTATCCATCTCTATGGTGGGAAGGAGACCAATGTCTGTGTCAGGCATCAATATTGTTCCACTGTGCTGGCATACTAGCAGGCAGATGCTGCGCTGCTTCTGGTGCAGGGCAGGGCTCTGGCTGCAGAGCAGAGTTTCTGGTTCAGAGGAACTTCCTCCCTGCACACACTCTGTTTTCTGACTGAAACAGGGCAAATCTAAAAAATATCTGTCTGTTTGATAGTTTTGCAAGGGACTCTCACAGCAACTGAGGTGTCAGGGCAGACTGCAACCCTGCCTTGGGTTTGGCAGAAGCTCATCAAAGCCAACGCTGAACTGACATCATGAGCTGGTATTCTCCCGTGAAAAAGAGATTATTTTTCTTGAAAGACCGACAGGCTGCTGATCTTGGATCACCCATTGCCTTGTTTCCCCTTCTATTCTCTTTTTAGCTCGTAAGTTATTTCACACAATGAGCTACTAAAGAGGACACATAAGGGCACCTCACCTGAAGCACCGGTTGCTCCAGAGCATCCACTGGGAAATGCAGGGTTTCTACACTACCAGCCTGCTGAAGTTGTCCTTTCACCATGACAGCATGTGTGATGGGAAGGAAGGACAGCTTTGGAGTACCACTACCAGCTCTCTGTTCTCACTGTGCATAGGCTGCAAAAAGGCAGCTGGTAGCTTCCCTGTTTGGTCTTCACCCACTTCTTTCCTCCCTGCCCTACTTCCAGGTTTCTTAAAAAGACTGTGTGGGAGTAGCAGTGTGTACAGACACTCACTGACAGCATCAGGATGGAGGAATCAAATGGAAAAGCTGCTCCCTTGGTATCTAGTCATATCATTGAGAGTTGCATAAATGTCCATTTTCACCTCAAACAGCTTGCCAGAGGCAGCAGTTAGTCACACCTCTCCTGTGCCTGAAAGGTCTCGCAGATAGTCAGAGCACTGGAGGACTCACAGCTCTGACACTTAAATATATGAGAACTGGTAAAACATAAATATTCACCTTAACATGACTGTGACAGTGTCTAGCACTACACTGATTTAAGACCTGAATATTGACCAGCCAGCAGACCAGCTCTCAGCCTCCTGGCCTCAGCAGCACGGCACCCTCTCCTACCAGGCACATTCACCAGGTGAATTCTTCACCATAAAGCTCCTCTGCTCAATACTTCCAAAGCAATCTAGGAGTGTTTAATATTTATAAATAGTGAGGATTTCTACTCTGCTTCAGCATTCATTATAGTTGCAGTGATTCAAACCTCCAGCATAGGCAGAAACTGCCTTGAGCTGAAACTGAGCAACTATCTAATAAAATATAGTCATGAGATGAATAGAAGCTTTATAGTTGAAGTGCCCTGAGCATGCTTGAAAGATTTATTTCCTGGATTCATCTAGAGGGCTTTTTAATAGGGAAGATATGACTCTCTGTGTATATACATCCATATGGGAGAGAAAAAGATCTACAGTTTTAAGGGGGGAAAGGGGCATTTACACTTCTTGAGGAGTTGCCACAGGGAAAGCAGTCGTTATTTTACATGGACCTGTTACATTTACAGCTGCATCTCCTGTAAGAAAACAGGTGTAAGTGCATCAGTCACAGTCTTAAAGTCAAATTTGCCCTACAGTTGTGGTACACTCAGAGAAGCAGTCAGAGCTGGAACACCTGAAGACTGCACCGAGGAGTGGGGCCTTGAACCACAGATGGGGAGAGTTTGTATTTGAGCTCAGATAAGAAAAAGGCTGCTAAAGAGGATTCTGTAGCCAGACTCAGATTAAGAAAATAATAACAATAACAACAACAACAACAACAACAACAACAACAACAACAACAACAATAATAATAATAATAATAATAATAATAATAATAATAATAATAATATCACATATTATGTAGCTTCAGAGCAACATCTCCAGGGTCTGAAAAAGGAGAGATCAGTAATTATTTCATACTCTCATATCCCTTTGACCTGTATGCCAGTCTTATCACACATCTCTTCTGTCTCTCTGAGCTGCTGCTCCTCTGTTGCTCTTAGGGTGCTTGCTCCAGAGGCTGGAGGTGGAGAGGAAGATTAGGGAAGGAAATTCCTGGGATTCTTATCCTCTCCTTTTCTAGACAGAATCTATTAATCAGTGACAATGAGCAGAGGAAATGTCCCGTTGCTGGCAGCCAGGAGGCAGAGCCATCCTGCAGGACTCCTTCTGCAAAATAGTTCCAGTTCTGGTTTAGAGGGGGACAGAGCCCATCTGACCTCCTTCATCCTCTCTATCGGCTGCTATTTCTTTAGATGTAAACAATGAAATGATACAGCACCTCAGAAGAGTTTCCACTCCCCAAATACCACTGAAAATGTGTTCCTTTGTTACTCCACAGGATTTTAAGTTTTCTTGTAATTTTCTTTCATTTCTCAAGCCTGCAATGCACATCCTAAGTGCTGCTTCTCCCTTATCTACCTGACTTTGAAACATCTTGTTCACAGACCCTGCTGATCATTGTGCCAGAGTAGCTAGGCTGATGTAGTTAAATTAATGAAGCCACCTATACCCACTGCATTTGCTTGCTAGAGGGCTTTCACTAAGGTGGTTTACTAAATTAAAGTGTACTTCCTCAAGCCCTCCCTACTGGTTGAACTCTTTCCAGTAGGACTTATACCACAATGTTTTTTCCTCAGCGGTTGACAGATCATTATCCCCTTACTATGGTGCAACTTGCACCTTCTTGATGCAAATCATCTTGATGCACATCATCTCAGAATTGGCCATGCTGATGACTGAGAGCAACTCGTCCTGTCCTAAGTGAGTTATCTGAGCTAGGTAGGAATAATCATCCTCTTGTGGCATCTCTCCTTCTCTCCCCTGCTCTAGGGAATATAAAACTAGTTTACTCCAGCTCCATAATTTCTGGACAGATACATATGAGTGAGCCCACCCCAAGCTTTAACCTTGCATTCAGACCCCTCCCTAATATATATGGTAACAAGAAGTGTATATAGCGAGAGAGTTAGTTAGCCACCCTCTGCTTGAGCTACACCTTTTGTCATCTCCTTGGCATGTAAATACTGTCTTACATTCATGTGCTGTTCATGTGGGAGTAACCTGAGGCAGTCTGAGCATAGGAAAATCTGTACATGTAGGAAAAGAAGTGGAGTCGCCTTAAGCAAGACAACCTTATTTGACCCTCCTCCTTCCTTTACAGCTGGTGTTACTTGAAGCTGGGACAGAGAAGAATGAAGGGACTGAGGCTTAAGGCCAGACTTTGGCATGAGGCAGACAGGAGCTGAACAGGTTTTCTCCATGCCTTCCTGCCAGTGCCCATTAATTCTGAGCTACAGTGCCCTCTGTCGTTCCAGCTCTTGGTCCTTCCCCTTAATTCTTCTATTTATACCTTCTGAGCTGGAGTCGCCTTTCTTATGTGCCAGTTTTACACCAGTGTAAATTCATGGATGCCTGTGGATTTGTTCCTGGCTTACACTCACCTATAAAAGAAAAGAATTAGACTCATCACTTCTAGGCACCAAATGGAGTACCCCCTATCCCTTGATTCTGCTAAATACTCCTTGCGTTCCTGTTTTTCATCGGTCTGTTCCAACACACAGCAACCTGCTGTTATTCCAGTGCTGCATTCCCACAAAGCGCCCGCTGGTGCTGCTGCTGAAGCTGTGCCAGGGACAGTACATACCTGCAGCTTCCTCCATGCTGGGTCGCTCCGGGATAAATGCTTCCACTGTTGTCTTCCCTGGGCCCAGTGTCAGCAAGGAGACATTTATTAGTAGCCTTTTTGTTCAGCATCACCTCTCCACATTCAGCCTGGCTATTGTAGATTGTCCTTAGGATTGCTCACTGTTCCCCACAGTACTGTTGAAGAGAGCCAGTTAAGGATTTGGACCTTCCTGTTCTCTGCACTGGCCAAATGGAGGAAAAGGCCGGGACTTGACTTGCAGAACTAAAGTCTAAATGCGGCATTATATGTTCTTATTAAAGGAGTGATTATATGAAGCACAGTAGCAAAACGTTCTTGCAGAGCACATGCCCTGCTCCCTGACTTAAGCATCCAATGGTAGCTGTACATCATTCCAGAGGAGGCTTTCACCTCAGACATGGGTTAGTATATAGCCCCCTGCATTACAGAGGAGTAGCTACAGAGCAGGAGTGTCCTTTAATGAAGTTAGTTGTGGCTGTTTATTGGACAAAAATAAATTTCAACTGGCCCATATAACAAATGAAACTCAACTACAAAAATGTAATGATATTTATTCGCACAGCTGCCAGCAAACTCACATGCACCATGAGTCATTCCAGATGTGGATAAAAACAAAGTCTGTCTGTGAAAGTAAGTTTCCTGATCCCGAGGAGACTCGGTTTGGGAGAGGAGCGGCACACTGACTTCAGCTGTACTCAGAAGAACAGACGGGTTCTCCTTCAAAGGGGGAGGGGGAGAGGAAAAGCCATTTATTTATTCCTGAAAAGAAAGGAGGTAGGAAATTAAAAAGCTACTATACAGCTAGACATACGTATTTCAAAGAGAAGGATGCTTTGGAAGACTTTGCTGCTGCTGCTGTTCTATTACAGTGCTCATGCCACTGTGACCCACAGATGGAGCAGAGGTAAGATTTAAACATGAAAAACTATTTAAGAGAAAACTTTGAGTTTGTAGATTTGGTCTGAAATTATGTTCCATTATACATATATATACATATATATAAAATTTGTCCCTCCCAATTCTGGAATTCTTTTTCTCCATTAAACAGGTCAGCTAAATAATTATTAGATAAATAGAAAAATACACATGCATAAGTGCATAAAGGTAAAATGATGTATGTATTCTATTATAATACAAATATATATATATAAAATGTCCCAAGAACCAAAACTACATTCTTTTCTCACTTTTTTCTTTCTCTGTCCTTCTCCTTTTTGTCCTGCATTAACAAAAATTATAGGTCATGAAAGCTTAGAGAAAAAGCCTTTGCAGTCACAGGTGGCATAATCTTCTGCTCCACCAGGCAGATACCCAGTAATAGTAAACACAACAATGCCTGGATTATGCAAGGTGCCTAGAAATGCCTACGACCCTACTCTGACAGACTAGTACATACAACATCGAGAAAGCTACCTGCGGTGTTATCAGGCTTCAGCTGCCAATATGACAATATATAGTTGTGACGTCTTTGTATTCAAGTGTGTGACAGTAACATATGAAACGGTTTGGGACTATTGGATTGCCTAGGAGATGCTTGCTTAAAAGCTAGTGATGATGTCCTTTCCCTTTTTTGTTTTATTCTCTCCTCCGGTATTTGGCACAGGTTCGGTAGCTGCTGGAAGTGGAGAAAGGAAACACCTCCCAAAAGATTTATTTGGTTCTGATACTGAAATTCACAGATATTTAAAAGAGTCTGTTAAAAAATCAAGCATTCAGATGCCCCCCTTCCCACCCCAGTCTCCCATGTCTTCCTCATTATAGCTGGTTCCTTTCCAGTCTGCTCTTTGGGTTCGGTTTTAATTTTGCAGGGGAGGCAATGGCTGAATGAAGCAATGAAGAGCTATGCAATTCTGCTAAGATTGCATGAATGCTTAATTGTTCCTTACAGTTAGTGGGGGCTCACTGACAGGGCATTGACCTGGGACTCAGAATGGCAGGTTCTTTCCCCAGCTTTTCCACCAGCCTCTTGGATGATACTGGATGAGTCATTATACCTTCATGTACCTTACTTTTCTCTTACTGTATAATAGAGGTAATGACACCAATTGTCATCATAAAATCCCTTAATTCTGTAGATAAGAGTTTGTTTTTCCAGGGATGACACATAAAAAGGTAAAGAAATCAGAATTAGATCTGCATATATGAAAAAAACCAACCCTACCTTTTGGAAGAATGAGGCCACCTTTTTCCAGAAATGGAAAAAAAAGCAAAAAGAAAGGGGTTCATTTCCATGGAATAATCACTATGCAATTTAAGGATGTTCTTCACTTTTGCTAACACACTTATTTTAATTAAACAACAACAACACAACCCTAAAAGGTATCCATGCAACTATTAAAGTCTAATTTTAATCACCATGAATATTTAAAGCAAAACATCAGAACTCTATTGTGCCTTTTGGGAAAGCAGATTGTTTTCAAGCTGGAAGCTCTAGAGCTTTTTTTTTGGACACTTCAGAGGGAAGAGAAGATTCATTCCCTGTTGTGATAAGGAGTTCAGTTCTCACCAATATTGTATACAGACATCTGCTGAGGAGGAAACCAGATTTCTTCTCCACAGGTGCTGGGACTATTCAGCTCCAAATATGTTTTAGAGGCATGACTCCTTCTACAACAGCTACTTCAGAGAACCTCCACTCCCCTAAACTATCTATGTGTCAGCCCAACCAATGCCATCCTAATCTACAGTATCTAGAAGGCCAAAGCACTGTCCTAATTTTTTAATTGCCTAGAAACCTAAGAGGAAATTTGAGTACAGAGGCACAACACACCCTTCTGCACACTCAGAGCTCTTCCCTCCCTCCACAAATGACAACTGACTCTTGTCTGGGTTAAACCTCAGTCATTTAAGTCTTATCCAACTCCTGATCTGAGTTTTGCAATGGAAAAGCAAAGACAGATCAGCATCTGCTCTGATGGAAATGAAAGACAGATCTGCATATCATCTCCATGTTGACTAGTAGTCCAGATTGTTTACAAAACAGTAGGACAAAGGATCCTGCTTTAATTATCAACAGTTGTTGTTTGCAATAGAAATGAACAGTCAATATTGGATAAAACGCAGTCTAGCTTTTACTGTTTTTCACTAAGGAGCACTGGGGCAGCCTTGGATGGCCAGCCCTTGTAACCAAGTATTTAAGCTCTTGCTCAAGAAAAAAGTCAGACGTGAGGAAAGATGAACATACTTGTGCTGACTGGTGAGTGGGAACTCCAGACTGCCACCTCCCTTTTCCTTTTGCTTTTACGAGCATCAATGAATGGAAAAAAAAGCATTTCTGGCAGGAAAACTGAGTGCTTTTTTCTTTTTTTTTTTCCCCCCCCTTTCTTTTTACTCCCTCAGCCATTTTCTTTAAAAATCTCACACACTCCTCAGCCTGCCTAGATCCAGCTGTGGACATTGGTCAAGAAGTCACAGGCAAACCTTGTTCCCTAGGATGGACGTGTTCAGAATAATAAAGAAAAGATCCTGAGTGGTGATGAAATAATTTGCTTGTCATCATCTCAGGTTTCCTTGAGCCTCTTGTAGGCTTAGCTGCGTGGTATTACCCTCTCAGATTTTGAGAAGCACCTGTCTAGGGAGAAAAGGTAATGTGAGGTCTCTACTGAGTGATATTCCCTATGCGATGGCAGTGGTGAGGTCATATTAATTTCTGAAGGTCCCAAATAAGAATTTCAGATCTTAAAAGATGTTGTTGCTGGAGAAACCAAGGAACAAATCCTGTTCTCTAACAATAAAAATAAACAAAAAAATCCATGCAGCCGTGGTAACCGGAGACAGTGTCACTGCTTCCCACCCAGTTGCTTTCACCAAACTGCTCTGACGAGTACCAATAGATTGCAGAGCAGAAGTTAGCTTCTGGATTATAAGAATTGCCTGCTCCCTGAGGAGAAACCCTAAGTCAATCCTTATCAGCATGTTTCATCTCAGCTGGCTGTAGTTTATTTGCTGAAAGGGCTTCCTGATGCAAATAAATGTCACACAAACAGTAGCATGCTTGCTACATGGTTGCTCAGGGAGTGAAGATGCAGTACGATTTCTTGTGGTTGTGGCTTCTTGGACAGTGGGGAAGCAGCTGCAATGGTAAGTTTGCTCCTCAGTGGAGGCTGGAAAAGGAGGAAAGGCTTTTGTGTTGAAAGACACAAAATAAGAAGGTAAAACTCTTTTCACCCATCAGTGAGAAAAGGATGTATTAGCTATATTAGCACCACTGAGGTTTCATGCTTTTGGAGAATGGTTGTGCTGTGCCTTCCAGACCTCAAAAGCAGTATTACTGTCACGTCCAGATCTATCTGGCCCACATGCATTATTTTGTACCCAGTCTCTAGTGCTTGGTGAAAGTCAAATGATTGTTCTGTAACACCAAGGGAACAGTTTGTTCTCCTTAGAGGCTTTCTACAGAAGGAATTCCTTGGAAGAACAGAAGGCCCATCCTCTTTGATTTCCCCACAACTGTGCAAACTTTTAGTATTTGCTCTAGCGTTGTGGCAACTGAGTTTGTGAGTTTGATGGAGCAGCTGCTGCATGAGCAACTTTTACAGGCTGCTTCTGCTTGTGGGCTTAGCTACAGCAGGCTGGCAGCTCTCCAGTGCCAGGAGAGGGAGGACTATGTAGAAGAGAAAGAGTGACTGGCTGTTGCTAGAAGGCCAGCCAGTCCTTTTATAAGGAAGCAGTGTTTAACATATTCTATACTCTGTGATCACTTGCTGCATGCCAGGTTGCTGGTGATCTTGCCGTGTAGGCAAAGGATGAGTGCCTTGGAGATTAGGGCATGCACTGCATCCCCACACCTTTGACCTTATTTGCCTCTCTTCCCCCCCCGTCTCATATTGCATCCTTACAGCCAGGCACTCCCTTCTTGAGCAACTTCTGGGATTCCACTGCTGACAGTAATACTTGTTTGACATTTTTGGCTTGGACAGCATGAGCAAAGGGAATGTGGCCTGAACACAGCATGTAATTACAACACAAATGGTCAAACACATATACACCTATATGCCCAGCGGGCCTTGAGTATACCAGGTTATGGTCTTCGCTTATTTAGGACGTGCTGAGGTTTCCAAAGGTCTGGTCCAAGGGTAAAAAGAAATTACACCAGCTGGGCTGGCTACAAGAACTTTTTAAAATGCAATATCTATTTAACTTCCTTTAATTTTCATAAAGCCATTGTTATCCAATTCTTAAAATATGTAGTGCACATAAAACAATGAAAGATATGAAATGTTATGAAACAGAGCCAACTCTGTCAAAGCCTGGCTGTGTAAAGAATGTTCCTTCTTACGGAGAAAATGCAATATTTCCCTTTTCTTTGGCTCCCAGGTGATCACTTGGAAAACTGCCTCAACTGCCCCAACTTCCCTGCTTGTTGGACCCATTCCAGTGACCTCACTGGAGCTGCAAAAGGCTTGACCGATCTGCAGCAGCGGTTTTTCCCCGAGTCTGTTCTATAAGTCTATACCAGTTCCTGGGAATGTAGGCTGGAGTTCGTGGTCTGGGGGTTTATTTGCCTGATGCAAATTATTGCAAGTATTGCAACTGTATCTGTAAAGAGAGGGAGGCACTGCCTGAAGGGCAGTCTGGGATTGAAATTCAGAGGAATTAGCTTTGCAGCTGGGTAACCTGAAGAAGACAATTTATATACCTATGTTTTTACTTCCTAAATTCCTTTGCAAAGAGCTGTATAAAAGGTGAGTATAAATGTACGCCATAGACCTTAAAATAGATCCTTAAAAAACAAATTGTCCTACACCGTAAGTAGTAGGAAGGAGGCATTAGAAGAATATTTTCTGCCCTTTAAGAAATTAGAAGAAAGCAAAGACAAAAATGTATCTTCAAGCAGGCCTGGAAAATATTTGAGAATTAACGAACTAAGGAGGCAACTAGGATATCTGCATGGCACAACGGTGTGTGGAGCAGAGATCACAGACCCAGGGCGGAGGCCAGCTGCCTGCTCCGCACACCACAGGACAGTGCAGGGACTCCCGCTGCTGTCCCAGCGGGGTGATGGTCACGTGCATGGCATGTGCCCAAGGGAATGAGCTCTGCCTTTCAACAGGGATCACCTGCTTGGACCCAGTGCCACACTGATGTGGTCATCCTGCTTCTGGCTCTGACACCTCTGCCCTGTGCTTTGCTGTGCCGTGCAGACGTGGCCCTCCCATTCCTTGTGGCAGATCCCCTGGGGGTTAGCTGCGGTGGCAGTCTGAAACTATTAAACAAAGCGCTATTGCAGGAGGAGCAGGGAGAGAACTGACGAAGGGGTTGAAAAGGGATTAGTTATTAGTACCTGGGAAAGCTGCTTGGTGTTGTGAAAGGTAGCTAGAATGTCACAGTCTCTGAATGGATTTAACCTGCGTAGGATAAATATCCAATAGGGTAGGGCTGCACCTGTAATCAAAATCCTTTCTAGCACGTCCTGATTCCCCAAATGCTCCTTTGGGACAGACTTAATTAATTTAACCTGCATGGAGGATGATCCCCAAATCAGAATTCACAGTGGATACCTGAAACTGAAAGACATACAAAGGATGCTCAAAAAAAATCAAAGTTTATAATCTCTTCTAGGGCAATGACGCTAAACTGTGATGAGATCAGAGGGAAGATAGATTATAGAAGCTTCCACATTTTCATTTAGATCACAGATGGATATTGTACTCTATAAAAGCAGTCATGCTGTTAGAAAGGAAGGATCTAAGTGATTCTGAGGCTCTTTTCACCACAGAAAGCAGCCAAAAAATGGCTAAAGCTTACAGCTCATAGAGTCATAAACTGGTTGACAGAATCAAAAGTTAAAAAGAGAAAGGAGCTAGACGATTTTGAGCAAATCTGGGTAAGCAACAAGAGGAAGACACATGAGGAAAAGCTGTTTTCTCTTTGATATGTGCTATAGTCTTAGTCAGTGAGAGCTATGAGCTGAAAGTGACACCACTGGAATCTTCTCAGTGATCCCAGTTCCATCCCAGTACTGAGGACTGGCAAGTCAGTAAGACATTTGCTGCCACTTTGGTCATTTTTTTAGGATTCCTGCATGCTGTAGTGTCCCATCTATTTGCCTCAGTCCCAGGTATAGAACTGTCATGGGATCTGGATCAGTTTGCACAAGGGTCCTCATGTCCCAACCAAAGTCCAGCTCAGAAGCACCTCCTGCCATTCAAATCCTTCCTTACACTTTCACATGGAAATAGCTCCCTTCACCTCCCCTTTAACAACTGCCTCACTGCTCTTAATGCATGCTGTTAAGCCAATGTTCCCTTCCATAGGCGAAGCAGCTCTGTTAGGAATGAAATGACTCATGTACACATGCAAAGACTGTAGAGCACTCTGTGAATCCTCTCCTGATTATCTTATACTCAACTGCTGGGCCCAGAGACCCCACCAGTACCTGGCATTATGCAAACAGAGTAGAAAAAATCTTTCCTTCTCCAAAGAACTTCCAGTGTAATTAAGGAGGAAACGCTAGCATCCCTTTTCATTGTGAAGCACGGAGTAATTAAACCACTTGCCCCGGATCTCTCCAGGATGACTGTGTGCGGATAGTCCTGTATGTTGTTAATAGTGGTGATTTTTCTTTTTATTATGTTTCTGAAGCATAAAGTGCTTTTCTTGTTTTCTTGGGGTAGACCATGCCAGATTCAGCAGGAGCATAATGACTTCTCAGGCAGAAAGAAATCCTGTCAGAAGCACTGAATAGTACAATGTCATTGAAAGGAAAGTCAGCAGGTCTTAATGAACACCACCAGGCTGCAGAGGCTCTGATTACTCAAATAGTGACAGGCAAGATGTAAATTGCTGAGGTAAAGCGCTGAGCGGTGGAGCAATTAACTTCGCACGCAGTGCCTGTGCTTGGGTTCACGGCAGGGCAGGACCCATAGGGCCGGCCTGGGGTGCTGGAGATGAACACTGGTGCTTGCCCGCGTGCACAGCCTGCACCCACTTTGAACCAGGGCTCTGCAAAACCACGCACTCGCCCTCTGCACCCCGGTGACTCTGCGGAAGGGAGCTGAGTCCATCCAAGAGGCAGAGAAGCTAGCTGGGTACATGGGCCTGGCTGCAGCAAAACAGGGAGCTGTGCGAGTGTCTTGGTTTGAAGTGGGCAAACCAGTCTGCTCCTTGCTTTAACTTTAAAAGCACTGAAATGTGCAAACCAGCACCACTGAAGTCAAAGGGAGTTTTGCCACTCTCAGGAGTGAGGCCACAATCTTGGTCATTATCTGGAATTTGGTTTCCTGTAGTAACCCTGATTGTTAAAATCTTGCAGCCCAAACATGTTATTTGTTGGTTAAAGTGTTTTTCAGCAAAATGGCACTAGCATGGGTGAAGCTCATCCAGGTCAGCTACATGGATAGCTGATGGTGGGAAGCAGAGGAGGAAAATTATCAAAGCATCACAAAAGGAAAAAAAAAAGCAACTTGAGGATAAGCTTGCAAATACACTTGTGGGGAGACGCATATACAAAAGTCCCCAAGGGGACAGTCATCTATGGGGTTTTCTTTCCCACTGGAAGGAAAGAAAGCAGAGGAAGTGAACCTGTATGCCTCTATTGTTCCCGTGTCTCATTACCCCCAAATCCTGTTTAATTTTGCTATTGCTATGACAGCTTTATGATATATCCCCCACAGCATACTTGCTAATACGGAGACATTAAACTACCCTGAGTCTGCACCTACTCAGTGGCTAACCCTTAGCCGGTAGCTCTTTTTATCTCCCCTGAGGTGCTCCAGGCTGCAGCAATAACCCAGCTCCTCTTGTCTCTCTATTGCGGTGCTTGTGGCAGGGCGAGCTCAGTTCTGGGCTTGAGACTAAGAAGAATGTGAGAAGGAGAGGCGCAGAGTTAAATAAGCTCCACTATTCCCAGTTTCCACAAACATTCCTTTCCTCTGGTGAAAGCATGTGTGGGGCCTTTCCTGGCCCAGTTTGCCGGTTAGGTTTGGCAGCTCCCCAGTTCCCCTGAGATCGGCACGCATACCACTCATCCTCTGGAAATTCCTCCCCAGCCACAGGGAAACAGGTCACCAGCCAGGAGCCAGCCTCCAAACTCACTGAGTCTCTCTCTGCTCAGGAGGAGCCAGGTGGGTAGCTGAAAAAAGTTGCTGAGAAAGGGAAAAATAAGTTGTTCAAAGCTCAGAGGTTATTTGGGAGGAAATGGGACAGCGGAAGGGCAATGCTGTGCTGCAGTCTTGTGTTGGAGACCCAAATGCACAAGGTCTCCTGCACTGCCTGCATGACCCCCCCACCCCCTGACAGGGCACTGGGAGAGCAGAACATTTTGGTCAGGTTTTGCCTAATTGTGAAGAGAGTAAACTGCATAGGACTGGATGTGGTCATCTGCTGCAAGCCAGAACCTCAGGATTTCATCATCTCCATCTATTTGGCAGGTGGTGGCATGCCCCAAACAGAGCCGATGCTTCTCATCTCTTCTCTATCTTGGAAAGAGTACAGACTTTCCAGTCTGGCAGGGCTTATTTGAGCCACAGAGAGGGAGATGAGAGGCAAAGGCAAAAGGCAGAGATGCTGAGAAAGAATAGAGAAAAAGCTGGAGGTAAAAATGGCAAATGGAAGGAAGTAGTATGAATGAGAGGAAAAGAGGAAGAGAAAGGAAAAGTGTGGAGAGAGAGAAAATGTGATAAATGTGGATGGGAAAGATTAAAGCACACATACATTTAAGATCAGGGTAGCATCCCCATTTGAATGCACCCTTCAGAAGATGTCCACCTGTCACAGCTGGTCTTCATCTTATCCATCTGCTTCCCAGGCTCATGGGATGGTTGCATTTCTCTGGAGCTGGCACTGCCTTTTTCTCATGTAAGCAGGACTCGTGTTTGCTTCTGGTCCCCACCAGCCTCTCAGCACACCAGGATATTGAGATACACTAGTCTGGGCAATTCACCACTGGTCACAATATAAAAGTTAAAATTACTGCTACTGAATCAGCAATATGTCGAGGTCTCTGCACATCTCTTTCTTTTTTGCCTCCCTTTGAGCTCTCTAAACTATGTAGGTATGCAAAAAGACTCTTCCACTGCCCAAGAAACAGCCTGTTTTATTCCATGGAAGTTGCAAGAAACTTGCTCTTTTACAGGGCTATGGGGCTACAGCATTTCCCATTAACATCAGTGAAGCTTTCCCATTAACACCAGTCATAGTAACAGTGCCACAGCTGCACAAGTCCCTCTTTCCCCCTATCAGTCCCTGGAGGAATGGATCAAGTTCTGCAAGCCTTCAGTTTCCTCCTGGTTTTCATAATGCTCACAGCCATGACATTACGTTTTTGTTTATGCCTGGCTCTGAAGAAACACAAAGTAAATGTTTATTGAATTTCTTTATTAAATTAAGATTTTATGTCTGAGGGAACTGTTTGTGTCTTAATCCCTCTCCTAAAATAAAAGACATATAAGGCAAGCCTCATTTTTATTTACTGCAATTGTTCAGGGCTTGGCACTGAACAAACTCCATTTCCAGTTAAATACGACTTATAGACGTCCTAATAGAGTACAGCATGTGTTAAGTGAAACCCTTCATTTGTCATAGTCGCAGCAACTTCTGGTTTTCTGGATTGCCATGCCAATTTGGCAGAAAGTTTTGGAAGGTAATAAGTCTAATGATAAAAAAAGTATACACTACTTGTTTTGTTGCTTTCTACCACCAGGGCAACAGAGCTCAAATGGGTTGACCTACCTCAACTTGCACTTAGCAAATCTAAAGCTCAGCTGGGTCCTCATGAAGATACAAGGTAGAAAAGTACCCAAAGATTTTTCCACACTGAGGTGTCCCATAACAGGAATCAGATACAATCAACAAAAATCAGATACAATCAGGCCCAGTTAGGCTCAAGTGGCAAAGGACAGTGTGTGACTACGGTGTTGGGCTCTCCAGCAGAAGGAGGATGATGACATGGCCCTGCTTCCACACAGGATTCCTGGGAGAAGGCAGGGTGAAATGAACAGGCAGCACGGTGTCTGAGCTCAGCTCAGAGAATCCCAGTTTTGATGAATGGATTACAGATACCAGGTGTCCTCTGTTAACCATCAAGAACAGCCAAAACCTGCATTCTGGCCCAGAATTGGGGATTTTAGCTGCATTATCTAACCTTCCTGCCTTCCCATACCATGTCCCTGTCTCTCACTGTGCCCATCTCTCCCTAAAACCAGCCCTGCTGCACAGAGGGAAGACAGCAGCCATTTGGCTGAGGTCTGGGCAATGCTGCATGCTGTGGGTGGAGGGAATCCTCCAGGAATGCAGATTGCTGAGAGGGGGATTTAAATGTTTAGCAATGGGACTGAGAAAGATGAGCTGGCAATTGCACAGACTGGGGGCTTGTCTTGCCATGGTGCTGTATATCTCATGGTCACAGGGAAATGCTGTGGGCTCCAGCTGATGAAGAAGTCTGTCTTTAAAGAGTCTGCCTGGCAAATAGCTAAGTGTTAGGGATGCCATAAGAAATTGTATTTCCCTAGACAGACATTCCTCTTCTAGGCAGAAACTGTATTTAGGGAGCAGGCTGTTGAACATCTGCTGGGAATTTCTGGATGCCCTTCAAACCCTGAATGACTAACTGCATGTGCCACAGACCATCGATCCAGCATGCATCCGGTTATGTCAGCCCTAATCTCTGTGCATGCTGCTCACAGCCAGCGTGGTCCAGCTGAGGGGAACTCCACAGCTGAACAACACTTGCACATATATCCTCCAAAGGAATATATAGGGACTCTTACGTAAAATATCACCATCAAGGCAAAGAGCTCAGTTTCTACTCGCACAAATTTGTCAGTGAGGTAAATGTAACCAACTCATCACGTGTCTTAATTACTCTATACCCTTCCCTTCTTTCTGTTTACATGATCAAAGATGGGAGTGTGTATCATGTCCAGCTGGGTTTTCAGACCCATCTGTGATGTCCCCCAGGAGCTTTTTACTCCTGGTTGAATTCACGTTGCCAAACAAAACATAAACTGTCAAAGAAGCTAAAGTATTTCCCCTGATGCCTCTGTATACGAATGCTGCCGAACCCGAGGCTGGACCTCAGCACCCTCTGAAAGTCTGTCTGCTGAGGTGGAATAGAGTGCTAGTCCTTCTCACTGCAATTCAGCTGGGAGCAGCTACTTGAACATGTTGTAGTTTACTTACCTGTTTTCAAAACCCAGTGCATTTCCTTATGGGTGCTTTTGTTGACAAAGTAGCGCATGCATTATTTAAACAAAGTTATAAATCACCTTCTGAGTGTCCCTTTCACAACAAACCAGAGCACTCACGTCAGTCTCTCTCTGTAACCCAACGCAATAGGTAACAGCTACTAATCCAGTGTGTCCAAGGAGCTCAGCCATGACAAGCTAGTTTGCGTTCTGCTTCATCCTTAATATCTGCGCACTGCTCAGAGGTCAAAACAGAACTTAAAGATTACTGGGGTTAGCATTTATAAGTATAAATAGGGGACAAGTAGTCCCTGCCTTATTTTGTGGCCATGCTAAATGTCAATCTACCCCTATCAATTATTAGTTTGTTGTATTAATGTGCTCCAGTATCTCAGACAATGATTACCTCTTACCTAATGGCCAAAGACCAGTAATAAAATTCCCCTAATATGACAAAATGAAGTCATATAAAGATGATGTAAGATGAATATCAATCACATGTTCATAACCAGATGATCTCTCTAAGCTCACCTGGGAGACCATCATCACTACCAAGCTGAGGAAGAACTGTCATGCAGAATTATCACAAAATGAAGTCTAGTTTTTGCAAGGAGTGCTTCTCTAGGCACAAGACAACAAATGTCAGATTGACCAAAAGATTTTTCTTTAGCAGCCTATAATGACAACCCATGGAGTGTACACATGGTGGCAAAAACTTTTCTAAGTAAGCACATTTAATTGTGCAAGCTTCGGAGTGTTTGAATTAGTAAGAAGAAAGCCCAAATCCAGGAAAAGACAGTTTGAAATTTACAATGTGAGTATCACAGCAGCCTATCTAAAGTGCTTCTCCACAGTAATAATGTCTTCTTTACCAGTCCTTATGCACAGAGGAGTTAAATCAAAGAATAAACACCCAGCTGGTTTCAGTCAGCAACATGCTAGAGGTTTTCACTGGAAATCAAGTTTTCCTCCCTTTCTCCAAATTTATTCTTCCTAAGTTTATAGCATGAGGTCATTAACATTTTTTCCTTAAACATTTACTTAGAATATTTCCTGTAAGCCAAAAATCTATTTTACAAGTTCAGCTCAAAAGACTCCAGGAGAAGAGAATGTATGGTAAGGAAGAATAGCACTGAATCAAATACACAGGACAAATTGGCAGAGTCCTCTTGGGCTGGGAGCCATTGAGAGATGGCATCCACAGGGGCAGGAACTGCAGCAGCGAAAGATCTTGAGTTTGGAATTTCCATCCATTTCAGGAGCAACTGTCAGCATTTTGTGCCTTTCAGGTCCCACTCCTCAGAAAACAAGTTATTTGGGTTATTTTGTTGGCTGTAAGATTTCTGTAAGCCTGAATCTAACTTGCTTCTCTTCCCTCCGATCCCAAGCGTGCCTTTCACAGCACAGGACTCACTGTGACCTGGCCGCCTGCAGAGCAGCATCATGGGGCTCATGGTACCAGCTCAGGTCGTCTGAGGACCTCGTCCACAGTGCCCAGCTGCTTTTAGCAATTTGCAATACTCAAGGTTCTGGCTAGGTTTTCTGTATTTAATGGTGAATCCAGTTGTATGTCAATCTCAGCTTTATTTCAGCAGATTGTGAAACCTGAAAGATCTAGGAATAGTCAGATTTTAGGAGAGCACGAAATAACAAGGAACAGTAGAAAAATGACAGCTTTGTAAAATGGAAATCCCATATGTGTGTTTGTGGAGTGGGGAAGGCAGCTATAAAAATAATCCACTTTGCATTCATCCTTCAGATTTCTTTGCTACATTTCCAGCAATATCACAAAGATTGTCTTGGCCCACCATCACATCTGCACACATTGAAACCCATCAATTAGATTTTGTGGATGATTATATTTGAGTTACATTAATTTTTTAATATTATGTTCATGCAGATGCAGAAATTAACATAATGGGGCCCAGACATTCATGCAGGTATGAACTTGACAGAATAGATGCCTTCTCATGGTGACCCTCACTGCTCCAGGAGAGACATGTGGCTCCCCTGCCTCTTACCCAGGGATACAGCACAGCTCTTCACCCTTCATGTTCTGCTCCGGTGGCAAAACAGCCCTACCAGTCCAGTTCAGAAACATACCTGAATCCATCTTCAGCTCTGAGTTACTTTCTCAGACTTCTTGTCTTTATCATCACTACTAGAAAACATACATTTTGAAAAGGCATTGTCTCCAGAAAGAACTCATTTCCTCACAAAAAGGACCCAGTATCCCCCTGCTTTTTGTTTATTGGGCAAGGCTGATTTATACAGTTTCTCCATCCAGCACATATTCATGTCATTAAGAAAACCAGCAGCAGGTGCACTGACATTTGGAGCTCAATGAACAGCTGGAAAGGCAGCTGGGGTTTCCCTGTTTTTGAAGAACAAGTGAAATCCCAGAGCAGAGGAAGCAGAAAACTGGGATTTATGTATTCTCCTCCTAACAATTTATTTCAACTCAGGTGGGGATTTGAAGGAAAGGGGAAGACAATTCTGGTTCTTTCTAATATGAGGGAGAAGAAATGGTCAATATAATGTTTATTGCTCCTCAGTTCTGAGCTGCGATATTGATATTTAGTTTGAGGAATAGCTTGTTGTTTCACATATGTGCTACTATATGTGGGTCAGCAGTTCATACACAAATAAAATAATAAATAGTTTGTTATCAGTTCAATAATAGTTCTAGATCCATCATCAAACACTTGAATTGACTTGCTAGTTGAAACTATTCACAGATGGCTTAAGTGAATAATTCCAGGGTCACCATCATTTCTTCTGTTTTTCTTCACCTCACCTAACAGCTCCGTTGATCTCAGTGGGACAGTTCCCATAGGATAATTCAGCACAGGACAATTCAGTCAGCAATAACAAGAAACGTTCATTATTTTTCTTAATCTGCAGATCATATGGCCATAGATTTTGAAGTCAGAATGCCCATGTATTTTTTCAATTTGGCCACCTGCACAGAATTTCAGGTAGTGTCCCTTTCAACAGATCCAATGCATTGTGTTTCATTAATGTATATTTTCTGAAAAGGCAAACAGTTTGAACTGGAAGACATCATGAGATGGAAATTTGCTAATTCTCTTGTTAGCATGTAGTAGGGCATTACCATTATCCCAGATAAAAAGGCAAGGTAATTTTAAAGAGAGCTCCTAAATCTACATAGTATTGGTTGTTTAGATAAAGCACATGATATTGTTCCTACCCTCTGAACAGACATTTTATGGAACTAGTCAATGACAACAGTTAATACTTGGACTGAAGAATCTGAGCTGTCATTTGTGATAATGAAATAAAATACATACTGTTCCCTGCTAGGTCTGTGGTTCAAACTGGCCCTTTGATTCTTTTCTCATCATCCAGTCTTCAAATAAATTTTAGATATTCTTTGTACCAGTTGAATTTACTCTGTTCAAAGTTCAGGGGGATGTAAGCATAGAAGGGACAGAAGTGTTTGGCTGCTAGTGGTCCTGCAGCCGATCCTCACCTCTAGCAGGAGCAACGAGTACACTAGCTGAGGTGGCCATTCACAGAAAGGAGCCCCTGAGCTTGGTGATTAGATCAAGGGTGTGTAGGCATGAGGAAGGGCTTCTGCTTTTCCTAACCAGGGCTGATGTCCATCCTTATGTCATGTGAGAACTGGAATCATCACCAAATGTCCTAAGAGTAGTTGGACCACACTTGTACTGGGAGTTCCTCACATGTAGGAGCACTGCTGGCGTAGCAGCTGTGATGGGGAGTGAGACAGCTAAAATCTACCACTCTTTTTTTGTTTGTTTGCTTTTCCCCTTCATTCATGATGAGACAGATCCCTGGCTTGGCTCACTGTGTGGCCACACAAAGCAGCGTCGGCACAAAGGGAAGGAGGGAGAGCATCACTGGGGGGCAGGCGTGCCGGACTGCCCCTTGCAGCTGCAGCTGTGATTAGGTCAGCCTCAGCAAAACTCTAACTACTCAGTTGCCTTTTCCTGCCAGGAAACCAAGGAAGCCCGACTGAAAAGGAAAGTACACCAAAATGTAAAAAGGCCATTCTCAACTACTGAACGCCCCTCCTCTGTGCTCAGCGTCTCAGCTGTGTGTAAATATGTACCTGGGAGGTAGCGCAGGGCTCAAGCCCACCCCTTTGGACTCTGAGATGATAATATAAAAAGAGCGGAGAACTGGAGAGAGATATTTGGTTTTGAAGGGCTTTCCTTTCAGAGGAGCAATAGGATGATACATAGAGCTCTTGGAGCTGCTGCAGCTCTGTCTTTTCCCACAAAGCAGAGCTCTGATTTCCACTGCCTCGCTCCATTGTTCAACAGGAGAGTCATCTACTTTGCTCTGCTCCTAGGGTCCTTCCCCACAGCTCAGCACCGAAACACCAACATGCAGCTGTATTTCTTCCCTCCTTCACTCCCTCCCTTCTCTGCTCCTTCCTAGGAGAGATAGAAGTAGATTGGATCATCATTATATTCCTTCACTTGTTCATTTGTAAGAAACATTTTCACATGTGTTCAATTAAGATTGCTTTCTGTCTTCCCCTTGCATAAAGGGCTGTTGTGAGCAACACAGATAGGGAAGGAGAGGTGACCCTGCAATAAAGACAGGGATATACAGCACTGGTTCATTTCCCAACTCTGCCTGAAATTTCCTGTGTTACCAAAATTGCTTATTGCTTCTGTGTTAAACCTGTGGAACAGGGTTGATATTTGTTTTCTTTATTGCTGCCCTTCACTCATATAGTGTTCACCATAGCCTATCTCCAGTTCCTGGTAACATGGCAGCAAACTGAAGGATAACAATATATTTCACTTCTTCTTTCCTTCAGTTTCTCTGTGTGCGTTTTTTCCCTCCACGCCTTCTGCAGCAGCTTTACTCCAGCACGTCAAAGGCCTCTCTTGGCTGACTGCACCTTTTTTTGTGAGCATAAATAATTCCAGGTGGGGACTCCCACCTTATGACCAAGGGAAGAATAAATAATACAGCATACATTGCTCCAGGCTGGGAACAGGTGAAAATGCCGCATAATGGAAATTCCATCTGAGGGAATAAATTCTCAGACCATTTTAGTTGGTTGATGCTAGTCATATCTTTGAAACCATTTTACTTAAATCATAAAAGAAAAAAATATCCTCTGCCTCTCACAAACACAGGCTCAGATGCACCATTTCCTTCTCTAGCAATATCCATTTCTGTAAACATAAGGGTTTTTTGGTCTTTCTAATAAACCTTTACATTTCTTACTCATGCCAAGTAGCTAGAAAGGCTATTACCACTCTGGTTTTTATATAGAAACTCTGTTGCACATTAATCTAATCATCTAACACATCTCAGAACATTTATGAAGTGTGCATTCTGTTTTATGGAACTGAGACACCCTTTCAGAATACGTGTGTTTCTTAAAAAGGAGATAAATTAGTAAAAGGTAACTTTGAAAAAACTGATTATGTGACGAACTAAGGAATTGAATACAATTTGCTATTAATTCTAAGTGGTTTAAACTGATTTTTTTTTCCTAAGAACAGTGTTGCCTGTTGCCAACTTTTGTAGGGAGATCTACTTCCTACATCCTTATTGACAAAACTTAGACTTTCAAGATGGAGCTTTTTTCTTTAAACCATTCTTCTTATATCTAAAGAAGAAAAAAATGTCTATTCTCACTTTTAGCCAACAGGCAGGAATAGAGACCATTGTCGCTATTAGTTTTAGTCTTAGGAGCTAAGATAGCAATGATATGGAGCTGAAAGTAAAAAGAGGGAAATTCTCTTGGTAGCTGCTTTTAAAAATGTGCTAGTTCATGTTGGTTTGTAATTA
This sequence comes from Mycteria americana, assembly GCF_035582795.1. Classification (NCBI taxonomy): domain Eukaryota; kingdom Metazoa; phylum Chordata; class Aves; order Ciconiiformes; family Ciconiidae; genus Mycteria; species Mycteria americana. Next base: position 66,451,796 of record NC_134365.1, read on the forward strand.
AAATGTCTTCTCCATCTCATTGTTGTGTTCTCCTAAGGGGCATTGGGATTTAATCTCCCAATAATGGAGATTTAAATATATTAAAGTTGGAACGCACAAGCCTTTGCATTGCACTTGTCATGGGAGCTAGTTATGTGAGTAACTGCAATTCCAGATACAAGTTTCAGAAGCACTGCAGTGTTTTTTCCTTGTCTTTCTAGGTTTTTGTATGTGTTCCCCTTATTTTATTCCTCTTATTCCAGCTTCCCGCTCTTTCCATTTCTCCTGTCCTAGGGCAAAGTGTTCAATCATTCCTAATATAGCAGTTTTGATATAGAAAAGCAAAAAGTCAGGAAGCACAGGAGCTATGCCTGAGTATGCTCCATTGCAGGGCTGGCTAGCTGAAGCTCCGGTTCTGCCCTGGCAGCGATTGCAGGCCCAGGGCAGTATAAATGTCTTGCAGATGGTGAACATGCATCCTTCTGGGGATGAGGCAAGTGCAGGACAAGAAGTAAAGAAGGATGGGATTACTATGCATAAAACCTGTTCATCACTTATTAACGCTGCCCTTTTTGTGATTTACGTTACTACTTTCACTGCCCACCACACACCTCTCATAGGTCAACACCACTTCACCCTGGAAGAAGCAATGCTTCCAGTACCAAGATCTGCTGCAGGCACAAAGCAGGTAGTTGCTCAGGGCAGCTAAATATTTAGTAATTTTGATTGACTGCAGGATGGTAAGGACAGGTATTTCGGGCATTTGCCCTAAGGTCCAAAGCAGCATTGACTTCTAGGAACTGCCCGGCAGTCTTTGCAACAAAATAGGTTCGGCCAGCCCAAGTCACTCATAATTTTTGCATGGCATTATAATGGCTGTTGTGTCTGCCTATACAATCACCTTGTGGACAGTGCTGAGTTCATTTGCTTTGGCAAATGCTTGAATTAATCTTGAAGAATAATCTTCATCTTTCAAAGAAGTCAGTGCTAGCAAGAAAATCTGTTATCAGGTTATCAACAAATGTCTTCTCTTGACAGGAGCCTCTGGGTGTGCTGAGATCCATTTAGTGCCAATACCAGACAGGTTAGAGAAAAATGTCATGACACAAGGAAAATTTCCAGCTCACTAGTGGAACCAGCATATGCTCCAAGCTGACAAACAGCAAGCTTAAAAGGGTTATGCATCTGGCCCAGGAGATGGCTTTTTTGACTCTTGCAGAAGCTGGCATAAAAAAAAGACTGAGCATGGCCATGGATATTTTTATTTGCTTTTCTAGCCATGTGATGTTTAGGCTAGGGAAAAACTCACACCACTGGAGTATAATTCCAATGCTCTGTTTCTCTGGGCTTGTTACAGGACAGAACAAACTAACAATAGCCAATGAATTTATAAAAAAATGTTTTACATACTTTACCACACCTTCATGAACAATAACCTACAAAGTTTTACATTTTCTCTTCCTTTCATTTAGGGGGCAGTACCCATATTTGTTTCCATGCACAAATGCACACATAGCACCGAACAACTGTTGTGTAGTAAACACATTTATTCCCTGCTTTACCAATAAGATAAAGCCAAATAGGGAGAAATTGCTGTCACTATAATCTGGGATGCATTAACTTCTTTCTATTGAGGTCTAGGAGTCCTGACTTCAAAAGCTTTGAGCAGAAAAGGGAAACTTTTGCTGTGAGAGATCAAGCTGAATGTACTGCTGAGCTTGTAGCAGTTTCTCACTACTAAAGGGTGGTTGTGGAACCAGCATATGCTCCAGAGCAGAAGTCTTATGAGGAGCGGCTGAGGGAGCTGGGACTGTTTAGCCTGGAGAAAAGGAGGCTGAGGGAGACCTTATCGCTCTCTTCAACTACCTGAAAGGAGGTTGTAGAGAGGTGGGGGTCGGTCTCTTCTCCCAGGTAACAAGTGATAGGACGAGAGGAAATGGCCTCAAGTTGCACCAGGGGAGGTTTAGACTGGATATTAGGAAATTTTTCTTCACCGAGAGGGTTATCAAGCATTGGAACAGGCTGCCCAGGGAAGTGGTTGAGTCGCCATCCCTGGAGGTATTTAAAGGACGTTTGGATGAGGTGCTTAGAGACATGGTGTAGTGGTGGTTTTGGCAGTGTTAGGTTTATGGTTGGACTCGATGATCTTAAAGGTCTTTTCCAACCTATATGATTCTGTGATTCTGTTGTGAGCTTGCAGTAAAAAGATGGTTGCGGTGGCCTGAGAAGACATGGTTTTGCAAAGCCCTGTTAATCCCCACTACAACTGCTGGTGTACACATAAAGGAGTTTCAGAGATCGCTTTTCCATTTTAGGTCCATCACTGAACAGGAACTGCTGCTGCCTGTGCAACCACTCCCTGCCTTGCACTCCCAGAAACAGGGGGCTGGTCCCAGGAAGCCAGTAATGCCCAAAAAAATGATTTTCATGAGTTTCTTTAGAGTTGGGCCCTAGTAATCTAAAACAGGTGGACACAACTGGCAGCCTGCTGACTGAATTTGGCTTATAGGACAACTCCAGCCAGGCCACTGCCTTTCCCTATGCCAAGAGGCAACTCTCCTTTGCTTTGCTTGCAGGGAATCAGGATTTTGGCCCGCAAGTCCTTCTTGTTCCTCTGCTCCTCCTGTCCTTCCTGAAAGGGGTCCCACTGAAGCAATGAGATAGCCCTTTTCCATGCCCCTGAAGTCAATCAAAATAATTCCTACTGAGTCATGGCCCTGGTTAAACTGTGTGCATGTCCTGGAGCCCCAGGGAGCTGTACGTGCTTTGGAGCGATGGCCTGCACAGGGCCTGATTCATGCTTTTGGCTTCATACCTTTTTGTAGGAGAAGAAAAGGTCATTGATGATGCATAAATAATTGAGCACTCCTGCAGCTATGCTCTGTACTTATTCAGCAAACACATCACAGGCAGCAATTGGGAAATCATGAGCAGGAGTGTGGACTGGAAAGCAAAACCAAACATCCGTACCCTCACCAGTGAAACTGCATGGAAAACCTGGGGGAGGATCACAAATGTTTATCACATGGCTAGTGAGGTCTAGAAAATTATGGCACAGTTCTTAAAAAAGATGAACGCATTTTTATAATAAAACTATTGTCAGCCTCAGATGTGACGTTACGTTCATACCGTAAAGAAATTTCTAAGCTGTCATGAGCTAAATAGTTAGAAGCAGGCCAACGAGTTGGCAAACACGGCTGCAGCTTTTGTTTAAAAACCTGGGTAGTCCTTAAGGAGAAGTGGACTTGAGTCAACAGAGCCATAGGAGACTGCACAGACTCCTGCAGTGACCGGTGCAGAAAACAGGGACTCCTGCACCACATTTTGACGGGCACTTTTAGCCTCCCTTAGGACTAGACTTGTTGGCTGCCCAACATCTCCAGGCACAAGCAGTGGTGCACTCCAGGGCACAGGATGAGGCTGTTCAGGGTCGGGCAGGTGGGCTGGCAGTGGGTGGCTGCACTCAGGGACACTTCTCCCATCCACCTCCAGCCCTGAGGCCTCAGTGGGCAGCAAGGGAGGTCAGATCAGGGAGCACTCCTAAGGCTCCTCTGAAGAAGGGATTTGGAAGAGGACGCACCTGGTAGTACACAGATATATGATAGAAAATGTTTTCAGTAAGGACAATCAAACCTTATTTTTCCTACCTCATCTCTGTGGATCATAAGCTTTTTGCTATGTGACTGTTCAGCCCTTAGGACAGAAGCACCCACATCTCTATTGGAGATGTCTTGACACATTTGTAAGAGAAGTAAAAACAATAAGTCAATAAGATTCTCTCCACTGACTTCAGAGATCACTGGATTGGGCTTTCCCTGTCAATACTGATTAGGGATCTCTGCTCCTCAGATATTCACGGCTACTGTCGTTGAAACGAATTAGCCGCAACATCACCATAAAATGATGGACATTGCTCTGCACCTTCTTATGAAATAATTGCTTGATAGTTTTACAGGGAATTCCCTTGGGGAAGAAAATAGTAAAGAGGTGGTAAGTCACAGCAATACTCCTCTGCTGTTCTTTGATACTGTCCAGCTAACTCATGTCAGAGATAGAAATAAATGCAGGAAGAAGTAAAGTCAGCAGAAAAGTTTCAAGTGGAATTTGCAATCACTAAATGCAGAAACTGGCTGCAAATCTTTCTCTGTCTCAGCTTTTGTGCTTAACTTACATGTGTGTTAAGTCAGTGTAATGAAAATCAGAGAGTGCTTGCTCTAAATGCTCACATAATCTCGGAGAAACTCATGAATTCATGGAGAGGACTGTGGAGGGAGTGATGGCAGAAGGATTTGACTACTGTGCAGGAAGAGACAGAAAGGGAAGGAATGAAATAAAATGTGGATCAGGAAAAGCAGATCACCATGGCAAATACAAATGAGCTCTGAAAGAGTTTCTGAGTCTCTAAGAACTGGAACAAAGTTTGATATGTTTTGAGAACAAGATAGTAAGATCAGAGAGCCAGTGCTAGCCTGGTCCCTACAGAGGATGGCATGCTTCTGATATGCATACAAAGTCCTTTCTCACAATATAGCAGCTCAGGCTCTAGTCCCTTTGAATGTCCTAACCTAATCCCTGTCATCCTGGGAACAGCTGGGTAGGAAAACCCAGCTGCTTTCTGAGGTGTAACCTGTGATTCAGCAAGTGGGTCAGTACTAAATCAATAATATGGCATTCGGTGTGAGTCCTTCACTGAGGCTTTTCTGGGTGAGTGGTGATGGGCTGAACCTGATAATTCCTAGCTCAGCTCCATGGTAGGAATCTGCACTTGGCCTAAAAGCTAAAAGCAATCAGTGTGATGACAATAAGCGTGACAGCACTGAAGCAAGATGCTATAGACACCTTTTCCATGGCTCAGGGAATATTTGAGATGAAAACCATCTGCATATGTAGAGGTACTCTGCACTCTGAGGCTGTTTCCACTGAAAGGGCATCTAAAAGAGATAAAAATGAATCGTCATCATTATGGACTGGATTTCTGCCAGCTGCTTAGTAATTAGAGTTTTAATTGCCCAGTAATAAAAGTTTTAATTACTCAGCAATTAGTGCTTGAAGTTTCAAGTGCTTCACATGCACTCAATTGCATTCTTGAATTGCCAAGAGCGAAAGATGGAATAGCTCCAGTGTGTCTTAGCAAAGCTCTGAGCAAGAGGGGTGAACGTCAGTGATGGAACAGCAGCAGGAAAAGGGTATAGCCCCAGCTGCCAGTGGTCGGCCAGGCAAGCACTCTTGCAGAGCAGAACCTACAGGCAGCTTGTGACTTTTCCCAAACTCACCATCTCCTCGGCTGGGCCAGACAAGATGCTTTGGTGTTAAAGGCGTCATGCTGAGGAAAGGCTACTGCAGAGACCAAGTCCTTTTCAACACCTCTGTTCTTTTACTTGGTGCATTCATTCCGTCAGGCTTTTAGTCACATAACCTGCAAGTACTATTTGGTTATTGAAACAAGTTTTAATCTAAACTCACATGGATCCAATAGGAAGCACATAGCTCTGTAGGTGTCTTACCAAAATGCCTGAAACCCATCCCTGCAGAATGCATTTACAGTTAATAGTATCCAGCTGCATGATGTTTACTGCAGTTCAACAAACTGTATTACCTATACTATATTCCCTAGCTAATTCAAGCCCAAATTACCCTTTGCTGGGTCAAGCATGAATTACTTCATACCTAGTATTATCCCAATTAATTTTCCTTATGCTAGATAGTAAAGGTCCTAATTAACACAATCTCTGAGGGCCTGGTTTCTTTCTCCTTGCATTACTTGAACTTAAATATCATTAACAAGTCAAACTTTACCAAAGTCAATAGTTGGCAATGGCCCAGGAAAGAGGACTGCATTTATGCTACAGAGTCTATGCCTTTCAAAAGGTGGGTTTTTTTCCTTTTTTTAACTGGTTTCCAAATGTATCCATTTGTAAACAACAGTTAAAGTTGAGAAGTGAGGAAATGTATTGATAGTCACACAAGCACAGCTTTAAAAAAAACCTTGCTGTTCCTGAGTATTAGAAAAAATCCAACAAATCCAAACTACGGTTACCTAAACATCAACATCTAAATCATATACACATAACATTAAACAAAACAGGGTTTTCCCTCTCTGGGGGGGGAATCAATACTGAGGGTCAGTATTGATTTCCCCTTGCAGAGCCAGGAGAAGAACATGTATTTCAGGCAATGTTGATATTGCAGTTACCATTATTATTCCTGGCACCATGGCTGCACCTCAGAGTCCCAGGCCTGGATTATAAACCACTCTGTGTTAGACACTGTATAGATACAGGACAAACAGCTAACCTCCATCCCTAGTAGATTATAGTCAAAGCAGTCCATGCCACCCATTTTATTTACAGTGAGAAGTCATACTGTGCTGTAAGTCTTTGCAACAGGCAAGTATTTGGTTGAATCTACTGTTGAAAAGTGCTTCCTCTTTTCAGTGTTTGCAACCCTATTGAACCTCTCTTTTCCCATTATTATTTTCCAGCTATGCTTTTCCCAGCTGCTCAGCGTTTCAAGAGGTCCTCAGCTGCCTTCTTTAACCCAGTGCTACAAAACTCGCTGGAAGATGTGGTCCTGCTTTATGAGGTTCAGTATACGGGAGCAGATGGTACCTTAAGCCCTAACCAAGACTGGGGTTACTGTCCACACTGGGGTTATCCATTATCTGTCTTCAAGTTACTTTTACTCATCCCAGCAGTAAACCCATTGCTGACTATGTAATAGCTCACCAGAAGGGAGGGAACAGACATATATATGACAAACTCAGCTCTTTCAGCACTTAAGCAGGCAGCAGTTGCCTGCAGTACCTCAAATGTGGGTTCTAGCTCATTGACAGGCAAAGTGAAAACAAGAGCAAATGGCTTTCCAGTGAAAGCAACTTTCTTCCAGAACAATGCATTTAAATTCTTTGGTCTAAGTCTCAGTCCCAAATTATTTGTTCAAATCATTAAAGCCACGAATATCAGTCATTGCAAAGTAATCCCAAGGGCATGACTGTTTCACTTCAAAATTATTCAGGTGCCCTCTTTCACAGCAGCGGAGACTGCAGATGTAATGCACAGTCTGGAACAGTGTCATACAGTTAGCTAAGGGAAAGTGGACTACCTGAAGAAGGTACCTGGGTCAAATCTATCTATCCCACACCTTGAGAAACTGGGACTGGATGTCCAAACAGGATAGATGGGCTGGGAAGCCACTGCTGTGCACACTCACACAGAGCTAGGCCACCACTGCTATCCCTGGAAGGGTAAACAGCCTTTCCCAGCAGTGCTGCTGTTTCCACCTCTCTAATCCCCATGTGGTACCAGCAGCAACCCATGCCTGTTTTGGACAACAGAAGACTACCTGCTTTTTCCTTTTCCTCTCTCCTTTCCCCATAGCCTGTGTCTAATTTTCCTAGGTAGGTAACACAGGAGTCCAACGTTCACATAGAAACTTTCTGGTCTGCCCCACCTCCAGCCAGTGCAATGAGAATTTTTTTCTCCATTTGACCTAAAGTAAAGACCTAAGGACATGTTGTTAATTCACATTTACTCTGCCTAGAGTCTCTTGGAGAAGATAAATAGCTTTCTGTGCTCTGATTTTGTACCAGTTTCTTTTAGCTGAGCTTGACATTGACAAAGGTCAGAGGATCTCCATCAAAGATGAGGAGCTTGCTTCACTGAGGAAGGCTGCTGACTTTGACATCATCTGCAATGAGATTATCCCCAAGAGCATCACAGACATCCGCAGGCTGAGTAGCAGGCTGTCTTCCTACCCAACGGTCCTCAAGAAAGAAGACTTTGAAAAGACAGTGCTGACCATGGTCTACACGGCCTACAGGGCTGCTCAGTCCCAGGGGCACCAGAAAGACGCTTGGGCTGAATCCTTTGTCAGCCTTTACAAAGCCCTGAAGCACGACTTGATGTTCCCATACAACAAAGAGCCATCATAGTGGGAGACTTATGCAACAGCAACTCAGCCACCTCTTCTGGTTGATAAGGGACACGTAGCACGTCCTCCACTTTGTTCTGTAAAGAGTTTAATAGCCTGCTTCATGAAAGATTATTTGTTTTCTAGCTCCCTCTTGTGGAATACACTTTATAGTTCCATGTTAAATGGGGAAAAATGTCATCTTCAGTCCTGGGAATTTGATTTTTGTGCTGGCTTGGAGGCACTTTCTGTGACAGGCAAAGAAGGGAGTCTGGTATACACCCCAGACAGACATGCCCTTGTTTCATCCTGTGGGTTTCCTATAAGCAATACATAAGTATACTATGCTTATGCTCACATACTTATGTGTATGTGCTGGAGAATGCTGCTTTCCTAGCTGGGGAAACAAGTTCATATTTTGGATGGCCAGTAAAAGAATATTATAAAGAGATGCAAAAACCCTCTGTAAAAAGAAGAGGTTTCATAATTGTCAGCCTTCAGAAATTATGCCAAATATTATTCATTCCAAATATTCTTGTAAATAAGCACTGTCTGATTCACTTCATCTGGCTGAGCCAGTTTTTAATTGCAATAACATTTGCAGGAGACAAAGGGCATTGTGAACACCAGCAGCAAACAATGCCTGTGAACATATTCCCCGCTTCCAAGAGCCTCCCTCCCAAACAGTCTGCAATGATTGTTTCATTATTTGCACATGACTTTGCTTCTGCTCCTTGTTTTTTGAAGGGAACATGAATTTGTCCTCAGCGGAGTCGAAGGCAAGACAAAGGCCCTGTTTAATTTAACGATGACACATTTTTCCCGGTTCTATCACTTGAACGTAGGTCATCTAAACCTGTGCTTCAGAATCCCCCTGAGGCAAGGGAGGAAGGTGCATTAAAACATACCTGGTGCTGAATTTAACAGTGTGACTCATTTTTGATAGTAAATTATATAGTAACTTGTGTATATGTGTGTGTATGTTCATGCATGTGTGTGCACGTAAGTGCTGAGTGCATGGAAGAATCCTAAATTGTTCAGTCAGGGAACAATTGCATCTGACCACTTAGCAGAAAAGGCTATTCACCAATCCAGTGGTGGGAATTATGAATTTGGGAGCAGTGGAAAAGCAGTACTTGTTTACAGCAAAGATTGTTTGTAGAAATAGTGCAACTGATTATTATAAACTGCAAAAAAATCATGAACAGAAAATGGACAGAAAACGGAGATACATTTTGTCAGACAGATGACTAGCATGAAAGATCCAAACTCTTCTAAAGCAAATCCCTTAATTTTTGTGAACAAGTTATACTAACTCTGTTTCTCTATTGATATTAGAGGTGCTTCTACTTCCAAAGCATGGGAAAACAGCTGAACATTTATTTCATCCTTATATACCAGCACTCTCTATCTCTCTATTTGCATAGTATCTTAAGGAGACAAGCCCAAATCACAAATCCCTGAGGCTGTAAAAGAGAATTGAGGATTCCAGCCCCACTTCTGAATCATGTTTAACTGCTTTTGCATCACTTGAACAAAAGCAGGGAACTCTTCTGCGTCCCTTAACAGGGATACTCCAAGGACTGGAGCTGAAAAAAATCCATCCAGCACCACCTTGTTGCAGCAAACAGCAAATAGTGCAAGCAGTTAGGGCACACTGGGTTTGGCAATCACCCGTGGGAATGTGGAACCACAGCAGCCTTAGGGGCAGGCTGGCAACAGCATAAGCAGCTGGACAAAGGGCTTATAAAAGACAGAGTGAGTCCTGTTTCTCCCAGCAGTTTCTGTACGTGTATGCATGAGTGTGCATGTTTGCATTTAGACACATATATGTGTAGGTGTACTTTTATACCTGAAGATCTTTGTTGGCCATCTTCAAAGCCTGGCTGGCAAAGGAAACTGAAAACCTCAACCACAAATCTATGAGCCACGAGTGTCTCTGTCTCCTCTACTTCCACACACAGCACAGCGCCCACAAAGCAGCCTTGCGCTGCAGCCCATGTGTCCTTTAAGCCTTCAGAATAAACACTGATGATCTGTTTGTGTGTTTTCTTCTCATACCATGCTTTATAAACACATGGAGGGGAAATGCCATGGAGCACAATCCTGCCTTTCCAGCTCTGCTTCTTGGCTCCCTGAAGCACCACTTGCCGGAAGAGCCTGGAACCAGGGCAATTCACAAATCACTTACAGCCAGTGACTCCAAGTCTGCAAAGATAACAAGAAAGAGCACCACGGCGAGTATTAATTACTAGCAGTCACCATCCAGAGAAATACCTCCCACCACTCTCCTCACCCCACAACAGGACTGTCCAGCAGTGAGAGTCTACTCATCAGTAAGTATCCCACAGAAAAGAATTACAGATAATTTTGAATATCCAGTCATTCCCTATGGCATACATACCTTACTATACCTTACAAATTTGTAATTGAAACCTTTATCTCCTCAACAGAAAATAAAGTTTTTCTGAGTTTGTTTCCCTCCTCCAATTACTGTGTGTAGTGTAGGAAAGATTTATTCCTTGGGAATGTGCTTGGATTGCCCAGGTTAATTTAACAGAGACTGTCAATGTAATAATAAAAATATTCTACATAAAACTAATTGGTGTTGCATTGTATTGATTTCAGCAGCAGATTTACTATTTAGCAACTTGCAGCTTGAGTAATTGGTTATCTTGGACTGCAAAACTCTTCATGGGAGCAACGGTACAGGAGAGAAGAGGGAAGAGCCCTTCCCTCTGACCGGCAGCAGGAGGTAATAAATAGGATCGAGAGTGCCTCCTTTTTCCAGAGTTCAAGTGGAAAGGAGCACTCTGCCTCGAGGCAGCATTTTGGGCTTAGGGCAGCTTCCCTCCCTCAGTATTGCTTAAGATGCAGGCGTAGGTTGCCTGCTCCTTAGCTCAAGTTGGCATCTCATCGCTTCAGACTGAGTCATGTTTATAGACAGTCCTTCTCTCACAGGGTGAAGAGCTATTGCCTCTAAATGGCAACTTTTATCCACCCTTTGACCTTACAGATCATAAAAAAGTGAAATAAAACATAGACTTTTTTCATTTAAAAGAAAACATTTTTTAAATTTTTTGAGTATTTTAGACATTCTTTTAGTTTCTCTGAAACAACTGACAAAACAGATATAAATTCCCTGGCTGTATTAGCCAACCCAAAATCTTCACATTAACTATATTTTTGCTTCCAGAACTAATTGCTAAATTTGCCTCAAGGGTCTCAAGGTTCTGTTGCTTGATGGAAATTTCAAAGTACAGAAATGTTACACAGTCTTAGATACAATTACTAATTTCAGGAAGAATTCACCCTGCACAGCAAACTCCTCTGCAGGTCTGCCTTTGCCAGTTCTCCAGGACTCAGCGTCACAGAGGCATCCCAGTTCAGTCTGGGGAGCTCAGTTTGTGTCTGACTAGCCGCGTGTGGGGAGACAATAGGCAACCAAGGTTTGAGAGCATAGAAAATCCTAGGTGTGTGGCTTCCTATGAGACACAGGGCAAATGGATATCCATCTACAGATTGTGCATGCAACCTGTAGATGGATATGCATTTGCCCTGTATCTCACAGGGCAATGGATTCAGTCCTAACTCTCTAGTACTTGCTGCCCCACAAAAAGCATTAATAATGGCAGAGTTATAGAAATGTTTCTCCACTAGAAGACTAGAGTAGAAAGCCTGAAAATTCTCAATTTGAGTCTGAATCCCTACTGTTACTGAGGGCACATGAATCAGTACAGAGCTCAGCCCATGCCTTATGAATAAGTGATGTTTATGGATCAGGATGGAAGAAACATGAAAGACAAAAGATACTGTCTAGAAAACAATGATTATTTATTTATCATCAGTACTAGGACCTTCAAACAATAACAGACTGTTCAGCAACTAAAAAAGGTCTTTTTGTCTGTTTGTGTGCATGTCAGAAAGAGGAGGCTGCTGATTTTCTCAAATGTTCTGACCGGGTTTTGGATAATGGGTGGAGCAACTACTACCTTCCACAGACCTCATTGGTGAATTAGAGTTCCATGAAGCTTTTTAACAAGTTTTTATCTTGAGACCAAGTATAATCTGTGTTGGAATTGCCGCCCTGTGAATTCCAAGCTCAGGGCAAAAGTAGGGTAAAGGTAGATACAAAGTAAAAGCCGAAACTATAGCAAAGAGACAAAATCTAGAGGAGCTGCAGATGGTTTGATTTTTTTTTTTTACAAAGGAATACCTGCAAGTTTGTTTCTGTGCACTGAACAATATATTTTTTGTTTTAACAATTTTCCAGAAAAAAAGAAACCTGTATTTGAGACATTCAGACTATCAAACAGGAGGAAAAGAAGCAGCCTGAAACGTATCTCACCTGGTTAATGAAAACAGGAATTACATTGCTGGATGATGGAAGAAAGAAACCTTCTAAAACATGGGGATAAGAATGCCAAACAGCTACACCTGTGATTCTGAATTAAAAAGAAAAATTTACAAAAGATCACTATGCTCCAACTTGCAAACCTCTGCATGATATGGTGTGATAATAATTTGGATGTGCTGGTGAGCCCTACTTAAACTGAATGTCTTTTTAATTGAAAAATCATTAAGATTTCTTTTCAAAGCAACAGATTGAAGAATAAACAAATTAAGAAAGCTATCTTAGGTGGCTGGGTGGGGATAGGAAATGAGGCAGTGAGAGACCTTTCAGGGAAATCCAGGCACAGGTGAATGAAAACGTGGAGTGGACATTGGAGTATCTGAGGAACTGGAGAAGAAACCCAAGGAGAAGCAAGCCACCAGAAAGTAAAAGAGTATGGCAATGATGAGGGAGATTCTCCGATCCAGAAATCTTTTGCTTGTTGTTCTCATTCCACTTCTGCTGCTTCCTCTGCCGCTTTTATACCCCAGCAGCGTAAGTACATTTTCATTTTCTTTTTAACAAAGCTTCTGAGTGCAGTAGGTAGTCATGCTGGATAAGTCTGCAGTGTGCAGAAAGAAAGGCAAAGACCTAAATAAGTGTTGCTTTTAGAAAAAACAAGGACTCAAATTTGAAGGACTGGGAAGGTCACTGAGAAGTCATCACAGTAAGAACCAGAGCTACCTTGAGTCACGTCACAAGCAGAGCTAAAGAACCAGGTGGAGCTAGTAAAGCACTACTTTAAAGTAGAAATATTGTATCTCTTCTTTTTCTACAATAATGTGTGTATGGAAGGGAGGACAGAACAAACATATCTAATAAAATTTTCTTTAAGGAGAGGTCTTTAAAAGGAATACTTTTAGTGTCTTTAGTTTTTAATAATAAGTATGCATGGAGGAACTTTCAATTTAGTGTGGGTTTATAGGACAGCAATTCAAGTGAGACAGGAGCTAAGATTCAGTGACAGACATGTAGGACCATATATGCCACCATTATTCTCAAGGAGGTGTAGGCACCTCTACTGAAACATTGCAGCTCTGGCAGTGGCTAATAAATGATGGCTCAGAGACAATACAAAGGAGGGAATAGTCTGTGCTTAACACGCACAGGGAATGGGAGTGAATGCAGCTGCACTCCTGACACTCTTTTGGAGCTACTGAGTACCCTCGGCCATGTGGTTAACTCTTCTCTGTACATGTCTCTGCAGTCGTAAACCATAAAATAACAATGTTTTCCTACTTTATAGAGATGGTGATGTTTAACTTCTCAAAATTTGCAATGTATTAAAAATTCTGCAGCTGCTGCTTCCATAGTGCTAGACATAAATCTGACCAAATGGTGCAGCAATTTCCATTCCTTCGTCTACCCTGCTAAAGATTAATTCTTCCTTCTAGTACCAGAGGCTTTATGAACACTACTACTTTGTCAAATAGAAATGCAAAGGATTAGAAATTGTATAGCAGTTTTCAAAAATAAAACTGTAGTATTTTGTTTGGAAAGAAAAACAGGATTCATAGGAAGGAAATGTTCCTACACCACTGAGCTGTATGTTGCACTTTGAATGGGTTTTCCTGCTCTGAACTTCAATGTATATCTTGGCTGTCCTCTTATAGTAGTTTTCCATCTCCTCTCTCTCTCTCGGGAATGAATGACAGACAATTGTGCTCCTTCAGAGAACAGCAGGGCTCACCGTTTCACAGAGGCTTATTTTAAAAAAGGGTTTAATCTCCCCCAAAGTCACTGGAAGGGCAACACAAGAACAGATACTCCCTGACATGCCCATATGACACTGTAACTGCAGCATGCTCTATGTCCCTTGAGAACCTCTCCTAGGAAACATGAGATTCATTGCACTAAAATTTGTCACTCATATTTGCTCCCTACTGGATTCAGAGGTACAGGATGCAATATGGAAACTCTTATAATCAAGGAAACTGTAATAGCATCATATGGGTGCTGAAACAGAAGTTCACTGACAGTATTGCTGCAAAAATTGCTATTATACGCTACAAGCTCCTCTGCGCTATTACTCTGCACCTCATGGTGTTGCTTTACTGCAAAGTGATATGAAAAGCCATCAGATGATGTTTTACATCAACTTTATATATACATGAGTGACCACAGATGGTAAAGTATAGCTGTGAATCTGACCCAGAGTTGGAAGGATATAATGCTATTAAGAAAACATCTACACCAAATACACTCAGTCGACAATACACTATTCAAGTGGTTTATTGTAGTATTTACTTTGTTACAACTCATTGACTATGATTACTTCTTAAACCTGAAGATTAAATTTCTCACCTGCTGACTTATATTTCCAGTTATCAGACAATTATATTATTTTTTTGTCTTTCTTATAGAGATCAGAATTACCAGGGGGTTTATATCTGCATTTCTGCAGGGAATCAGCTTGCAGGTTCTTTGACATTTCCAGAGTTGTGCTGATATCATCAAAGGAGCATTACATGTGTAGTGGCAAGAGAGATCAAAGGGAGCAGAGCACAAGGACTCAGAACTGTTTGTAGATATGGCTTATGGGAATAATGACCACAGCTTCTTTTCTTTTATTTTGTGACAAGAAATGGTTGGGTAAAAAATAAACCTGTGAAAATTTGATTGAATTCTTCCCTTTCCAAAATTTATACCTGAACTATGACTTGTACAGAAGGTTTGGCACATGCATAAGTGCCTTTCAGGTCATGACGCATACAGAAAAAAAACATTGTGTGCTTTACAAACTGTGGGTCTTTTTCATTCTGTCCTTATTTCCTTCATTGTTAACAGTGACATGGGAGCATTTTTGCCTCTCTTTTTTCATCTTTATCCACCTTTTTCCATAAAGTCACCAGTGATACCATAAAGCATGCCACATGAATTCAGTCATTTGTGGGCAGGGTCTCCTATGACCACTGATCCTGTGGCCAGACTGAACCCAATCCAGGACACATGGATGACTCCTCAAAAGTCAGCAAGAGTTGCTGTAAGCTGTGAGACCTGCAGCATCAGGTGATGTTGACACCTTGACATGCCCAATCAGCAGAATGGACCCTAAAGCTCTGAACATGCTCCGAACATGCTCTGAACAGCCATGGATGGCATACTTTCATTCACCTTTGTTTTTATTTACACAAGATTAAGGGAGGGAATTATAGTGTAATCCCATCAGCTCAAAGATGGTAGTCCAGAGGCTAGACTACCTTTTCTTTGCACAGCTTAACCACATGCCTGCATGCAAGATATGCAATGCACATCCTGAAGTGGGCAAATCTCCAACACAGAGTTTATTCTTCTTTTAAATCACTCTGAGATCATCAGATGTTTTAATTACAGAAGTTTTATGCATGACCCTTACTGTGGAACTTTTAGCCATGGCTTCCTTTCAGCTCCTTTTTTTGTCTTTCCCTAAGGGACTGACTGAAGACAGGTGATAGTCCCTCCAGCCATCACATGTTTTCCTATTCCCTGCTTCAAGCCCTGAGGTGGGCTTAACAGTAATTTTCAGCTGCAGAACAAGAAGTGAGAAGGGTGAAACAGTTAAAATTATACAGCCACTACTTCAGTCCCATACTTAGTAGCTCTGGGAACCATTAATTAAATATATAAATTCAGTTCAATTAAACAGAAGAGATTAATATGGTTTCTCTTGGAAACGAGCTAGTTTAAAGCACTGAGAGAATAAATAGAGAAAGTTGCTAGAAAAGCTGATTAAGTTTTTAGTGGAGATTATCAAACTTGGCTTTCCTAGTACTTGCTACCTAGTTTTATACTGTTTAAAAATGTGCTTAATTTTAGTTTTGTTTGTAAACTGATTACAGCCTAGTATATAGGAAACACAAAGACTCAGTGCCCATCCCACCTAGGTTTTGATAGAGATGCAAATTCCCTTTGTCCTATTCCATTTCCACTATTAGTCTACTTTATTGCTACACATAGAAGAGCAATAGAAAATAACAATCTATGCTCAAAGAAATTAAAGAGAAGTATATTTCTGGAGTGAGAAAATAGTTTGGAATCAGGTTAGGATGAAAATAATTTTATGAATTTCGGCAAAACATATCTCTTGGATCTTACATCTGCATTGCTTTAAAATAAAAAACAATGTTTTTTCATTAAAAGGCATTTTTCTCCTCAGACAACTGCTAAATGTCATACAGAGCCCATGCAAACATAGTAGTTTGTTAGAAGAAACTAATTAGTTAAAAAATAAAAAATGCGTCAAATAGTCACTAGGTCACAAAAATGACCCTATGCTCTGCTCTTTATGGAATATTAACCATGAAGTATAATGTAGTTAAAGGTGACTGAGCAGCAAGTTGGCTAATGTTTATGAGCCAATCCATCAGCTTCATGACTCTCATCTAGAATAGTTTTGTCTTCCTAGTAGAGATTACTAAAAATTTCTAATGCCTGTCATCTCATTTTTTAAATTATTTCCATTTTCAAGTCAAAATTATTGTTTTGGTTTTTTACTGAGTGATCACTTGAGGTTGTTACAAACTGAACACCAGTCTTCGGAGTTTCAAAGAGCACAGCAATTCCATTTTATAAAATGCATGCTCCATAATCTATGAATATTAAAAACCCCCCTCTGATCTCATCCAGTCTAAGACAACCTTCTCTATCCTCTCTTATAATTTTTCCTTGGTAGCAATGAAGCTACGACTGCAATACAATCCTTTATTGTAATATTTTGCTGAAGGACCTGATCATAGAGGACCAGTGAAACCTGTATTGGAGAGCTTAAAACCTAAAACACTCTTCTATAATAGTTAAGGAAAAGAAACAAATATGCATGTTTCTGTATAGTTCATAAATTCAAATGTACTTGTCCATCCATAAAGGAAAAATCCAGAGTGAAATTTCTCCAATAGCCTTTCAGATACTCTTTATAGTCTCTAAAGTAATTGAAGTTTATCTAATTCAAGGAAATTATTTTTCCTGATAACCTTGTTTCAGTTATTTTGGTGGCCCTGCTTACTTGAATCAGAAATGTTTAATGTTACACTTTTCTGAAATAGGAGTCAGAGCAAGGTCTGGCAGCTAATTTAAACCCAAGCTTCTGAGTAATCTTGGCTGGAGTTTTTAAGCAAGTAAAGGAAATGACACATATAGCAATCTATTTTAACTTTTTCTCTGGGCTGTGTTCTGTCTGTTATTGCCATAAGCTCTAATAAAAAAGAGGAACAGCTGAATGTGGCTCTTTGTTGTGGTAATGTAAAAAGGACATGTGTAAACGTGAATTTAAATACAAGCTATTGATTCATTCCAGTGAATCCATATCACTGCATAGTCTTACTTTAGACCTTACCATCACAAAACTGATTGTAAAAAAATGAAGTGTCATACAAGCTCATTGATTTGCACAAGGATCTGTGGGAATTGCTTGCTTGTGTGACTTCTTGAAAGCTGCTTAATTTGGGAATCATCTGACCAGGAAACAAAAGTAATGAAATTATATTTTAACACACTCAAATAGCATTTGTGAACAGTGAATTTTCTAAACCATAGCCATTGTGGCTTGTAAATCCATATGGCTTAATAAGTTCATACAGAACATCCAGTGAATAATGAAGAACAGGTAGATTTATAGCTGGTGTAAATCAGTGCAGACCTACTAGCTTCCATAGAACTGGCAGTTAGACCCAGTACAGAATCTGGCTTCAAATTTGAGAAAGGAAAGGAAAAACATTTTCCTGAGGGTAATTTCTGTAATTATTAGCAGGAAATATCCCCAGGTTTCTAAGCATAAACAAACTAAGCCTAAGGAGAACTCCACGGGATACCATAAATAAAGACATATCTATCTAAAAAATGGACCAGAATACTTTCTGGACTACCTGTGTTTTCCTGTAAAAATATTCAGCAGATAGCACCTTTTCCCATCATATACCAGCTCTCCATGAATGCTCAGCACAATGTTGTCGTGGCTTTCTCTACCAGAACCTTGGACAGCAGCAAATTTGTTTGATTAACTTTGTTAACTCTTTGCCTCTAAACCCTTCGGGTCCATGGTCTTCTCCTAAGGGTCTGTAGAAATCACCTGAGAAAATAAAATCAACTGATAAAAAATGTAGGTTTGCACACTGTTTAAAAAAAGCAGTCTTTCAGAGCATTTCCCCAAAGGCTTTCCCCAATGTGGCTTTATCCATGCCATGGCAAATGTGAACATTCTCATCTGATCCTGAAAACTACAGGTTCCTGTTCTTGTCCAATATTGGAGAGATAGCCATGTAGAAATACCAGCTTCACAGGCCCAATCTGAGGAGTCATGGTTGAACATTTGGTAAATATTGGATTATTAAATTCAAACAAATCTGTAAATGCACTTGGAACCATTATTTTGCTGATAAATATGTTTATCCCTATGTTTTGCCCTAGCTTACGTGCAAAACCTTTCATTAACATCATCTTCTGGAATTGACCTTTTCGATGGTAGCCTAGATTCAGACCCAAACAGTTGCACCTCAGGAGGTCCTTATGCAGTCCTTGTAAGTCCAGGCACCCTCAGTCTGATGAGTCCTATGAACCCATTCACAAAGGCTTCCACAGCAGGTGGTGTGGCAGTAACATGTAACCTCCATGCTTTCTCCCTACAGGAAGCCTCATGTGCCTACGTGCTGATCGTGACGGCTGTATACTGGGTCTCTGAAGCGGTACCTCTTGGTGCAGCAGCCTTAGTTCCTGCTTTCCTATACCCACTTTTTGGAGTCATGAAGTCCAGTGAGGTCAGAGCAGTGTGCACATTTTTAACATTTAGTCTTCTTACTCTCAGTTAATTATTGTAATAAAACTAATCTTAGTGGACTAGCAAGACAAAGACGTGTGGGAGGAAGAAGTGTACATCCTGTAATGCGTAACTTGGGCCGACCAGCTCTTTCTTCTACTGCAGATAGATATAGGAATGGCTATATTAGCCAAGAGGGGAGTCCAGCCTGTCAGCTACTGCATCACCAACAATTCCCAAAACCTATTTCATTAAAAGAGCCCACTTCTCCCCTCCTCCAAAACCATGTAAACAGCAGTTATGGGATAAACTGTAAAGTTTCATTCCAATTATATTTATAATAGATGATGTATAAGGCAAGAGGCTACATATTCTAAAAACAGCTACCTTTTACTGTATAAGACTAGATAATTTTGTTTTCCAGGTGAATGTCTAGTCCTTTTTCCAAGCTGTAACCTTAGTGCTGCCTTGTAGCCATGAGTTCTAAGGCAAAGAAGTAGCTGTACAAAAAAGTCTCTTTGATCAGTTCTGAATTTGCTTACTTGAGTTTTTGATGAATGTGATTTCCTTTCATGATATGCCAAGAATTTATTTTATTTCATCTACAGCTTCTGTTTTCCTGCTTTTTTCTCTCTCTTTTTTGGGGGTGAGAGGGCATCACACTTGATTTATAAGGACTAGAAATACAGATAAGAACACAGAAGAATATATAGCAACCATAAAATTGTTGAATTTCTAACACGATCTGCCACTGGCCATGCCCATAAATGGATGGAGTCAAGCATGAACCAAGAGTTTTATGACCTGTCTTATTCCTCCCAATGGTGTAACAACTGTGTAATACAATCAGGTACATTTCCATACCAATACAGTTAAATATTTTCAGGATTTTTTTTCCTAACATAAAGGTAAAGTAGTTACGCATTTTCATTACAAAATTCTGCGGCATATTGGAGAAGAAAAATTTAAGGGTAGCCTGACAGAAGTTCACTGTATTATCAAATTAAATGACAGTGGGACTACTGCAGAGAATGTATTATTTGCTTTAGGAATAGAAATAAAACCCTGTATTTTAAAATAAACAACTCTGATGATGCTGCAGTATTTCTAGTCTGCTCTTCTGGAGTACCATAGAAACCCAGGGCTCTTGTGTAGCAGTTTAAGCTACAACTAACTCACAGGGGCTTAAGAACATGAGCCAGTGTGGTGTGTATGTGTGTATTAATAAGAATATTAGTATTCACTTGTTTCTCCAAAATGACCGTGAAAGGAATAAAGGAAAACAACAGATTCTTTGTGCTGCTGGCTTGATGGATTCCATTCATTCAGTTCAAGATCTTTTTTTAACAAGGTACCAGGAAAATAAAGAAAGTTAATGAGAAAGAAACCAGTGGAAGAAAGCCAAAAAAGTGGTATTTAAAATTCTGGCACACAACTATGGTGGCCAAGTCTATTTAGGTCACCATGGGGATTTGTTAAATAAATATAATTAAATACTTAACTTGCTGCAGCTTTCACAAAAGAACATTAGTGTCATTCTTGCACTTTTATGGAGTGTCAGTATAACTGAGGATAATGGAAAAAGTACTGCTTCTACTGACTTTAATTGTTTTAAAATTCTGGTGCTTACATTTGGTTAGAGGAATAGTTTTAAACTGAAGAAACTATGTTTTTGGAAAAATATTCCAGCAACAGCTTGGGAAAGATTGCATCAGAATGAAATGAAAAATTTAGCTAGACTCCAAGCATCTGTTTATAACTTTTGTTTTCTCCCATTTTGTTTTGCTTTCACACAAGAGACAGAGTGTGTGTGCGTGTGTGTGTGTGAATGTTTTGGTTTGCTTCATTTGTTATTTTTGCAGTCACTTCACAGAACATCTTCTCATATCTTAGCAAGCCACATATTCAAGAATGCTGCTTTGGAGGACCATGCATGGTCTCTGATTTTTTTTCCTGAGCCAGTTGATGATTTTTGCTCATCCTCTTTAATTTAAAGTTCTCTTTTTTGAAACTTTGCCCTATTTCCATGATACAATGGAGATGGATTTCCATTGTGAAAAGTTCTGGCACAGGGTTTGTGGATCATCTCAGCAATATCCCAACTTTTCTTTATCGCATGCAGAGAGCATGTCCCAAAGGACTTTTCCTGAAGCTGTAGGTTCTAGGGATGCCACATTTTGCCCAACAGTTGAACAAGACATAAGAAATACAAACAAGATAGACAACGTCATCTCCAGAATGAAAAAGCAGATTGAAGCACATGAATTAGCTGCCTTCGGTGCAGAGGTTTGTCTGTGGCTTTTTCAGTCTGGACCTAGCCGAGTATGATTAATTGCAGGCAGTGAACATCCTGCTCAAAAAAGTAAAATTTCTCTTGATCTCTTCAAAGCTAAGAAACCTACTAACAAGTGGGTATAGAGACTTGTTATTTGTAAACACAACATGAAAGGGATTAAAGAGAACATATTGACTCATGAATTCTTCATTTTCTCCAGCTCCCTGTCATTCTTTCTCAAGGGGGAAAAAATCCACAATACCATACTACTTCTCATTCAGCATGCTCTCTGTGTAGGGTAGTTACTGC
Source organism: Mycteria americana (assembly GCF_035582795.1). NCBI lineage: Eukaryota > Metazoa > Chordata > Aves > Ciconiiformes > Ciconiidae > Mycteria > Mycteria americana. The sequence continues at coordinate 66,473,387 of NC_134365.1, forward strand.
TTTTTTAACTATTTCCCCCTTGCCCTTAATGCAGGTGGCTGCCGAATATTTCAAGAACACAACTTTGCTCCTCATGGGTGTGATTTGTGTGGCAGCTTCTGTAGAAAAGTGGAATCTCCACAAGCGAATCGCCTTGCGTATGGTCATGATGGCTGGAGCAAAGCCAGGCATGTGAGTGAACTGTTGACTTTGGGGTAGTCTGAGGCTGACAGCAGCAGCTTGAAAGAGCAAATAACAACTCTGACTTTCCCATCCGTGGGCAAAAGCTAGCTTGGTTTGGAGCTTTTTTTCCTACCCACCTTTCCTTTCAGAGTTTGAAAGCTTAAAATTTTCTCATCCTCTTTCTGCCACCTCCTACTCCTTGGCTTGTTGTCCCTTTGTATTCTACTTTTTACTGATACTGATTTTAGTCTGTCTGTTCCTTCTTTGCCTGTTGTTTAGCAAACACAAAAGGATGCTTAAATCCTGGATATGCTGAAAATTGCTGTTTCTCATGTCATATGCTGATTTCCGCGTGGGGTAGCAAATGGCTTCCAATGATACATTGTCTTATGACAGTTCTCAGCACAAGGCAGCATTTTATCTGCACACAGCATGGTATTTTGGCACCCACACAAAGAATAAGACCCTGTGTAGTTATAAGTTGACTAATGAAAATGTTAGGCAAGGAGGCCTTTAACATTTCTGAAAGTGCCTCAAGAAGGTTTCCCTGTGTTGTACTCCAGGTTGCTTCTTTGCTTTATGTGTTGCACCACGGTGCTCTCCATGTGGCTTTCCAACACATCCACCACAGCCATGGTGATGCCAATCGTGGAGGCAGTGCTCCAGGAGCTAGTGAATGCTGAGGAGGAGCACAAGGTCATCAGTACTGCAGGCAGCACCATTATTGAAGAAAACGAGCCAATAGGTATTTGTCAATATTGGCCATTCTTTTCTCATTTGTTTATCAGTGACCAGACTCGTTGATACACATTATTCAAATTCTATCAAGGTCAGAGCTGTCTGACTTGTACTGCTAAAGGTGCTGGTCTGTACTCTTTCTTTTTGTACTCTGATATTTCTTTCAAAAAATGAAAGTTTCAAGATGTGATGGGAGAACTGGAGTTGGGCAACTATTTATGTTGAATTAGGGCATGTACTGGAGTTTGTGTGTCATAAACTCTTAGGTCATAGGATTTTACAGGGTTGGAAGTAAACCTCTGACAATAAAGTCAAAGAAATGTAGAGGAGGCCCAAAAGTGTGCTCTGTGACAATCCCACGCTTGCCCATTCTACCCCCACCCTTCCAGGCTGCCCAGGTCAGAGCAGGTGCCACAAAAAAAATTTATAAGAGCCTTAAGGTTCATTTCGTTCATTCCTTCCCATAAAGAAAGGATTTGGGAAGAAAAGAATCCCTCTTTTCTTTCAATTCACAGATTCGAAAATGATGTCATCTAACCTTGCCTGTTATACGTAGGTATGATAGTCTTTTAATTACCAGAGGCACATGATCAGGACAATATGACCTAAAAAAATGCTGCATAAGGGTCACAGAGTACCTGAGAGGGTTCGGACAAGTTTTCTTTGCAGTAGCTTCTCCACGTTCAGTGGCATGGCGTAGGGGCTCAGCTCAGTTCTTACCGCAAGGGCTGCTTTCTCTTCCTTTGTTGCAGGTCTCAGCGAAAAGCATGGTCAACCTTCACTGGAGCTTATCTTCATCAATGAGGAGTAAGAATGAAACCTGTACATCACGACTGGAGATTTGAGCCCTACACAGGTTGCAATGAGATGAACCCAGGAGTAGAGCCAGGAAGGGCAAGCAGAAGCTTACAAGTGAATGTTTTAGATGTGACTGACAAGGAAGGCTTATATGAGAAATGAGATTAATGTAATGGTCTGGATCTCACTAAAGCTTCCCAGGATTCATTTATTTTTTAACACTGTGGCCATTTTAGAGAGAAAATGTTTCTCAGGGTTTGAAAGATCTTCTTTTGAAGTCTGTGTTTGTGCTATACAAGAGAGTGCTGCTGAGTGATTTTTATTTCTGTTCCCCTGAAGGAACAGTGATGGAGAGGATCCAAGCACTGTATGGAGTGCTCACAGGACATATCTGGAGGGAAAACACTTACAGAGTATTCCTAAGGAAAGCCTGAACTGTCAAAAGCATTCAAGAGAGAGATGAGAACGGACACACACACACCCCCAACAAAAAACACCCCTCCTCCCCCAAAAAAACCCTGTAAAATATTTCTTTTAATATAGACAAAGTTCTTCAGAAGTTTGAAACATCAACAGTTTCAACCAGGTCTCTATTTGGGCTAAAGTCTAGTAAGGTGAAAAGGGCAAATCAAGGAAAGGACTAATTTCTTCATCAAATTATCAAATTAACCAGCATTTCAAGATACTCAGGAGAATATACAAGTCATTGTCCTAAAAGTATGTTATAGGCTAAATCCTGAGGAGCATCTTCTTACAAGGTGTGAGAATAAATTGCACAACCCCTTCTTGAGCGCCTTCTATTTTGTTCACAATTGTTCAAAATAAAAGAGAAACAAGTTCTTGTTACACCTTTTAAAATTTACTTTAAAACAAACATTATCATTCAAAAAGCACATGCTGATGACTTTAAGTTAACTTGCAAGATCTAAATAGTTTTGTCATTAGTCTGGAGACTAATGGGTTCTCCAACATTCCCTCTGTTGTTATCTCTTTTTATCCCAGCCATATTTTCTGTGCAGTATAGAATCAAATTTTGAATCTGGCATTGTGCCATTAATCCCTTTAAGCCCTATTGAAAAGTATGTGTGGGATATTTCATAACAGAACTATTATTAAAATAGTATTACTTGAAAAAGAGCTTAAAATTTGATTTGAGAAAAGAAAAGTAGGACATCTTCTGGAATTAAATCTGTTTTCAATGTCAAAGTAAAAGTTCAATGGATTGTTTGCATGGTCCACATGCCACTCAGGACAGATTTTAGTGAAGGCTTTAACGTGGTACAGGTAGGTGCTCAGGAACACCATTGGAGAGGTTGGTGAGGTAGAACTTGAGTAGAACAAGACAGCGGTAGCGCTGGATTGCCCAGTGATTCACTCCATGGTGAATGGAGTCCATTCCTAGATGGAGTATATACTACCTAGAATACATATTTTTTTCTTTCATGGAGGTGGAACCCCATTGCTACACAGCTAGAGATAGAGCTGTGAAACATAATGATGACTCTTACGTATCTGGCCAAGATACCACATAAGAGGTACTAACAAATGCCATTCTTCACCATTTCAGTAGGCACTAGTTCTCCCACAGACGTTCCCCTCCTACCCGTGATGTGTGCCTTTTGAGGGAGCTGGGTGAACAGGCATTTTTAAAGTATATTTTCCTTTCTTTGTTTTTAGTGCTACTACTACTGACTTCAGCTCCTTGATGCACTCAAAGGTATTGTCATAGGTAGTATCTTCTGAGCTACACTGTCTTCTAATGCAGGAACCATCAGAGCAGAGTCCACACAGCTCTGCAACAAACTGCTGTTTCCTTTATTTCAAACAAGCACTGGTTGTTGGCAGAGAGTACGTATTGCAGAATGTCCTGCTTTGTATTTAACCTGTCAGTCCAAATCAAGTTGGGGAACATTAGCTCTGTAGTGGTTGTTGTACTTATTGCTGGAGATCCTGAGATCCAGTCAGCAAAATAACAATTCCATACCATTTCTAGCAAGTTCAGGTATGAACTTTTATTGTCTAGGTATTGCCAGCTTCTGCAGCTGAGACACCTCAGTTACTTGGACAACCTACACATATCACAAAGTCATAGCCTCTAGCAAGGGATCTGTTAGATTCTCCTACATGGCAGAGGGAGAAGACCTAAACTTCTTATAATCTGAATTTTAAGACCACTTTAAAATAAAATCAGGTTGTTGAGTTTTTTAAAATCTTTTTTTTTCCATTGTAAAGTTTAGAGCTGAAATTTTAGTGGGTTTTTTTTTTTCAAAAGCCCACTACCCATGACCTTTACAAAGCATCATCAGTTCTGATCTAAGTGCCCCTAGGAAGAGAAGAAAGGCTAATCCAAAGGCATTTGCCTCCCTGCAGAGTATGAATGGTGTGCACATGATAGCCAACCCTATTGGAACAATGAATTCTAAGAGCAATGGGCAGCATCTACCTCAGGTAAGGAGATGTTAGACCCGGGGCGGGGGGTGAGGAAAAAGACAGATGTGAACATCACCTGCTCCCCACTGTTTTGTATTTGTTCCTTGTAAGCTGTGTTACATGGAATCGTTCTCCATGATCTTGCAGCAGTCGTGGCTTGGCCCTTTGCTAGTTCTTACTCCCATTTAGATGCCCCCAGCACAGTTATTTTCAGAAGACCCTCCCCCAATGGCTAGTACAATTTATTTAGCTTTACATTCAGTAATGTGATCACAACTTTCCCTTCCTATTTGGCTGTTCTACCCCCTTTATTTTTGCAAAGCCGCCTTGGAAAATAGCCCAACCCAAAAATAACAATCCCTGACACACAATATCCTACTCAGAACTAAACCAGCAGCAGGCACGGACCATTTAGCCAGTCCGTTAGGTAGTCTTAGTATCCATCTCCTTTTTGTCTTGCCAAATATCAACCCTTAAAATCCTCCACTACATCAGTCCATTCCAGCATTTCTACTTAAGTGAATCCAAGAAGTGCTTGCTGTTTGGACTACGATTATGTAGTATCTTAATGGCATAAGTTGATGTCCAGGAAAGATTAGGCTAAAATCAACACACAAATTTGCATTCACAGTTCAAAAGAATCTGAGCATATGTTTCCAAAAAAGGCTAATGCGCTGCACTTGATACTTAATTTCCTCTTATATGTATTTCCCATACACATTCAGTGGTTATTTTGTAACAACTATACTCACTTCATTTTCAACCTACAGGGACTTTAGCTAGGGTACCCTCATGATGAGGATGAACCTATAGCATGACAGATTTTACTACATAAACCCAAATCCAAATTAATAAATTTAACAAATCTATCTGAACCACTTGCTGCCTTTTTCCTGATCCTAAATTACAGCCTTGGGTTGCATGTGAAGTGCCTTGAAGTACTGTACCTTTTTTTCCAGTACAAGAACTTCATTTACCAACATGAAGACTTTCCTGACACCGCTAAGAAAGCTTCTTTTGAAGCAAAATTCTCCTGCAGCTTTTTCTTCCATATTGCTATTGCCCAGCTTTTTTCATGCTGTTTCTGAGATCCCTAGCACTCCATTCCTAATTAGAGGCCCTGAGCCACTATAAGTGCAAAAAGTCCAGCAAGCATTTATCTGGTGGCTGCTCATAAACCTCAAGGATTATGGATTCCTACTGCTGCAGTGCTGGCATCCCGCCCCTGCAGCCCACAAAGGCTTCGGTATCCCACTGAGATTCCAGTCAGAACTAGAGCTGGCCCAAACAACAGCCAGAAGTCCGATTACTGTTTGTCCTACATTTCTGCCACAGACAAGGCAATTTCAGGCCCCTGGACAGGTTTCTAGTTCTGATCCCAGTTAATCCCTGTGCAGAAAAAACTGCCCCCTCTTACACAAACCTGTTGTTTCTCTGGGACCAGTATCACCATGGCATTAGAGCAAGTTGGGCTGCTGTTCTGATCACCTGCTTTCTTTGGTGAACGTATCCCCTCACAGGCTCAGATACTGGTCCTGCCTCCTAAGCCCTCAGAACTGGGCCTGCGCACTAAGTACCGGTATCAGACCAGACATGACCACATGGTCTGTAAATGCCTCTCACTGAGTATCTCCTATGCGGCAACCATTGGAGGACTGACAACCATCATAGGGACCTCCACTAGCCTCATATTCTTAGAACACTTCAACAAGTAAGTGATATTGTGGTTGTGTGAGAATGGTGGTTGGGTCATTATCTCTGTGGCTTTCCCCATGGGTTATTTACTACCTCAAGGAACCCTTGTAAGACAGTGTGTCTGAAGGCAATTTTGTTTCCTCCTCTACTCTAATGTTATTACTAATGGTTAATGGTTGAAAGGGGGAGCTTAAGTTAATACATATCCATGTCTTTCTCCCATGCAAAATCAAAATTCCTCAGTATGTGGTAACATTTAAGTTTCTTCAACAACTGTTTTGATTTTACAAACCAATTATCATGAAGGCAGCAGGCACCCTGGAAAAGTAAAAGCTACAGCCATGAAGATATAGCAAAGAAGACAAAGAGAAATACTCACAAAAGAAGAAATGTCATAAAATCAGCTTCAAGTTGTTCTATGCGTTCTTAGAAAGTGAGTTCTCATGGTGAACCTAGAGGTATCACTAGTGGTACTTGGGCTGCTCAACATGTAGTGCAAAAATAAATAAATTTAGAAATGTGGCCTTACACCTTCGCTTCAGAGAAGATGGGAAGCAGCCCTCTGATCAGCTAAGTATTTCATTTATCATATATGCCCAGGGCTCTCAAAGACATAAATGTTACCTCTGTCAGAAGACTGGTGGTACTTCTCCTCATGCACAGATATGCATCCGAGCTCAAACCTGATTCTGATCATCTACTACTACCACTGCTGCCATGGTATCCTTCATTTCTCTCCCTGAAATGGTGGTAGCAAAGAAAACTAATTTTGGAAGCCATCCTTAACCCAAGGATTTGGATTTTACAGAATTTCCAAAGACCTTGCTGTTAGGACAGTTCCATCAAATGCACATATCAGACATCTTTGTTAGAGCCCAGCAGACTACAGTCATTATTTGGGCGGTCCACGATAAGACAAACAAAGAGATACTGGGTGAAATAATTGTTATGTCTGCCGACACTAAAAAGAGCTTTAACAAAAACCACAGGTAGGGCCAGAATTTCACCCCTGGTAACTCTAAGGGGTTTTGAAGCTGGATAGACAATCCAGACCATCTGGTCTTAAAGGTGTGAAGCACTATATGGCTCATCTGTTTGTCAGGCATGATCAATGATTGACATTCTTTGGCAATTGGTTTCACTATGGACATGTAATGCAGCTGTTGCAAATACATACTGATGCAATTTGTCTATCATGCCATGACAAATATATACACAAATATATGTGTGCGCACCTATGCATATTGGAGATGCCTGTCCTTTTACTGTTCTAACGTCTTGTGCATCCTTTTTTTCCTTTACAGCCACTACCCAAATGCTGAAGTGGTGAATTTTGGAACCTGGTTTTTGTTCAGTTTCCCCATCTCCCTCATCATGTTGGTCCTGACTTGGTTCTGGATGCATTGGCTGTTCTTGGGTTGCAAGTGAGTGCAGGCTGTTCAAAATGTTCAAGATTACAAAAGCAGGGCATCTGTGGCTCCTCTAGAACATGCCTTATAAAGATGTTTCCAGTTGCATATGACAAAAACTAAGGCACAACTTCCTTCTTCTTGCCAGAACAATTACCAGAGGAAATCTTACTGCTTGGCTGTGCTGCATAGACAGCAGTGTACAGTATTGCTGCTTGACAGTGAAGTGCCTAGGCATTGCTGATGGAAAGCCTTACAATTGCATTCAACTGATTTTTTAACTCTCATGACCATGAGGATCCCGTTGTGGACCAAATGTCTTGTTAAAAGTCCTTTTGGAAAAGTACAGCTTAAAAGATGAACAGAAAAAAACCAGCAAGTGAACAGGTCACTTTTCAGATCTGCCTCCAGCTCAATGAAATTAATGTAAGACCAGTTAAAATTAAAGGTAAACAGAGTCCACATATATTTCTCTTTAAAGTCGAAAGGACTCACAGCCTAAGAGACAAATACCTTTTGATATCAGTAAGTCCCTTAGCCCCAATAAGAACAAGGCTCAGTCTCCTAGTTCATTTGTACCATGTATTCTCTTTGCAGAGGCACTCAGCAAAGTTAATGAAAATTGACTAAATGTGTGCATTTAGAGTGGATTAGCTAATCTGCATTAAATTGTGGTGCAGACACATTTACTCAAAATTAAAGTGGCCTTAATTTGATTTAGTTTACTCTTAAAAGTAAGCTGAACTGACATCACTAATTTATTTCACCTAAGACAATTAATAAAATGATAATGACTTCTGCTTGCTGCTGACCTTGACTAGATTTGAAGAGGTGATTTAGAGGTGAATAACTCCATGTCCTTTTCTCAGCCAGTCTCCTGAGCCTTGTGGTTCCATACTAAAAGGCTAAAACAAGACCTTTTTTTTTTTTTTTTTTTTTAATCTTGAGAGGAAACAGGCCCTAACATGACCCTCAATTACTTTCTTTTTTTTTTTTTTAAATAAATATAATTGAAATTCCACATTGCATCCAAGCCCTCATGCTGATTAATGTTGTTCTAAATAATACCAGAGACTGAAGCATTATCGACTTTTTGAGAAGTACTGGTTGATTCCAAGCCTCTTTAATCTCTGACTCCTGTTCACTGCAGTTCATTAAAGAACATATTATGTTAGGAGCTTGGCTACAATACTCTGCCTTCACATCCTCCTAAGCCTAGAAACACTTATAGCATGTTTAAACAACTGCCTAATGCCTGTGCATAAATGTTTACTGAATTCCTGTAATGTCCATGTTCTTTTCCTAGGAAGCCCAGTGTCATCAATCTGTTCTTACTTGGACCAGTTGGAACAATGTCAGGCTTGCTTTTTAGGCTCTAGACTAGGTCAAAGGGGAAGGATAATGGACCCACCAAATGATTTTTGCCAGCAAAGCAGAGCTAAGGGTAGAATCGTTACTACAGAACTGGCCATTATAAATCATATAGCTCTTCTCTTCCAGCAGCTGCGTTACTGCTGGTGGATTTTATTGGAGTCTAACAGCAAGGTTTGCAAGGAAATTTAAATACTTACAGGTGCAAGGCAGTGCTACATGCACTAAAAACAAGTGTCACATAGGTGCCCATTTACAAGTGAAATGAAAAGCCTGGTTAAGACATTTTGTTAACCAGACAGGGCCTCTTAAGCTACATAAATTCCTTTGAGAATCTGGCCATAATCAGATACATGGAGGGAGATCGTAGTCCATGGTTTGGCATGGATCTCCAGTAGGGTACCAAATGAGATACTAAAATAGCAGGAACTATAAAAGCAGGCCATTGTGTTCCCATGGGACTTCAGTCACTGAAGTCCCTGCTGCTGCAGACTGTTTTAGACTGGCTTAGCTGCAGAGGTTTCTCAACCCACCCCACGCACCTCTATGTGACACAGGGTACAGCTGGAGTGGAAAAGCCAAGATTTGTGGCTCAAAGCACAGCAAAGTAATGCTACTGGAAAGAAGAAAAGGAAAAGGTTAAACTGAGCTTGCAAGTATCTTAATTTCAATTAGGAATGTCCAGGCTTTGTTATAGTATGAAGACAATCTGAATAAACTAAGGACTTCACCTAATTTTCATACAAATATATAGCAGGTTTAAATATATTCAGCTATGAAATGTGCTTGTGCTTGTGTGTCCCTGGCAGAAGTACAGGCATTTTTCACCGGGAAAAAACACTAGGCTGATTGCCTGGGCCTCTGTGGCAGAGGCAATTTGGTGCTACACCGATTGTTCCTGGTTTAGAAACAGCTAGCATTAGTAGAAGCAGAGAGGTCGTGAAGGGTATTGGGATCCACAGCACAGCTTTGCCCCTTTACTTACAGTGAACCGTGAATATTCAAGTCAAACGTGGCCTCAAAAGCCAGACTGGGCCCCTTATTTGTTGGATACCCCTGATCCGCCTGGAAAGCATACGGTTCCCCCATTAAAAAAATTTATTGAGAGTTGGCCTCTGTCACAGCCTTTCCATGTGATAATAGAAATTGGCCATCGTCTTTGGAGGTTTCTGGCACCAGAAAATCTGGCCACCACCAGCTGTTTGAGGAAGCCTACACAAAGGGAGCCCAGCCACAGCTTGGGATGGCTCAATGATACTGGTCAGTATTAGTCTGAGCACCCTGGGGACCTTCCTACTATGTCTAGGATTGATTCTCAGAAGATCTGGAAACTAGACTATGCAAAGATCACATGCAATAATTTCCCTTCCCATTGCCATCAGGCCTTGCCCCAGTCACATCTTCTCCCAACAGTGTCTGGCAACTGGGATTTTCAGTTTGCCTCATTGCTGTTATTTTTTACGACTTTTTTTTTCACTTAATGCCCTTGTCTAATTTTACTGTGTTATCCACCTCAGTTTTAAAGAGACCTGTTCTGTGAGCAAGAAGAAGAAGACCAAACGGGAAGAAATGTCAGAGAGAAGAATTCAAGAAGAATATAAGAAACTGGGAACTGTTAGGTAAAATGGACCCACCTTCCTCAGGAATTTGCCTCTCTAGGCAGGACCATCCTTTCATATTGCCCACCATGTTGCCTTTGGCTCATGTAGATTATTCTCAAACTGTCAGCTCTTTCTCCTCCTTTCCAGGATAGGAGTAGAACTAAATGCAAAAATGAACTCAAATCAAAGACTTTGTTACATGCATGCATTTATTTACTCATTTATTTATTTCTAAAGAAAAAGGAAATAAAAGGGAAGATTCAGGTTTGTACCAAGGTCTAAAGGTCATCTGAGTCAAGGTTTGTCTCTACCTTTGAACTAAATCATTAAAGGACCTCCCTTCCCAATTCAGGCACATACTTATTTTGGTGGACAGAAGTTCACTGTTAGCAAAGGCTTTGCAGCAATCTCCCATGCCATGAGATGTCCAGCCCTCCCAGTTGCCCATAATCTTTATTCATGCTGGCAAGAAATGTCTCTTGAAAAGATTATTTTGCAAGATTTTTATTTTTCAAAAGGGATGATACCTCCTAAAATCCATTCTTCCCAAAACATTTTTGTGTCGTTCAACTGAAATGTTGACAGATCAGCTTGCTGAATATGATCAACTCTGAATCTAGACTGTTGTTCAGACTGTGCCTAAATATGAAACCATACTTAATTTAAATTATCCTAAATTAACACTCAGTATCCTCAAGTCACCTTATAGTTATTCCATGTGTTTAAAATATCTGTGCTAATTTACATCGTCATTTCCTCTTACTCTTTCTACACTTTTAAAAAAATGCAATAGGAAGTGTTTACAGTGGAATAGTAACATGAGCTTTACCTTGCTAACACATTTAATCAGATAATAATGCAAATACAAAATAAGCATTTCTAAATATTTTCCTTCAGGTCTTGCCCATGAATGATTGAATTGCAAATACAGATGCATATTTTTAGCCTATTTTTTACTGAGTTTAGATTGTTCTCAGCTGGGAGCCAAATGTAGAATTCTTTAATTCAAACTAATCTTCTTTTCTATTTTCCATACGGTTTTTATCCTTTGTTTGGAAGCAATTTCTACTTTCTTACTCCTTCTGCAATTTGCTCTCAGGTTTTCAGACAGACCTTGGATTTAATTCCTAGCTTTTTTTTTTTGCTTTTATTTCTAGCTATCCTGAGATGGTGACTGGATTTTTCTTCATCCTGATGACCTTGCTTTGGATTACTCGTGAGCCTGGCTTTGTACCAGGATGGTCATCTTTTTTTGAGAAGTAAGTGAAATTCCCTAAACAACTGCAAAGGAATATGGCCTGGCACTTTCTGACTTTCTGCAATAAGTTTTGGCCTTAAAACATCATCAGCCACTTTTAACAAGCTGGTGAAAAATTAAGTCTTTATTCAAATATTAGGATTTTTGCTTTATAAACTACATCTGTTCACATGGCAGCAAATTGTATTCTTTGTCAGTAAGCAGAGTGAATTAAGTAGAGAAAGTAAAATAAACATATTTCAAATGTAAAAAAATAGGAGGGTCAGATTCTGAAGTTAAAACATTTTAGTGCATTCATAGAGAAGCTGTCACTGGAATAGATTGCAACTGTAATTCAAAAAAAATTTTTTTTTCAATTTTATTTTGAAATAATAATTTTTGACAAAAAGTATTTTTCTGAAGAGAAATTTTATCAAGAAAATGTCCATTTCAATTAAATATTACACAGAATGGTGAATGAAGCAAATAATTTTTCTTTTATTTTAAATAATGTTGAAACAAATTATATTAGAATTAACTATAACACACAATACATATCAAAGAATAAGTGATTTGAACTTAAATTTTCTTTAATCTATACTGCATAAAATTATTTTAATTTTTCATCCTAATTTTGACAGAAAAAAAATTTCTAATATTGGGATTTCCTGAGGATCTCTGGAGTTTGGCACTCCTCAAAATATTTTTTCAGAATGAGTTTTAAACATTTAATTGAAAATCAATCTACAGTTCATTTCTAAAGGATCATTTAGGTGTGGGTTTTCCCCAGAATGTGTTTACTGTTTCTTACTTCTAGTAAACACACTATTTTTCTGTACCTCTGAGTTAATAGATTTGTAAACCAAAAGGGATTTCTTTTTTTCACTGGAATGTTAAAAATTGTTGAGCAGTGATTGAAGTTGTCTACAGGAGTTAGTTTTATAAATGGGAGAAAAAAACCCCAGTTTGTATCCTTGATATGCAGACATATTTTTCTAGTGGGCTGTTAGTAAGACTTCAGATGTGGAAATAAAACTTCACCTGCAACAATTTGGTTGGAGCCATGTAATTTGTCTGGAAATGTTTCTGTTAGTTTTTATGATATCGTTTTTATGATAACCCCACTGTTTCGTTCCTAGGAAAGGTTACCGGACTGATGCCACTGTCTCTGTATTTCTTGGTTTTCTTCTTTTCCTGATTCCAGCAAAAAAGCCATGTTTTGGAAAAAGGGAAAAAGGTGAGGAGGATGCAGCAAGAAAGAGAACTGACACATTTTCCAGTGCCTTTAATGACCTTTTTCTGTCCTCTGTAAAATGTTCCAAGAAGAGATTTTTATTGTCGAAGGTCAGGGTTCAGTTTCTCCTCTGATACCAGCCCTTCCTACATCAACCCCACTTTTTTTTTGTTGCTTTAGTTCATATTGTCTCATCCAGTAGATTACAAACAGATCTTGTATCTGAGGCTACCATCTCTTCTGTGTTAACAGAGCTACCAAAATTTAGGACTGAGTTTTAGGAAACGTTCAGGTGGAGTTCCATATAGAGAACTATAATGCAGATGTTTGCAAAATCAGCAGAAGATAAGCCCTAGTAAATAATTTGGTCATCACTTATACAGAAGGAATCATTGATAATGTCATAAAATAATCATAAAAGAGGTCAGTAAATGCCAGACAAAGTTCCAATTTTGTGCAATGCTTCTTTCACAGTCTTCTTGGTAATAATAATGATTGTTATTTCACATTCATGTTTAGGTAGCACTCAGTGGTATTGATCAGTTTGCTGTGCCAGGCTTTCAGCAGTCCTGTATGAAAATAGAATTGCCTGCATAGAGTCTTATGTAGAGATTACAAATGTGTATAGATATGTTTATTTTTTATACTGACATATATTATGCAGCATTTAGGAAAAATGGCACTCTCTAACTCCTACTTCAAGAAAATACTCAGGCATCTAAAAAAATAATGTCTTCAGATAAAACCTAGGGGCATAAATGCACTCTACCAAGCTTCATGGCCTACTGGAGAGAGAAAATGCCCTTCTTTGAGAAAATAATCCCACTGTAACTCCATCTTTGTAGTGTACAGATAATTTGCACACGCGTATACACAACAGAGCACACAGTCCCTCAAAAAGCTATAGACTGAAATACAGGGTGCGAAACACAACTGAAACACCGTTTATAACTATTCACGTCAACAGAGCAGCCAAGGGGAAGTCAGGACATTTGGAATGAATATGCTGCATTTTCTGAAGCCGAGCTAACCAGAGAAATAGGCTACGTGCTGCTTCTTCACCTCTCTCACAGATAGTTCTCAAGATAACTCCCATGGATATTACATTACTCCTACTAGTGTGAAAAATGTGAAGATCTTTGCAACAAGGCCAATGTAATACTGGTCACACACATGCTTTATTTTGATATAGGAGATGGTGAAAAGTCAACAGATATTAACACACTGGATCCCATCATTACCTGGAAGGACTTCCAGAAGACCATGCCCTGGGAGATTGTAGTGTTGGTTGGAGGAGGTTACGCCTTAGCAGCTGGATGCAAGGTACGGATTTAGATTTTTATCCTCCTTCCTAAAAAAATTATAAACCTGGACTTTTATCCCTTGGTATGCTCCCCAGTTTGGATTTACAATGTGGATACTTTCAAGTTTGTGCTTAACCTATTCCCTACTCCCTGCACTCAAAGGAAAGCTATCTAGCTAACAAAAAGATGGTCAGGGCTCAAGTCAATTGTGTAAGCATCTGCCATTTCAGATGCTTTAGAACATCTAGATATTCCTGCAAGGCTGGCAGACATGACACAGGATCTGAGGGAGACCTCTCACTTTCTGAGCTAGCAGCTAACCAGACAGAGGGGGAACATCTCAGCTGCCACTGGGTGCTCCTCTTTAGGCAACTGAGTCAAGCTCCTGGCACTGACTGGACAAATCATACTCTAGGCTCTACTGACTATATCTACACTCTGTATAACTCATGAATACACATCTAGCTCTCCTATAGACTCCTACATGTAGACAACTAATTTTGTGTATTTTAATCTCAAAATGAATTCTACCCAGACTGTGCAATCCTTCATCACCAATTTGCAATAATCCAGTTCACATGCTGAAGAAAGAGGGAAGATCAGTCTTGGTGCCATTTTAATGTTATTAACTGCCAAATGTATCTCTTTGTTACTATGGACAACTATTTATTAGGCACTGTAGTGAAATCCAGTTTACTGAACAAAAGGAAATGCAAAAAGCATTGACCTAAACTTTGTTTATTTGCTGGTGGGATTCCCTGATGCAAACTGCCCCAAAGAGAAGAATCTGTTTTACAAAGACACTAAGTATTTAGTAATTCTTGCAATTCTGTCCTTTCCCCAGACTTCTGGCCTTTCTACATGGATTGGACGCCAAATGCTCTCCCTGAGCAGCCTTCCCTACTGGGCTGTAACTCTGCTGGCATGCATTTTGGTGTCCCTGGTAACAGAGTTTGTTAGTAATCCAGCAACCATAACCATCTTTCTGCCTATTTTATGCAGCATGGTGAGTAAAAACAATGGCATTTTTAGTCTGTTGTTTCCTGACAGGCTCGTGGGAATGTTTCAGGACATCAGGGTATTGGCACTCTGCTCACATGAAAAATAGCCTCGGTTCCCAAGCTACTGTTCTGTAGTCTTGGGCTTAGGAAAAATAATAAACTTGGGGAGCCAAAAGCATATTTTAGCACCAAATAATTTATTCAATACCTCTCAGACAAAGTGAAAACATAGCTCCTGCACTGAGGGATGCATAGTCCAAGTACAAGAAAAGGTGACGGTGCAATCAAGAAGATAGGTGAAGTCCACATAAAGCTTGAGATACTCTTATCAATGTTATTTTAAATGTGTTCTTCATTAGTTAGCAGTCACCCACTCACTACTTGTAACAAAAGACTGTAGTAGTTAATTTTATATCAGATTTAAATGTGTTCAAGAGGGTGATCCGGTAAGCAGAGATGTTTGTAAGGGACAGAAAAAAATCAGGAGACTGGTGACAAAGGCAGAGGAAAGAGATACAAATTTCACTCCATACTGGAATAGCAGTTGGAGAAAACCATCTTACTTATTTTCTTTTATGTAATGTGAAGCAAAATGCAGGTTGTGTTTCCCTATTATAACAATTTTATGGTATTGTCCCAAAGTACATTATGTGAACAGCTCTGAGGTAATATGAAGATATGGTCAGATGAAAATAAGTAATTATGTTTGTATGGCTTATGAGTTCAAATTTACCTCTGTTCCATGCAGAAAGAGACTCTCCTAAAGAGAAATTTAGAGCAGCAACCTACTTTTAGTAGTCTGAACTGCCATCTTAAGGCAGTTTCTCTTTTTTGACTGTAAAAGTAACCTGGAGACACTTCCCTCTCCAAAATGAAGTTAGCCTTGTGAATACCCTTCCCTTTCCCTCTGACATAAAAATAGGCCACAGCAATGTAAATGAAAATGCCAAATTTCACGACCACCAAAGGCTGCAGTGGAAGAACAATTCTTTAGACCACTGTAAAGAATATTCCATCATTACCACCCTCCTGCCATGCAAGTTTGGACCATGAACATCTAGTTTTCTTAACCACCATTCAGGAGGACTTTACATAATGGTCTCAGTATCTTCAGCAACTGAAGGAAGTAAGTTCTTCATACCAACCTGTTGTGACTTCTCTTGGATGAAGACTGAAGTGGCCATCAGTGTTAAGGCCCAGAAGACACAACACAGAATGACACAGAGAACAAGTGGGAGGAAAGACCAATAAGGCCTAATAGTAGCAATCTCCACCCTCACCCGGTGTGAAATGGATCAGGAGAAAACCCTGGAGCATGACCAGCTCCAAATTATAGCACTACTCTACTCTAAAAAACAAACAAAAGAGACTTCCATGCTTAGGTTTAGAAACTAGGGAGGTGACATTCACAGAATCTTGTTTTCTTCATGTAAAGCAGAGAGGGTCCTTTCATCCTAATTATGAACAGTGGATTTTATTGCTTAAGTGAAATTTCTCTCCTCCTCTCTTCTTCCAGTCAGAAACCCTGCTTATCAACCCTTTATACACCCTGATTCCTGTCACCATATGTATCTCATTTGCGGTGATGCTGCCAGTGGGTAATCCTCCAAATGCCATTGTCTTCAGTTATGGGCACTGCCAGATTAAAGATATGGTGAGTCTTGAGATTGGGTATATCCTCCCATGCTTAGTGCAACCTCAACACCTTGTCCCGATCATATCCAGCAGCCAATAATAATAACGATGATATTGGCACTAATATAGAGTCCTATTGATCTGCACTGCTGTTACGTGGCCGAGCTGCCAGGCTAAGAACATCTACACATCTGCTGTAGGATACGCACAATTCTCATCTTCATTTTTTCATGAATGTAACGATCTAAAAAGATATCAAAGAACAGGAGTACACAATCCTTTGCCTTGACCTGTTAAGACAAGCACAGGAGAGCATGAGAAACTAGATTATCACATAGCTCCACAGTAAGTCATGTAGTTATCAGCCTGCTATGTGTGGTATAACACCCCATTATGATTATCTGATTGAGAAGTTCAAGTGACAAACTCACCAGTTTTCCAATGAGCTGCATCAACCTCTGACTATCACTCCTGAATACTCCCACAATGTACACTCTGATACATAATACTCACTGTGCTATTTTTGGCTCTGGAAATCACTATACATAATTTATCACACTATATATAAGTCAGTATACATACACCCTACTGTCTTCTTTTTTCCATGTTAACTATTTTTGATCAAGTTGTCATTGGTTGTGCTCTGATGCATTTTGCTTTTGTAGGTGAAAGCTGGCCTGGGTGTAAATCTGATTGGCCTGGCTGTTGTCATGGTGGCAATCAACACTTGGGGAATTAGACTTTTCCAGCTGAATACTTTTCCAGAATGGGCAGCGGTCAGCAACGTCACTAGCCAAACATAATCTCCAATGAAAAAACAAACAAACAAACAAAAAAAAGAAAAAAAAGAAAAAAGTGCAAGACCAAAGTGAGTTGGGACAAAATACTAAACCTACATTGCACGTATGAAAGAAAGGAGAAAACTTGTGTATACATAGAACCAGGATCCATAGCAAACCATGAAGAAAATCCACAGGGAGGTCTTCTACAAAAGTTTTTCAGTTCTGAAAATCAGCATGAGTTAAAAGGAGAGATTAGCTTTGCTCTATTGTTACTTTCCCTGTGATACCATAACTCTGAAAAACCCCTCTCCTCCAAGCTCTCTGCCTAGGGCTTTTTCATGCCCTAGAACAATTATGTAGGACTTATAAAACAGGGGATACAGGACTCCAGTGACAGAAGGCACGTATACATACACTGGTGTACTCAGTAGTAGGATATTCAGTCCTACCATTGACTCCTACACTGAATGAAGAGTGAGTCTTATTCCCAAACCTAGAGTTTTATAAGCCTACTTCTTTTAAAGGCAAATTACTATTCTTCTTCTGAGGCGAGTCATCACTGTGTTGGAAAAAAACACCTTCCCAGCTAATGCATATGACCTGGAAAGAAATACAGCTACCAACTACCAGCTACAGCACTTCAAAGGGATAACAGAAACCACCAACCAGATAGGAAGAAGTCTCCTGGGAAGGAGAATTTTTTTTTTTCCACAGCACTAGTATAAAGTTTCCAATATTGCAGTACTTGCAATCTCTGCTTTGGAAGGAAGAGCTTCAGAAACAGAAAGTTGTGGTCAATACCTTCTTTCCTTATCATTGTACTGCAGTGGGAGCTTTTTCAGCAGGGGAAGCGGTGACCAGCAAAACCTTACCAGGCCAACAAACCCATTGCTCTCCTCTCTCTTTGGCTGCTGTTTAGATAGTTACGCAGTTACGATTCGCCTGACAGAGAAAGTACAATCTCGCCCAAGATGGCACTCAGTGCTGCTCCATGAGTAAGAAGGGAGAGGGCTGAAGTGGAGTGGTGCTGGTGTATCTCCTCATCATGTGCATTCACTTGAACATCACACCCACCTGCTCTCCAGCAGCCCAGAGAACAGGAACTTCAAATGTAGGAAACTGTGACACAGAGTGGCTAACTACCAAACCAAAAGGCCAATCTCTTTATCACCTGCAAAGTGAATGCCCTGCTTTTCTGACTGGATCCCTGTAATACTCAGTAAACCTTGTCTTGTATTATGTCCTGTTTTTAATCATTTCTTTAATGTCAATGCATTTAAGCTGTATATTAAGATGATTTGATCTCACGTAATCACACTCTTTATATGTATACTTTAATGAATTTTTAAGCTTTCCACTTATAATCTATGCTCTCTAGATGTTAGCGTGAATGCCTATTCTGCATAAATAAAACGTCAAAAAAATAAATTATTCACTACTGCATATTCTGGTGCTCTATGAGAATATAAATAGGATATATTTCACCTCATAACCCACCAAGCCCCTAGGGAAGCAGTGTTGAGACAGCAGGAGGTGTTGGTTTACTGCTTCTGTCAAAACAGAGGGATGCCACAGGCTTGTCTTGGAAATAAACAGATACAGTAAGAGGTCATAGGTTGGCAGAGGTGAAGTAAAATGGGCAAATCACAAAAGCACATCTTAGCCCTTGTACCAAAAGCAGGAGGCAGCATCCTTTAGCAAAACAATTTCTATTCATAGTACTTCCTGTAAATTTGGGTTTGAAAAACAAAGTGTTTCCGTCAGTCAATGGCTCAGTGCATCCCCATGCCCTCCTAATCCATGAAAGAAGATCTCAGCCTCATTTTTTCAACCCTTCTCACCTCCCCAGTTCCCATGTTCCCCCTGTCCTGAGCTTGCTGCTCTGCTGCACCCCAGCATACAAAACTCACGCCTGCCTCTGGGATCCAGATCCTCTGCACCACTCCGGCTTCCCTCCCTGGGTGTCTTCCTGCTCCCCAGCAAGCGGCTGCTGCTGGGCACAGCCCCCGACATGGTGCTCAAAGCAGAGGCACCCCGGTCTCCCTCCCAGCACAAGCTGCGGTCCCCCAGCAAGCTGCACCCAGCACCAAAGCCGCTGAAGCAGGAGAGAGAGGCTGCAACGCCCGTCCACCAACATGGCAACTTTCTCCAGGAACAAGCACTTCAGTGGGTGGGGGTGTCTGCAGTACCAAGGGTGCTGTCCCCATGCACAACAAGCAGGACATCTCTTTGTTCACAGACCCCAAAGTTACTTTCAATCATTCTCCCCTGCCAGAAAACTCTTTCCGGCTTGCTCTCTTCCCAAGGCTTTAGTCGCTCTGCGCCTTTTACTGTGCACTCATCTTCTAATCCTTTTCACTTCACGCTTCATCCACCACCATCTTCAAATTCCCTAGATGCTCAGCAACAAATCACTCTCCACCCTCCTAATACTTATTTCTCGGCTCGGCTCAGCTCCCATCAGGCCTTGCTATCCCACACCTTTCCCAGGGGATATGAACATGGGATATTCTCATTTGCAAGAGAGACAAGCAACTGGCATGCCAATCAGCTTTAGGGAGATCTGGGATTACTCACAAATCAGAGTGGCCACCAACACTCTTCAGTAATAACACCAATAGCACCAGGAAAATGGAAATTACTTGGTGCTGTGTTGCACATCTCAAGCAATATTTCTTCAGAAACATTTCCATGAGTCTCTGGCATAGTTTGTGTCTCACAAGACTGGTGAAGAGAAATTTGGAGTCGACTCAGGCAAGGAGTTTCCCCTGCAGCCTTCACTTCTGTATCTGTGCTCTCAGGACACTTCCATGTCCACAGCTGCTGGCACTAGTCACTGCCACGTCCCACCAGGCATTTGCAGGAAGGCACTGTGCTGTACTGGCCCTTTTTCCATACCAGATCAGTCGGTGCATGCACCACAGCCAGATTCTGCCCTTAGATGTACATGTATGATTCCTTTCATTTCACTGAAGAGATAAGAAAGTTCATGAGAAAGCATGTAGTGCCAGAATCTGAATAACACAAAGGAAAACAGCAGTACCCATTGCTGTCTTAGGGTTGGGCAAGCTGCACAGCTCAGTGTGACAGCAACGGGTGCTGATTGCTGCTTTTTTTTTTTAATTAAAATAAATGGCAAGTGGACAAAGAAGTGGGAAATTTTCACTGGTAATTTACAGCATAATGCCACTCAACTTCAGATTTGTGTCTACCAATAACCGAAGCTGAAGCCTTTTCTTCAGAAGGGAGATAAGCCTTATTTCAAATTAACTGATTTCCAAATGCTTTCAACATTCAACAGATACATCAAGTCCTAAAAACAAAAGTTCTGCTTTCAGCCCATAATTTAAAATTCCTATCCAAAACGTATAATCACATTAACTACTAGCAGTATACTACTTTATCTTACAGTTTTATATTACCTTTTACTAGAATCCTATTATGGCTACATATATATTTTTTTTTCACAGTGGTATAAAACCTGAACAATTTCACTGAAGTAAACTGAGGTGATTTATACTAAGCAATTCTTCATTCTGTAGCTGATGATAGAGTAATGTTTTATTTCTCAGGAAAAAAAGCAGAGCATGATAGCTGTACTTAATACTTGTACACAGGTTGTTCAATTCTCTCTGGTTTGCAGAAAATGTGAATAATAGAATTTAAATTCTATTATTCCCTTATTTTTTTTTTTCATACATTGTAAAATTTCATACATTTCATACATACAAGTATCATAGTACTCGGGTTGCATCTTTGAACCCAAACGTGCAGTTGGCAGAGAAGAGCTCTAATCTCTGAGGAAAGGTTGCAGAATCCCTGTTTTCACACAGAAAACCAACAGTATGTTCCACTCCAGTATTTGGACTCACAGGGTAGGAAAGTTACTAGTGAAGTTATGGTTTGAGTCGGTGATTTACTGGAATGGGGTATTTTCCAGTGTTTTCCAGATGTATTAAAGACTAAAGCCAGAATCGACTTTGGCAGGAAGAAAGTAAATTTGACCGTCCGTGATTAACATATGTTTCAGGTGAAAAAGCAAATAACCTCCACAGCTATTTTATCTCAGTACAAATTCAATAAAAATGACCTTGGCTTGGGACTTCGTAAAGTAAAGGTTAGCATATGCCACCGAGAAGTCTAACAAATAGAACTAAGTATCTCTTTCTTGTTCCTCTGAGGCAAAACCAGAACAAGCTGTACAGGAAATTTCTCTATGGATTTTACCAGTAACATATGCACTCCGATATCCACAATCGCTTCCTAATATTCAAAATAATTCTGCATCACATACAACGGATATTGATTTTTACATACAAATACCAATTCACAATTATCTTTCTGCAAACACAGATATAATCTAGGTTTATGAAACCCACTCCTTATTCATTTTGAAAATTCCAATTTCTTCCTTTGCAACATTTCAATTTCACCTGTAATCTAAGGGCCACCTGTAATCTGGGCCAACAGTAGTCTGGGCCCTTCAAAGCACATTTCCAGATGCTCAGCATGTATAACAAATCTCTCCAAGAAAGCATGCACAGAGGAGTCATAACAGCTGGTGGTACACACAGCTGCCAGCACCACAGGACAAAGGCGAACCACGAAGGAGAACCACAGTGGAAAAATTCTGCTTTCAGAAAGGCAATAAATTTTTTGAGTGATACCACAAGTCCTCACAGCATCACCACTGAGAAATGTCCTGTGCTGCCAGATCACCACTACGTTACTTTACTCATCAGAAATCGCTGTGAAGAGTGATACTCTACATTAACAGGAGTCACGTGTCTTTACCTGAATTCATAATAAAAGTTTCTGACGTAGATGATGCTACCTAATGTAAAAACATAAAGAAAAAGAGTTGGCTTCATTAAACTTTTCCCTGTCCTTGAGTAATTCCTCTGCAGTATAACCCATTTTTACAGAAGGCAGATGGAGGTACTAGTGATTTAACTGACTCGGATGGGGTTAGGAAAGCCAATGCCAGGGCCCTGAGTGCCTCAATGGCCCTGGCCAGCCTTACCTAGGAGGCCTATAGAGGCCCTTCTTGTTACAAAATCAGGACTCAAGCGCCTCTATAGGCACACCAGCTGCAAAAGGAAATCTAAAGAAGTGCTGAGGGAACTGGCCGATGTCATTGTGAGGCCATTCTCTATTGTCTTTGAAAGGCTCTAGTGATCCAGGGAGGCTCCTGAGGACTGGAAGAAAGCAAATGTCACTCCTATCTTCAAGAAGGAAGATTTGGAGAACTACAGGCTGGTCAGCCACACATCAATCCTTGGGAAGGTGATGGAGCAAATCCTCCTGGAAGCTGTTTCCAAACATACAAAGGACAAGGAAGTGATTGGGAGTAATCAGCATGAATTAATGAAGGGGAAATGATGCCTGACCAGCCTGGCACTTGTACAACAAAATGACTAGCTTGGTGGATGAGGGGAGAGCAATGTATATTGTTTGGCAAGGCTTTTGACATGGCCTTCCACAACAACCTCACAGACAAATTGAGGAAGCATGGCCTAGATAAGTGAATGGTAAGGCGGATCGAAAACTGGCTGAAGTGCTGGGCTTAAAGGCTGTCGTCAGCACCGCAAAGTCCAGCTGGAGGCCAGTGTCTAGTGGTGTACCCCAGAGGAAAATCCTGGGGCCATTATTGCATTATTGAACACTGGCATATTTATTAATCACCTGGACAATAGCACAGAGTGCACCCTTGGCAAGTTTGTAGACAATACGAAACTGGGAGGAGTGGTTGATGCACAAAATGGCTGTGCTGTCACTCAGAAGGACCTTCACAGGCCAGAGAAATGGATCGACACGAATCTCATGAAGTTCAAAAAAGGGACATGCAAAGTCCTGCATTTGGGGAGGAAAAATCCCACACACCAGTACAAGCTGGAGCCAACTAGCTGGAAAGCAGCTTTGTAGAAAAGGATCTGGGGGTCCTGGTAGACAAGTTGAATACGAGTCAGCAATGTGCCCTTGAGGCAAAGGCAGCCAACAGCACCCTGAGCTGCATTAGGCAGAGCAACCTCCACAGGTTGAGGGAGGAGGTGATCCTTCTCCTCTTCTTAGCACTGGTGAAACACATCTGAACTGCTATGTCCAGTTCTGGGCTCCCCAGTACAAGAGTCACATGGGCATACTGGAGCGAGTCCTACCCAAGCGCCACAAAGATCAAGGGATGGTACACACATCATGAGACAAGGGGATGTGGTTGCGTGACATAAAACTGAGCATTCATGTTAGTGAAGTTCCATGACTAAATTCACTGTCTTTATTTGAGCTCTGGTGCCCATTAAGCTAATAATTAGCTTTTCTATCTGGCATTTCATATATTTTCAGTATTAACTCTTTACTGTATTCAGTGGAAGATGATCTACAAGAGTATTAGGGCAGCATTTTCCATCACAAGATAACAGTCTCAATCCACAGTAAATATTTTAGAAGTCTGTTAGTGACTCATGTATTCCTTTCCTCCCCTTTTGCCTCAAAACTTCAGCTCCTAGGACATGTCTCAAAAGAATCAATACATGAAAATGGATACAACTGCATTTATCTTAAGAGCTTTTACCAAAGGAAGGAAGACTGTATATTTTAGCTGGCACTTCCAGCTATCCACATAGGCATTTTGAACGTGCAGAAACTCACAGTACCCACGTTAAGTGGGAAACTTGCTCCTAGGTATCTTGAAGGTGCATTCATCCTGTGTGACCTGCTATGACACCATTGCATCCAAAGTCCCTGAGCTGTCAGATGCAAGATGTGCATCAAGCAGTCATTATCCCCGTGGACTTTCTGCCCTCTGAAAAATAAGGTTAACCTTTGGTATCATCTAGGATAGCCTCAGGCTGAATCAGTTAGGCAAAGTGTGTTATACAGTTGTTGCAAAGTCAACAAGAACGGTGTTATGTTATCTAGCTCTCCAGCTTACTGTGTGGGACAAAAAAGACAGCTCGAGCTAAAATGGAACATGTTGCAAACTGTGAAACACTTAAGAAGTCCTGTCTTTAATATTAATGAGCATATATTGTTTCTACAGCACTACAGCTGTGGCTGGTTCACTTCATAATCTGATAGGAAAAAACATATCCTAACATCTACTTGGAATGCTCAGCTAAAGTTTCAGCTCCAAATTACACTTTTAGAGTAACACAGGCCTGTTTGGCAACAAATACAGAGATTTTGAATATTATTTCCCTTCTCATCTCTGTGTAAAGAAAGGGAAGAACATAAAGCATGTTTGAGGAAAGAAATAATCCAATTTTAAACACTAACATAATTTTATATGACAAGCAAAGAAATATGAATGGGTTAGAGCCAGCATTTTTCAATACTCTGCTCAAGAATAGGAAAGAAAGAACAGCAGGAAAAAAAAAAAAAAACAAACCAAAACAAAGGGAAGCTGGAAGAAACTAAGTTAATCACATTCATGAAAGCATTAAAACAGCTGTGCAGTGTGCTGTTTCACTCTATGGAAAAGTTTTTGTGTGTGGAAGACAGTTCCTTCAGTCTGGTCTGAAGTCTGTGAAAGCCAATGGAAACCCATTTCAAAGACCAGAGCATAGACTCCTACTTCAGTAATAGCTAAACATGGCTGTACTTTATTTGTGAACTCCCTTCACAAATACATTCTTGGCATCTTCAACACATATCGCTACCATAAGGTTTCTGGCAACTAATGTTAGGTGGTCAAAACTATTTCTCCCCATTTGGTTTTTTGGAGTATTTACTACAGGAAGAGTTGGTAGTATAGCTACTAAGATTGTCTGACTTGAGGTGGCTTTTAAACTTGCCAAATATTTTTTAGCGAAGACTGAAAGCTTTTACGTCAGCCACACATTTCAGGGCAGATGGTGAAAGGAAGGATGGAAAATTGCAGGTGAAGTATTTCTCGTGTGTGTATATACATATATATATTCACATATATATATCTACTTTAAGAAGGAGAATCTTTAGATGAGAAATACTTTCCTCAATTGCAGGACTGCATTGTGGAAGAACTCTGACATCACCAAACTTTGGAAAAGGAAGCTAAAGTTTGGCATAAGGTAAACTGTAAATGTGTCTTTGCTGATTCAGTGAGAACTGAGCTTGGAATCCACACAAATACATCCAAGGTAAAGGCTTTGGGGTACAGGGTGAAAATTACAGCCGGTACATGGCGAGTCCTGCACTTAAAAACTTTCATACTGTGTTTACCTCAAACAGCGCAGTCCAATGGGTCTACAGAACAAAGTAATTAGTGCCCAAAGCTTGGGATATTTTCCCTCTGAATGTCTCTAGGCCTGTCTCATGGACTAAATACCCATTAGAGATCAAAGCACATCTGGTTTAGTCTCTTCTGAAAGGAATCCAGTCCACATGCTCTACAGTTTTCCCATGATGAAAAAGAAAACATGGTAAAAGGACAATTCACTTTGAAGGCACAATCCTTATCCTAACTAAAACACTAATGGAGAAGCACTCTAGGTATGCTTTAATCAAGAGCCTGAAGGAGTGGAGGAGGTCATTCTCTGCATTTGTTCCTCCTACTTGTCCGTAGCGGTCCATCACCAGGCATTTTTAATAAAAGCAAGGAGAATATCTTTCTGGTACTTTTCTTTGTCCTTCACATCCTGCAAAAGACTGTCAAGGGGACTCAGTGATTTAAGCCACCTTACAGAGTTGATAGGACTCTTCTATTTTACAGGGGAAAAAAAAATTATTTGCTAGATTGTTGAAATAATAAAACTTACATCTATTCAAACTACTGCAACATTTTCTTCAGAATTTACAACAGAATTTGTGCAAAACTATGGTTTCCAAATGTAGACTTTGCTTTCCATTCAAACAGAAGAGGACAGTGCTACAATACGATATGTATTTTCTCGCACACCATGGCTTTTAGTGGCAGCAATGGGTGAAGAGAGGCATACGAGACAAATAAGGGGGACAGCAGATAAACGGTTCTAATCCTAAGAAAATACAGGGTAGACAACTGAACCAAATGCAAAGGCAATGGGATGAGATCATGCACAGGAATGAGGAATTAATGGCAATACCAAGCATATTTGATAGAAATACTGAGCTCTAGTCCTTGTTCCACACCAAAAGTCAGTAAAAAAAGCTTACTTAGAACAACTAGATGAACTGGACCATTAAGTACAGAGAGTGAATGGTTTGGATTCACAATGTAATGGCTGACCGCTATGTGCCCTGATTACCACTTACTGAAGACAACTCCTCTCTCCCATCCTCCCCATCACTCCAGAGACATCCTCGAGCAACCAAGCAGAAAGGAAAGAGGAGGAAGAGGCAATAAAGAAGAAACAATGAATTTGAAACGTAGGTTAAAGCTGATGGCCTTTTACACTTTTTGAAATCAGCCATGTTTTTGCAAAGTCTACACTGCTGGAAGTGATCATTTTACATAACGGAAAAAGCAGGAGCTCCCCCCTTCTCCCCAGGTTCACAGTTTGACAAATGAACTTTCCCATCTCCAATAATGCAATGCAGATCTTAAGGCCAGTGAAGTACTGCTGCTCATAACAAATGACAAGAAACCCTGAAAGTTACTTCTTGATGCATTTAATTTCTTTTGCGATGTTCTAAGAACTAGGGTATTACAAAGTGTGAGGTACGCATAGTAACAGGACTAACAGGACTCCAGTTGCATCAGATAAAAATGGGTTACAAAATATTAGGAAAAGCAATAACGAAAAATACAAACGATCTTATGCAGTCACGTATCAGCTGCAAATCCAAATTCTGAAACCCTTGAAAATCAGTCCCAGGAAAAGTTCACGCCTGCTCTTTCAAAAGAAGGACATTCCAGTTCTAGGAGACTAAAGTGGAGGAACCTCCCATGCCAACCCTCTACTTGATTTTTGTTGCCTGAAAGGTAAACTGCATCCTTGATGCATGCACAGAGGTGACCTGGGTAACATTGCTCTCTTAGGACTTGTCGCTGGGAGGTTTCTTCTTAGCTTCCACGTCCTTCTTAAAATCTTCAAGCTTCTTTGCAATGTTAGGAATCTTTAAAGACAAAACCAAAAAACAAACAAAAACCACACAAATTAACAAAAAATCCTGAGCTACATGAGCCTCAGCATGAAAGACAATACCATAAACACACTAAGAAATTCTATGAAATTTAAACTGGTTTCTAAGAGGTACTTGCTTCCATGATCTGTTACCTTGCACAGAGGTTAAAAACAAAGCAACATCAAGCAAACAGCAGATGAAAGCACCTCACACGAGGCTTCAGGAAATATTTTAGATTATTAAGACTAAAGGTCAGCCAGTGATGATGGGAGGAGGAAGGAAAAAAGATCACTTTACAGGAAATTTAGTAAGACCAGTCTGGCTTCCTCACTGAAAGAGGACAAACTACCAAGAATAAGCCAATTTAAACACTGATGCACAGACTTTAATAATGACTTTCGGAGGGGAAATTAGATTGCACTATACTGGTCACAAACCAAGAGAAAAGAGATGTTCAAGAGCAGCAAATATGTTCTTGAGAAATTTATGCAGAAATACTTCTCCTGGTCCATCTTGTGGGAACCAAAATTCCCCACTGGGGAATTCTACTGCATTGCAAATTGGCAACCTTTTGCAGCTTCACACTTGAATGAAAATTCAATTTACTGCTTGTGAACTTCAAAACTTCAGCTTTCTCTTGTAAATAAAAGCATTTTGATAAAGTAATCCAACAGTAAATTTTGACAACTTTAACAAAAAAAGCAATAACTTTTAAGGGCAAGGAATAGACTACCTCATGACTCTAGCTAAAACTGGGAATTGACAACATAGGATTTTACAAGCTAACTGATTAAAATTAAAGTAAAGCAAAGTTCCCACTGATAGTTGTGAAAAAAGTCATGGACTTTTACTTCATATGTAAGCTGATCACAGAGCAGAAGTTAATCCAAACAGACTGCAGTTCTCTCATTGGATGGTTTGAGGCTGACAGTACATGCAATATCGTAAATTGCTCTCTTCCCTTCCCTTTCAGAGTTAAGCTCCGTTTGAGAAAGCAAAATTAAGAGCCCAGACTGTAACATGCCTGACTTATAAGCTAAACCAAGAGAAGTCCACTGCTGTCAGCAGAACCCTCCCTGTGCTTATAACTAAGCACAAGTGTGTACAGCTGCAGAATTAGGACCTCATTATGACAAGTTTATCTTAGATGTCATTTAAAACAAATCACCTTCAATACCAGCAACAAAATTAGCATGTTCATCCTGCAAGTCAGTGTTACATGCCAGGGAATCATTTCCTGCAAATCAAAAGCCTAAGTCCCCCTCTTGTGGCAATACTTTTACTAGTGCTGCCAGAAAAGCACTATACCATACTTACAATACATATTGATACACCCAAATATGTTCTTATGACTACATTTTCATAACTTTGTAAGACCTATATTGGAAAGAAACGCCAGCCTTTTATCAGTACTCTTACTGGAGGTGACCGGACAGGAAGGATCACAAAAGTCTGCCCATGAGCAAGGAGCAAAAAATAAGAATTCTGGTAGCAAGATAACTTCAATACTGAAGATGAGAGGAAAGCAAAAACATAAATGTAATCAGAGATGACATTTTGAAAATGTCAAAACAACTTTAAAAAAAAACAAACCAAACCACACCTTTTTTTTTAAACTATGCTAATATAGATTGCATAAGAAAGGAAAAAATAAAGTATGTTAAATTTCATCAACTCCTCTAGCCTGTAAACAGCTAAGTGGTATTGCTCTTACAAGGGATTCTGATGACTCTGCAGAAATTAAAAGCTTGTATTGAAGACTCAACTATAAATCTTCTTCTGCTCTAACTCTCACAGTGAAAATTCTCAGTTCACTGTGAGAGCTGAGGAAAGAAAGTTCACTTTCTCTCTTTTCTCACTGTGAGATAAGCAGGAAAAAAAGATTGCAGGTGGATATACTGTTTGAAGCAGGACCAGGTGCTGAATTCTCCCAAACAGCTGGCAAAACTTATTTTCATTACTAGTACAGAGGACAGAAATTCCAGATGCTCTGAAGGATTCTTAAGTAACTAACAGGTGTACTGAGTGGAGAACACTGTGACAGGCTATCAGAGTCAGGAAACCAGTATTTTAATGTTGGTACAATCCATGAGCAGCTGCTAGACCTTTTCTGTTTCTTCTCTCCATCTATGTAGATGCCTGGTTACAATACCTATGCTCTAGGGCCCCAACATCAGTTAAGGCTCTCAGCATTACTCTGTGACAGACAAGATATCAAAGAGGTAGATGTTTTGGTTCCGTTTACATTTGAGTTCATCTGTAACTAAAGTCAATATGATCTGCATTCTGTTCAAATACAATAAACCATCAAAATAAAGACCGATTCAATTCCAATTGAGGGCAAACAGCCTTATATTTCCAGTTCAGAATAGGTTAAACTCTGAGAATACAAGGATACTCACATCATAGTTCTGAGCCAGATACATCCCAACCACATTGCCAAGAGTAAAACCAAGCTAAAAAGGAAGAAAGGGAGAAAAGAATAGTTAACATCCTTCCATCAAAAGCATGCTGGTTAACATAGGAAAAAAAAAAGTAATATTGCAAGTCATATGAAGACTAAAGAGTTTCAGTTCCCCTCCTACTTAATTTCTCACCTTTCCTCCAGAGAGAGGTGCAATTTTTCCCAAATTCCTCACCAGAAAAACCATACCATCATTTCCAAAATACAGCACAGTTGTGTTTTCAATACACATCTCCAAGACCATTCGGATCAGACTATGATCACCTCTGCCTGCAAAATTCTTTGCACACCCACAAAGGTAGTAACTCCTTTAAAAACGGGGGAGAAAGCAGCAGGGACCTACATACCACTGGGCTCTAGGTCCATGCCTCAAAAGCCTAAAGCAACACCTCACTAAAACAATGCTCAATGCTGGGGAGGGACACATGCATGCAAAGACATAACAGAGTAATACACAGTAACAAAAAGGTTCACAAGCTTGAAAGTCAGAACAGAGGCTCTGACTGCAAAAAGATCCCAGTCTCACCTTAAAAGGTTTAAGAATAGAGCTCCCCCATCAACTTAAACTGATGTAAAACTGCTGCATCTCTGCTGCAACGGCTAACAATCATGCACCTTCCAGAACCCTTCACCGCCAAGAGATTAGTTTTCAGCCAAATCCACTCTGATCTAGGGTCTCCTCTAAGGCAGGAAAGCACTGTTGGTTGGAAGTCAGGCATAACCTCTTTTGACAGCTGTGCAAACTCGTAGTTTCTGAAGGGTGTCTGTGAAACTGCACCCTGGAAGGAGAACATGAGCAAAATGGAAGCATAGATCCTGGCCTGGTCCCTATCTGTCAGCTGAGGAAGATCCTCAAGTATAACAACGCTTTGAGAGGGAAAGAAATTCCTCTCTTCAAAGAAAGGTGATGAGATTTTCATTCAGCAGCTTCCCAAGGTCCTAGATTTTATTTTTATTGTTATGTTTCATAGTAAGTACATCCTATACTATCAAAGCTCATTTGACTATTTTGGAAGAGGAGACATCTAATACTGTGCCTTCATTCATTGTCAGTAGATAAATCACTCTATATGGCAGCTGAGGCCAGTTCTATTTAAGAAAATTGTTATTGCTCATGGTCACTGCTGTCCAAATAAGAATATTTTAAGAAAAATAAAACCACTGTCCACAGGAACAACTTTGCCATCACATACTGACTAGACATCTTTTCCATGCCCAAGGCAGGACACAGTGCAGCTCATCTTTTCAGTGACTCAAGACTCCATACACATCACTGGTGAAAAGTGTTCATGGCTGAAATGGTTGAAAACTGCCACGTGAACCATGACTGCAAGTTACTCCAGTATTTTCTTAAACAGATTTTTGGTCTTATTCTTTGTTTATTATTACTTTTCAAGGAGCATGAAAAAGTAGAGTTCTTTTTGTGTGTACTGTACTGGTCATCATTGGCTGTTGTGATTTTAATTACCAGGTTAAAGTAGTATTCCAGGAGATATTAACAAATATTGCACTGATGTAAATCAGACTTGCGATTCCTCTTAATGCAGAGCATCATTCTAGCAGAGGAGAATTTCCTGTACCTTTAGCACTGTCTGAGAACTCACTTGAAAACACGAACCAGGTCCTTGTTTATTAGCAGTTTTCTAGGCTTTCACCATAGAACATTTCCAAAGATGGAAAAACTATCATACTCTGCTGTGTAATAAACCTTATTTGGTACAGATAGTATTGAGATCAGTACTCCCTTTAAGTGTTCTCCTTTACTGAAAAGTCTAGCACTGCATTCAAGAGCAATCCACCCAGTTACATTTATTTTTATAGTTGACAATTCAAGTAGAGGGGGAAAATTCACTATTTAGAGTTCAATTATGTAGAAAGCAAAACATATAGCCAATTAAAATGTGCATTTTAACTAAGGACAACAGGGCTGATGAGAGTTCAGGGTCTTCCAACTTCTACCCAGCATTTCTAGTTGCATTTTAAACAAACGTTTATTTAATGCTTAACTCTGCATAACAAAAATACAAGGTTTGCAAGATTATCCCTTTATCTCCCTGCTACAGCACTAACAAGGGGAGAGCAAGAGTCAAACAGTCAGTCTACACCCAAAGAGGGAAGAAACCCAGAATTAGTGTATCTTTTTTCTAACTTTCAGGCGCTAATCAAGAAGTCATAATTAATAAGAGGTTTTTATCTAGCAACAAAAAACACAAGCAGCAAGCAGTAGAGCTGATAAACAGAAACTTTGACAGTGGTTATGCATACTGACCCTTACTGACTGTTTTCAGCAGAGCGGAGCGAGACTATAAACAGCTACAGAAATTACTGAGGCTTTCATACTTGTTATTACAAAGCTGAGATAAGAACTAGGCCTTATTTATTCATTTCATAAAAACATACAAGACTCTTCCAACTTAGAATAGGCCATTTCTTCTTGCTCTGTATCAACATATTGTATGAAACTTACTAGCCAGCTAAATTACTCTTCCCCCAACAAAAGACGAAAAAATATCACTTATTGTTTGCACTTACTGGGACATACCTGAACACAACTAAAACCCTAAAGTATGCCTCACACCACTGGAATGAAAAACAGGAGGCCGTTTCCATGCTTTGCTACAGCAGAAACCAGCATCTTTTTGGTCAGGTAATTTATTTCCACGTTTGGCACTAGAAATACCGGCATTGATTAAGTATTTAATGAAGACTAGCCAGGCATCTAACTTCAGACACCCAGAAGAGTTTAGGGGAACATACAGAAAGGAAAATTAAAATGAGAAAAGCATAAAAACATTTAGTCTATTAATTCTGCTGTTCTTAAGGGGATTTAATGAAAGGCTGTAATGAAACGTGATCCCTTGCCTTAACTTCTATATATAAAATCCCCATCTCCAGCGATAAGTTTTTAAAGGCGAGCAAAATGGCAAGGACTGAAAACCCTTGCTCTCATAAAAGGAGGGAGGTACATATGCTATTACAAAGAAATTTGAGCAGGAGGAGGGCATCACCGTGAGCAAGCAAAATCTGCTGAATCTCTAAGGCAAATTAAGGGCACGACTTGGAGAAAAAACAAGGCAGGAACTTCGAGTTTTCAGAGCAGTATGAAGGCACCGCTTTGCGGGGAGCAGGGACAAACCCGGCGGCACACGGCGGGTACCGAAAAGCGGGGCGAGGCGACTCAAAGGGCCAGGGCGGGTCTGAAGGAGCCGGAGAAGGGAAACCGCCCGAAGCCGCACGCACAAGGATGCTGCGCTGCCGGGGAGCCACAACTGGGCGCAGTCGCCCCGTGTAAGCAGTCCCACGGCCACGGGGGCGAATCATGCCACGGAGCAGGAGCACCCAAGGCGCGCAGCGGCGAGCGCGGGGCTGAGGGGAGGCCGCCGCCCGCCCCTCGGGCAGGGGCAGGCCGCCCGCCGGGCCTCCCCGGAGCCGCCCGCGGGGCGCGGGTGCGGGCGGTGACCGCACACAGCGACTTTCCTGCCCTCGCCGAGGAGCGGCCCCGCCGCCCCCGCCCGCCTCGCTCCGCCCCGCCGCGAAATGGCGGCGCCGCCGCCCCGCGGAGCCTTACCAAGAACTGCAGCATGGCGCCCGCCTGCCTGCTTCCCTGCCTGCCTGCCTGCCCGCCTGCCGGGGAAGTCAGGCGGGCGGCGGAGGCTCCTCTTCCGGGTGCCGGCCCGCCCTCACGGCCGCCGCGGGGAGGGGTGCGCCCAGCGCCGCCCGCCCGCGCCCCTTGGGCGGCCCCGCGGCCTCTGCCCCACCAAGCCCTGGGCCTGGGAGCCCCCGGGGGGCGGCGCCTGGGGCGGCCGGTCCCTGCCGCTTTTTGGGATAAGGAACGGCGCAAGGAGGGCAGCGAGCCGTCTGTTAAGGAGTCCCTCCCGCTGCACAGGGAGGCGTCTGGTGCGGGCATCGAGCCTGCGTTCCCGAGGGGCTGCACGGGGGCTGCCGAGCAGTTAAATGGAGTCCGAGTTTTTACACGACGGGTGATTTCAAGGTGGGGTCTTGAAGGAAAGGTCAGGGGAACCAGGCACCTGCATGCAGGCGAAATCCTGTATGATTTGTGTGTCCTCTGCCTCAGTGCTTGGGAAATCTCAGCCTCCCATGCCAGAGAAGGCTGAAAGAAAGGTTTTCTTTGTTTCTTTTTTTTCTCCTTCCCTCCTCAGCACTTGCTAGACCACATCCAGGATAGCCATGGCCAGGTTTGGGGCCCCAGTGTAGGAAAGACTTGGACAAGCTGGAACAAGCTCAGCAGAGGGCCCTGGAGCTGATCAGGGCTGGAGACCTCCCTGTGAGGAGAGGCTGAAGGAGCGGGACTTGTTCAGCCTTGCGGGGGGACCTAACAGCAACACCCCAGGGCCTACGAGAGGGGTACTGGTCAGGTGGAGCCATGCTCTTCATAGTTGTGCACAATGGGAAGAGGAGGGACAGGAGGGACAAGATGAAACGAGAGGACTGGGCTGGGTCTAAGGACAGACTGTTTCGTCACTTACGAAAGGGAGGCAGGCAGTTGGCCCAGATTGCCCAGAGAGGTCGTGTCATCTCCATCTTTGGAGGTTTTCAAGACCCAGCCGGGTTAAACCCTGAGCAGCCTGCTCTAAGCTTGGAGCTGACCATGCCCTGAGTAGGAGGTTGGACTACAGACTTCCCGACGCCCCCTCCCACCTGAGTCATCCTATGATCCCACAACAGCTTTCAAAAAACCTGTGTTCCCTTTTTTTTTTTTTTTTTTTTACTAGCACAGTTAGAAAATGAAGAGTAGTTGTTCTTTGTGAAACACTCTGGTTTTAGTTTCTTTTAATGGCTACACTTAATTAATTGAGATTTAGGCAGTAATATCAGTGAGGGAGATTTCTCCTGCTGAAGGTCAGTAAGAGATTGGAGACTTTATTGCAATGTATTACAAATCTCTTTTTCACTACCATTTCAGATTGAAAAAACCCCAAAAAACAAAAAACAAAACAAAACCAAAACATGTGGCTGTTGTAGAACTATTAGGCAACTTTACCCTGAAACCAGGTTAGCTCAAACTAAGCCTCTGTTCCCAGAAAGCTCAAATGCTCCATCTAATAGAAAACATGTAGCTTCCTGCCTTTCTGGGGCAGGTACCTTGGTGAGGTAAAGAAGTATCGTCCACCCATTTTAGGAAAGGAAGCACAGAAAGATACTAAATAACTTCTTTTTTGGTCCTGGTGATACTGTAGTGAGGAGCTGGACTTGAGACAATGTTCTCCTGAATTTCAGGCTATCCCAAAGCTGCTGTATTGTGCTTCCCTCCCTGAGCCAGAGCTGACATCTGTAAATGGCATGCAGAAGTTTGGATGGATGTGGCACAAGATCCAGGACTGGGATTCCTTGCCTTCTGGAATGGCGCTCCCAGGAATCTTGGAAATGAGCTTGGTTCTGGAAACAGGAACAAATCACCTGGTAATAACTATTTTCCTAATGCTGAGGCCTTCTACACGTGTGCAGGATTAGAGCGATGAGATAATATTACAGACTCCAGCCTAAGCACGTGTCAGAAATCAGGAGGAAAGAAGGCTTTTAGTAATAATAATGCCTCCACAGTATCACCACAGGGAGACAAGGCTTTTCCTGTTTTCTGCTCATTAAAAATGTTGTTATCATGCTCAGACTATAATGGGTACAACATCTGTTAGACAGTCTTGGCTCAACAGTACTGTACACAGTTGTTTTCCTACATGCCATGAATTTCCTCTGTAACATTTAACGGGCAGCCAAAAATCATTTTTTCCTTTAAAGTAAATCCCTTCCATTTACATCATCCAACGCTGAATCATTGTGAGTTCGAGACTGCAGAGGGTGGGTATGGTGGATGGCATATGTTATTGGAAGGAAGAGCTTAGTCTGACAGCTATAAATGCAACTATCATGCTTTTATAGCTGAAGGAATAAATAAAGAAACAACCCTTCTTTTTGTGAGCTCCCCCAAATATGCCTTCACCTCAGACCAGAGAGTCTCATAAGCAGGCAGCACTTATTCCAGCCTGGGCATTGGCTGTAACTTGGCTGGAGTGCATTTATTTGATCTTGAAGAAGAGAAAGAGTCAGGAAGAGGCACACAAGACTCCCTGTCTCCAACACCACTGATTCTGTTCTGGGCAACGTTCAGGGGATGGAAGGAGTCCATTGTGCTACATGGCACCAGTTTTGTTTTGCCTGCTTGGGGATGGGTCAGTTACATGGCCTGCTTTTCATTTGCTTTGCTTTTTTCATTCCCTGCTTGTCCTGCCAGAGGATGATACAAGTCATAATCCTTCTCAGACCAGGGGCTCAAGGCTGTCTGGGTCTTCTTTAAGGTAGCTCTTGCAGCTTCTTTTGTAGCTACCAGCTGTTACCATAGAGATTGGTAACAGCGTGTGGAGAATAAGGATGGGATGAGGAGCAGCAGCCCAAACGGGAGTGCACTGGGCTTGTGTGATACTGGGCTTGTGTGATACTGAGCTGGCTGCACTCAGCTGACTACCCCAGGAAAACGTGGGCTCAGTGAGACTGACAACTGATTTACAGCATCTTTGCTTTAGCTCCCTCCCCCTTGCCATCATACACACATGTTTGAGGAAATGGAGTCTTTTGTGTGGGAAAACAACAGATCTGAATCCAGAAGTGTGAATACCTGCAGTGTAAAGAAGAATGTAAAAGTCATGGAGCACCAGTGAGATCCCAGGAGCTACTGCATGTATTCAGTCAAAACCAAAGCTGAAATGCTGAATGTCAAGTACAGGGAGTTCTTCAGTCACCTGCAGATGAGACATACAGATAGTCTGATAGTTTTGAACAATAAGTATGCCCAGGCAAGTTGTAAAGGCCACAGTAATACCCATACATGTAATGAACAACAGTTTTTGAAAACAGATTGTCCCTTGTAACTAAGAATCTTGAAGAGTAAGCTACTTAAAATGAGTAAGGTTGGAAAACTCATCTTTCTAACTGAGGTAGGCACAAAAAAGGTATAATTTTTAATATATTTGCTGCTGGTGAAGACTGTCTCAATGTTATCTACTTTACTCAGGTGCTCTACAGATATAGTCAAGCCCGTGAGGTATGCAGAAAGCTTGTTTGTCAGGAAGTACTGGCTATTCTACATTCTTCTCAATTGCTAAATCATATTTGAAAATGCATTCATGTTGTTTTAATATTGGTTTTAACATGCATGTGCAGGTACATATATACTCCACTCTATGGAAAGTGAGAATCCCTTTCTTAAAGAATAATATTTAATTTACCCTGGTTTTTACAATAAGTTTGCTGGTGTATGAACATACCAGGACAAGACAGTTTTGTATGTTAGGCCCAGTAGAAAAAGAAGGGTGTGCATAACATTATATTATGAGAAATGCTAACAAAGAAGAGCTTGTACTCTTATACCCACATAAATCTATGGGCCCGGACAGAATCCACCCCAGGGTGTTAAGTGGCTGAGATTGTTGCAGAGCCACTGTCTATAATATTTGAAAAGTCATGGAGATCAGGGGATATCCCTGATGACTGGGAGAGGGCAAATGTCATACCCATCTACAAGAAGGGCCCAAAAGAGGGCCCAGGAAACTACAGACCCATTAGTCTTACTTCAGTCCCTGGGAAAGTAATGGAACAAGTCCTTCTAGAAAATATTACAAACCAAATGAAGCAGGTGATTGGGAAAAGCCAGCATGGATTTACCAAAGGCACATTATGCCTGACAAACCTGATCATCTTCTACAACAAAATAACATTTTCTGTCAACACGGGGAGAGCAGTGGATGTTGTTTACTGGGACTTCAGCAAAGCATTTGACACTGTTTCCCACAGCCTTCTCCTGGGCAAACTGATAAGATACAGACTGGATGGGTAGTCTGTGAGATGGGCAGGAAATTGGCTCACAGGCCTCACTCAGAGGGTGGTGATCATCAATGGTTTTTGCAGGAAAGACTGGAGGAGTTAGGTCTTTTCTCCCTGGAGAAGAGAAGGCTCAGGGGGTACCTCATCATGGTATTCCAGCACTTAATGGGAAGCTACAAAGAGGATGGAGGTTCTCTCTTCACATGGAGCCACATGGAAAAGACAAGGGACAATGGGTACAAGTTGCACTGGGAGAGGTTTCATCTCAATATAAGAAAGACATTTTTTACAGTGAGAACAATCAATCACTAGAACAACCTTCCCAGGGACGTGGTAGAGTCTCCATCACCAGAGATTTTCAAGATGCAATTGGACAGGGTACTAGATAATCTCATCTAGGCTCCCTTTCCCACAAAATATTGGACCAGATGATCTTTTGAGGTCCCTTCCAACCTGGGCTGTTCTATGATTCTGTGATACTAAAAGTGATTTATGCCCCAGCCTATATAGGTACTTTCTCCACAAACATTTGACCCAGTGAGCGGTCAAGCGGCGATCTTCTCACTCTTCCTTCCAACTTGCTTTTTCTGTACAGTCAGTAAATATGTCATTATCTGACCTGAAAGCAGCAACAGTAAAAGATTTGATGTGAATATTTGTGATAATTGTGTTGCAAGTGTTTGAGAGTTGATTTGAATAAAGCAGTAGTATTGATGATTAAGCCATGATAAGGATGTAAGCAAGGCAAGGTTAGTAGGGAGGAATAGTATTTTAGCAGTCTAACCAATATCATGAGGAAAAATGATAAGTTGTTGGCCATAGAAGCCCTTTCTCAGATCTGAATATGATTTAAGTCACAGGATATAAACACTGATTAAAAAAAAGTATTCTTCTTATACCTTCACAGTAGCTAATATACAACTTTGAATGTAAGCCCTCAGGATGCATAAATTTAAGTGTCCTTTTAATACCACTCCATTTCCAATCTATAGCTGAAAAAAGGAGTGGAAATCAGATTTCCTTCAGCTAGAAATTCTGTGAAATAAACACCAGATGGAGCCAGAAAACCATATATTAAAATTTATGTTTATGTTTTATTATGTTTATTCCTTAGATTTTGTTTTCATTTCTGCCCATTTTCTTTTCTTTGCCTTAGTAAAATATCTTTTATATAATCTGTGTTGTGGTTGAACAGTTTCTGAAGAGCTGTAATTATCCAGGACTTTTTTTGTCTTGCTGTGGAGACATGCACCATTTTAGTATGCAATAGATACAGAAAGTATTATACACATAATATGTATAGAACAATGTGAAATAAGAAATCAGAATTGCAGAGCAATCAGCTTATAAAAAACTTACCAGAACTTACCACCTTTAAGCATACCAAGTATAATTTCCTACCTGAAAAAAACTAAATAGCCTTTCAGTTTGCATCTCCTCAAATCTTTTGTGCTGGAGATGCAGTTTATTGTTAATTTAAACCTGTTGAAAACATCTTTTTCAAAGTAACTTCCACTCCCTCCTCTCTCCTCTTAGATGCTGTATCCCAAAGATCATCTGGAGTTCTCAGATCAATAGCCTAGTATATTTCTCACAGAAAAACAGAAGGGATCACTGACTCACCATGTGAGTCCGCAGTTGTTTAAGGCCAAGTTTTCAAATGTAGTTACTGACTAGAAGAGATAGTTGTTTTATGGTGGTTCATATTGACCCTTTTTAAAGTCTAAGTTTTACACAGAGCACTATGAGATTCAAAGATAATTCCTGACACCACAAAACACAGACAGTTGGCCTAGTTCAATACAGAAAAAAAAAAGAAGTAAAAAAAAAAAAGTGTCAAATGATTTACTTTATAAAAATGGGGGTTTTTTTAGAAAAAAGAAATTAGATTTTTCCTCAAAATGTATGTGGAAGTGTTAAAGTCTTCCTTATGTTAGCTCTACACTTGAGCCTGCCCGGCTCTGTGTGAACAACTTTTCAGGGGCAGAGAGAGCAGCTTAGCTCTTCCTATCAGCCCTCAGACAACCTGCAAGTGTTTGGCTCCTCTCTGCTGCCTTCATGGCAATGGGCCATCAACAGAACCACAGCTGGAACAGGGAGACTCTGTCAGACATCACCTGGCCCAGGGGTCTCCAGAGTGAACTCCAGAGCTCTCCCTTGTCCTAAAAGTTGTCTTTTCCGGAAAAAGGGAAACTTTGGAGCATGAGGAGCATGCGTCCCAGGAGAAACAGAAGAGATAACCTCAAGGTCTCTGAGCAGCAGGGCTGAAGGGCAGCGTGACTCACAAGTTGGAGTTGAGAGGTCTGTCATAGTCCTGGGGTGACATATAATGCAGGAGCCTCGCCTAGCTTCATTGAAGATTGTTTCTGCATTTTCCAATAAAATGAGAAATTGGTTCTTATCCTCGTGGAATGGTCTGGTTTTGGATGTCCTAATTCAATCTATGAACCTAAAAATCTAAGACTTGCTCCTCTTTAGAGTAACCCCACAAGATGCTTGGCACAAAGGGAGGGACTCAGAGGGACTTGAGCAGTAGCTAGAAAATCCAAAATACCGGCTGAATTTTCTTTATGTGCAAAGTAATAATAATGAGATGCTCCTAAAACAAACCAACCACGTGAATTTCAAATAAATACTTTGAATGAGAAAAAAGATAATTCAACCGCACTTTTTAATCTTGTAGATGCATGAAAATGCATTTCCTGACCAGTTCAGCCATTCATTCTGCCCTAGCATTGCAACTTAATTCTGCATTTCCACAAAAGGACATCTGCAAGCTCTGTCTGTGAATTTATCATATACCTTGGAATTGCATTACCCAGTGTAACACATAGCCTACAGATGGTTCTAACTTACCTGCTTAATATCTGACTACACACCTCAGTGGCTCTGGTTTCCCCCATGTAAATGCTTCAACTTTATCCTTTTCTCTCCATTGCTTCAATACATATATAGGTATAGGCAAGTTATATTTGAACTTGGACTCACTTAGCTTTCAAGTGTTTTCACCATGAGGTCAGACAGGCAGTGGAGCAGGTTGCCCACAGAGACTATGCCGTCTCCATCCTTAGACATTTTCAAGACGCAGCTGCATAAAGCCCTGAGCAACCTTGTCTAAGCTCAAAGCTGCTGCTTGGAAGAGGCAGTTGGACTAGAGACCTTCTGAGATCACTTCCCACTTGAATTATCCTAACCTATGATTTTACTGTGCTTTCTGTTTATATCCAGTCACTCATTTCTTCTTCCTTTTAATGGAGGAAACAGATTTTTCAGTCTTACCAAGCCTTGCATCCAAAAATCATGAAATAACCGTCTACCCTGCCAGGCAAAGTAGAAACCTGTACAGTAAAAGTTCCAGTGTATAAAGAAAGGAAAACCTCAACCCCAAAAGACTGATGATTTTATATTTAGGCATGGTAATGGAGTGTCTTGAATGCAAATGAGTCATGGTTTTCAGTTTTTCCCCTGAAGCTACAAGATCTAGAAATGTTCTCTAAACAACTCCTCCCCCGGCCAACTGAGATATTCACATGATCGCATGCCCGTGGGACAAGGGATTCAAGAACACTGAGGGCTGAGTCAAGCAAGAAATTATTGAGCAATGATACCTTTCATCTCTAGCTGCTAGGCTATGGCCTGAGAAGGGCAGTAGTATGAGAAGGACCTTAATTCTCCTGTGATTACAGAGGGGCATAATTGCATGAGCAGATAAAAGACGTGTCGTGAATTCTTCTCTGTGCCAGACCTGCAGAGGGCATGAGTGCCAGTCATGGAGATTTAGCTGGAAGTTTCAAGCTGTAGCTGTGCGTGCAGCTGTGGGAGCTCCTGGTTCAGCTCCTCGCGTTCTGGTTTAGAGACAATCGTCACAATCACATCAGACGCAAGACACTGGGAAAATAGCCCCGTCACTCATAGGATGACAGCAATCATCAGCACACCAATTTTCTGAAATTGCTTTTCAGAACAGCAGTAGAGCTTTTTAAGAATTCAAGTCCTATCAAATGTGCAGGAAAATGAGCAAAGAAAAAACTTATTTATAGCTAAGCTTGCTTGCTACTGTTAGGGCCCTGAGTGCACCAGCAGGCTCTGCAGTCTTTACTGCCACCCCTGGGTTGTGAGACAGAGCTGGGAGGGAGAAACCTCACTGGGGACCTCCGTGCCCTGGCTCAGGGGCTGCATGGGCACTCTGGTCCTTGGTCCTGTCCAGAGCAAAGCTGCAGCTGTCCTCGTCACTGTCACAGGCCAGCTGCCCGGTCAGCCAGATCTCTGCCCCACTAGGGCTTGCTGGACTACCACCCTCAGTGGCCGGTGTCCTCCCCACACCTGCTGGGCGGCCCACCCCGCTGCTCCTGGAGCACTACTTTGTTCTAACTAGCTAAAGTGCAATCACTTATTCCTAAGAGAGAAAGAAAATAAAGAAAAGAACTTGCCTGAGCAACCTTTGTGGAAGAAAAGTCAGTGCCTTCAGAGCAGCTATAAAAAGAAGACATATGTGATATAATTAAAAGAATATAATTAGAATGTGTCTGGCAGAACACCTGAGTAATGACCTGAGAATTAAGTATAGCTACATCTTCTGGATGTGAGTGGAGAGAGTGTTTATGGCATTGGATGAGTGTTGCTCTCTCAGGTGAATACTCCTTGGTGTGATGTTCTTTGTCACAGCTGGTTCTCTGGCAGAAAAGCAAGCTCAAAAAAAGCTTTGGAGGTGAACTCAAGAACTCACTATTTTCTTTAGTGCAGAAGAGCTGCATGCTTTTAAGGCAATGTTAAATGATACTGTGATTTGGCATAAATCTGTACTGGGACTGGGAAGGCAGTCCTTGTCCTCTGCCCCTTGGGGCAGCTCAAAAACAAGTCCTACTTAAAAAAAACCAGCCTGTCCCCTGCTTAGGTTAGCTCTTCACATGACTAAAAAGTTACTTGTGTCAGCAAGAAGCAGGCATCTGTAACAAGCAACTGTACTAGGAAAGCATTTACCATCCTTTTAGTGATAATGTGGGTTTATTGACATCATCATAGGTTCTGAAGTTCTTAAGCACGCTTTCTACTGCTAAGGTGTTGCTGGCTACTAATAACAATAAAACATCACAGTGATATTAGCTGGTAGCTGAAGATGTGTAAGCCTTCTTTTACACTTGTTCAAGAGTCATCCAGAGCTTCTGGAATTAAGATTATGATATTGTATATAAGTAAAACCCATGTAAATGAAACATCATACTGGAATTTCAGAGTGATGATCAGTAGATGGTGCTCTTTTCCCGGGTAAGAGTTTAAGAAATATTTTCAAATCATCAAAAATATTATCAAACTCTTTCCATCTTTTTATCCCACAGTTAGATAATATTTATTAAAAATTAAGTTTCAAACACTTTTTTCCTTCCAAAAGTCATTTCAGATTTTCATTATATGTCATAACAGACAGAGACACTGGTTTAACTGACCCACTTCATTAAACTTGGTGGAATAATGTACTTATGGTGTTGCACTTTACCAAGTAGCTCTTCAAAAAGAATGAGATTATCTGTCCAGATTTTAATTAGCTCTCCTCTTTCTATCATAAGGCTGTTTGTTCTGCTTTTTATGAAACAACAAAAAAAAAAAACCAAACCAACCTCCAAACAAAAATCCTCGTACTGTCTGGTGTTATTTCCTTAGACATAATTTCTTCAGTTTATTAAAGTAATCTGAATGAATGTAGAGATCAAATGCAGGGTCAGAATATTTTACTGCCTGTTCTTCTTACAGTAGGAATGTCAAAAAGAAGAGATTTTTTAAAAGTGCTCTCAAAGTCAATCAAAAACTCTTGTCTTGGAAAGACTTCCAGGTTTGCACTGGAAGAACTTCAGGGACTTCATGGGATGAGTCACAGAAGTCATGCCTTTGCAGGACTGTGGCTCTAAATATTTAATTAGTCTCTGATGCAAGAAAATCAACAATGATGCTTTCTGCTGAGCCCTGTTTATATGTCTTTTTAGTCTTCAATGGAAATGAAAAACCTGCACACATCACACAGAATTGAGAAACCCCACTTACTTGATTACAGTTATTTGATATTCACTTACTTTCTGTCTTTCTTTGATGATTGTCATACCCACTGGCAAGCAATCAGAGTTCAACTGCTTCCATTTACCATGTTAGCAAGAAATTTTGTGCCGGCACTTCCTAAGTTTCCATCACTGAACAAGACAACCCATTCAACTAAATCTGGGAAGCACAACTTCTATGAATGCTCCTTGGTAGCCCTGCCCCTGCCTGCTGCACCTGGGAGCCTGAGTCCTGCTGCTGGGGAATTACAGCCCCACAGTGTCTCAAGCCTTCTCCTGCCTTTGAGGTTTGGGCTAAGGATTTTAAAGGAGCTCAAGGAGGATTTAGACTTTCAATTGCTAGTGAAATCCAAAAGACTTCAGATGCCTTTCTGAGGTGCTGGTCTTAATTATAGAAAGGCATGGGTATTTAGTATAATGGCTAATCTCATTCTCATCACTATATTGTCTGAGAAAGCCAGCATCTGAGGCTAGCAAAAGGAAGGGAAATGAAAACCACTTCAAGTGAAAAACTCAGACACTTCTTAAATCTCTGTAAGAAACACTTTTTTTCCCCATAGATTTTAATGTTTGATTGATAATCATTATTTTTATCCCATGGGATCTTCAAAAGCATCCTAACTATGAGGACATCTTGACCTCTTCACAGAATCACAGAATCGTATAGGTTGGAAAAGACCTTTAAGATCATCGAGTCCAACCATAAACCTAACACTGCCAAAACCACCACTACACCATGTCTCTAAGCACCTCATCCAAACGTCCTTTAAATACCTCCAGGGATGGCGACTCAACCACTTCCCTGGGCAGCCTGTTCCAATGCTTGATAACCCTCTCGGTGAAGAAAAATTTCCTCATATCCAGTCTAAACCTCCCCTGGCGCAACTTGAGGCCATTTCCTCTTGTCCTATCACTTGTTACCTGGGAGAAGAGACCAACCCCCACCTCGCTACAACCTCCTTTCAGGTAGTTGTAGAGAGC
This sequence comes from Mycteria americana, assembly GCF_035582795.1. NCBI lineage: Eukaryota > Metazoa > Chordata > Aves > Ciconiiformes > Ciconiidae > Mycteria > Mycteria americana. The sequence continues at coordinate 66,518,135 of NC_134365.1, forward strand.
AATAAGGTCTCCCCTCAGCCTCCTTTTCTCCAGGCTAAACAGTCCCAGCTCCCTCAGCCGCTCCTCATAAGACTTCTGCTCCAGACCCTTCACCAGCTTCGTTGCCCTTCTCTGGACTCGCTCCAGTACCTCAATGTCCCTCTTGTAGTGGGGGGCCCAAAACTGAACACAGTATTCGAGGTGCGGCCTCACCAGTGCCGAGTACAGGGGCACGATCACTTCCCTAGTCCTGCTGGCCACGCTATTTTTGATACAAGCCAGGATGCCATTGGCTTTCTTGGCCGCCTGGGCACACTGCTGGCTCATATTCAGCCGGCTGTCAACAAACACCCCCAGGTCCTTCTCTGCCAGGCAGCTTTCCAGCCACTCTTCCCCAAGCCTGTAGCGTTGCATGGGGTTGCTGTGGCCCAAGTGCAGGACCTTGCACTTGGCCTTGTTAAACCTCATACAATTGACCTCGGCCCATCAATCCAGCCTGTCCAGGTCCCTCTGCAGAGCCTGCCTACCCTCCAGCAGATCAACACTCCCGCCCAACTTGGTGTCATCTGCAAACTTGCTGAGAGTGCATTCGATCCCTTCGTGCAGATCATTGATAAAGATGTTAAACAGAACTGGCCCCAACACCGAGCCCTGGGGAACACTGCTTGTGACCGGCAAATGTCTGTCTCTGTCTCTTTTCCATAGCTGTCCAGTGTGTGCCAGGTCTCATGTGACAGCTGCCCTTAGAGAACGGAAAATTTACAAGAATTTAATAAAAATGAAACAAAAAGCCTGAAACTCATACTATGGACAAAATTTTTCCCACAATGATTTTTTTAATCCTTTGAACGATTCTTCTGTTTAGGCCAATGTGATGTTACAGGGAGTATACAAATCACTGTGGTTTCAGACAGCTAAAGTCAAGGATATTGTAGGATATGAGACTCTAGCTTAAGCAAAAATATTTTTTTGCCAGATTGATAAGTGTAAGATCAACTCTGTGCTCTATACTTGTATGCAACATGTTATTTAGAACAGGTAATTTAGTTCTGTTTCAGTAACTGAGTGCTCCCACTTTCATAGACTCATTTAGATGTGAAGAATGAGATCCTTCGCTTCAATAGCATAATTTTTTAAGATGGACTGATAGATATGTCTCTGTTACGCTTGGGAGCATTGCGGCTGCATAGGTTGTAAACTCTGTGGATGAGGAAATGTGATAGACTTAAAGGCCTGTCGTGGTTTAACCCGGCAGGCAGCTAAACACCACGCAGCCGTTCGCTCACTCCCCCGCAGTGGGATGGGGGAAAGAATCAGAAAAAAGGTGAAACTCGTGGGTTGGGATAAAGGCACTTTAATAGGACAGAAAAGGAAGGGAAAGTAATAATAATGATAAAAGAATATACAAAACAAGTGATGCACAATGCAATTGCTCACCACCCGCTGACCAATGCCCAGCCAGTTCCCGAGCAGCAGCCCCGCCCCCTGCCGCCAATCTCCCCAGTTTTTTGTTCAGCATGACGTCATATGGTATGGAATAGCCCTTTGGCCAGTTGGGGTCAGCTGCCCTGGCTTCTTGTGCACCTCCAGCCTCCTCGCTGGCAGGGCCGTATGAGAAGCTGAAAAGACCTTGACTCTGTGTAAGCACTGCTCAGCAACAACTAAACCATCAGTGTGTTATCAACACTATTCTCATCCTAGATGCAAAACACAGCACTATACCAGCTGCTAGGAAGAAAATTAACTCTATCCCAGCCAAAACCAGGACAAGGCCTAACTCCAAATTATGAAAAGCATTGGCATTTAGGGCTAAATTTACCAAGGGACTCATGTTATGCCTTGCCTTCTGAAAGGTTACTAAAGTAACTATCTGAGATGATCCAGCTGACCCTAACTTCTCTCTGGTAGTGTTTCAAGAAACAGCAAGGCAAGCTCATGCTTTCCACAAACAGACATTGTTAGTCACACTGCTATATTCGTACACTGTTAAAATAACACACCATGTTCATGTATAAGTGTCATGTAAGCTTTATATAATATTGCGTATATTTTATCATAGTGTAAAAATCTAAATGAAATTAAATAACATGCTCTGATGATTCTGAATGGGAAGAATTTTCACTCCCAAGGAAGCATTTTAAATACATATTTTTTTTGTTTCAGATTGAAGCATCTGTTGCTGTTGATATTTAATTTCTGAATGGGAGAGGGATGAGTAAGCTCAGGGATGAATTGCTATGTGTATTTGATTCTGTGTTCTTGTGGGAGGCTACACAAAGGTGTCTTAAGAGCTTTATGAAATGCTATTGTGTTGTACAATGTGTACTAGTTCTTGCAAGTCCTCATCATAATGTTCCTGACCTCTGCAAACTATCATAGGCCAAAACTAGCATATATTTTCTGAACATATTATTCTCATTTATCACAGGAGAAAGAAATAGGGAGACACAAGTGCTCCAGCGTCACCTAAAACACTTCATATTGGTCATGGTCTTCAACAACACATACAGTCAGATACTCTTAGTCTGATCCTGCATGGCAATTCTTACATATCCGTGCTTAGTATTTAAGTGGGTATTTTGGCCTGGCTTTTTTTGCTAATTTCGTACTGCTTGTTTCAGGAGATGATGATAGGTCCTGCTGTTTTCTGGGCAGAGCTCCCTTCAGAATTCTGTTTACAAATGCTTTTTTGATGTTGTATTACATGGAAGCAAAAGTTGTTCTTCAGATACAAAGATCTGTGCTTCTTGAGAGGCTCCTTAATATATTGATAGTAGTTGCGAGTTCTTTTCACATTAATTCATGTCTTGCTGCTTAGGTCAAAGCAAAGAGGTTCTGGCAAAATCCGTTTTAGTGTGAGTATTAATAAACAATGTGATAGTTAATGAGCATGAGGATATAGACTTGAATAACAGGTATCGAATGCATGCTCCCGTTGCCTTAGTAACCATTCATTCCCCACTGAGGATTTAACTTAACTCAATATTCAATGTAAATTTAACCCTCAACTGTTCAGCTATTCCCCTATTACAGTAAGTGGAAACATTTCCTAGAGCCTGAATAAAATTGCTGGAAGAAATGGTAGCTAATTTGTAACATTATAGCAGATCTTTGGCTCAGTTCACTGTTCACCTGTTAAATACCCTAAGGACAGGACATTTTCCCCTACCCTTTTTGTTTAAGAACCCTGCACATAAGGGTCAAAAGCTTCATTAAAAATCACTTTATATCTGAGGATGAGCTTCTGTGGAAACCCACAGGTAAACGAATATTGTTCTAAGGTTACTGATGCCTGTTTAGCAAAGTTGTTAGCAAAAAAGAAAAGTAATATTCTTTTCCCCTTCCTGTCCCTTATTTACACCAGATAGCTACTTGCAGATATAATCCACTTAATCATCATGAAGAATTTTTCTTCAGTGTAACCTTCAGCAAACACCAGCCATCTGCAGAAGAACAGAAAACTGCAGGTAACAACTGGCAAAAAGCAAAGACAGTCTTAGTGTTGGAGTGAGAAAGTAACTCATGGATCTCTTTCTCCTTTCTGACATGTCCCTATGGTGATTGTGGAACCAGGAACACTTTTCAGTTTATGCAACAGCCTCTCCTCTCATTCTGCCCTCAACTGGATTTCCAGGGAAAGAAAATCCCAGCAGGCAGGCCAAAAGGGGTCATGCCAGATCTGGGAGGCTGGGAGACCAGGAGCCTAAGGCTGCGGTAGACACCATGCAGCCTCTCAGTGCAGGGACAGCCTAAGATAACTTAATGGTCCCTCTGTCCTCTCTCCATACACAGGATGCCCAGACAATTATCCTTGCAGCTCATTCCAAAAGCTAGCTCTAATTATTACGGTTCACATCTGCTGAAGCGTGAAGAGAATTAAGTCAAAGTTTAAAGTAAGAAACAAAAAAAGAATCAAAGTGTTAAGCTGCAGTTGGAGCTGCTTCTGTACTTAGGGAACTTTTCACACTATGCAGTAAGTCATATCTTAAAGATATAAAGGGATAGAGGGAATTAAACTGCTCTCCCTTCACGTCTTCTTGAACTAGCCCCTAAAAGACCTGGTATCAGATGAGCTCCACAGAAGTCAAATCTACACTACAAATTTGTGCTGGTGTTGGTCAGGAGTGTAAGGAGGTGTGATCCCTGAGTGACTAGGGATCCCTGAGTGACTAGTGCTAGTGAAGAAACCTTGGCAAGAAGAAGGTACAGATAGGAAAGACACGTTTCAATGTGTCACAGGTTGCACTGTATGAAGTGCATCTGCTGGAGCTGTATTACCAATCAGAGCAGTTTGCATTAGTATATCCAAGAGTCAGTGAAGCCCCACTAGACTCTGTCCTCTTATTTAGATTTTACCAGATCCATATCTTTTTTTCTTTTCAGAATCTTGTTTTGGTGTTTCAAGTTTCATTTTCCTTCTGTCTGAAACACTCAGAAGAGCACAGCTGTGTTGTGCCACATGGCCCTGTTAAGGCTGTTGATGTGCAGCAACATATAAACCAGGTTCATTTTGAATGGTCTATTGAGTTGATAGCCTGGACCCCAGGCAGCAATGCTTAAACACAGTCTCCAGAGAGCCTTGAGACTTCTTTATAGGGGGAAGGGTGCCTGCTGAGAAAAACAGTATGTAAGCATGAAATGAAAGCTTACATGACTATGCAGGAGCAGAACTGCACAAAGGGAAGAAGCTTAGTTGAAAAGGCCTCTTTAATCCTAGTAATCCCTAATTTTTCAGTGTAATACATAATTATTTTGCATGCAGTATATTATTTATGATGTGAATGCCTCAGGACAAGCTAAATGATTTTCAAAGTCCCATTCCACCTCAAAAAAAAAAAAGGCCCATAGAAACAGCAGAAAAAGAAGTGTATTATGCTAATAAGTCACATTTGGAGAAACTATTTTATTGCTGTTGTTCATAAATTATCTTTGACTTTCATTCCAATTAGGCATTTTTTCTCCCATCATTATCTCCATTCCCTCTGCCCAAGGATCCCTCTGCCCTGACTTTTCTACCTCAGTGTTTTCACCGCCTTTACTGCTTAGCACATACTCCTAAAGCTCAGAAACCCTGAGAATAGCCTTTGCTGCAAAACCCAGGCTGCAGACCGGGCAAAACAAGAACATTCTTCCCTAGTATTTGAATATGTTTCTTCAAAGGAAGACAGTAAACTAGACACAACAGGCAAGGTGCCATTGCAATGCTTTCTTCGCACAGATGACAGTCATGGCTGTGATGCTCTTTGTTCTTTTTGTGGTCCTTCATTTCTTTCTTCAAGCAGACCCGTGTGTCATTGCACTTAAAGTGGAAGCAGAAAAACCCATTCTGAGGAACCCACACAGTTGCAGTCATGAGCTCTGTGGTCTAGCAAAGCTCTTCAACACACATTTAAGCCTAAGACATGAGCTCAAGAGCTTGTTGTGGTTAGGGGCCACTTCCCAGTAGCCTATGAGTTTACAAAGAGAGAGAAGCCACAAGATTTGAATGTTTGGATTTAGAAGCGGGGCTCTCATGCTGTAGAAGTGTCATGATGGATCAGGGTGCTGAATGACGCTCAACACCTTGTATAGTCAGGAATGGTTTAGGTAGCAAGGGGTGCTACACCTTATCTCAGGTTTGTGTTTGCACTCACTCCTTTGCAGTAGAGTCACCATCCATTTGGTCCCGCAGTGAACTGGTTCAAAAACTAATCCAGGCAAAACCAAATCAGCCCCACAATTACAAGATATAAAAGGCTCTTCATTTCTTGGAAAATTTTAGTATTGAAAAGGAGGTCCATTTCATGCCTGTGTTCTGATCTCACTCTGCTTTTCATATCTTGCAACAAAGAGAAGTTGTGCTGTTAGGTTGTTAGTAGCAGAATTTCAAAATGGTTTTGTGTCTACAGACTGCACATCTGTTGGCTGTCAGGTATTATTCAGATTCCTTTTTGCTTTGAGAGATGTATGGCAACATTTAAAACCATACCAAATAACCATCCTGCAATAAAGCTTTTGATGAGCATGAAAATCATTAGGCCAGACACGCAGGTAGCTGTTCAGGGCCTGCTAGAGTGCGAGTGTGAAAAGGAATTGGTGAATAGGCTCTTAGATCCAGAGGGAGAGTTTCTCCTCTCTCTTTTTCTTTCCCGTTGTATTTCTGAGCCTCAGAGGAAAAAACACTAACAGCATGAAAGTTAGCAATATCGGAAATGTTGTGGAGAAAGCAACGCTGAAGGGTACAAATGCAGCTGACACGAATGCATTGAAAACTCCTGTTATAGATCCCTGAGTTCTTTGGGGCAATGAAACCTTTCTGTGCTCTCTGTGCGAGTGCTGTGACCTGATAAGACTTCTAAATTGTAACACAATGCCAATGGAAAGAAAAGATAAGTACAGTGAAAAGCAGCATGCTGACTGGGCAGTAAAAACACTGCCACTGACACAGGCTTTTCTTTTGAAATCAAGCTCATGGCTATTATTCGAACTAATTCATACTAGTAAGAAATAGCTGTAAATGATTTTCAGTCCATTAACATGAAATATTTTCCATCAGCAGATGTCAATACACTTCATGACAAAGTCAGTATGATTGGCATCATTTTGCAAATGGGGAAACTGAGGCATGGAGAAGTAACAGAGTTTGATTCAAGGTCACTCATCTCTCTGACAGTACCACACTGAATACAATCCAGGAATCTGGAGACTGAATCCAACATTTCCTGCAACATTATCTTATTTAAAATGTGTGTGTGTATTTGTACATATAGATGCACACACATACATACACAAACACATATACTAGCAGATATTCTAGAAATATTTGGAAGTATAATTCCATGCTATTCCATACTAGTAATCACCTTGTCAGGAAGGCATTGAGCACAGATTATCAAAGAGGGTTCAGAATAATCTTATCTCTAATCACTTTCACCTTTGTAATCCATTAAAAGACAGATCTCTGTTGTGCCTTGTGTCTATTTTTTTTCAAGAGACCCTACTGATCTGACATTCATTGATCTGAGCTTGTCTTCCAAATTGCTAATTTGTTTATATGCTCCTAAATGGTTCTAACCGGGTTTCTGCCAGGATTCTGGTAGAATCTGAAACAGGCTTTTTTTTGACAAATGAACATGCAACTTGCATAGTTTTTTTAATTGTATTTGATTACTGCTCATCATGTTTTTACAAAATACTTTAATATAGTAAAGCACACCACCAGCCCATGGGTACAATGGCTACTTTTGTAAATGCTGTAACTTATCCTTTCAGTGAACCCATTTAAGTAAGCTGAAGTCAGCCTGCCTAAAATTGTCCCAAGGGAACAATGTGATCTATTTTTTTATTCTTTAAAAGGTACATTTCCATTATCACAGAACCTAAAAATTAAAGTCATATTGGCTATTATAAAGAAATAACAACTGTAGTTAAGTAAGTATCGAATGCAAGCCACGGAGTTACTTTCTTCCTTCAAGATGATCACATCTGTTCCAGTCATACAGGAATACATTCAAGTATGAAATGGTGGGTGGGAAGGTAGCGAGGATGATACAATGGGACCAAGTGTTTTGTGCCAGCACTGTAAACTTGCTTATTAATTTGGAGAGTAACAAATCAGATTTGTTTTATTTTTCCTGTTATACTTGTCAGGTACTTAATTTGTTGTGATGCTGTTCCAATCCTCTGTTATTTTAAGAGGCAGAACTGATTAGAAATTTGCTAGCAGTACTTCCACTTGAAATCACTTTTTCATCCACTTTCTTTGGATAGTTGTTTATGATTTCATTAGAAATGGCAGTCTAATGGTTCCATACTACTGTGGGAGTCAGTTGCAGCGTAACTTCTCAGAACTTCTTTCTTCCTGAGGAGATCACTATTAACCTTCAAGGGACTTTTCTAGGTGACCTGTTACAAAAAGATGCACTGAAATGAAATGCTCAGAGGATAAATTTGATTCTAACATCTACTGGGGATATTGCAACGTCAGATCATTAGAAACTCATTTCTAAAACCACCATTGGGCTATCAGAGGCAGATCGAGGACTTTCAGCCAAGTAAAGTCTGTAGGCTCCTGGCAGTGGAGGTGTTGGAGGTGGCACTCCTCCTTTTGCAGCAGATGACTGAGTGAGTCTGGGGTAGGATATGGATGCAGGCCTGGCAGTAAGAGGGTGAGCCCACTTGAAGCCACTCAGTTTGCCCTCCTTGGCAGCCTGTTTTCCTTAGGGATCTGCTAAATCCCAACTCAGTTTGCCTGTCTGTACTCAAGACAAAAACAACCTCTTCATTTCCACTCTGAAGCAGTAACTTTTGCACACTCACTGTCTGTGTGGCTGCAATCCATTTCAGTGGCCTTATTACCATCTAGTGGCCAACACGAAAGAGTTTGCATCTAAGTGTCATGTTTATAACTCAGAAAACCCAGGAGAAAAGATCTTGCTCCAGAGAGAGAGATGAGTGTATTACCAGCAACTTAAATGGACCAGAATTTCCTCTCTCATCCGTGCCATCTCTGGATCTGATTGATCGCCGCTCCCTTTTATCTCTTTGTAACACACCGTAATGTTACTCCCTGGCATATGTTTTGGATGCTTCAAAAGCAGAGGGGAGAGATGGAAAACTTGTTAACCATATAAGTGAAATTCTCCTCTTACTAGGAGAGCAGCAAGCTAGTCAAGAAAGCACTTGAGGAGCTAAAATACCAAGGCACAGAAATATTCTCCTCTTTCATGCATAGAGTAAGAGCTGCACTTCTGAGAAGTGGAGAAGAACGAAGTCTCTGTGCAGAACCTGGGCACAGTAGGAAAGGTTCACAGGTGCCTATATCCTACAGCACTGGCTTTGTGAAATTAAATCACACAGTATAGGTTGATATCTAAGAGATATTTATGGCATTTATGAAATTATATTTATAAAATTATTTAAATGCTTTCTCTCCCACTGTAGTGTTGCAGTTACTGATTATGAACTAGAAAATTAAGTCTGTAACTCTCTCAGCATGAAGAGAAATGTGGAAATCGGGATACATCCATGAAGCTTCTTATTTGCTGGTAACTCAGAATGCCCTCAGGAATTGTAATAATGCACAGGACATCTCAGGCTCAGAAAAACAGAGAACATAAAGGTATCACCTCCTATGTAGACAGTAATATATGTTTATCAAGCCTTTGGATGTGACAGACTGATGTTTTCCCAGATTTCGCTATGGTCAAAATTTATGTAGACAATGCTTCATTTGTTCTTATAGATAATCTCAGTATTTACTGAGGCTTCTGGGTGTCCAACTGAGTGCACATGTACTTGCTTACCTCCTGCCAATAATGGTTCATCTATAAAACATGCACTGCCAGTAAATGGATAAAAACAACTAGAGCCAAGAGCCTTGACCACAGAAGACTTCTCCTCATTACAACAAACTGGCTGAAGCCCCCAACAATTTCGTTCATTACAAGTCTCACCGATGCAGGCAGACCTTAACTTTATTCTATCAGCCTTTGTTGATCCACTCAGAACAGGAACTGTGGAGTCGTAGGTATCTTGCACTTTTCATTTAGAGCTGTTTTTCTTTCATGTTTTTCCTCTAGGTTTTCTCTTAAGACAAAGTTAAAAGGCACATTTCAATCAACCGGGCTGATGTTGTCAAGCTCATGCAATGAATTCCCATGGGGGAGGAAAAAAACAACAAAAGTTTCTACTGAAAAGTGAAAAACAAAACTTTCTGCTCCAATTATGTTAATCAGGAATCTGTCTGGAGGATGGGAGTAAAGGGCTGAGTAGAATTAATGGAGGAGAAAAAACCAATTTAATTATTTATATTTGAGTCAATGCATCTAACATCTTGCACTCCAGGGGGCTTGCTGTCAATAAAAATATACCACCAAATACTATTAAAGAAACTGTACAGCAGCATTTTCTCTTTCATATGAGGCAGAAAATATATTAAAATATACCTCAGAACTATAGAGTCATAGAAAATAGGGCTGGAAGGGACCTCAGTCAATCATCAGGATCATGTTGGCACCTCATGCCTAAAATATACCTGACAGACATCTGGAAAACTTTGAGCAGTGGACATCCCACAGCTTCTTTGGACTATCTATTCACTGTCCTTAGTATTAGTCCCTTGTGAGAAAGCACATACTTTTACCTGAAGCCCTGTTCCTGGCCTACCAAGAAACAGCCTTTTACAGTGCAGCTGGAAGCTACTGTAGACCACTGGAGTTAGTTCTATCAATCTCTCTCTTTCCTTTATATGTAATATTAGCCTAGTTATATATGCCTGCTGACAGCTGTTGCTAAGCAGGGCCTAAAGAATAAGGTATTTTCTCAGATTTTTGTCTCAGCTAGGTCTAGATTCTGCCCATTCACAAGTGTGGGTGCAAAAAGGAGGAACAGAAAATGAAGCTGAGAGAGGAGCAAATACACCACCTGTCAGATATTAGCGTGGCCTTGTATTGGCTGCATAAGTTCTGCCAATTTTCCTCTGAGTTGCGTGGCAGGACTAATGAGAAGTGATGGCAAGTGGCATGAGGGTAAATATCGTTGATCAAGTGTGATAGGCCACGAAGCTTTCATGCACTGTTAATCAGAAATTTGGTTAAATGGCTCTTTTCCCCTTCTTCTCAGTACAGCAGTTGCCACCATGTGCCCTTACCACCAGGAGGACAGGGAACAGGAGTAGGACTCTCCTAGGTGTACACGGCTTCAGTTGTGCTCTGAGCAATTTGTTTTCAAACACAATCAGAAATACCTGGAATTGTGGGGTTTAGGTGGTTTTGGTTTTGTCTTTTTTTAAAATTCTGGTTTCCATTACCTATGGAATACCCTGTCAAGTAGCAGCACATACTTCATACCACATTGTTTCCTCCATTTCATCTGGTACCTGGAGCTTTGTAGCTGTGTGCTGCACAAATCCAGACACTCTCCTTTTGATGCTTAGCTTCACATCATCTTGAAAAAAATCTTTATTGAAACTGAATGTCTAGCAGCCTCTGCTATTCAAGTGTAATGTTCACAAACAATGGAATTACTTCCATAATTGTGTTCTTGGCTCTTGAAAATGTATCTGCTGTATATTTTTAGCACAAATTTACTTTCACCCAAAATCAGTTGAAAATATTTTACTGCTGAATTAAGATAATGATATGGTAGATTTTTAGCAGAAAATGAACCTATTTTTAATTTAAATGTTGTAGCCTTTTCAGAGAACTGATCTCTTTTCATAATGTTGGGAAAACCTACCATTTTATGTAACTGAAAATTCAGCCACAACTGGTAAAATAATTAAGAATTCCATTTCTGCATAGCGTGCAGCAGGAAACAAGCAACTCCAACCAGTTTGTTTGCTTGACTGAGTAGACAGTTTTAAAAATGACATTGGCATCTGTGAGCACAGAATCACATCCAGATCCAGTGCCCTTCCAAACGCAATCTCTTCTCAGCAAACATGCCCCGTGATGAAGACCCATCTCATATCAAAATTGCCAGACAAGTCACAGTACATCCCTAGCATCGTGATAAGGACTCTGTTTTGTTCTCTTTGTTTATGCAGAATTTCCGTGAGAGCAGAAGTGGTTTGGTTGTGAGTGCTTTCTGCTTTGCACAGTAGGTAGGTTTGCTGAGGGAGGGGAAGGGATTAAGCCTGCTGTGAGCGCATCTGTATGGGATGAAAGCAATGGTTTTGGCTGCGCCCTTGTGCACCACCCTCCTCACTTCTGCCCCCACCCCTTACAGGCCAGCTGCAGCCAGTTTTATTATCCAGCAAGGCTCGTTGCCCAGGATGGTGACACTAACACCATATAAATAAGGCAATAAGGTAGAATAAGGCAATAAGGTAGAATCAGCAGGCTAAGGGATGGAGAATGTCCCCCCTCCCTTTAAAGAGCATCCACGGCTCTCACCTCATCCTCAGTCAGCAGGAAAACATCTCCCCTCCTGTTTCAATCTACTTTTAAACACACTGCATCGGTCAGGGGGAGTTTGGCCTCTTTAAGGGACAGAGAACAGGCAGAGAAGTGCCCATTCCCAAATCGATCTTTCTCTGTTGGAGGGTGCAGGATGCAATCTGAGGCAAACTGGAGAGGAGGATGATTTTAGACAGCAGACTTGCTGGGGTAATATATTTATCTATTTATCATTTTAGGCTTTGTTTATAAAGAAACATGCTGGCTATATCTGTAAATATTTTAAATACTTCAGTTGGTGGTAGGCGTGGGAAGGGGATCCAACCAGGGATTCTCAGCATTTTCCTTGCTGTTCCTTCTGACATGTCAGTTCAGAGCAGTTGGTAACATAGCGACGGGCTGCAGCACTTCATTATCATCACAATCTGCTACCTTTTTAATATAGTATCTGACATTTCAGTCAGACAGAGAGCTTCGTCCTTAAGCTGGCAGGAACTTTATGCCTTGCACTCGAGAACATCGCCTTGCTGGGTATATGGACCAGGCAGGGCACACGCTGTCTGTGTTTATCTAGATATGTCAAAGCATGGCATTCAGATGAAAGGCAAAAATATATAAATACAAATGGAAAATTGCAAACAAGAACCTTTGCGGTCTGGCAAAATCATTTCCTTGTTACGCAGTTTCCAGCAAGAGATCACGCAAGCATCTTGTTAGAGAGGAGAAAATCCAGAGCTCACCTGAAGTTTGGTAGCAAAGCTGAGGTACCCACTTGGGCAGGCGCTTGCATTGCCTGTGCCGTGAGGTTGTAAGGGAGGTGCTGACACCGAAAGCCATGGAGAGGTGCAGCTGCAGGCTGCAACTGGGCTAACGAGGCAGGAGGCATGGGCAGGAGTGTCCTTTTGGGATTGCAGTGCAGGGAAAAAGGGATGGGGAAATTCTGATTTAAAGGAAGTATCTCCACACCTAAGTCTTTTCCTTAGGTACATTAGAGATTTATGATTTCAAGCCTGCCTTCTTTGCGTGGCTCATCTTTTCCATTCTGTTTTGCTCTGCCTACTTGCCCTCATTGGGAACCAGCAATCAGAAAACCTAAATAAATGGCAGAAATGGGAAAGTGTAATAATATCTAGTATTTATTTGAATCTCTGCATCTCAGGATCTCTAACTATTATCAAAACTTTAATAAAATCAGACCTGGAAAGTAGATGTTACTAATATTAGTTTTCCAGATGGGTAAACTGAGGCACAAGCAGTTACTGGCCATGTACAGGCTTTCCTAGCTCTACTGGGTAGCAGTGTGTCTCCCAGGAAGTCCGTGAAATTTCTGTATTACGTGAATGCTGGTCCACATGCACAAAAGTGATAGGACTTGGCTCCAAATAGGTAACCTAATTTCTAGATCAAAAAGGTCTGATTTTGTTGGATTTTGCCTTCACACTTTAACACTCCTGACAAGCCTGATGTTTCCTGTTACAGTCAGTCGAGATTTCTGTCTGGGGTACCAGCATGACTGAGAAGAGAAGTCTAGCCTTTCCTGTGTTAGATGCTGATCCACAGAAGGGCTCCCGTGTTTACCCCAGAAGTAGCTACACAGGAGTAATGAGTGAAATCCTCATTGTTTCCGATGCCCTCTGTGTTATCCAGCTTGAAAGGCTAGATAGGCTTTTGTTAATATTTCAGCAAAAATTATATCTTAAAAGAAACAAATCTTTGATCAAAGCCTAAAATCACCTTATTTGATCTAAGATGGCTTAACAGATAGAAGTAGAATAAGAGTATGATTTTCAGTACTCTCTGATTTATCTTGGCTGGAATATTTTTCCTCAGTAATTCATGTACTACCACATCCATAATCTTTCTTTTATTAAGGCTAGACTATTTGCTTTAATGTTAGGTTTAAAATGCCGCATAGGGTAACTCTAGGGGTTCTGTGAACTGAATTGTTGACAACATTTTTCTTCTTTAAAATTCACTTAAACCACAGGCTGATTGTGAGAATATCAGCCAGTAGCCTTTAAGTTACACTGACACATGATGTTTATAGCAGTGAAAAGAGAAAGGTAAAATCTTTTTCTTATCAAGGAGAAGCAAGCATGTAAAACATAATCCTGATCTGATTTGTGTGCAATATTCCACAACAGTAATTTAGGGAAACTTTTCAAAAGTGCCCCAGTAATTTAGGAACATTTGTCTCCAGTAATTCAGGAACATTTGTCTTAATTTTTAAAAACCTCCAGGACCTGTGATGGCATAATTTTCATTGCAAGTCAGTGAGACTTCGACTCCTAAGTCATTAAGGCCTTTTGAAAAACAATTATTAAATTCTTGGGAGCCTGTTTTTCCCTCTGAAACTCTCAGTTGAAATTCAGGGTTTTTTTAATGTATTAAACTGCCTTAATACCAATACAAGTTTCCCTCAATCAGTCTTTCAAACTACTGAGTGGGTATATGTGGGAAATATGTAGGATTCTACGTTATACCAAAATACTTTTAATTTATTGGAGCTTTAATTACCTTTAAAAACAAGGCAATGGAATTGTTATTTGCTGTGAAAAAAGGTCTGTCACATGCAGGAAAACTAACCTCTCTGCGTATATCTCCACTACTGCATAAGACTGTCTGTCTTCGAATGAGCTAATACATGTAAGCAGCTTGTGCACTGTATGCCATGCTGCAATGCTGTGCAGCTAAGTCTTACAGAATGAGAGGAGGGTTTAGTCAAATCTTTGTACAATACCAAGTTATTCTATAGGTTTGCCAGCACCATTGAGAACTCACATAAATGCTTCAAAACAGCCCAGGTGAGTGAGACAGGGAGTTAATCCCCTCTCCTTCCTCCATCCAGTCTCGTTTCTGGAGCAGAAGACAATGAAAAGTTGGGTTAGGGAGGCAGGACACCTGCCTAAGGAATCAATCATCTTTTCAAAGCCTAAACTAAGGGCTTCATGAGGAGATGATATATCCCCAAACAAAACTGTGTTGTAGTCCAACAAGATGTCTGATTACCACTTTAAAGAGTCACTATTTTTGAAACACAATTTAAGAAATAGCTGTGGTAATGGCAATTGACCTTATTCACTGTCGTTAGGAAATACCCACCATTGCAGGTATGTAGATGTTTGTGTTGCCAGCATCCTGACTGATCACTGGAGTACATTAAAGCATGTGATATAGGCGAAGGCCAAGCAGTACTCTGAAGGTTAAGGCTTGCTTTTAGCATAGCACAATAGTTTTACTGACTTAGGAAACAGTAAGTTGTATCACATCTGTGGCATCATGCTGATCTGGTTGCAAACAGGGTCACCATGCATCACATGGGAAAGACCGAACTTGCTTCACTGAGGTTCACTATTTGTCTGTGAATGATGGAGTAACAAGATACTAAGCGAGGCTGCTGACCATGCGTTAATTGATCTGACATACCTCTTGCCCAGTGGAGGGCTAGCGAGCACTGATAGACAACACTTGTAGTCTAAGAAGGGCATCACACAGTGAGAATGTACCTGGGAGTCATCCTAATACCGTTTCCAGATGTGTTGAACGTGCTTCTCATAGTGATTGGAGGTCACCAGTGTGTTCGTGGTCTGATAAAGCTAGCAGTCAGCTAGGAAACATGCAGGAGATATCAGATGGCAGGCAAATGAAGAGCCACTGAATTTATAGCTCACAGTCACTGGAGCTGCAAGACAGCTTGAATCTGCTGTGCAAAACCAGGCTCCTACCATTTGTTACACTGCGTAACAGAATTTGGTTGGCAAATATCATCAAAGGATATGAAACAAACACTCAGCGCTTAAGAAGCTGAGTACCTTCAGTGCTAAGGCTGTTTTCCACAATTTTGCTTCTTTGGTATGAGGTGAAAGGGATTCTTCACCATTATAGCACTAGACTGTGCAATACTTTGCTGAGACCACTCTAGACTTTGCATCTCATTTTGTTAACAGCTATTTCCCTGACAATAAGTGCTTTCTGAGACAGTCTGGATCTAAAAATAGTGCTGATCCTAATGGAGGAGAAGAATGTGATCTGAATGAAGAATTTGTTTTAATACATTATATTGATGTCTCAACTAAAGAGAGATTTCTGACAGTACTTCTCCCACAGTTCTGTAAAACAGTACTACCATTTTACCAACAATGACTGAAAGAAAGAAACAATTACCTACATTTTTTTCTGAGGCAGCAGTTTCTCCTTCTGAAGTCCTTAGAATGAATCACCATTCTCTCTTCCTCTCCCAAACCAATTTGTTCATAATCGCTTCCTTTGAAAAAGAACATGTCTGAAGATTTCAATTTTCAATTTCCAATTTCCAGGCCAGGTCTTTAAAGCAGGGAGGTAAAACAAATGAGCACAAGCTCAAAAGTTCTCCTGTTTTTTTTACAAAAATAAGAGCTAAAATAAAGAATAGACCAATGCTCCACGGAGCTCTAAAACTTTGCAAAAAAGAATCAGAAGTTTCCCATCAGGAAACTGCCTAATTGTGAAACATTATACAGCTTCATAAAAAAAGAACGTCTGCCTAACTCCAAGTACTGATAATTTGTATTCTATAGGGGAAAAGAAAAGACCTGTGCATCTCATAATTCGTTATCTGAGAAAATACAGCCTGTCAGTTAAAGGAAAGGAAACTGCTGTAGGTCATTTTGGGTACATTGCCGAGTCTATCATTGATTCACAGCACAGCACTGAGCAAGGAACTTCATCTCTTTGCAGTCCAGTTTATATAACTATTTAAAAGATGTAATGAAATCTACCTCACAAGGGTTTTTTAAGCCTTGTTGTTTCTAAAATACCAGGACAGGACCAATCACTAGAGGGATTTCAAAGTATAATTAGTATCCTAGGAGTACTAGGGGGTTTAATGCTTAGGTGATACTTAACCAATTAACTCTGTAGGCTATTTCAAAGTACCTAAATCCCCAAATTTCAGTCTATCAAACACTGCTGAGCAGTCCCAATCTATGGTAGCACATAAAATAGATAAAGAGATTAAGATAAAGATAAAGATAGATAAAGACAAAACCTGCAAACTCCCTTGTTTGGTTCTTCAAGCTATGTAGTGAGCAGTAAGCAAATGCTGTATCATCCAAATTAGAAGTGATGAATCTGTTTTTCCTCTTGACTGTATTGCTGAGAAATTCCTTAATTTGTTCCAGGATGTTGATATCAGGAATCTTGGATGTAAAGCAGGCATTTTGATAGTGTATCTATCTGAATTAACTTGCTGTGACCAAAAGATGATGTTTTAAAAGTTTTCTATTATATGTAACTGAAATTGTATCTACTGGAATATATTCATCAGTGCTGCTAACTACTGACCTAAGTAAAGCCAATGGATAAACTAAATACTCTCCTTTTGAGGTAAATTGAAGGAGCAATTAAACATTTGGGTAGCCAGGGATAGATGCAGCCTCACTCTAACGGGAGGCCCTGAGCAGTTCTACCATATGACTCAAGAGAGCACATGCCAGAGCAGCTGTCACTAATGGGTCCAGGGAGCCCAAACTCATCCAGCCCCGTGTAAATTTGCATTTGGTGGTTCAGCTGGTGTGGTGGAGGCCACTGCCAGAAGCGCTGGGAAGCATAAGGCTGAGCAGAAGGTGAACGATATAGATGAGTGGGTTCTTGGGAGGCTGGCTGCCAGGACCGGCACCGGGGTACAAACAGATTATGGAAGGTTGTGTGCGTGTTTGCGCGTGGCAAAAAAGAGAGCAGCAAGTGTTAGCAACACTTTGAGAAAAAGCCAAGAGCCCTTATTTCATTTTGCAAAAGCAGAGTTTTCTTTCTAGACAAAGACATTTTTTCCTGCTTGTTTTCTGGAAAATTTGACTTAAGGCATGTTAGAGGAGGCAAGTAATAAACTCAGTTTTAACCAGTTTCTTTTTCTGTCAGTACTTGCGTCTCAAAGTTTTAAAGCTCTGCAGCTGTATCTTGATACAAGAGTTTCTTGCCCTTCCTGGGAAGATTTATTTTAAAAAATTAACATTGGATAGAGATTATGCTGATGTTTATATGAGTAACAGAGAAGTAGAACATTTATACTTTTTTTTTCCTTTGCAGTTTAGGAACTTAGTGATGAATTAAGTCTTCTAGATAAAATGAGGCATGTCCCAATATATTTAAAGCACTCTGAAGAATAAATGCAGGATTGTCATGAAAATCTTTGCTTTTCAAAAGTACAAAATTTGTACTTACTTCAAATTCAGATTGTCTGTAAAATTCAGGCTATCTCTTAAAATGTTCCCACTGCAAACGGTCTAAGACTGGTTTTCAAATGAAATTAATATATGGAGCAAGCATGATACTTGAATCACCATTGAGACTCGTACTGTTTCCTCTTACAGCTCTCACTGAGAGGGCTAAGGGCAGAGGATTGGTGCAGGTCTTCAGTGAGAGAAAAACAAAGTTATACACTGGAAACCTGTAATACAAAGAAAAAGAAAAATATGCCTTGACCTTTTCAAAGAAGTTATCCCATGCATCAGCTCTTGTGTAATGCTCCAAAATATGGGAAGATGAATGAAACCAAAAGCCAGTCCCTGTTACTGTGTGTCTTAGGCTTCCTTTGTATTTCCATAGCTTCTTTTTTCCCCTTCTTATGTGTATATATTTTTTTCTTGCAATGTCATTGTTCATAAATTTTAGCATAAAATACTTTCTGCAAAATAAACCTGTTTCAATGTATGTTTGATTCTGTTCTATTAGAACAATAATTGATGTTCCCATGTTATTTAACAATCACCTAGTCTTGCAGCATCACTTGTGTTTATTCCCCTCAGATATCTAACTGTTCTCCTCCAGAGAGACACAAATCTAATTTCCCTTGCATTTTATTAAAAATTCTACAGTCCCTGTATCACATGGATCACCTTTGGTACTTCTTCTTATGCATAAGACTACTGGAAGTACCTTTCTTTGTTGAAGTTGTCTTTTTTTTTTTTCCTTTTTTCTTTTTTCCCTCTTTCAGGGTCAACAATGAATAATCTGTATATGATGTCATTGAACCCCGCTATTTGTTTTGGATTTAGGGCAGTCAACAACTGTATGTTTGGATGAAGATTCAAAAACTAAGTTTATATGAATACATTAACATGACATCACACTCAGCAATAAAGACGGGAGAAAGAAAGAGGGTACGTTCAGGTTATGGCATTTGTCTTCCCAAGTAACTGTTATGCGTGATGAAGTCCTGCTCTCCTGGAAATGGCTAAACATCTGCCTGCCGATGGGAAGTAGTGAATAAATTCCTTATTTTGTTTTGTTTGAGTGTACCACTTTGCTTCACTTATTAAACTGTCTTTATTTCGACCCATGAGTTTTCTCACTTTGGCTCTTCCTATTCTCTCCCTCATCCCACTGGGTGGGGGGTGAGTGAGCGGCTGCGTGGTGCTGAGCTGCCTACCGGGGTTACACCACCACAGGCTTCCTTTATTATCATGATTGGTTTCTAAGCTAAAGGAGCAGTTTTATAAATGACACCCTCCCCTGGCCATTTCTCGTGATGTATCCTAGATAACAGGTAGTTCATCAGCTAGTAGAATATTTGGCCACGTTAACAGCATGACCTCTGTTTTGCAGTGATTACAGAACAGCCATCAGTCTCTGCAGCTGGCATTTCCAGTCTTCATCATAGATGGCTTTTATCATCTAAGTAGGCAGCTTTGTATTGAGTGTTAGTTTCAGGAGGTGATACATCAGCCTTGGAAAGGTGGCCATGACCTCATATGCTGTGATTTGCATCAACCCGAGAGAATGAGTATATGGGGAAGGAAATGAAGATCTTTGTTGCACAGGCTGTTTGTATGCATCTCCTCTGCAAATCCTGTTGAAAAAGAGAATATGACCCGTGAATTTCTGAGAACACACATTTGAAGAGTTTTGTATAATTTGGAGGAAAAAATGCATGTAGTTATTTTCTGGTTTTGAAATGGGGAAAAACGCAGTGCCATGAAATAGTTGTCACCAAGTGATCTAAAATATCAAGTGTTTTGATTTCTATCAATTTAGGCTGCTTACAAATGCAAGAGGAGTTAATTCCAAATATGTGTCTTTGAAATGCAATCAGTATAACAGATTCAAGAGCCTTCCAGTGGCAACTTAGTTCTGTCCATTTCATAGCTGTGGTAGCAGAAGGCAAAGCAGAAATGGCACTGTGCATAACTGCACAGTTCAAAACTTGTTATTACTGATGGTTTTTCAGTCCCTATTGGTGTTACTATGAATGCTGTATCAGCAGTGGGTGGAAGACACAAAAGCCTACCTTGCTGAAGCAGAGTAGAGTCATTAGCATGATACAACTTCCTGAGATAAACCTGGAGCCCATATTCCTGAGCAGAGGTCTCTTATTCCCTTGGTCGGAACAACTACCAGCAGTTGCCAAGAAAGCTGCAGGGTTGTTGGGGGTGCTTTTCAGAAACTTTTCCTGTTGGGGATGATCAAGATGGAATGATGGAGTGATTGAAATGAAGGGGAGAGATCTGTAGGACAGAATTCCTATAATGCCAGGGGACTCACTGGAAATGTGGCAGATCTAGTTTTAAACCCCAAGGAGCTTGTCTATCTCTTGCAAATGCTCTAACTTGCTTGCTTTTTTCTCAAGGAATCCTTGTAAAGGTCTTGGTTTTATCCTGATGCGTTGTAGGCCATACTGCTGTGATCACCCAAAGTTACTTTGGTTAGGATAACCATTTTCCACACACAGCTAAGTATAAATATATTTTATAAATTGAGTAAAGTGCTTATACATTTTTTAGGAATATGAAGTGCTATGCTGGCATTTTATTAGATATGGATTAAATGATGTTGAAAGCTGAGAAAAGAGTGAAATTTCATCAAGCCCTGGAGGAGGAGGAAGACAGGATTTGTTTCTCATTTGACTTTGGACTCTGGTCTTGCTATTTGTGGATGAGTACAAAAGGTAAAAGAAATTAAAGTGAAAAGGGGAAGATTCAGCAATGAAGAGTAAACTGAAAAGACCATGAACACATTGGACAGGAGCCATGTCCGCTGTGATACGTCTGAGGAACAAGGAGGAACCTTTTCCCCCCCCTATTTAGGTCTGTTCCTTCTAATGCTGCTGTGCCCAGCTGAAGTTGTTTCAGTGACTACCACTGCTTGACTAATTCATACTTTCCCCCAAAATATCATCCACAAAAAACACTTTTAGTGAAAAGCTAGGAAAATTAGTAACAAATGTGGCTGTCAGTTTAATGGAGAGTTTTCCATGCTCTGTTTAAGGATTCAGTTCTAATCCAGGAGTTTTAGAAGGTGACATTTTAGGCAAATGTCACTCAGCAGCTCATATTTCATGCAGTATTTAATATCTCTATTCAAAGGTTAAACCTACTGTTTAAAACAAACTATATTTCCCAATGTGTTGCAGTGCTGGGAATGGTGTGGTGTTGTACTATTTCAGGGGTGGCAGTGGCCCCCAGGGAAGCTACTTTTCCTTCAAATAAACTCTGTCTCCCAGACCTCCTTACTTTTTCTATGAAGAGATTTCTTCCAAGAGGCCAGTGTACTCCTTTCACCATACTGCCAGACAATGGTTGATGGTTCAGAGGAAAAATAAGTATTTGTGTTCCCTCTAATGTCCAAATGAGGAATGCAAAAAAGAACAGAAAGCAGCACATGACACGAAGAATGGCAGTGAGGCAGATCAGCAACGTCCTTCATAAGAAACTTGCTAAAGGCAGAAAAAATCGTAACAAGAACTTTTCAAAATGCATCAAAGCAGGGAGCCAATCAGAGAGTCAATCAGGATAGAAAATTATCCATGTGTAAAAAGAAAAAAAAAAGTGAAAAAATTAAATTTTGTTGTTATGCCCCAGTTTTCACTGTGGAGAGGTTTAAAAAAGGGTTCTGCATTCAGGTACAAGTCTAAGAACCTTTTACAAATGAGAGCAGCAGAAGAGATATTTAGAACAAACTTATACAATTAATAAGAATTGCTAAAATTATTTACTAAAGCATATATCTAAATTTTAAAGTAAGGCTTTGTATCAGAAGACAGAGAATGTTAAGCCAATTTTTAAGAGAGATTTCAGAAAAATACAGCTCGATAAATCTGATTTCTGCAGTAGGAAAACTGGTAGACATAATAAAACAGGAACAGTTTCCTATGTATAAGTACAAATCATTGGACAAAAATCGACATGTTTGTCATGCATCACAGATCTGTTTGATCCTTTGGAGCAGTCAAAAAGCAAGGGATAAAAAGGCCCTGGTAAATACAGCATTACTGAATTTCATTTCAATTATTGAATTTCTGAAAAGCTACTGCAAAGTTAAATAAATGGTTTACCATTGATATTTTCTCTCAAGAATCTTTTCGAGAGCTTGTGCTATTCCACATATTCATAAATGATCTGAAAGAAGGGGAAATTAAGGAGGTGATAAAATTTGCTGCTGACACAAAATTAGTCATCATAGTAAAAATTAAATCTGCCTAAAATTTTGCTGGACAATCTATGACACTGAGTTACAGACATGAAATGAGAAATGAAATTCAGTGTTAACAAATGCAAGGTAATATACATGCACAGAGAAAAACAAATACATAAATACCTACATAAGGATAAGTTTAGGGGAAAAAAAATTGCAATCAAACGGAATGCTTGGAAAATATCATAGTGCCACGGTGTGAAATGTTAGCATTCCATATATTGAATACTTATTGTAGTTACTCAAGAAGGATATAGCAGGCATGAAAAAGATGCAGAGAAGGACAACACCTATGATGAGACATGAAGAGAGGCTAAATAGATCAGGACTTTTCAGCTTGGAAAGAAACAGCTGAAGGGAGATACGACCCTCAAAGCAGAACAGCTAGGGGTGCTCTGATCTCTCTCCAAACTTAAAGACAAGGAAGTTCTTTTTCAAATGGTGCACTGGCAGTTTTGGAACTTGCTTCTCTAGAACATCATGGGAAAAAAAAATGTGTATTAGCACATTCAAAAGTTAGACAAATTCATCTAAATCCTGTAACTACTCATTTCCCCAGACAAGGTAAATATCCAGGAAGAACTACTCTCTCCTTGCTTTGATGCCATGTTCTTCCCTATGCATCTTCCAGCCATGGTCAGAGACAGAAAGCTGGGAGAGAAGAGCTGGGTCTGGCTCTCATTCCTATTCCCACCCATTCCTGAATCCTTCTAGTGGGAACTGGTTTCTGAGGAGACTATAGAAATTCTGCAGTGTTTCTGGTTAGGGACTGTAATTCAGGGCAGCCTCCCTGAGTCCCATGCAAGAAGTATAGGGTGAATCTCAGTCCTGTCCTGTTGGCGCATGAAAGTGCAAAGGATGTCTTAATGGAAATCTGGTAAGATCTTGCTGGAAGTTGCAGAATTCTTGTTCACCACAGCAGGACACATGCCCTGAAAAAAACACCCAAAACCAACCCCCACCAAAGTTCTTTCCCATATTATAACACAAAGAAGAATTTTATTTTCAATGTTGCATTAGAGACACAGTGATACTTGGTACTGATGAGAAGTTTATCAATGCCAAGAACAGGGAATTGGGGAGGAATAAAAGTTTATTTCTCAGTTAAACTACTCCTTATTTATGAAAACAGTTCCCTGGTTAAGAAACCAGAACACCTCTTCCAAAATATTTCTACCAAGAAAACCTTTGTGTCACAGCTTAACACCTTTGGAGGCTTACAAGGATACTGAAGGCCTCCAATAATCCACCCCAAATCTGATTTCTCTTTGTCACCTTTGTGCCCTTGATCCTATCATGCTCCAGCTACTCATAATTAAATGTCAGTCAGGCAAATATCCTGACATGTTCTGAGTGAGAGAAAAGGTAGCAGACATCGTGCTGAGGTGTTGCTAATGTGGGAACCATCGATGACAAGTTCAAGCAGTGAATTTGTGAGAAGAAGAGGTAAAAAAGATGCCAAACTGTTAAAGGGACTGGCTAGTTAACAGAACTGGCTAGAGCTACAAACTGCTTTTTACATTATTAGCTTGAATTGGCATCAATATAGCATTACCATTGTTGGTGCTAACTAAAATTGTTGCTAAGCATCTCAAGGACTGCATCAGGAATAAAATTAAGTTTAGTTAGCATATGGGAGTAGGGGTGATGAGGATGGGGCAGGCAGGAAAGGCTTAAAAAACTTGCCTTGCTACTTCCTGCGTCATTTTTTCTGCACAGAAAGAGATGACAGCCTTCACTTGTTTCATTCTGGCATCTTTTCATTAGTGCTAAACTTGCTTTCTAAAATCAGGCAGTAGGACCAGGAACATTGTCTTTGATTAGAGCAATTTTAAAGCTGAGCTCATTCTTAAGTACCTTGCTGAATCAGTGCCCAAGTTTTCAGCTCCTATTCTTGGCCTTCAAAGATATGTAGAATTGCACTGTTAGGTTGATAAACCAAACAGATCTCTCAGGGAAGTATGTATTTCTAGACTTGAGCTTTCTCTCTTTCCCTTGAAAAAAACCAAAACAAACAACTGCGTTTTACAAATCTATCTAGATTACTTCCCCCCCCCCCTTCTAAACAGTTGGATAGATTTTAAGCCATAAGCATTATCTATTCTGACTTACCACTTCATCTGAACCACTGAATTTCATCCAGTCATTTCTGTTTTGAAACTAATAGCCTGTAAATGAACTAAAACTTTTCTCCTGGATAGACATGCAATCAAGGAAAACATTGATTTTAAATGTATAGTGTATTGTTTTCAAAAAGTGTTTTCTCTGTACATCTCTATTTACAAAACTGACAACAAAGCATCTTAAAACAGTCTCAGGATATCACACTGCCTGGAGAAAGAAAATTCTACAAATACTCATCTGACAATAAGGAGTGATGCAGAATATTATGTTAGTGAAAAAAACCTCCAACTGAATATACAGTTCTTGTTGCAAAATCCCTAGAATCATTTCTAAGGGAAGCAAACTTATATCTTATTCCAGATCTACTTTAAATTTCAAAATTACATAATTGTGCCTTATTTACAAGTGATATGAGAATGCTGTTGTGTTGATACCTTTAGCTTCATGAAACAAACAGTTTGAACTGTATTTCTTGGCATGCAAGGGACAGCTTTCTCATGTAATTCACTAGAGTTATTTTTGTGGAGAAATAGAAAGATCCAAACCCAGGAATGGAACTAAAATGGAGTTCTCCATTCATTTCTAAAAGTCTCCTACTTCAGAAATGTTTGTGATAAAGTACATAAGACCTACAGTGCTAGAGTCATGCAAAAAAGTCAGTCTTTGTAGGACCAAATTGGTTTTTGTCATTGAAAAGCACATTGCACCAGTCAGGGGGAATCACAAAGATCATGTAAAGCTCTTCTGTTACTGGGATGCTGTCTGTGAGGTTAGGTTACCCTAACTGCTAACAGACCCAATGTACCGAAATTACTTCTGGGCATCGGCCAAATATAAAGAGATTCCTTTAAATCTTGTCACACCCTACACACAGACAGGTGAGAGAGTAAAAAACAGGGGCTGCTATGCTCTTTCCATACTGGTGTGGGCTTCTTCTGAGTGAAGTGATTCTCCCATGCAATCTCTGACTGTTTCTGGATCTATATTTTATCCATTGCATGTTCAAAGTGATCATATCGGACCCCAGCATCCACCCTATAGCATGCCTTTTGCTGTGAGTTGAATGAAATCACAGTAGAGTTAAACTGCTAGGTATCCTTTTATCGCGGAGTTCACAAAGATGCATTTGCTGTTCTGGCCAGCTCTAACACACGCAGAGGTTTCATGATAGTTTGAAGGCAGAATTTGCAAGGCTCCTGGGCATGGAGGGGACATGAAAGAGAAAACAAGAGGTGCTGAGGTGAGATGTGAAACCCGTTATCAGAGGTGGGGATGTTTCAGCCATGCCTGGAGTATCAGAGGTGTTAAAATCAAAGATGTAAGTGTATTGTTTACTGTGTGAAAGCCCAAACGTCGGAGAGCACAGCGTATTTCAAAACTGTTTAAAGGAAGCCTGCGCAGTGTCAGCTGCTTCTCTGTCTAGGCTCTAGAGGAATCTTAGCAAAGGTCTCCGTTTCATGCCAGAAATGTTAAGAAGCTTGTCCTGATGGCTCAGCTCTACAGGAGAGCAATCTTTGTTAGTGTAGCTCCCAGTGTTGTGCAGCTGCTTCCTGCTAGTCTGGCTAGAAATGTCAGACCACATAAAGATCTGAGAACAAAATAGCAGCAGACAGGTTTTCTCTCATCTGACTTTTCAATAGAGGCATTATTACATTGTAATATTTCCATTTGTATTGCCTGCACTCAAAGCAGATAGTATACAATTTTATCCCAGGGCACATCCTCTCTGTCGTATTTTCTACTACAGTAAACTGAAGGACACACAATATACTTTACATTTTATACCTGAAGTAGAATTTTCTATTGTCTTCCACAACTCAGCCTAAGAACTTTCAAAGGTTCATCCAAACAAGATGACTTTTTTTTGTCCCCCACCTCTATGTCCCTCTGCCATCTTTCTCCTTTCTGAGCAAAAATATAAATAAGACAAATGCTTTTATAATGAAAAGAGTCTGAATGTTAAATAAGTTCCTCAGAGTTTAGCTGCCACCTTTCTGAATGGCTTCTGATGGTTAAATAAGATTTGGCTTTATTCTTCTCACGGTTCCTTTAATTACATACAGATAGGAATTATGCTGAAAATAATTTTATTTTCTTTTAAATTTTGTGGGATTTTCAAAGATAACCAGCAAGACTGATTAATTCACATATTTCCACCCACTGGGTGGAAGGACACCTTTGTAGGTAACATTTTGTTTATATTTCCCCTATTTCTCCATAGAATACGTGCTTCCATGTTAGAATCTTTGTTCCTATCTGTGAAGTCTATATCAAGTTTAAGAGTTTTAGACCCAGATAAGGACAATGAAGAATATGTCAGAAATATAGAAGGTTGCAAATATGGTGGAAGAAGAGTTGCCAAATTTCTTTTTTTGTCATACTGTAGGGAATAATACAAAATAAAATACTATAATGAAGTCTTTTAGTTGACAGGGTTGATATTTTTTTTTGTCGGTTGGTTTCTATTCCCATCTAACCAATCAGAGGTTAGTATAGAAAACAGAAGCTGATAGTGATTTTCCAAATTGTGTTTACATGAATGGCTAAGCCCACTCCCTTGAAATGGAAAAAACAAACTGCAGATTACAAAGTTCTTTTCAATATCGTTGTTTTAACTCTCCCTGGATCATTTTGTTCAGGCAGCTCTTACCATGTGCTCAAGTGCTTCACACATAGCTTCAAAGACCAAAGAAGTAATTTATTAGCTAATACACACAACAAACAACTACACTTACCAAGCTATCAGTCTAAGCATTCATATGCTCACAACCCCTAATAAGAAGCCCTGTGAGTGTTTGTAGGCCAGGCAGTGGTCAAGGAGGGGGCAAAGGGTTAGCCTCCACTGCTCTGTGGAAGAATCTGACCCTCGATATTACCATTTTGCTGTCTTAGGACTCCCTGTTTTTTCTTTTAGGGTTTTATCCACCAAGTCTCCATGTTGGTGTTTTTCCTCTTAGATTCTCAAGCTGCTATGAGTTTGCAGTTTTAGCTTCCTTATCTTGCATGACTCTATGCACTTCCTCACCTCTCTTTCTCACAATAAAACAATTTGCTCTGACATTTAGCCCCAGGTTTTGTAGCCGGGCCGAATTGGAGCTAAGCCTTGGCCCCAGAGAGCTGCATCTCTCGGCAGAGGAATACAGGAAGAGGGTTACAGTTAACAATGCCTTTGTATTGTCTGTGTTTATGTACATTCAAACAGAGATGAGCACAGTGGTTGATCCCACTCTGAGCTATTGTTTCAAGGCACCTGTAGACGCAAGAAGGTATTACATTGGTTTATACGTGGTTCAAATTACCAACCAACTTGAGTCCTGCTTCCTCATCTGATTCAATTTTGTCTGTACCTTTGGAGCACATGAGTTTTCCATTGAAACAGTGGGAGTAGAAATGATAACTGTATGCACATCTTCATTTTCCTTTTGTTGGCTCAGGGGTTTAGCTTCCTGCCCTACAGGGAATTTTGGATAACTCATTGTCAAGACAACTCCCAGCAGGATCAAGGCCTTGCATGAAAAATTATGTTTGCCACAGTGAATGCTTTAAAACAAAGCACAAACCCACCAGACAGTAGGTGGTAGTTCAGGATGGTATCTGATGCCAGAACATTTCCATGGAAAAAGAAGCTGAACCACCATTACTCTGTTCTGTGGAAATCATTAGATTTTTTTGCTTCACAACGGTTGGTTTTCTTCATCTCTTTTTAATTATATTGAAATTATTGATGCGAATTAAAAGACAAACAAAACTAGAGAAACTAGGAGGGAAGAACACTATATAGAAGAAAACAAGCCAGTGTCTTCTGAACAGATAAAGGGGTCTGAAGATGCTGAATAGAGCAAAAAGGAGCCCCATGTCATAAATTATATTGGCTAGTGATTTGGAACAGAGAGCATGCTTAATCCTGTGAGAGTGCAATACCTTGCATGATGTACAAGTGCCTCACAGACAGAAATTATTATCACCATTTATAATATAAATGACCATATCTGTACAACAGGGTTCATTACTAGATAATACCTTATCTGGACTGAAAAATTAAATTGTACAACAATAGCAGCACAATAGTTCCCTTGACAATAGAGCCACACAGCTGTTAAACTAGTCTCTTGAAGCTAGTCTCTTCAAGGACATTTAGAGTCCTCCAAAATGCAACATATCCTGTGCTCACAAACCCACTGGTCTGTAGAATTCGGTGTTTATTATTTGTGTATGTGAGAAATTAATTTTTCTCATTCAAATTGCTGCAGCTTTTCTTATATGTGGTTCCACTAGAAATCCACTTCGCTTCAAAAATCCTGGGCTTTTTGAGCAATACAGCTGCCAGAGGATTCACAAACACTTAGAGGGATGACGAACTAATATTGGATTTACCTATTAAAGACAAGAACGTCTGAGAAGCCACTGTCTTTGGTCACTTCAGACTCTCCTGAGAGCACCTTGAGGGAGCTTTGTGAAGCTGTGCCGGCTCTTTCTCACGCTAAGCCCATAAGCCATATTCTATTGGCTGAAGCTTTTCCAATTTGTGAATGTCTTTGGCCATATTAAGAGGAATTTGAGAAGAGCTTATGGAGAATTAGAAATCCTTATTCAGAACCCAGTAGCTTAGCTGCTGGTTATTATTCTGTGCTGCTGGTTTTTCTAATGTCAATTTCAATGATTTTCACTTCAGAAAAATCATCTCAATAACACATTGGGAGCAGGAATAATACATGGAAGTGTTTGGAGGCTACTGGCTCAATAAATATAATTTCTGTCCAGTGCATCTATTCTGCTAGAATTTTTTTACAACTATTAATCTTTTTTTTCTTTCTTCTTTCTTTCTTTTTTTTTTTTTTAAGAAAAGGAAAAATAGGTAAAGGTGAATATTATTTTGTGCTGAGGAGAAGCCTTATCTTCCTCTACGGGATTTAAGAACTCTTGCTACTTAGTATTTCCTGAGGTTGGAAACCTACCATGACACCACTACTGGTATTCTAAGTAAGGCTAAATTTCATTTGGGTTATACCATTTAGGAGCTGGAGGATGGCAACAGTCAAGCCTTTAAAATGCCAATAAGTTCAACCGAGATCACTCTTTAGTCCATAACCCTCTTCTTTTCACCATACTAAGTGAGTGCCAGTATTTGCACCTCTCCAAAGACAGATTTTTTTGGGGTATTTGTTCAGTGAGCTATTTAAAAATAAATGTTATGCAAGAGAAGTTATTAAAATAAAATTCTATACTAAGGGCATATATTTAAAATAATGCAATTTTCAGATACTATACTTTATCCCAAATTCCTTTTGGTTAAATTTATGCATGGAATTCATCAGCCATGTGACTTTAAATTCCTCCTCTATAGTCAATGCAAAGATGGAATTACCTGCAAAACATTGATTTGGTCCACTGAGGCCCTAAAGTTCTGCACAGCTTTGAAGGGAACTTTTACTGAGCAGAATCCTTGCTTAAATGTCTAAAATTACATGAGGCTAACCCAAGCCTTTCTTGATCATATAGACTGTCCTGTCTAATAGCATGCAAACAGATTTTCTAGTTTCCAGATCACTTAAAGTTGGGTAAGGAGAGGTGAGCTTAGCTTCACCAAAACTTTTGTGGCCATTGCATCACAGGCATAGCAGAAAGAGTTGGCAGAGTAACAGTTTTTTTCTTCAGACTGAAGGTCCACATTACAGTAGAAAAATCAAAGGCTGTTTCAGTAAACACCCTGTGTAGAACTAGAAGTCCAGTCAGGGAGTAAAAAATCAGGCAGAGGAAAGAGAGCTGCAAAATTTGCATGGGAGGAGAACTGTTTCCTGTGAAATGTCAGGATAAAAAACATGAGGTAAATATGTATATACTTATGCTGGGAAGTACTAATGACTGCCATCACTCATGGACCTAGTGAACAGCTAGAGAAGAACTGTTAAATATTGCAAAATTCATACAGAAATGCTAATCTCTAACTAATTTCTAAAGAAACTATGGTTAAAACATCCTATAGCTTTTCTATTTCCTTGTGTAATTGGTGCTTTTTAATGCTTTTTACTCCCAGGAACCTACCAAGAACTACATTGCAAGTATGAGGTCTCTAAATGTATCAGCTGTAGTAACTTTATGCCTTTACAGCATTTGTTTTTCTAAAAATATTAGGTATAGCTGCCTGATCCACCAATTTTTTCTCCTACAAATGGGCTTTGGGAATCCAGAGGTTTTCTCTTGTAGCTTGACAAGTAGAAAGAATTGAAATATGCTGAAAATTATCTTTATTTTTTTCCTTCCAGACTTCATGTGAAACAGAGGGGCTGGACCTTCATTTGTGTCTAAAACCTTTATTTCACAAATAGCTTTAAAATTCTTCATCCATGTGCTGTCCTGTCCCCTGAACAAGAAACAGAACAATAAAAATAAGGTATTAACCTAGCTCAGGTTCTCAGTTTGGATCACTGTCACAAGCCTTGAGCTGGCCCATTGGTGAGGGGAAGGAAAGGCCATATGGATTTCTTCTTCTTGTACCAGTTGTAGTGTTCATAAAAGCTATGGACTCATGTTCAGTCTTCAGCTGTGCACTGCTAGAAGATACTGAATCCAAAAACTGGACGGGGATGAGAAAATAGTGCCATCTTTGCCATGGGACAGAATTGCAGTTGCTATTGCCTTTTGCGGGTAATCTCCACTAAATGTTTGTTATGGATAGGTGTCAGTTATTGTGTATGGAAGTGCTTTGTTTCTACTCTCTCTTTCTTTTGATGCTGAATAGCATTAAGTGTATTAACATACACTATAAAACATCTGTTGCTATTTACTAGATACAGAAAGCATTTACCAAGATCAGTGTAGATGATTGCTACACCAAGCTGCTCACTAGTGTTTCTAGAAGGCCCTCCTACATGAATCTCATCCTGTTTCCTGACTACTTCAATTGTTTCTTTGTGCTCTACCAAGCCATGGCTATGACCCCAGTTTATATAGTGTTCAGAGATAAATTAATGAAGGAGAATATAATCAGCATATCATGAAAGGAATGAGTATAAAAGATACTAGTAGGATCAGAGAGAAAGCATCCAATGTTGTCCTAAGCTATATATCTGGAAATCATTCATCATTGAGCCACTACATTGAGAAGACAGCACTGGAAAAGTTGGTACCCACTGTAACATGGATTCTGGCTGTAGTAAGAGTACTGATGAACCTTGCCACTAACTTGACTAAACACTAGGTGCAATCCAGAGACCCAGGAGCTGATCGTGTCATAGGTGATGTCTAGGATCAACTGCATTCCTTGGGGAGATGCAAACTTTGGAAGGAACCATTTCCTTATAGCATTGAAAGATATGAAGTATATATAACAGGGGTTTATTTTGACAGCTTTCATGTCTCCTTTCATGTCCATGCTGAGAGGCTCTCCTATCAGAGAAGGCTTCTGTTTTCTTGCCCAGACACCAGTCAAAACAGCAGATGCACCCAAGAGTTTGCAAATTTCCTGAATTTCTGTGTGAACACATAAGCCTTATGACCTATGTTCTGAGGTTCTGTGACAAAGTCCCCTTTTCTCCTTGTTTGTTAGAATCTCTCCTAACCAGTCTTCTCCCTGTGAAACATAAATACCTACCAAAATAATAGAATCTCATAAATGAAGAAGAAGAGTGTTCAAATTAAATATACTTTTTCTATTGAGTAATCAGATTGGAAAAACACTTTTGTCATTCATCTAGGTCACATTTTTATTTATAGTCCCACAACTTTTAACCAGCGTAATGTGTTGAATAAAAAGTGTGCTACAGAAACAAGGAGAAGGGAATAATCTCTCCCTCCACCTGTTGTCTATGGTCCTGTTAATAAAATCCAGTTTGCATCTTCCTGCACCACAGGAGCACACTGGTGATTACTGTACAGCTTGTTGTCCACCAGGACTCCCAAACCCTTTTCTCCATAGCTTCTATTTAGCTAGCCAGTCCCCAGTTTATTGTGTTGTATGGGGTTATTACAAGCCTGGTGCAGGACTTTGATTTGTCCTTGCTGAAATTCATGAGGTTCCTGTTGACTCATGTCTCCAGCCTGTGAAAGCCCCTCAGAATGGCAGCCCTACTCTCCAGCACATCAGCCACTTCCCCAGTTTGCTCTTGTTTGCCAGCCCGTTGGGTAGGTGTTCAATGCTGCCAGTAATTAATGAAGAATTTAAACAGTAACAGTGCCAGTATCAACCACCAAGTAGTGCTACTGGTACCCAGCTGCCAGCAGGACTTTGAACCGCTGACCATTAGCCTTTCAGGCCAACAATCCAGCAATTTTCCATTCACCTTATGCTCCATCTATCCAAACATATCTCTTCAACTTAGCAACATGGGATACCATGCTGAGAATCTTGCTGGAGTCAAGGTAAACAACATCTGCTGCTCTGTCTCCTTGTCCACAGAGCAAGTCATCTCCTCGTGAAAAACAAATCAAGTTGATCAATTGTGCTTTCTATTGATAAATCTATCCTGGCTGTTCCCAGTCACCTTCTTGTCCTTCATGTGCCTGGAAATGGTTTCCACAAGGATTTACTCCAATGTCTTCCCAAAAACTGAGGTTAGATTCACCAGACTGTAGTTCCCCAGATTCTCCTTCTTGCTTTTCCTCTTGCGTGTTTTCCTCCCTCAGAGTGAGGATAGATGCCTCAGACTCAGTTACACACCTTTCCTTTTCCTTTCCACCCCCTTAGAGTACCTGTAACTTATGGTGAGAAAAATGTTCATTCACATGGAGCTGTGTTCATAGCAGTGGATCTGTGACATCTTGATGACAGAGAAGGCTAAAGTGATAAATAGCAGAGGGCTGGTTTGGGATTTGGCCTCCACTTGTGTGTAATAATTCTAGCGAACCCTATAGCAGGTACTATTTTAGGATCTCAACTGGCTTCCTTAGCTGAGGGATTTTTTTGTGTTATCACATACATTATTTTGCTGGATATGAGAAATCTTTGGTTCAGATATGGGGTTCACCTTTTCTCACATGCTTATAAGAGGACTGCCTTAAATTTCCATAGGTGTCTATATACAAAATTAATTCCATGGTACCCTCCGAGTTTCAAAGCATTAGGCATTTCAGTGAGCACAGTTGGTCTTATTAAACATGTTTGCACACACAGGTGATAATTTCATTCTGTGAAATATCTTGTTACACAAGAGATCAATTAAGGAGACTGTGTCTGCTGGAAACTCAATTAGGACTAATCAGTTTTACCCTACTAATCTCAGAAAGGAGTTTACTTGTACTATCAATGGTAGGACCTGCAGATATCATTTAAATCTCTTACCTTATTAAGAAGAGGTTTAATCTTCCTATTTTCTTAGGCATACCTTAAATATTTTGTTTTGTCACATCCCATCTGGCAGTTCGCAGGATAAACAGTCATTCAGTTAGGGATTCAAAGATTATTTCCATTTCATGATCATCTTTCAGAACTTCCAAAACCAGGCTTTTGTTAGCTGCCCTTCCATGTCATATCTGACAGTATTTACCCAACTAGTTCAGATTGCTCTTTGAGAAGCAGAATCTCTCTTGTAGTTAGTCTGAAGAATATTTGATGCTCAAACAGGAGCTTTAGCAGTTTTTGGTTCTCAGGCTGTTTCTGTGGAAATTCCTGCTGGAAATTGCTGTGGCTAGGTAGCTTCTGTGGAAATTGCTGTGGCTAGATAGCCACAGCTGATCATGCTGTCCCAATACTTGCTGAACCTGCCAGAGTAGCAGCTACTGCTTCTTTCCATCCGTATACAGAGGATATTCCATCAGGCAGTGGCCACTATGTCTTCCCTTTCTGCTGTGTGAAGGCTGGTCTCCAAGTGTGGCATCACTAGCTGGTCTGAGTCCTCCCAAAACCTCCATTGGGCAGAACTTCTCCTTGCCCCTAGTATTTAGTGAGTGAACAAATTCCTTTTATCTCTGTGAGCAAGAGGTAAACTGGTGTAGAGAGTGTGGAGCTTTATCAAGAAGGTAACCCAATGCAATGTCCCCTTTCTTTCTCTTTATAAAGGATCTCATCCTCTATAGGTCACTGTGGTGTGATGGGGAAGAAGGTCTCCTGTGTTTGTATGCTAGCCCACCTGTGCAGATGGGTTCCTGAAAATAGTCTCTCAGATGCCATAAAAATGGGATATGGCTTTCATGGCAGTCAATGTTTATATAGCTTCCAGATGATTAGTGGGATTCCTTAAAATGTAACAAATGAAATGGGAACACAGGAGCAAAGGTGAAGCCAAAAGAAAACAAACAAAAGAAAACACCTTTAAAAGTCGTAGAAGTCGCAGCACAATTTGTAATAATGACTTTCTAAGAGAAATGGCAAAG
Source organism: Mycteria americana (assembly GCF_035582795.1). Classification (NCBI taxonomy): domain Eukaryota; kingdom Metazoa; phylum Chordata; class Aves; order Ciconiiformes; family Ciconiidae; genus Mycteria; species Mycteria americana. Next base: position 66,552,871 of record NC_134365.1, read on the forward strand.
CACATGAAAAAGCCCTACACTGTTACTATAAAGAAATTAAATATTTCCCTGTGAAGAAAATTAAAGGTGTTTTCTATCTAATGTCAGTGCAGGTTATTGAAAATACATTGATGCTTCATTTACATTTTGAGACCATGAAGTGTCAGGATGCTCTTTGTCTATTTGATTCACCTTTGCAAAGACAGGAAACAATAGAGAAGTGTTACATGTCTGGCATTTTTACAGCTCAAATTATACTTTTCTGCAGTGAAAAATCCAAACTACATATTATATTTGACCAGATTGATTCCTGTGACTTAGTGAGGCCAGGCAGCAAATAGGAGGACCTCTCACAAACCAGGTCTGTATGCAAAAAGTCCTAGTCAAAACAATAGTCTGTCATTCCTCTTGCAAAAGGCACTTGTGCAAAAAATTAGACACGATGATGAAGATGTCTCCACCTACCTACGCCTCCTGAACTACAGAGTGGATCCTGTAATTACAGTGTACAACCAGACAAATGAGGTAAAAGAAATTGACCCTTGCAATGTAATGTGTGATGATATGAGGAGACTGAAGAACCCATTCCTAAGTGCTGTTCCTCCTGAAAAAGCTGCTGCATCATCAACTGGGACAGGAATTTTTTTGGAAACAACATAGCAGCACATTCTTGAAGACTCCCAGCAGCCAGAAATAATGCCTCTGTGTTTTAATAATATAAACTTTGCTTGTTTTGGGGGAGGTTGTTTTTTTATTTTTTTTCAGCTGTTACAACTTGCCTATAAAGATTTGCTTTGTTTATAAACAAAGGTGAAAAAGTCTGTTTGGCATCCCAAGTGTCCTGAATCCTAAAATCAAGTCTAACTTAAGTTATATTACAACCATTTTTAAGTTATATATTGTAAACCATACAGTTCATGGTGTCAAGACAACTTTCTTCCACTAAGGAAGGCCGTCAAAGAAACAAAGATGGCAATGGAGGACATCTTTAACAAAAGTTCAGGAATTTAAGCCTCGATTCACCCCATTTAAGGCACTTAATTGAACTGTCTAAATTTAGAGCTTAAGTTCTCTGTGTTCCCTGTAAAATCAGTGGAATGATAGAGACATTTCCAGAGAGTGCTTCAGGTCTGGACTGATATTTAAAGCTGGATTTATTACTGTTGAGAGAACTTAGCATTACTAAGTTCCCAACATAAGTTTCTCAGGTAAATGCAATTGAAGCAGAGGAATTTAGCCTAATTATAATTATACTTATAAGAGTAAAACTGTAAGGAATTGATAGACTTTGCCTCTCACACAAATGTGTTCATATAATGGAAGGAATCTGTGGGATTCTGTATACAACATAATACATTTGTCACCTCTGGAATAAAATACGTTGTGCTGTATATCAGTATATCAGTAGCTGAGAAGACAAACTGTAATGTACAGCTCTGTGTAAGTCCCCAGTCTGGAAAGGGCTGCAAGGTATTTGAGGTACTGACATACAATCAGTAGAGCGAGCTTTAGTATTAAGTATCCATGGAAAACAGCCATTCACAATTGAAAGGAACGGAGAACTATTTCTTGAGAGGATGAAAACATAAGTTGTCTTGTCAAGGCCCTTCTGTCCTATAGATCAACTGTTTTAAATACAAAGACTAGATATGCAAATCACTAGTTCTCCAGACATGATCCATATAATATGTATAGTCTTCTCGTCTTCCCCTTTGCAACTGCTAAACTGCTTTGGAAAACATGAAAGAAAAAAAGCTAATTTGCTTTCCTAATAACAATTTCTCACAGATAATACAGCCATAGTCATGTTAAATGATTCTGAATGAAAATGCAATTCTTGCTGTTAGAAATGTAAGAGAGATGAAAAAGAAGCAGTCTATAGTATAGTACGGGGCATACTGTGGGAAAGTATGACAAATTCCATGTCTTCAGTGTCACTGTTAGTGTCACTCACATATGTAAATATGATATATTTGGCCTGAATTTCTTTTGAAAGATCATAGAGTGAAAAAATGTTAACAGTAGCTGATTTGCAGAAGCCTGGCTGTCTTGTATTTCAAGCTCAGAGTAGCTGCAAAATGCACTGAAATGCCATTGATACAATTCTAATGGAGTTATTTCTGGAGTTGCTTCTAGTTAGACTGATATTCTTATTTGCTTTCTCTTCCCATTCTAGAAAACGTGCAAACTAGTCCAAAATTATTGTGTCCTATGCAAACTTGTATGTCTTATTAAGTCATGGTTTAAAGAGCGAGCTTCGGTAATGCTTATGAGATTCTATGTGCGGTTCTAATTGTAACAGCCCCCAAAAGAATCAGGGTTCACACAAATGTCTGGATTCAAAGAGTAGCCTAAATAAATATCCTGGAGGCTACATCAGCCCTGAAACAGCTCATATTGTATAGAAAGCAAATTATACCTTCAGCTGAAAATATAAATGTATTAAAACGTTGCCCAAATTTGAAACAGCTCCATTTACTGTTTGCTGTGAGTAAGATCAGAGTTTAGCCCTTCATTCACGTATTTAACTGCACAGTAGCAGCACCCAGTCATATCAGTGAAGGGTCAGTGCTCTCTTCTACAAACACAAGGGAAAGGAAGGCCTTTGCTACAAAGAACTTACAATGTATTTGTGTGATGTAATGTTTGGAAGCCATAGCAGCTAGGAAGAAAGAAAAAAAATGATGTCCAGTTTTATGTAGTTCACATATTATATTTATATGATACACTGTCTGTCTCTGTTGGCCAGCTATGACACAGCTGTAAGCTTTCCGGTAGAAAGAGATCTGGATTTAAACATAGAAATTACATTAAACTCCTCATTCATAAATATGAGGTAAGAGGGGAAGTAGCCTGTGTTTCCACGTCAGCCTGTCAGACTTGCTGAGGCTGCTATGAGGGCATGAGAGCAGAACGTAGTTATTGGGATAGTGATGAGGCTCTTAGCTTTGATTGTTAGACAGCCAGGACTTCATTACTGATTGTAGCCCTTCGCTTAGGGATAGACCCATGCAAAGGGCATGAAATAGAAAACCAGTAGAAAACTCTACAGGGAGAAATATATCCCTAAAACTGAGGTTTTATCCCCAGATAACAATAGAAATAATTCCACATAAACAATTTGATTAGTACATATCTTCAGCCAGTTCCTCACATAGCTTCTGCCCCCCCTTGGACTGTTCCACAAGGGAAAAAGTGGGCATGTGTGACAGGCAAACAGATCAGAGATCTGGATGAGGAACAGAGCCAGGAACCTCTCCCGGTGTACTTCCTGCAACCAACTATCTCCCATTTTAATTAATTGAATACGACTGTGTTTTCTAACGTTCATGAAGAGAATAAAATCCCTTAGTTTCAGTTGCTGCTTTTATAGCACCACAGGATCACTGCCTTGGAAACTGTAGGGCATTACCGTAAGTACAATCAACGACAAAAGCAGCTTCAGGCTCAACCATCAGCACTCAAAAGTAGGATTCAGGTCAAAGTCAGATCCCAGTGTAGCTTAGGAAAGAAGAATGTCCCCAGTGGAGCGAAGATTTTCTCGAAACCAGGTAAAGTAGCCCCAAAAGCACAGTGCAAGTTTGTGAGCTATGCAGTTATGGAGAGCAATCACAGAGAAAGCATTTCATCCTTCATGTTTCTCCTGCCTCCTTCAGTTCTGCTGGCCTTTAAGATCAGGGCTACATGTTTTTGCTGTGCTTTGGAATTCATCATCGCCCACTATTTGGATTTAACATCTTCTCTACTTTAATCCAGTTGCTATCAGTAGTACCAGAGAAAGGATTATGGGTACTGCATTTTATATGATTTATAGAAGTATTTCTCTCATGCAATTATTATTTATTCTTTGAAATGTTAGCATTCACTTTTACCATTAGAGGGCTGTATTGTTTGTTACTTTTTCATCTTTTGCCTATTTTATACTTGTTTGTATCTGTCAAAAGTTACCTGTAATAACATAACCATGACACATCCAAGTGTCTTGCCTTTCACCCAATAAGTGGTATGTATCTTGTTCACTATCAATAGCAGGACTACAATAGAAAGAGGTAAAGCAGTAAGTGTTTCATAAAATTCCTTGGTTAACCTTAGAGGTTATTTCTGCTGCTGCTGCTGACTCAAGAGATGATTGGCCTACTTTCTCAAGGGAAAACAGATAGAGCCGACTTTTACAGTGAAATCTGAGAGGGAGGTCTCAGAGAGAAAATCTGTCCTCACTCAAGTCAGGGAGGAAATATGCTACTGAATTGGGTTCAGGATTTCTCTTGCTTCTATCCTAATGCATTAAAAGTCAACAAGGAAAACTCCTACCACTAGCTGAGGAGGTTAAGATGAAACTTTACACGTAACCACGTCCATCTGTAACTTCCCAATTTAGGATTTATTACCACTTCCTCTGATACATTTGGCGTACTGACCGTCAGTGTCAGATACTGGCACAGTTTGAACGGGGAGAGGGAGGAAGGAGGGGGATTGCAACAGTTCATACTTTCTATCAGGAGCAAATCATACTTTCTGCTTAGGAACTCTTAGGTCCAAAGAGGCCTGCAATGAATTCATACAGAAAGATAGATTTTTTTATAAATTAGATTTTTTTTTTAATGCAAACCAGAAGTGGTCTGGCTAAATAATTCCATCAGGTTTTTTTACGGCAGTGGCTGTACTGTATTTTCTGACCATTAGGAAGTACGATTGCTTAAACATTGTGATTGAGTTATCACTGTCTGATAGAGGGAAACTTCTTTGCACAGTGGAGTTAGCAAAGATGTTCATTAGTTAGAAACTTCATATATACATATACAAATTAAGGTGAAGCAGATAGCACTTTCCAAAGTTACCTGACTAATGCAGTACCAAATCCAACTCTACAACACCTGGTTATATCAAAAGGCAAAATTATTTGATATTTGCCATTATAGTGAGCTCACTGGTCTTTGTTAACTGACTTATCTCATGCATCCAGATTAGAAAATGTCAAACCATTGACTGACTGTTCTTCTGAGCAGTCAGTATCAAAACAGCACTCCACTGTATTGCTGGGCTTCAGGGGACATTTTCAAAGACACAAATGACACGCAGACACTGACTTTCATTATCTGGACTAGAAATTGTTTCAGAGGTTAGGGACATTAGGGGCTCTGGCACTATATATCAGGAGAAAATTCTATCAAAATACCTTGTTAACCAGGGCACACACATGAAAGATTATCATAACTCTTCATGAATAAAGCTGCGTTCTCAATTCAGCAAATCTTTTAAAGACATGATAATGTCCCTTGATGTTCAGTAAAGCATTTTAGAACACCGTAGCCATCTAGAGAGGCGCAAATGTTGGAAAAACTAGAAATTCAAACCTTGATATTCCACATCAAAATAAAATAAAATAAAATAAAATAAAATAATAATTTTTAAAAACCTAGTTGCTTAAAACATCGATATGTTTTGTATAGCCATTAGGAAAGTTTGGTCCTTAGAAGTGCTGCTCTGCTGGTTTTACATTCTAGTCAGGGTCCCTAATACATCTCTACCCCTGACATTTGGACAGGGAAGGTAACTGTGTGTAGAAATGGCATAGTAAGCATATGGATCTCCACTGAAGGCTTTGACAAAATGGCAGAAAAAAGGACACCAAGCTATCAATTGTCCTCTCTGCTTCCTAATACTAGACTATGCAATAAGAAAAACAGCTTTCAGAAAAAGAGACTTTTAATTTACCTTCCTAACATGTAGACCACAACATGTCTACCATGAGCCATGGCATTTATTTTTATGCACACTAGCCACACAAAGTCATGGGGGAAGGACAACAGCCAAACAAAAAAAAAAATCAAGGAATGTCCCTTTTATTTTTTGCCTGAAGACAAATTTATTTTTTAGTTTGCTTTTGACTGACAGCATATCAACATATGGATTAACTCCCTCTTGTCATTATTGGCAGGAATGCTAATGTGTCCTTTTAACACTTGTTGTGTCACCACATTACAGACTGTTTTAGAGAAAATGTTCATGAACAGTTGATGGAAAAATTCTGCCAGAATTCACGCACACAAATTAATGTTGATTAGTTTGTTGTGACAAAAACCCCAACACTAACATTTCTAAACTACTAGGAAAAAGACAAGAAACATTTTTTTTTAAAAATCATGAACACTGTCATTGTCAGGAAAATTAAAAAAACCCACCTCAGTAAAATATTGGTAAAATTCTTCTAATAATTACTCTTCTTTTATTTGTTTGCATTATCTTATGGCCTTCATCTTTGGATTTTAGGCACAGTTCAGGATCTCAGTGTGTCAAGTGCTGTAGGTGGTGGTGCTGTGGACATATAAACCTGTTTTCTGTTTGGAGAGACTAGAATTAAACTATATGACAAAACAGAAGGACAGAGACAGATGGGAGGAGTAAAGGAAAACAATGAGGCAACATTTGTGGGTGTGCTTGGCTTCTGATCTCAGTACACAAAAAACCCAGCAATCCCCCCTTTTGTGAGCACCACATCAAAGAAGAATGGTGGTTTAAGCAGTGGTTTGAAAGGGAATAACACAGAGTTCTGTGGAAGACTGTAGGAAATAAAAGATAGGTGGAGGTATCACTCGATGCCTGAATGTACGCAGTTCAGAATTTAACATGGGTGTGATGAAAGTTGGCCTCAAAGGCCACCTGGAGGAGGGAAATGACAACTCAATACTGCGATAAGACCTGAAGAGCTTGGAAAGTTAAAAAAGTACTTTCTTTGATGCAACACAGAAGGGGAGAGCAATTGCTGAGTGTGAAAGTCAAAGTGATGGACTAGGAAAATGACCTTAGCAGCAGCCTTCTACATGCACACTGGCAGAGCAAAACTGCCTTTGACAGGAACAGACAACATGATGCCACAGCAACTGAATTGTAAGATGGCAAAGCTTTAAGAATTTGAATGGACAATTAAACTGTATCTTTGCAGTGCTCTGCAAGCTCCCACCACCACTGAAAAAGAATCTGCCACATTTAACAATAGGTTTTGCATATCAGTCTTAAAAAGCACTCTAAATTAAAGATTAAACCTAGATTACAAACCTAAAAGATAGATCACTTGCATTTGCAATGACGCAAAAAAGGGATGTCTCAGAGGTAAAAGACAAAGATGCATTTGTGAGGAAAAATATGCCAGGAAACACTTCTCTGTAGTGAAAGCAGTAAAAAGCGAAGACAAAAAGAGCATGAGGAAGACAGGCTACACTGTGAGGTCATTGGAACAAGTAAAGGAGTTTGGGAAAAGGCACTCAAGAAACATCTGTGTTTAACAGGTAAATTTAACAGTTTAAGAAGAGGAAGACAAAAGCAATGCAAAGGCACCCTGGTCAGGTTCCTCTTGGGAGGCCGAGAGGACTATTTGTGGAACAAGTAAAACGCTGGCTGCAGTGGGGGGAGTCTTGAAGATAGTGACAAGGTGATTGATAGTTGGGGTGAGAAAATCCACTAAATGGGAGAAGAATTGTTAACTGGGGAGCAAAGACAGAAAAGATGTAGTAAATGTTTTGCGGTGTTTCTTCCATAAATGCTCTGAGTGCAGAAAGAAGGCCCAGGGCAAAAGGCAATGGGGACAAACCAGGGTTTGATTCTAGAACAGACTACAATGGGGCAGAAAAGAAAAGAGTTAAGTATGAAAGAAGTAAAATCCTGACAACTGTATTAACAGAGGAAGGAGAATAGAAGGGAAATCAGGAGGAAGAGCAAACCTATACAAGGCTAAACTGTAAAGAGTGGGAGGAAAGATGGATGATGGCAGGACACCAGTAGGTACCTTACATGACCTTAGGTGAGCTACTTGCTGAAGAAGTTTTTTAGTAAAAAGTACCTAAAAAAGAAATATACCTAGTGATTGCCAGTAACAAATGTCAAGGGGTCACTGAACAGAAGATAGACACCTTCTAAACTAGAGTCCTTGTGAACAAGACTCTTTGTGACAGGACAGTAGGCGAATATTACATAGTACATTTTTGCCTAAAGGACAAGAGAGGGACTCAGTATGGTATGAAAGCCATGAGTCCAGAACTGCTGCAAAGGTCAAAAGTTAAGTTTAGAAAAACAATGAAGAATTCATCAGGAGGCCAGTATTAAGAGAAACATGCACTGGGGAATGGAATGAAAGATACTTTAGAAAAATGTAATTCTGTTCTGTTCTATTGCAGTCCACATATAACACACAGGAAAGCAATATTTTAAGATTAAATATCCAGGACTAATCTAGGCTGCACTAGCAAGTGTTTGTCATCTTAGTATTTCTGGATCTCGTATTCATTGCTCAAGAGTTTATATTTGGAATGAAATGTGACTCAGAATGAATTAATGGCATCTGAGGTAGGTATAAAAGTGACTCAAAAGAGATGGGGAAGGAAAACAGTGGTTCTCAAATTCCTTGGGGTGAGAATGCATCTCCCTGTGTGAAATGACATACTCTCACCTGTTCTATGTGGGATGAGGTGGCAATAAGTATTTTCAGAAGTGAACTCTATATCTTCTCAAACCGCCCAAATTTGGCCACTGTCCTTCACTGCCTGGATGTTTTCAGAACCAACAGATGTCCATGGTTATTTCAAATTCTTCTAATATGTTTTCCATTGGTACTTGCCTGCATTCAGGGTCACCTGCCATTATTGTCCCCTACCACTTCCTCTTTTCTAGTCTGGCATAACATATTTCACATCATTTTCTCAAAGCATCATATGGAATTTGTGGAGAGGTCATAAATATGGGCAGTGAGAGTAAGACAGATGTGGAAGTAGGATTAAAAGATCTCAGTCTGACTGACAATACTTCACAAGTAGACATTTTCTTACAAGATTCTTTAGATAGCAGTCCTAATGCCTAAATTTGGAATTTCTGGGCATTTCCAAAGAGAATGAGCAAGAGAGGCCGATGCTTATTTCTGAAATAATTTCTTCAGACATTCGGTTAAAATTCCAGTGGCATCTGTTTCTCTGAGCTAGTATTACAGAACTTGAAAAATCTCATTCTCAATACCAATAGCAATTCTGCAGCCATACTTCACAGCCTGTCACCTAGGAAGGATCTGTCTTCCCTGATTTTAGCCATGCACAGTTAAATGTTCAATCTTTAAACTGGTTTTCTAGAATCCTTCTATGATTTCTGGAAATAGAAAGATACCTTCCACCCTCTGCTGTGGTACAGAAATTGTATCTGGGGACTTCCAGAATATTAAGCTACTCTTGCATGTTTAGCTTGATAAAAGAATACCAAAAGTTTTGCTCTAGGACTTCTGTAATCTGTAAACAATGTAAGAGTAGTACAATGAGAGCAATATACCACAAAGGGAGCAGAGGTAGGTTTTGTTTTTATTTTTCATTGTAATAGTTGGAAGCATTTTATCAAAGCATGCAATTACTATTAACTACATTGTAGAGGTATCCTGCTTAAACAAATAAAAATTTTAAAAACCCTAAAAATTAATTTTAGTGTCTCAGTCTTCTTAAAATTTAAAAAAAGGTATAATATTGATGTGAAAGTCACTGTATAAACACTCACGAAAGTTCTCACAAAAGAGAACTTTGGTTTGGCCTTTCTATCAGTTCTGTAGGAAGTAATTTGGTCTCTCATTTCTTATCACAAAAATATATGGAATAATAGTTCTCAGCCCTCGGAGTTCCTGTACAAATAAATTAATGAGTATTTATGAGTCACTTGTATTCTAAAATCATAAGGACTACACAAAAGCAAACATGTTTTCTTGTAGGTAATGGAATATTTTCAGTGCAACTAGCTGTGCAAAAAATGGGAAAACTAGACAAAAGAGAACTTTGGATTTCTTTCACTTCAAAGCTCCAAGTCCCGGAAAATAAACTTTAATATTGATTAAGAAATAATTAGTTTATAATAAAAATTAGTTTATAATAGAAGATGTGTTTCCCCCAGGCTTGTGAACTTTAACTGAAGTTTTGCTTTACATACAAACAGTATGAAACCCCCTCTCAATTTACTGTCTAGTATTGACTGATAACAAGTGAATCAAGGCTCAGATTTGTGTCTGAAGGGACCTTTAAAGCAGCATTAGAAGCATTATACGACCATTCGGTACTGCTGTCTTCAGTAACTTTTCCCCTCTTAATCAAAGAAACAAGCAGCACTACAATCAATAGGAGAAATACTAATGTGTACTGATCCAGCAACTGCAAGACCAAAAGCATAGAATATGAACAGCAGTGAAGATCCTGAGTCACCCAGCATTCTGCAAGTTTTACCTGCAGGCCTAGAGTTTATAAACTGGAAATGCAAAGTTAGGTTTTTGAAGTCTGTAGTCACATGGCTCCTTGATTTTCCAAAGCGCTCAGAACCCAGCAGCTGCTGATGAAATCCATGCCTACAAAAGCAACAATTGCATATTTGTTATCTGGACATCCCCCTGTCCCAAGTTCCAACTTGAGTACCAAGTTCTCAGCTGCAATGGGAGTGACTCTGAAGCCCACAGTAGTGGTGGGCATTCAGAAGTTTTGTAAATCAGGTCAATGCTTAAATATAGTCTTCAAAGTCAAAATTAAAGCTGCAGGTTCCAATGTGTGTTGTGTGGCAACACAAACAGGGAGAATGCTCAGCGCTGAAGAAATATTCATAGCCTGTAGTGACTCAAACTGTAGAGCCGCTACGCCAAGCTGTGAGGTCCCTGTCACTGGAGCCACAAATCCTGGGGAGGAAGAAAAGTGGAGACGTGACTAGGGGATAACTACAAAAAAGAGGTTAGGAGGAAGGAAGTTTTGGGGAAGCAAACCCTAAAGAATGAAAAGAAGACATTTATACATCTTAAATACCTAATTAGATACTTTTCAAGCACATAAGTAACCATAGGTCAAGGAGAAAGAGTGGAAGGCCTCTGTCAAGTGTCAGAGGGAATTTATTTACTGAAGGAGACATTGCCAAAATGTTAAATGTCTAGACTTGCATTTCCAAGGAAAGGATGAGAGACAGATACTATTAAAAATGGAAAAGATTTTTTATTCTTTTAAGAAAAATGAAAATCAAGTGAATCCAAACATCTTAGAACACAGAACTAATAGAAAGTAGCAGAGAAGATGGGAAAATATTGAGATTTGAGACTGGAGAACACAAATCCATGACATTAACTAGGGAAAAGCCAGCTGGGAGAGAATGGAGAAAACACAGTAGGGTACCAAAACTCTGTATTATATATGCAAAACTGATGTTTAGTACCCAGGAGAATCAGTTTGAGCAATAATAAAGTGTTTTAAGGAAAGATTATAAGCATGTTTTTTTTGGATGCCAGGTAATCTTTTGCTGCTTCGCACTAATTTAATTTAGAATTAAGTAAAGATCTTCCTGAATATCTAACAGATGGTTGACCTGCATAGATAAAGAGTTTGAGGTTCAAGCCATACTTTGAAAATAGCAAATTTATAGCCAGTAAGGACATTCTTCTTTACAGCAGGGAAGAAAAAGCTTCTCATTTACATTCTAAAGCTTCATTTATAGTCTCTGCAAGAAGTTCTGTAAATTACCTTTTAAATACTTTTAATTAAAAACCCAACAGCAAAACTTTTTTTTTTTACATAGAAATTGTTTTAAAATGCAACCCATTGTTCTAATTTGAGACACCGTATAGTCTTCTATGTATTACATGAAACCTAAACCGAAGGTTGAATTCTACACTTCTGGATCAAGCAAGCTATTTGGCTGGTAGACTGGACTCTTAATTAAGTAAGGTGTGCTATCTTTGCTTTTCTACCCTTTACAAAGTTATAGGAGACGAAATGTTAACAAGAAAGTTCTTTTTTACCTACAGAAGAGATAGAGGGCAGCCATTACCATCTTTTGAGAGCATCTATTTATTTATTTCAATGCCTTAGAACACTGCAACTATCCAAGGAATTCAAAAAGTCAATTCCATATTGATTATGTTGTATGATGGGGACAATCTGAATGTAATGCTTTCTGATGTGCTATGCTGAAAGCACTGGTTCTGTGAAGATAAATACCCACTGTATTCATTTCATGTTGTTTTCCCGCTTTCTACTTCAAGCAGTTTCTGGCTGCCGAAGTGACATAGATCTCTATCCATTACTAACTTGAAAATCTGATCTAAAGCTCTGTGAACCTGGAGGCAGTGCTCACTAAATTGGTATTAAAACCCATATGAGGAATTACATAATCCTTTAAAGAACATTTCATTTGCCAGTGACCTTTTCAGCATTGGAACTAGTTGTTTGTTTGGCAATGATTTTTGCTAGAATAATCTTCAATACTTGCATGCACCCTTTATCTAGCAAGAACCCAGAATTTTTTTCCACAGCCCTGTCATATTACGCTATGCTATACAATGTGGATGGCTTTAATACAACCAATAACACTAAGACATATTGGATATATTGTTAGTCGACTATGAAAAGTTGTCTGTAGGTGCAGACAATGATACACTAACAACGGTGTGCAGTGACAGTAAAATTATTTACTTATGAAACAGTTCCAGAAGCAATCTATTGGGCAGCAGCTTCAAACCCTCAAAATTACATAAAGTCCCATCTATATTAAACCTGGCTAAAAAAAGATCAGATGCAACATGTCTGGGTGAGCGTGTGAAACATTGGCTTGTGCCAGGATGTTTTCAATGCTTTACATGTGATTCTGCAGGTTTTTTCTGCTAGCCATGTCAAGTAAGCAGTCAGAGGAAATTAAGCCTGCGCTAGGCTGAGCAGAGATACTGAGCTATGTGACATCTTGTTCTCATCCTCCACTGATGGTTCCTCACCTTTGTCACCAAAAGAGTAAAAAGCTTATTAAAATAATTGCTGGCCTTTTTTTACCTGAGATGCTACAACAACAGCAAGGAATACTTTATTCCTTCTGAAATTGTCTGAATGTCCCTGGCTGTGGGACTGTCCTTGCCAGAGGTGTCAGAATGAATCAAAACCCCAGCTACACTCAGAATTCAGATCAAGACCTTTCTTTTTACATGAACCTTTTAGCGATAACAGAAGATAAAGCAGAAAGGGGGAAAAAATGGATTCCAGCTATAGTTTAACTTTTTTTTCAACCTTGAGATCTTTACAACTGAAATTACTGACACACTGTAATGCATTTACATAGTGAGAAAGACACACAATTATTCAGAGGGTGTTATGGAGAACAGCAGATATTATATTGCAGTTATGCTAACAAAGTTAGTCTCTCCAAATATACAGGAATAATTGCTATGCATGTTTCTAGTAGTCAAAAAAGACAACTAATCTAGTCATTCTCTTGGACAGGCTAGGAGATCCTTTGAAAAAGGGACATAGACACCCATTATCAACCCCTGTGAATAAAGCTGTAAAACTGCATTCCAGGTGTGGAAGTCCAATTTATCTTGTTAAAATCTTCTTCTAGGTAATTTTATCAAGAGGTTGTCCTCAGCAGAGAGTTAGGGAATGAAATAATTTTTGTAGCTGTTATTGTTCTAATATGAATTTTTTGAGTTGAAGGTTGAAATGGAAGCTCCTTGGCCTCGGAGTCAAAAGAATACTTAATACAATGCTTTCAGACTTAAAAAGGCTTTGCTGACGTTATCTTATTAATTCTTTCACTACTTTTTCTTGGAAAGCCAAAAAAGAAAAATCTCTCTGTATGGGAATGTAATGTGTGCTGTGAAGGAAGACAAGAGGTGAACCAGGAGAAGGCACTTTTGAAATACTGTTTGAGACTGGCTCCAGCCTACTTTCCTCCATCAGCCTTTCATTTAAATGAAAATCCATTAAATTAATAACACCTAGTCCATACGTAGTGTGCATAGGTAGTGTGTACAGCTTTAAATCCATTGATTTCACTAAGGCTATAATGTTACATACAAGTTGCAATCAAATCTGTATTGCTCAAGTATTTATCAAGTCCCTTATGATAGACTTCAGCTCAATTCTAACAAAAAAAAATGTACTTGCAATGTTTATCCGAGAACCAATAAACTATGAAGATGAGCTTAAAAATTGCTATTGTTATTAGACTGTAAAACCACATTATAATGTTATCAGAACTTCATTTAAATTTTCTGTACTCATTTAGTAATACTCAATTTGTTTTTAAGATTGTTGTTTTTTTCCTCCATTTTACAACCCATGTTTGGTTCTCACTTGAGAATTAGGTTGGGATTCACTTCAGAAAAATCCCTTTCTCCCTATCAAGGGATAGATCTGTATTAGTATCTTGTTTCCATGTAAAAATTGTAGTGCACAGGAATTACAAATTCAATTCCAATGGTTTAAAATAGTCTTCAAAGTGTAACTGGTTTCTGTAAAAATGCCTAAGTATACCTGAAGAAAGTATACCAGTCACGTGAAATAATGTCTTGACACACGGAAGTCATTACTGGTAGGTGCTATGCCATTGTTTGCACAAGCCCCATACTTGGAAGCTCTTTCTGTGGAAAAACCACAACGACGTCCATTACCTATGGCAGTAAGTCAATTTTTTTTTTTGAGAGGGGTCAGGGGAAGGAGTATATACCCTGACATCTTCTCTATTTTAAGAGAACAAGTCAAACTTAAGCCCCTTATGATACTTTCCTCAATGTCTTAAACCCTGCCGGTTATTTCTGATAGGATTTATTTTGCACAGAGGGAATAGGTGGCTTGCATTTGTGGGGCCTATAAAAAAATCAAGTGACTTGATACATTTCAATAGCAGGAAGAGACAGAAAGGCAGTTTCTGAAGCATGACAACTACCGGATGCCCTGGATTGAGGGTGCTCTGCCATCTTCTCCTTTTCTCTGCTCTCTTCCTCTCACAAGCAGAGAAGTTCTTCCAACTCTGCTGGGCTGTTCTGCACATCTTAAAATGTGACAAGGACCACTAACTGGGGCAAAAACTCTCCCCATTTTTCACCCCATCATCCAGTTTCAGGAAAGAGCTGTCTCCCCAGTATCTAGACTAACACAGCAAGGAGGACCATGAGAGAATTGCCAGGGGCTGGGCAACACCAGGACGAGGTACCTGGTGGAGCAGGAGGCCACGGCATTATTGCAGCCCCAAACCCTTTGACAGCAAGCCAGTAAGATTGCTGAATATTGTTCTTGCTATTGGACAGTTCAGTGTGACAAAGATGTCTTGTTCTTTTCATTTAGCAATACCAAAAATTTGTATCATGGAAATGATACCACAAACAGGAAATTGAAGGTTCAGAATAATGGGAAGAATAGGATTTGGCCATATTTTTTTACATGAAATAACCACGGTGGTGAAGGCTGAGAAGAATAAAGAACCAGACAAGCTAGCAACAATATTTTAGCAATGCAGTAACCAAACTGGAAAATATATGAAGTAGCAAAGCTCATTTTCATAACAGAAGAACAAAAAGCAGGCAAAAATAAAAGGAAGTGAATCCTTTCTCATACAAAACAAGGCTGTTTGACTATATTTCAATGCGGCAACAGAACCTCTGCTGTAACAATAAACTGAATAAAAGAGAACATTGGAGACAAGTAAGTCACTTAGAAAATTAGTCCTCACCCATTCTAAAGTGTTTTGCATTCTACTTGGAATTCATTATGTGCAATGTCACATATTATTGCATACTCCTTCACAAGATAAAAAACATTTATTTCCATGTTTATGAAATGTTATTTTAATTTATTCTATTGCTCTCTTACCAGCTTTTTATTTTCTTATGCCTGGAAATTTTCTTTTTCTCACTGATCTCTTTCTGCTACCTGTTTCACTCAGTATTCCTTTCTTCCAGTTAAATAGAGCAATAAGATTTACCAGGAAACAGAGGTGAAGTAGTCTTGGGGTTATAATTCCATATATCTCTAACTGGAACTACAGGGGACAAGACAAAATGTTTTCTGTCAATATCTGATGTTTTCCTTAGTCGGTCTCATTCAGTTCTCACTTCAGGACTTGATCTTGAAATAAGGTAGCTCAAGACATCTGGAAACTAGGTTGTTTTAATATCTGCTGTCTCTAGTGTACCAGCATAGTACATAGAGATGGAAAAAGAAACTGTTAGCACCACTTATTAATCTCAGACTTGAACACTGTATTCTACCTGCAAACCTGATATTTGTTTTCTCCCTTTATATAGTTCAATGGCTTCAGAACTCTTTTTCCCATCCATTTTTACTGTAGTCATTCAATCAGTCATTTTCGTCTATATTTTCTTCTGACAATTTCCAGTGCAAGTCTATGAATCTCTAGGTGCAGGTTTGTCTTAAGATTTAAATCAGTAAACTGGAGATTTAATGAAAGATGCATGAGAAGAAGGGGTGGTAGGAGCATCTGCCAGGCTAAACAAATCTGATATTCTGTGAATTATATTTGGCTTATTTCAAATTTAATAATTACCTGCAATTCTCAAATAACATGTAATCAGAACTGTACTGGATTCATCTCCAAGAAACTATGTTGATTCTATTTGTAGACAGTTTATGCAAGTATACCTTCTTCACTCAATTTTTTCATACATTTCCATAAAAAGCTTGTGATAAGTTAACCTCTGTTTAAAGAATAGTATTTCTAACTGCCAGCCCCGTAAACCTGATCTGGGATGGGAAAGGCCAGTGAGTTCTTACCAAGACAGGCATGGTCACCCTCAGCAGAGAAGACTGTGGTTCAAACTCACTTCATGTTGCTGCTTATGTTGGAGCCCTGGTTGAGTGCAGCTCACTCCCCTGGGGGTGTGCTGGCTCAGCAGGACTAAGCAGAATTAAATAATTCCTTTAGGCTTTTAGGAATTAAGAGCATAGTCACTATGTTCTGTCAGAAATGCCTGTCTTTCTGGTTGCTTCTCTAATGTGCCCTCACTTGAAAGAACCATTTGTCCAACACCCTGTACATACATAGCTTCTGTGTGTCTTTGGCACCTGTGCTCAAATGTGGGCTCTGGCTGACAACACCAAGCTGTTCATGACACCTCTTCAAATACAGCTTATAGAAGGCACAATTTCTGCATAAGCCACAAATATTCCTGCTAGGGCAGCCCTTGCTTGCTCTGGACTAAAGCCCAGTCCGAGCCAACATGTATTGTGGCCAAAACAAGATTTTTGGCTTGAATGAAAGCTTAGACTTATAAGTAAGCTACTAGTATAGACACAGCCAGAAGTGGTAGACTCCTACTACTTACATAGAGAGACTTACAAGTTTAATAAGCAACTCCATTTACAGCATGGTGAGCAGCTTAGAAAAATTATGTTTGAGAGACATGATTCACGTAACTTGATGGTTTAAATTCTGATACAGTTAAATGCATAATGGAACTCTACAGAAATTTTAGAGGGAAGATCTCCAAATCTTGGTAAGCCAATTTCATTAAATTAGTTTTGAAACAAAAGTTCTCTTAGTCATCAATACTTTCATTATCTCTTATTCAAGATTAAATGCTTTGATGAAGAATAATCCTGAGCACAGTATAACTTGGTTCCTGTTCTTCACCAAAACTTATCGCATTTGTTTTAGCAACATATCCCTTAGAAAGGGAGATGTCATCAAAGGCCTCTCTGGTAACACTGGGAACTTTCCAGTACCTGCAGCCTACTATTAGGTGAACTTTGCTCAAATTGTTGGCTGGTCTGGTTTTCTGTGTTATCTACTTCACAAGCTGCTGACAATCAGTTTCTGCCAGATGTTCTTGGAATCAAAGCAGAAACATAAGCTGCAACTGCAGCAGACAGTTAGGACAAATACAGTCTGGGACCTATTGTATATATTTTTTTATTATATATATTTTATATTTCTATGTGAATATATATATTCAAAATCATAGTCTGACACCATGTGGTGGAAAGCAATGGGCTAATAAACCATGCAGTACATGAAAGACAAACTATTTACTTCATGATTTTGAAACCCATCAGCAATAGGTGCCTTGAATCAAGCTGCTGTAAGGTTTTGTGAGCTTTACTGTTCCTGCTTGTGCTATATGAGATTCCCACGGTCTGTGCTACTAAACTTCCAAGGCCAGGTTTCTGTTACTGAGCAAAGTGAGATCATAGTCACAATTCTTGGGCATTTGCCACTTCATCAGACCACTGGATGGTCTGGACATGGCAACTTTTACATTCTATACCAATTATCCATTTCTAAATCTCTGGCGATTTTAGAGTGCTAATGAGCCATAGGCTATTGATCTGGGGAGAGAAATCAGAAAGAAACAATCATAGAATCATAGAATGGTTTGGGTTGGAAGGGACCCTTAAAGATCACCTGGTTCCAAGCCCCCTGCCATGGGCAGGGATACCTTCCACTAGATCAGGTTGCTCAAAGCCCCATCCAACCTGGCCTTGAACACTTCCAGGGAAGGGGCATCCCCAACTTCTCTGGGCAACCTGTTCCAGTATATCAGCACCCTCACCGTAAAGAATTTCTTCCTAATATCTAATCTAAATCTACCCTCTTTCAGTTTAAAACTGTTACCCCTCGTCCTCTCACTACACTTCCTGATAAAGAGTCCCTCCCCGTCTTTCCTGTAGGCCCCCTTTAAGTACTGGAAGGCTGCAATAAGGTCTCCCCAGAGCCTTCTCTTCTCTAGGCTAAACAACCCCAACACTCTCAGCCTGTCCTCAATATGAAGAAACAGAAAACACACAAGCATTTAAACTGTAGAGAGACAATTAAACTGTAGATGCAGGATCATCTATGAGCCAGTTATATTCATTACTATTCAGATCAGTGGTATTCATTAGTATTTGCCAGCCACAAAGGGGTTAATATACAAATACTCAGTTTCTCAGCTGCAAGAGACTTAATTAAAAAGCTACAGCTGAGCTAAAGACTTCAGTATAAATAGGGTCAATTGGTAATGTGATTCTTTTTTGGTTGAAAAGTTCCTAGTAAGCAGCCTGTTAGGAAGCTACTTTAGGTCCAGGGCTGGAAATCCTGGAGAGAAGAAAGAAAAGGTGTGTGGCCTGTACATAGTGGAGAGACTGGACAGTGGGGGAGAGAAGTGATCCCAGGCATCTAAGAGAAGGAAATAAAAGCATAGTATAGTAAACGGTACGCAGAAAGCTGAGGGGGAGGAAAAGGAAGCAGGTATGATCCTTGCCATGTGAGATTTTGGGAATACAAAACAGGAAAAGTGAGAGGGAGCTTGACCATGGGAAGGCTGAGAGGGCAGTCTGCAAAGGGAGGGAGAGGGACATGAAGGGATTGCAAGAGTCTGACTATGCAGTAAATTAAACCAGAAGAAATGCCATGGCCTCATCTAAACTGGAACTGTGGGGAAGTAGAGAGTATATCTGCGAGTAAGCAACTGCAAATGGGAAACTGGCTAGGCTATCTAGGCTGTCCTTAAATCTGGAAAGGTAAATGAAATAATCTTTGGGGAAGTCTGAGATACTTCAGACTGCTAGATACTCTTTAAAATTCTGGGGTATAGCTCTGGGAGAATCATTTTCTTGTTGAGAGCCTGTTCATTGAGAATTGCAAGCAATCTCAAATGGTGGACACAAAAGATCCTTGAGTGATGCTTACTTATTAGGTTCCTATTGGTATCATTCCATCTAACAGCTGAAATGCAGGAGTTTGCAGAAGGGCAAATCTTAGTAAATCAAAAGCCCAAGACACATGAAAGGCTTTAAAATTACATTAACATTATTTGTTGTTCATGAGGTCCTTCTTACAGGAAAGATGCAAAGCAGAAAAAACCCATTTTACAGGGCATGAGGAAAATGTTGCATCATGTTCTGAAGGAGTATATCTTATTAAAAAATAAGGTTTCTGGAAAGAATATTCTTATTCTGAATGTTTTGTATTTAAGGCACCAGAATTACACTCAAGATAATAAAGGAAAATAATATCTCTTATTGTATCAGAACTGTATGCTGATACTAAGCTATGACCATCTGCTTAGTAAGAGGGCAGACGTTTGTGAAACAAGATAGGTAGATATAGCTGGTTTGTTTCAGCCATGTCAAAGTTAAATGGTAATGCCACCTCAGGAATTAGTGGAAGGATGTTTAAATTGTGAGGTGGTCTTTCAAGAGGAGGAGGTAAAGACAAGCATAGAGATTTTTTTTTTTGGGGGGGGGTTATTTATTCTCTCTTCTCATGTCACTTTGAGTTTCTTACTGTTTTACCACAATGAAATAGGTCCTACTGTTCATAACTGCAATAGTATTCATTTGCAAACTATTTGTTTACTGCCTGAATGTAAACAACAGCATGAGAACTTCAAGAAGTTTTAGTGACAAGTTACAGGCTATGGTAATGTTTATAAAGGTGTGTAATTTATTAACTAGATTGTTGGTAGAAAACAGCATTTTAAAGAGATCATCCAACCAAACAGTGAACAAGACCAAAGCTGCATTAACATGGCTTAAGAAGTCTGGAAACATGGCTATATTTTCATATTTTTCAAGTTAGAATGATTTTTATTGACATACTTACTAACACTGACTTTTTAGTGTTATAGCTCAGGAGGGGAAAAACATTAAACCATTCAGAATCATTGTCCTTACAGTAGAAACTAAATGTCAAGATCTGGCTGTGATCAAATGAATTTCTATTGTATTCCTGTTCTTCATGCTTTGCTAAGTGAATTTACTGCTTATAAAAGGTAACAGATTGACTGCCCTGTGAACGGAGGTCTTCTATTGATCTTCTGAACAAATGTGACTGTGAGATGCCAGGTGTTGTCTTGCTAACGTACCACTTTTCTGAGCAGAGGGAGTACCACGAGGGATCAAACAGAAGTTCAGTTGCAGTCCCAAGTTTATCTGCCCAGGCACTCGGTAATCCCAGAGCCACTGCGGGTGCTGATGAATGTCTGTCAGGAACATGAATGAGACAATGCTTTAATGTCACCCCAGGATGCTGACCTGCCCCAAGACCTGAGCCACTCAACATAAATGGAAAATATATGTATATGGATATATTTGTATGTGTACATGTATCTGCTCATTATTTCATGTCTAGGTATTCATTTTCCCTTAGCCCCACTTTTAAAACTGAGGAACGATGCAACTATAAAATATCCACCTTAACAAAATCAACACCATATTTTCAGGTTAAAATGAATTTGTGAAGACTCTAAATTACCATAAAAGTAACTTGTAGATTAAAATTCTAATGTGAACATTTGGAGAGTAAACACGGTTGAATTCACAACATATTTCCCTGATTTTTTGAATTTTATCAGACAAATATTTTTCCTAGTGAGTGTTGCAGAGTTTGTGTTTTACCTGTATAATAAAGCTGCATAGAGATCGACTTTTATTCAGTTTTAAATGGAAGATGAGTTCTCAGCAATAAGCTGGCATTCTTGAAGCTTGTTATGGCCCTTCACTGTTCAAACTGCTAAGAATTTGAGACAGTCTTTAGAATTATGAATTTCTGGATTTGTCCCACTGAGAGCTACCAGGGCAAAACCCAGGGTCATTTGTCAAAGCAAGACTTAATCTCACTTCTTTCCATATCACCTACAAGGGGGTAAGTCACAAGCTGAGAAGTGCACTGAAAAAGAGAGAAGTTTCACTAGGGAATTGGTAGAGTTCCTCACTTTTAGAAAAAAAAAAAAAAAGAGTCAGTTCACCAGTGTTGTGACCAAAACATCTTTGTGAGTTGTACAGAGACAGCCAAAATTGAGTTCAAAATGAAACTTAGTTGCAAATGTTGCATCTTCTAAATTCATTTTCTTGATCAGTAATCTTAATACATCAAGATGAGGAAAAGTGCTCGGTTTATGTACATTGCTGCAAGGACACTCACAAATTAGTCTTCTGTAAACTGCTGTTACTTGAAAGCCTTGTCCTGCTCTTATCAGGCACCTCTGTTCCTATCATTGCATCCTTCTCAAGAAGGAGTCCTGCAATTTACAGAATAAAATTACAGGCTAAAGCAATATCGAAATTAGTTGCTATGCACAAGATTCATTCAACTAAATTGTTGTGAACTGTTTCTCCCCTCCTTTAGTGGAAAAAGTTACTTTAAAGGAGAAAGAGTGACTTTCACCAAACCACAATATACACAGGACAGCTTGTTGTTGAAGCTCCATATAGCATGAGAGTAATAAACAAAAATGTGAGACTCCTGTACTGTGACAAAAGACAAAGATCTCTATTTAAAAAAATAGAGATCCTTGATTTAGCATTTACTAGCAAGCTACTGTTACACCAAAGTAAAAACCCATAGGACCTGATTAGTTGTGATGAATTAACATTAGACACTAATGGTTTCTACTTGTCTGGATGGCTTCAAAAGCGTCAATCCCTGAGCTTATCAGAAATACTGTCTGCAAGGCTCTGGCCTTCCTGGTATTTCCATGATGCTAATTGCTATCATTAGTAAGTTGCCTCCTCACCAGAGACGCTTGTAAAGGACAAGGTTGTGGGATTGGTTTTTGGGTGATAAGTGTACCATCTGCTTTCCTTTTACAGCCTCTAGTCAGATAGATTCATCAGTGCTGCTTTAAAAGAAGTGCTGGAGGGGAGAGAAAAAAAAGGGTTCTTTGCCAGATGTTACCCATTATTTTATGATAGATGAAAAGCCAGATAAATTGATGGTGATTAGAAAATTGTTGCGTTCTCACTATTCTTCTGGTTACATTTCAAAGGAACGTCTTCAGTAATAGCTACAGGCATCAAAAAGCTGACTGTCAGGCTAATTGTGTCAGCCTCATGTTACAACAAGGACAGATTTGTGCATTTTTTTAGCCATTTCAGTTTGTGGGGGTTGGGAGTCTGCTTACCTGTGTGGTGTCACTGTGCTGGGAAGGGCTCAGCAGTGTCTGAGCACATCAGAGAAATAGCTGTGATTCAGCTGCGCTTCTCTTTTCAGTCCCATTTCCTTTACACTGTTGTAATTTCTTTTATCTGCACTCCCCCGGCTACTCTGAGCCACAAGGGCAGTGGTTTCAGAGGTTTCCCATTTCTCATCATCTCCATCCTCAGGTGGCTGCAGGGGAGAGTGACAGATAAACACTCTCCTCTCCTTGGCTGTGGTCTGAGTGTAGATGAGGAGGGGAGAGGAGGGAGAAATGTTGCTTCTAAGCACTCTCGTGCAGCCCAGAGTATCATTTGAGTTTGCACCAGACAAACAGAACCTCAAATCACAAAGCAGATGAAATTTAAATCTGAAATTCTGCATAGGACTCAGGATTATCTGAAACTAAATGTCAAGCCACTGTGACTCTCTGCAGGTACCAAAGCTCCAGTGTGGGGATTGAGTTTCACTCCTGAAAGCAAGTAATGTTAACCACCCGGCACACAAAGTCTTCAGGAAGTTAAGGGAAGGGCAGTGCAAACCACTTTTCAGTGTTGTGGTGAGGTACTCTGCTTATCGTGAGAGACTGTCCATGGCAGTACAGGTAAGTCTTTTAAAGGGAGGTATCGACGCTCCAGAGCACTAAGGTGAAAGTTCAGGGTTATATGTGTATTAGTTGAGTATTAGCCACTAAACTGAGGTGATCAGGAGTAAAATGTCATCAGTGGGAGGGTTTTCTCACCCTTAACTTTCAACCCCTGCTGAGCAGTGAGATGAGTAGAGAATATTGTCTATAAAAGCTGTATTCCTAGAGGGTGAATTGGGGAGCAAGTATGGATTCAGACTCAAGTTTCACAACTGTTGAATTGTCATTTAACTGAATACACATAGAGTGAACTTTCCCATGTTATGAAGTTCACATCTGAGGTGTGCAGCTTAGACTTGAATTCAAATTTTCCTGACTCTGAAAGCTGCTTCAGGTGCCCGGTTCAGTCATGGACCTGAGGGGTCCCCCCACCCTGCCCATGGCCCAGGACCCCATTTCAGCTCCCAGGGCTATCAGACCCTGTCCCGGTGATGCCACAGCAGGGCCAGTCTCCAGCTTCCCACAGCCCTGCCCTGCCCAGCCATGGGCCCCCCAAACATCCATCTCCCCACAGTCCTACCCAACCATCTCATGGCCATGTCTGACCGAGGGTGCCTCCAGTACGTGGTGCAGTGTAACACATGCCCATTCACAGTAATAAATCTCATTGCTTCTTACTGAGGATGGTGGAGAAACAGTTTTCCTGCATGCAATTTTCTGCTAGAGCAGAATGCCATAAGAACATGAAGACACTCATTAATTTGAGAGATCTGAATTGGTGCAGTCCTGTTGAAATTTTATGATATCGAGTGTATCTTTTCAAAGCACAAAAATATTGTGGAGACTGTACATGGGATGCAAGTCACATAAATATATGTTGATATGGCAAGAGGAGTAATGATGCTTCCTGTTTAAAAAAAAAAAAAAAGAAAAAAAGGTTGTCTTTCTGATGTGTTATAAGTAGTAGCATGACTCCTTCCCACAGAAAGTTCACACCTTTTGGAAGTGTTGAGTGTAATCTTTAACGCTCTATTAAAGGTGAATTAGTTTTAAAGGAACTAATTATTATTAAATGGTTGCCCTAGCAACACAAAGAGCGTTACCATAGTAGCCTCTTCTATGCAAATTGAAATATAGCCAGTCTAAAGCTTCATAGAACTGGGGATTTTAAAACCAAAGAAGAAAACATGAACTTCTGCCTTCAGCTAATGAACCACTTCCATTACATAAAATCTAAGCTAGGTCAGACCCTGAGATACTTGGTGTTGTCTTATTCCAGCTGTAATAGGTCTTGTTTGCTTTTCCTCTTCACTGAAAGTTTGAGGAAGGAAATTAAAAAAGGTTAAACTGTGTGGTATTGATATAATTTGCAATCTTGTCACATCTGCTCTGTGACAGATATGGGGGGATTCAGGTATCTGGGCAGTAAGAAAGATTCCTGAGCTAATTCTTTTTCCATGGGGCAATGTAGAAATCATACATCTCTCTCTATCCCTGCATTATTCATCACACTGGGCCAGAGAAGGGAATGTCCCCTTATTTCTTTGCCTTCTGATAGAACTTTATCATCAGTAAATTATTTAGATACAGTTTGACAGCATTCATATGGAGCTCCAGAAGCCTCTCTGAATCAAGAAAGCATGCAGTATTTTTCATGGTATCACTCTGAGGTCAGTAACTGATTTTGTCACTGGCAAGAGAGGACTAAACCACTAGGAAAAAATAGTGTGCCCAGTGGGTCACAAATCCCTGATGGGTCCGAGTGTTGCTGTTTCATGTCTCTTTCTCTGTTTTCCTTCAGCTGGAGTCAGTAATAGTGCATGAACATTTGTGCCACTGGTCATGTTGCAAAGACTTACTAAACACAGTTAACCCATTTCCTAATCTCATAATGCCACTGTTGTAAAATCAGATTTTAAAACAATTCTTCAACATTTAGTGTTTTCCATAAAGCCACAGTATCCCAACTCAAAGGCCTATGCAAGGATAAGTGTTTCTTTGAAAAGGTGAAATGAGTTTCTAGTCATAGAATCATAGAATAATTTGGGTTGGAAGGGACCTTTAAAGGTCATCTAGTCCAACCCCCCTGCAAGGAGCAGGGACATCTTCAACTAGATCAGGTTGCTCAGAGCCCCACCCAACCTGACCTTGAATGGTTCCAGGGATGGGGCATCTACCACCTCTCTGGGCAACCTGTTCCAGTGTTTCACCACCCTCATTTTAAAAAATTTCTTCCTTGTATCTAGTCTAAATCTACCCTCTTTTAGTTTAAAACCATCACCTCTTGTCCTACCACAACAGGCCCTGCTAAAAAGTTTGTCCCCATCTTTCTTATAAGCCCCCTTTAAGTACTGAAAGGCCACAATAAGGTCTCCCTGGAGCCTTCTCTTCTCCAGGCTGAACAACCCCAACTCTCTCAGCTTTTCCTCATAGGAGAGGTGTTCCATCCCTCTGATCGTTTTTGTGGGCCTCCTCTGGACCCGCTCCAAGAGGTGCAGATCTTTCCTGTGCTGAGGGCTCCAGAGCTGGACGCAGTACTGCAGGTGGGGTCTCACCAGAGCAGGGTATAAGGGCAGAATCACCTCCCTCGACCTGCTGGCCATGCTTCTTTTGATGCAGCCCAGGATATGGTTGGCCTTCTGGGCTGCGAGTGCACATTGCTGGCTCATGTCCAGCTTTTCATCCACCAGTGCCCCCAAGTCCTTCTCCACAGGGCTGCTCTCAATCCCTTCATCCCCCAGCCTGTATTGATACCGGGGGTTGCCCTGACCCAGGTGCAGGACCCTGCACTTGGCCTTGTTGAACCTCTTGAGGTTCACACAGGCCCACTTTTCCAGCTTGTCCAGGTCCCTCTGGATGGCATCCTGTCCCTCAGGTGTATCAACCACATCACTCAGCTTGGTGTCATCTGCAAACTTGCTGAGGGTGCACTTGATCCCACTGTCTATGTCATTGATGAAGATATTAAACAGTACTGGTCCCAATATGGACCCCTGAGGGACACCACTTGTCACCGATCTCCATCTGGACGTTGAGCCGTTGACCACTCTGGATGTGACCATCCAACCAATTTGTCATCCACCAAACAGTCCACCCATCAAATCCCTATCTGTCCAATTTAGAGAGAAGGATGTTGTGGGGGACTGTGTCAAAGGCCTTACAGAAGTCCAGATAGATGATATCCGTAGCTCTTCCCTTGTCCACTGATGTAGTCACCCCATCATAGAAGGCCACTAAGCTGGTCAGGCAAGACTTGCCCTTGGTGAAGCCATGCTGGCTGTCTGGAATCAGCTCCCTGTCCTCCATGTGCCTTAGCATAGCTTCTAGGAGGATCTGTTCCATGATCTTCCCAGGCACAGAGGTAAGCCTGCCAATTCAGTAGTTCCCAGGGTCCTCCCTTCTACCCTGTTTAAGAATGGGTGCAAAGTTTTCCTTTTTCCAGTCACCAGGGACTTCACCTGACTCCTGTGACTTTTCAAATATCATGGAGAGTGGCTTGGCAACTACATCAGCCAATTCCTTCAGGACTCTGGGATGCATCTTGTCAGGTCCCATAGACTTATGTATGTTCATGTTCCTCAGGTGGTCACAAACCTGATCCTCTCTTAGAGTGGGAGGGACTTTGCTCCCCCAGTCCCCATCTTGCAGTCCATCCACTCAAGAGGTGTGGGAAGAGAGGTTGCCAGTGAAGATGGAGGCAAAGAAGTTGTTGAGTACCTCAGCCTTCTCATCCATTGTCACCAGTTTGCCAGTCTTGCTCATCGGGGGGGATACATATTCTTCGACCTTCCTTTTCTGGCTGACATACTTGTAGAAGCCCTTCTTTGTTATTCTTTGCATCCCTTGCCAAGTTCAGCTCCAGCTGCGCCTTGGACTTCCTGACCCCATCCCTACACAACCGGGCAGTGTCCCTATACTCTTCCCAGGTTACCTGTCCTGCTTCCGCTGCCTGTGCGTTTCCTTCTTGCCCTTTAGTTTGACCAGCATGTCTCGACTCAGCCATGCCAGATCTCTTGCCTTCCTTTCCTGATTTCTTACACATGGGCATCAAGAGCTCTTGCACTCTATGGAAAGCGTCCTTAAAGATCTGCCAGCTCTGTTCTGCTCCCTTGTCCCTGAGGGCAGTTTCCCAGGGGGTCCTATTGACTAACTCCTTGAAGAGCTGGAATTTTGCTTTCCTAAAATTCAGGGTCCTGACTTTACTCTTCGCCTGACCCATATCCCTTAGGAGTCCAAACTCCACCAGTGCATGATCAATGCAGCCCAGGGTGCCTCCAATCTTGATGTCACTGATTAGCTCACTTGTGTTGGTGACCAACAGGTCCAGTATCGCATCCCCTCTGGTAGGGCTGTCTATTACCTGGCTTAAGAAGTTATCCTCAATGCATTCCAGGAGTCTTCTGGATTGCCTACAGCTCGCCTTGCTACTTTTCCAGCAGATGTCAGGGTGGTTGAAGTCCCCCAGCAGGACGAGAGCCTGCGAGCGCGATGCCTCCTGTAGCTGGAGTAAGAAAGCTTCGTCAATAGGCTCCCCTTGATCGGGCAGCCTGTAGTAGACACTAACCACAGGTTCCCTTTGTTGCCTCGGTCTCTGATTCTTAACCATAAGGTAAGAAGTCCATCAGGTTGTGGAGAAAAGCTTAAAAAAACCCTTCCGAACCCTAGTGAGTGCTACATGCTCAATCCCTCCTCTCTCACACCGTGTGCCCTCAAGAATATTGAATTAATCCCAAATGCAATTGAAATACCACCAGTAAGCCCCAGACAACTTAATGTTTTCCTAAAGACAGCGTCATGCTTCCAGAAAGCCTGCATCATTTTGTAAGAGTCAATATGGAAAAGCTGGAATTCTTATTTTCACTCTGATATCACAAAGTTAGCATCACAATATTAACTTCAAAATGAATCTCAATTTTCACATAAAATTTCACATAAAAGTCACTTCTGAACAATGGCATTTTTGTTAGCCTATCTCTAGCAAAATAGTAAAATTGGCCATGGAGCACCAAGCTTTATGAGTCTTATCACCAAGGTTTCACTTCAAATGATGTTTTTCAGAGCCTGCACTCATGCATCCATCCTCTCTCTCTGTGATTGTCCTGCATAGCTGCGGGGCAGCTGCCGTGGAAGCTGGTGAAGTCTCCGTAGCTGGGAGGGGAAGGCAGCTCCCTCCCTGTGAAGCTCCCACTCCAGCTCCTCAGGCTGCCCTGACTGCTGCCCAGGTGGAGGGGTTTGTGCTCCCCCAATGTCTTACCTGGCTGCTTAATGTCTTCAGGGGAGCTGAGCTGCTGCCGTGACACGAGTGAACCTGTCAGTTGCCGGGAGCAACTCTGCATGCTCAGACAATATTCGCACCTGCAAGCCTGTTAAACTCTTCTTTCTGGGTGCTGCTTGCCTTGGTCAAAACCAGAGGTCAAAACCAGAGGTCAAAACCAAACTCTGATGATGGACTCCCATGAGAAATGGGCTTCTAACGGGATAGTCATGAAGAGAATGATGTCTTCTTTATGGAGTGATGCTATGCTAACAAAGTTAAAATGACACTAAATGGATAAGTATAATATTTATGCAGGAGCTACTATCCATTTAAATCTGCTGAAATTAGAAACTAAGCAAAAAGTACCTAATCATAATTAATTAACAGAAAGGTTTGCCCTTAATATTTTATACTACATTTTAAGCTGACTGAACAATTCAAAATGAAGCAATTACAGCTCATGTACCTTTTGTTTCCTGAAAAGAGCAGGAGCTTCCTTTAAACCCTGTGTTTTCTAAGAAAGACTTACATATATCCATGTAATTAGTTCTTGGAAGATATGCAGAAGTTGTATAGATGATTTTTGCACAGGAAATACTAGTCAATTAATGAATCCAGTTTGCATTATAAGGAATGACTATGAATTAGGACAGAAGTTAAACATTAAGCATTTAGGCCACTGACGTATTTCAAAGAGCACTTGATTTACTGTATATGTTATAAAGTGAATTGATTCCTTGAGGGACCTGTAAATTCTCCTCAGTGTGAAACTAGAATATGGATATATGATAGAAAGATGAGATTACAAACACATTGCTGCCATCTTTTTCAGTTTGTGGTTTTTTTTAAATGCAATTGATAAATTGTTTTAATAGTAGCATGTGTTTTATGAAGACGTCACGAGTCAGAGAAACTCCCCCTGGAGAAAAAAACAACCCCAGGCTGCTCTGCTGCTGTTCTAGACTCGTATTCTCTTCAGCAGCTGCATATATAGCAAAGTCCATGACCTCTGGGGAAAAAAAGATAAAATTCTTCTCCATACCTAAGCAGAATGAGTGTGATTCTGAGACATATTTTTAAAGTGCCCAGCACTCAGGTGGAGCGGTGAAGATGATTTTCAGTCACTTCTGTGCACTGCCACTTCTGGGTTGCTCTGGTAGCTAGAGAGTTTCCATCTCTTTTTTCCCTTGTTACCCAGACATTCAGGCCTGCCCGACTTTACTGCCATAGCCGTGAGATCACCACAACGCCATTTAAACGGCAACAGTATCCTAAGCTAAGGCTTTGCCCCACTGCACACCTACACCCACTGCACAACACCTGGAGCAGAGCTTGAGAGGCACTCCTGTGAGCTTATCTCCCACACTGCCTGTGCTGCAGAGGTGACAGTCCTGAATAAATAATGTTTTTTGGAAGCCTCTGCGTGCTGCTTTAGCCTTTTTATGCATGCAGATAGGGCCAGGATGCAGCTGAGGGCCTTACTCAGTAAATCAGCCTAGAAGATTGACACAGTTTCTAACTAGCGTAGCATGCACTTGAAATTGTTCATATACTCAAACACCAGGCACTCAGACATGCTGATATGCATCTGAAACAAAACTAAATCGTCCAAAACCTCTTTTCTGTCTGTAAGTCTGACCTAGAAATTCATATGAAAAGTGAAAGTGCTGTCAAAGAGGTGGTTAGGCATTATATTTTAAATAAAAATTGAGAAGAGTTCTGCTCAGCAGAAATCTTTTCTCTGAGTTTTTGGAAGAATACGAGAATTGTCCTTGCAGAGTGCCAGGGTATGTCTACTGCTGCTGATTACTGCTCTCCACTTTGCTGCAACTCAGGGTCAACTGCAAATGTTCAACCGTGAGTCAAATATCCAAAGTTACAAGCAGTGATTTCTAGACCTAAGATTGAAAAGACAATGGAGTCAATGTCCTTCCTCTTTTTATCCTGCTTGTGGACACTTTATAGTTCACATATTCAAGCTTTTCTCTGTAGCCAGGAGAGATAAAAACAAATTTTAAAACACCAAGAGCTAGTTGTTTTGTGCAAAACCTCAGTGCAGGTAAATTTTAAGGAAAAAAAAAATTACTCTGATAGTGAAGATGAAAATTAAAGAGCTTTTTAACAGTTGAATTTACCAACAAAATTTTCAAAGGAATTGGAAATAATTATAAAACTCCTCTGAATTTGGAAGGCATTTGAGGTGACAAGAAAAGGAAGAGTTCTTTTCAGTTGTTTAAGAACTATCAAAGTATTTGCTTGAAATATTAACTCAAATATTCATTTTCAATCTTTTAAAAATAATTTTTTGTTTTGGAAATGCTTGGCTAATGTATCAAAGACTGACTTTTCTTCTAGAAATACCAGTTTTCATTTAAAAAGAAAAAGCACATTAAAACACTTATTAAATAAGTCAAAACATTTCAGTTGGATCAAACTGTTCTGGGTTGACCCAAATTTTTTCTCTCATTTCCTACAATTTTTAAATCATAAACTTCACTTCAACCCAAGATATTCTTATGTGTCAACCACTGAACTGAATGTTTACTGTTTGTCAGTTCTGCCTATGGTTAACTTGAAAGAGTTGATAATACTGAGTTCTTCCATAAAGGACATTATCATAGATATTCCTCCAATGTTTCCTACTCTGATTCATCTGGAAAAGCAAAATTACATGGTTTCTGGCAGCACTAGTTCAGGACAATATTTAAAAATAAAACCACCTGAAAAAAATATAACAAGGGAGGATTTCTTTCTAGTCCTCAAAGAAGTACCATTTTGGAGTTGGCTGACATGTTAAAGCTGCAACAGTCGGTTGTCGTTGCAGTACCAATAAACATTAGTGAATGCACAGTGTTAGAAGGTATTAAAATACTGAGTTGCTGCTGTTAGAGATCAGGTTGTGATTTCAGTTATACACTCAGTTATTCAGTACTGCTATTCACCATGATGTAATTGAGATAAAAATCTGGACTAGAACACTCATTAAATTATCACTTTGACTTATCTGATTCATTGCAAAACCCTAATTCTTTCATATAGCTCATTCCTTTAAGGGCCTTACAGAAACATATAAGTTAATTAGCTTCAAGTATGATAAATGAAAAGGAATAATGTGTGCATGAATTAATTATGAAATTTTGTGAGGAATTATACCTTAAGTAGCTAAGGAATTAATGGTCTTTAAGTACGGGAGAGATTAGTAATTGTAAATGAATGACGTTGGTGAATTCTTAAAAGAGGACAATCATTTACCTAAATCAAGATCCCTTTAAACTGAAGAACGTTTTAGATAATTTTTTAGTTTTTAATACTTTGTTTTCTCAGAACTATTTGCGGTATTCTTTTTTTCCCCCATGTTTACCATCATGTTGTAATGATTTATATTACTTATACTGAATTTTCTGTCTTTAAAATGCGTGTAAAATCCAACAACGTAAACCTCAAAACAACTGCTAGGGAGGTAGGATGAAAATGTCATTAAAATCCATCTAGAATTAAGTTCTACCAATGCTTAATTTGTTTGGTTTCTGTCAGTCCTGAAGGATTTCCCTGAGGCAGGGGAATTAAAAACAGTTTAATTTTTTGGTGATAGGCAAAGTGAAAAAATAATTTGGGGACAGGGAAAATGTTTTGCTCTGGATCTTAGTGTTTTTAAAAATATTAAATATTTTAGAAGAAAGCTGAAGGAAATAAAACTGCAAATCATAGTCATTTCTATATAGAGAATAATTTTAAAACAACAAAATGAAATTTAGGTTAATTTATTTTTTCCAAAACAAACGATTTTTTGAAATTGAAATGACCCCTTGGTTCACAAACCTGTCTTCACTCCAGTAAATTAATGACTGTCCTTTTTAATGTCTCTAGACAACCTTTATCATTTCAGAATGTGTGTGTAAATATACATAAACATATACATATAAACATACACACATATACATATACACATTTTTTTTTCTCTTAAAACATTTAATGTGAAAATGTCAGCTAGTTCTATTAAGGATGAATTTTTTTTTTTTTTTCAAAAGAATCTAAAGAAATTCTAGTAAATATTATACTCTTAAAAATGCATAAAATAATCCAAACTGTAAAAATCCATAAAATCCTCATTTTCCATAGTGATTTGACTACTATCTCTTGTCTTTCTACACCTGGTCTAGGAAGGATTTTTTAAACACAGCTTTCATCTCCGGTCTTTCGGAGGATGACGCACAGAGCTACCCCTCCCTCCTGAACCTGTTTCCTTTTATTCAAAAGAAAATGCCAGCCTGTCCTGCTAGGATGTTCATGCCCAACTATCAGCCGTATAGACAGATGCCTAGGATCCACCACCCTGAGGATTAGGTGAAATCACAATTAGGGTGTGCGTCTGCTATTGCCTTATGTGTCTTGTGCACCCTTCAGCCTTCCTAGTGGACTCCTTCTGGTTTGTTTGGGGTTTTTTTTAAGGTATTTTTCTTAATACCTCTGGAAAGCAGCATCATTATCCCTACCCCTGAAGTCCATAACCCACATCGGGTTTCTTCATCTGTCAGGATATAGGTCATATCTGATTTGTTGGGCATAACCAAACATCCTACTCCAGGCCAGCAAGCATGTAAAACAGCACAGCCTGAGGGTAAGTGTTGTCCTCTTGGTCCTGCACACAGCGTTAACGTGGGGAAAACAGTCACAGCTTCATGACTTCATCATCATTTCTGTCTGTCCCTTGGAGCAGCCAATGCCCTTGGATGGCTGCCTCTATCCTGCTACCACACAGGATGGTAAAGCTCACATGGCCTGGAAGCTGCAGTAGCTTTTTCTTCCTTAGGCAGGACATACAGGATAGTGATGTTTGCCCTCTGGCTATATCAAGGAATGGTCACACCATGGGAGACAGACACAAGACAACCACCCAGCCCAGATCTGCACACAGTAGGCCACTGATGCTCCAGGGGACCCTGTCCTATACACATCAGTTCCCTTTTATCCCTCTTGGTACAGGCTCCCATCCACCCTGCGTTTCTCCCTGTCCTGCTGCCCTGGATCCCTCTGCCCATGCTGCACCTTTCTCACCACAACATGCCTTAATGTCCTTCATCATCACAGATTTTTGCATGGTCTCTGTATACAACTGATTTTTTTATCAATAGTGGCATGACTTTCAGGGAAGTCAGGTCAACATGACTAAGTGCTATTTTACAATGAAATACAGCAGTTTCTCCAGAAGTTGCTTTTGACACCAAAGCCCCCTACAGTCCTATTCCACATTTGAGTAGGGATTCTTTGTAAGGATGTCAGGCAGGGTCCTGTAATTCACGTTAACATCCACTTTATTCTGTACACTGCAATTTAGTGTAGGGCACACATCCTGTGGGGAGGCTTTCACAGCCCCCATCAGGGCCCTGAAGGTACCAAAAGGCCATAACTGCAGGCTCACCTGACCCCCAACCCTTGGCCTCAGGGGCCATCTCAGCCCCTCCCTGAGCTCTGCCATGGAGTGGTGGTCTCCATCCCCATCTCCTGGGTGGCCCCTGGCCCTGGCTCCCCCCTTGCTCTGTGTGGGGCTGTAGATGGACCCCTCAGTGAGAGCCCAGCCAGTGGGAGGTCACCCTTGATTCACCCCCTCCTGAGGTGTCCCCACATGCTGCTCCCTGGCACCTCCCATTCCCTGATTTCTTTTAGAGGTAAAGTAAAACAAGAGACTTGACAAGGACATAACCTTGATCAGTTTTTTTGCTCACCCAGATGTTTGAAAGCAGTCAAACCAGACCTCCTGAGGACTGCCCAGAAAGCCTGTTATTATCGCTCTGCTGTTTACCACTTGCACTCTCTTGACGTTGGTGACAGCTGAAATTAGGCAGAAATGATAGAAATATATTCTTAGAGACAACACAAAAGTTTGGTTAAAGATAATACCTGAGTGTTACTCCAGAAAGAAGAGTCAGCTATAGACACACCTGAAGAATACATGTAACCTTCGGGGGTTTTTTTGCATATACCATCTTCATTTCAGGTTTCAGGTTTTTCCCCAGAAGTAAATGACAGTTTTGATGATCATTTCAAAGGGATTTCTATCTGGAGTCTTACTACTTAAAATCCTTATGATATCAGGGGAGGCATTTTGCATAACATTGAGGCCTTATCTAAAGGTCACTGAGGGTTGTGAAAAAATTCAGATGATTTGACATCTTTTGGATCATTTCCTCTATGTAAAGTGCTCTCCAGAGATGATAGTGCAGATCAGACAGTCCAGTTTATCATATATTGTTGATTCTTTTTTTCTTACTCTTTTTCCTGAACAAAGGGCTGGTTAAATAAAAGGAAGGAAAAAAGAGAAAGAAGAAACAATATATATTCTCTACTTTATTCTTCTTTGCACATTTTATATTTAATTATGTATATTAGTAATTTCTCTGAATTTTACATTTTATCTCACTCTTCCAAGGCATTTCACTCAAAGTCATTGCAATTGTATTTTCACTACAGTTCAGTAAAAAAAAATTGGCAATTCAAAGATCAAAACTCATTAAACTGGGTCAAACAATAGTACTTTCTGGTGGAGAGAACCTTTATGCTCCATCTTTCCACTAACCAATAGAACTTTCCCAAAAGTAGGATATGAAATTTAAAATGCCCTTATTATTTGGCCTGCTCTTTGACAAAGCATGTTTGTTTCTCATGTAATGGAGCTGCACAATGCAGGAATGACTCTTAGCTTTCTTTTGTAGAAGTAATTGTGTGACTAATCCAACAAAATACTTCTGGTTTCTTCTGAATGTCTCTAAGTGGTCTGACCAAACCAGATATAGAAGCAGATAAGTAAATGACCCTCTGACAGCTAAACAAAACTCAAATGCAGTTTGAGAGCCTAAAAATTACTTAATTATTGCAATGGGTGAATGATTTTTTAAATTTTCATCCAAATCAGAAAGAAATAAACACAATACAGAGTCTAGATCAACAAAGTAGAGCTGTCTGAAGAGGCTGGGACACTCAGACAGCATCAGGAAACCCTCTTCAGTGTTTAGATACTAAACCTTATCATGCAGATTCTCGATGGTAGCTCCAGAAAGCAAGCACTATGATTTCTGCTCTTTCTGAAGAAATTGCAGCATAACAGATGCTGGAAGGTAGTTATGAGCAGTGTCTGTAAAAACAGCAGTGTCTTAAATCAAAGCAGCTTTGCGCAATGGGATGCTGGTCCTTATGGGCACCAACAGGTAGTTGTGGGCACCTGAACAATTCTAAAACTCATTGAAGTCTGTCAGAGTGCTAAATTAGAAGAAAAACCATGAAATTTACGTAGCACAAATAGCTGTAGGGATGCTCCCAAGCAACACACCCCGCGATAGGTCACGTTAAGCCAAGTAAATGGCAAGTTTCGCTCATTCCAAACCTATGAGCTAAATAATTAGCTGTGAGGTGTGTGGATGCCAAAAGCAGATAACTGTCAACAAACTTTTGACTTGCTCCGTACGGGCTGTGGCACTGTGTGAGTGTGGAAAAGGGGCTGAAGGCAGCTCCTCCTTCTTTCCAAAATCTGCACTCCAGCAGTCTGGTGCTGCTGCGATATCTGGGCATGGTAACTTGTGTGCTCCTACCACATTTCAAGAAACAGGAGTGTTTAAGACCAGACAGTACCAGTATACCAGACTTGCCACTTCCGTTCCTCATCTTAGTGATACAATACTGTGAGATCCTATATGTGATCAAATGGATAAGGAGTCAACCTTATCTTAAGATAGAGTAAAAAGTGTATACTTTATCATCTTATCTAGTGACATATAAAGACTAAAAGCCTAAAAGAACTAAAAATGTCCTTTTCTCATTACCTAAGTTGCTGCTACAAGAAGTAGAATATTATTGATCAAACAAAATCTCCAGAATATTACTCTGTCACTCATTGAGTCAATTTTGTTTGATTACATGTTTGTATTGTTTAAAAGATTTTTATCTCTCCTTAGACAAAACACATTTTCTCTTTGGGAATTTGGAAGGGAATACAAGCAGATCTAATAAGCTGAAGTAGATAGCACCTGTTTGGAAACATAGGTACAGATGTAATATTTAGTTGTAGTTGTAGTACAGTGTTTTTTCTCTCTCAAATGTATTGTTTTATGCCCAGATGCAGTACTGAAGGGCCATCCTGGACCTCTCCCTCCCAGTGCAAATGCTGAAAGGTTTGGTGCTTAAAACACACATGGTAACCCAACTGAAAAGAACTTATGTATTTAGAAGATGTTTTCCTCAAACTTCTTTTGTCTATGAGCTGTTCTATGAAGCAATTGTTAACAAGAAGAAGAAAGTTGTAGTGACGGTAGTTGTAGGTATAGGAGCAGCTGTATAACACAAGGGGAGCTCCAGCTGAAGTTCAAACCGTATTACACATGCACATGGCATCTGCTGGAGGTTGCTTTCCAGCTAGGAGGGCAAAGAACTGCCTGAGGAATTAGAGGTGCTGAGGGAGAACCAGAAGCAGAATTCACATATTTTTTCCCCTCTTTCAGCATCATGGTTACTAAAACAGTACAGGAACAGTCACAAAAAAGGTTGGACTGAAGTCTGGAGTCATAAAACTGCGATTTTTAAATTGCCTGTGTCCCTCTAAATGAACTTCCATTAAACATCAGACCATAGGTTTGGCGATGAAATAGGCTAGTACTCAGGCTAGATGGTACCCAGCTTTCAGGAGGATCAATAAAGATAGGACTCATTAAAGAAAGGCAAACCCAGAAAATAATAGGCTGCACTACCACTTTATTTCCCTTTGAAGTAGATGGAGAGGGGAAGAGGAGAAGGAAATGGAACTCATTTGTCTATAAGTGAGCAGGTGTTTATTAAAAGATTGTTAAGATTGTTTTATCTAGATTGCTTCAACATTTTGGCATATTTATTGTCCAAGGCAGACAGGAAATTTCAGACTTAAAATCATCACTGTACATTTCTTGTCATTGATACAACGGCTAGCAGGACAGATCAAAAGAGCAATTGCATTTACATTAGGTGAGCAAACAAGGGTTTGTTAGACTGTTCTTATTAGGATAAAAAATGATAGTGAAAACTCTGTTGGAGTAAAAGAAACAGAAGGAGAAGACCCAAAAGAAGCATAAGGAGATCCCCCAATGATATAAACTGTCACAATGCTAAAGAACTGATTCCAGTTAATACCAGCTGTGATCTAAACCAGACAATTCAGAAGTGTGTACATGCTAATCTTTTACTCTGTTAGTCAAGTGGTGTAAATTTGTTGATCACCATGAAAGTTTAGACTTTCTTGCTATTGCTTAATGTATGCTTTTGTTATAAAATGGGTGAAATGCTAAAGCTGTGTTGAGATCAACTACAGCTAAAATATGTCTCACACCACAATTTTTCTGTTACATTTTAATTACAACAATGCTGAATCTTAAGGTAAAAAAAGCACTTAACGCATTAACTGTTATGGGCTGAAGCCAATTCTGTGGTGCAGAGGATGATATAAACACAAGGTGAAAATGAGTGATGGAAGATTATACCTCAGCAGGGAAATATCTGGAAATCTTTTTACTGTTACATTTCATAATTTATAATTCATGTAATATTAAAAGCTTCAGACTTTCAGGATAATACTGTTTTATGACTGGAACCCCTTGAAGCACTTTTTTCTCTTACCTTTTTTTCATTGTTTTTTTAATTAAAGTAAATTTTTAGATTTTTTTTCCTGAACTGGCAATTTTCTCTCTCTCATTTTTTTGTCTTCTGCCAGGCATTTAAGTAGGTCTGGCATAAATAATCCATAATAATTTCAATCCTGGAGTAGCTGGGAGCAGCTCTTACAGTGCCCTGTCACCTACAGTAGGCTCCAAATCCCTGCACTGCATTTAGCAGCAGCAGCAGCCGCAGCAGCAGCAGCTGCCCTGTGAGTGCAACGAGGGCAGAGGGCTCCATAGACCTTGCTACACTCACCCTAAGGGAAGCAAGAGTTACCGTCTACTCACCAGCAAGTCACAAGGATGGCGTACTCACTCTGCTTAATTTAGACACCTAATTCCATTTTCTCTGTGGAATGCCTCACCTTCAGACTCTCTGAATTACCCTCCAGAGGATTTTAAGTTATATTCATGCATCTTGCTCCAGAGCAGCTTGAGACCAGACTCCTTACTCAGGTACCTAACTTAGATGGCTAAAGTTAAGCTGTGTGAATATTGCCTTATAGCTACTAGAAGAATTAGCCTTGTAACCTTTAACTGGCACCAGCATGCTGTTAATCACAATTAAAATGGTTTCCCAAAATTGAATCTTTTCTCCACTAGAAGCTGCTATAATTCCTCCAGTTGATTTCTTTGTAAGCTGATGGTACATCTCCAGCTTTAAGCATTTAAGACTGCAAAATTTATCTGCCCAGGAAGTTCAGTCATTCAAATAAAATAGATCGGGACCACTGCACACTTTGGTTTCACATAGAAGAAAAATCTCCGCTACTAAGAAGTCTTTGCAAAAACCAAATAAAAAAATCTCGTTACTTCAACCAATTTATAAACAGTTAAAAGGGTTACTACAAACCTTCATTAGATTATATCCTTTGGAAAACACAAACCAGATCATCCATTGCTAACACCACCTTCCCACTGCACACCACTTATTAGAATGAGGAAACACAAACAAAAAGACCTTTCTCAGGAATTACATACCTCTGAGCCAAGCGACAGGGACAGCTTTCATTTCAAACTGGCAAGCTACAGCAGAGAGAGAAGAAAACTGGATTTCAGAATCAGTGATTGCAGTGAACCAGACAAACATGTACAGTGTGTTGGTCGCAATCTGAGTATTAATGTCTTTCATTTCAAAATAAAAAATAAACATATCTAGAATATTCTTATTCTTTGGCCAGATTTTCAGTAAGATAGAAATATTTCTCATGTCTTGAGTGGAAACCCATTTTCTGCACTGGTTTGGCAGTACCACAACTCTAAATCTGCTAGAAATCCTGCCACAGGAGAGTGGTTCTTTACCTTTGTTTTTACCTCAGCTTATCTTCTTGTCTCTTCCTGATGATTTCCTTGTGTGCCTGATATGGGAAAAATTTCTAAGCAGTCTGGCAATGAAAAATAACAGATTGTGTTCTGTGAAACACCTGACCATATTTTTATAAGACTGACCTGTTCTGTCTCTCCTTAACCTGTTTCCATAGGTGTGAAATATCAGGGCATTTTTAATCAGTTATTTTTAGTTGTCATTGAAAGAAGTCAAATATATCACTGTTCTGACAAGGGAGAAAGAGACGATAAGAGATGTTAATACAAGCCTCCCCATCACAATTTGACATCTTGTCCTTTGTGACAAGAAGCTATTTTATCTATCAGATTATAAAAACTTGGTGATCTTATTTATAACAACATATTTTATATATATTCTTTAGCGACATTAACAAAGTGAGAGAGTTAATGGTTGAGAAAAGCTAGATGAGATCCAGCGTGAGAAAGAAGTTTGGAGTGTATTTTTATTGCCTGAACAGCTACTGCTCATGATTATAAAATAGAGCAGTGGCTCATCCTGTCACCATCTCCTTCTTGAAACATCACATCCTTATTGACTTTGATTCACTTACACTGGTATCCTGAATCAGGAAGGGAAAAATTCTGCTTTCGGTAGCCTAAGAGAAGAACATCAAATCAACAGACGGTGTATCCACAGGAAGGCTGCATATGGGCCATAGGGAAGAAGACTCTCCCTATGATTAACCAGTTTGTTGTACCTCTAAATGGAGGCTGTATCTCATGTGACACATTAGGGTAAGATGTTTCTCAGAACAAGGAAAGGTACCACACCGTGTGCCTTTAACTAAACTGCTCTGAATGTCAATGCTATCACAGTAGAAGTAAGATTATAAGAGTGCAACCAAGGCGAGGCCTTGGAGCTCAACCGTTGAGCGCTCCAGAGGTGAATGGAAGATCCTTCAGCTCTGGAACACTCTGTTACCACAGCGAAAAATTAAACTATTTAAAACAGGCTCTGGATATTTTCTAAATTATATTGAATTGCTAAAAACCCTTTTCTTTAGCCTCCCGCAGCACTGAGCAGATTGATTTGGCTACATTTTCCTTACATTAAAGAAAAGTACTGTTCATGTCATGGCATGGGTGAGTGTTTTCCCCTGTGTCTCAACACATCGTTTAGCTTTCACAGCCCCATCAGAAGTCCTTTCTTTTTCTGTTTGTCACTTTGGTCTGTCTTCAGCTGGGTGGGAGTGGGAAAACACAGGGACAGCTCTGGGCTCAAAGCCTTGGGGATCAAAACATGTGAGAAAGCATTTCTGCAGCTGTCATTTTCACAAGACATTTATCAGATATGTGGCTAAAATCATGTAACAAGAAACAGCCCTGTCTCCACCAAGTAAGGAGAAATAGTGGTATTGACAGCAAAATTTACTATTCAAAGTCTGGTTAATTGCTGAAAATGATCCTGACTTTCTTAAAGATGGACAAGCACCCAGACTTACCCTTTTGCAGCAGCACAATTCTTTATTCATCCTTTACAGAGAAGGATTCCAGACTCATTTGCTTTCTAGCTTTCCTCTGATCTCTCACTGAATGTAAAAGTCTCTGACCCTACTCCCTTCCTATTCACTTGCCAGTTTCCAAACTAGAGCCTGTCACCCTCTCTGCTTGTATTCAGCATCTGTATCCTTGGAATTATACAGAGGAGGAAAAATATGGCTACAGATGGTAGCAAAATTCTGATTGTATACTACGTAAGACTTTGGAGAAAGCCCTAACTTTACGGCATGATTATATTCCATAGACCTTCTGTTTCAGTGACAGTAAGCTAATGAAACATATTCGGTATTGCTAATGCTTAACTAACACACCTGCGGTCGGTCCAGAGTGTTTATAATTTATACCCAGTGCTCTTACCACATCTTGTGGCAGACTACTCCTACTTTTGTTAATGGGTTACTTGCTTCTCTCAACACCCTGCTTTTACAAAAAAAACTCATTAATTTTATTACAGTGGAAGGATTTTTGCTGTTGTGAAACTAGTTTGCATGAAGACAGAATAAGCCGTGTTGTTTCCAC
The DNA here is from genome assembly GCF_035582795.1 of Mycteria americana. Lineage (NCBI taxonomy): Eukaryota > Metazoa > Chordata > Aves > Ciconiiformes > Ciconiidae > Mycteria > Mycteria americana. The sequence continues at coordinate 66,594,398 of NC_134365.1, forward strand.
ATGAAGGTTTTATCCTTAAAGATAATGCACTAGAGAACCTCAGATTACTTTTTGTGCATCATTATGACTGCTCAGCCTAGCCCTTATATACAAAATTTTCTCCCTGTTCTGTCCCATATAGGTGTCTCTGGCCTGTCACACCTTAAATGAACTCATTGCTAAGGCTTCTGTCTACTCTGAAATCTTTCTTCCTTTGCTTTCTGCCTGCTTGTCTGTCCTGTCTACTCTGAAATCTTTCTTCCTTTGCTTTCTGCCTGCTTGTCTGTCCATTCTTCCTTCAGCTACAAGTTATTTAGAACAGAGACGATCCTTCTGAAATGGTTTAGGATGTACTAAAGCCCACTCCCTGGTAGGCAGACATAATTAGCAATGTTACCATTTTTGTTTTGCCAGGCACACCAAACTTTTTTGTATGCTTGTTAAGTACTTTAATAATGAAGCACTTTAGAGGTTCTTTTCAAATGCAAATTGTTGAAAAATAAAGCTTTTTTATTTGTAATTTATTATTTATTTCCCAAAAGCCTTGAACTGCTATGTGATGTTCTCCATGATACAATAAATCACAGTTTGTTCAAAGCCAGGAGTGCTTTGGGAAAACTCCAAGGGGGAGAGAGCAAATACTACACTGGCATAAAAATTAAAGGTAAATGAGCAACAGTCCTACCTCAACATCATGCATATACTAACTGGCCCATCTGCAGTCGCTGTATTCAGAATACAGCCACTGAATTTGGGAAACATCAGTCCATTTAAGCTCCCTCAGAAAGTTTTGAAAATATGCCAGTCACTGAGATTTTTAAAAGAGCAAATATCAAGGTGTGGAGGCAATAGATATAAAGACACCATTGGGGGAGTTGGTAACATTGTCCAAATACCTGCTGCCAGACTACCAGAAAAGTGAAATTACATTTGATAACTGCTCTCATGATGAACATCAGTTTCAGGAGTATAAAGATTAGACTCTAATCTTAAAATGTAGAATTTCTGCTGACACATGGAGGAATGAAGCTTGTAACAGAAAAAAACCTAATGGAATATGACATTTGATGATCTAATTATACTCAAAACAACATACGCCCTGATTGCTGAGAAAAAGAGAAGAATAAAGAAAACAGAAACAAACAGCCTTTAAGTAAACTTCAGAGCTCAAGTCAATTGTGTTGGAGAAGACTCTTCAAAAAAAAAAAGATTTTGCAATAGTTGAAGGAACATAATCTGGATTAATGGGGCACAAAAAGTGTGAACGTTAACTGTCATTATTAACAATGGATGATTATTAGACTCCTCAGACTCCTCATGGCAATGGCTCCATGGATAAGGATAGACTTTATTCCTAAGAAATATTCCCCATGGCCAGGCAAAGAGACATCCAGACAGTACGGGACAGGAAGGAGCCTAGGGGAAGTTTGCTTTTCTACTCCAGGACTCTCCTGTACCAGGTGAAGGCTCTGACATGCTGTAAATCCCAGACTGTCCCTTCTCCTGACCCGCTCTTGAAGACTCCTAAACTGGAACCATCTTTTCCATATATGAATATGGACCAAAAATTTTGGCAAAGCATTTTAACAGAACCTCTTCATAAAAGTTATACGCTTGTGTCTCCTTATAAGCAGATAACCTCAAAACATACCAGAATGTGTTTTTTCAATTGCCAACACTAGCTTTTGCTTTTTCACTGGGTGAAAGGAGGACTAATGGTCTTTTCACACCGTGTTTTATGCAGGTCATGCTGACCTGAGCTCTGTCCCATTTTGTACACTGCCTGTGCACTGAAAACAAAATGAGCTGTAGACTGAGTATATTCCTAGTCCCTGAGGTATTTTTCTATTGATTAGAAAGGAAAATCTCTTGATATCAGGCTTCTCTGCTGGAAATCTGACATGTAAAAGCTTTGTTTGCTATGTGCGGATTTTACTGCTCTGGTTTTCTTTAGCAACAGAACATTTTGCCAGCAATCACAGAAGGTATCACACACAACGTCTGTGGGCATTTTTAGGAAAACTGTAGCAAGTTTTTATAATTTACACCTATTACATGACAGTCTCTTCAAAAGAAATGCTTCTTGGGAATCATTTCTCTTGGGAAAATCATAGTTTAAGTAAAATAATGGAAAGTGGTTACTGTGACACTATCTGATGTGTAGTCCTGTGGGTATGCAGCTTCTTTCAGAATACTTTGCTGACCAGCTGTCTAGAAAATGCAGGCATTGCATGGGTTAAAATCATACAAAAAAATCACACAAAATAAGACTGAAAGAGAAGATGTGTAATACATCCTCCTGCCATGAGCTGTACAACATCCATCTGTGCTCTTGTATGCCTACCTAGTCTGACAGTCCTCTGGCAATGGAGATTCCACAACCTTCCCGGGCAGTCTAATCCACTGCATCGCTGTCTTAACTGTTAACTTTTTCCTGATGTCTAAATTCCTTCAAATTTCTCTTTTTATTTTGAAAGAGTCTGGATATGAAGGCTCATCTTTATTCAAAGTGTTTCTTACAGTCGTTGAGTTTATGAAATAGTTTGAACTGTTTTTGCCTTTGATATCTGGACTTGGGAGGCTGCCAGAGCTCAGCTTGGAGGTCAAGTGTTGTATGCATTTTTTTTGCCTTTTACTACCAGTTGCTGATGCTCCTCTGTGTCACATGAAAGCTGATAGTACTTTGGTCTCAAAATTGAAGTGAGGCATGTGCACCTTTACCTTGAGTTTTCATCAAGAGAAAGAGTTATCTGTAAACCTTTTGGTGAGAGAAGAGGAGGTTATTTATGAAAGCTAATAAGGATCATACAGATGCATAGTGAAGATCAGATCATTACTAGATGTCATTCCACACTGATGCTTCTCAACCAGTTGTCTGAAAAACCTCAGAAGGTAGTCTACTAAGCACTGGAGCATGATCCTAGCCACTACCCACCATGGCAGATACCCATAGATACCCATACTGATGGTCATGCGATGCGCGGGGATCTCGTTGTGGACTATACCTTCATGGTCCCATTTCCATACTCCATATCCATGCAAGGTGTTCACTGATTACACAGGTGGTGGTAAAGCCATTATTGCATCATTCCCAGCCAACCTCTCCTTCTCCTTTCCCTGTCACTCCCCTTTCAGTGGAAAGTATGCTCTAAAATTAGTTTTGGGGTATTTTGCTGAGAAGGTTAGATGGTCTTTCAGTTGAGAAAGGTTGAGGAACGGTGTTCAGAGATGGTTTTGAGCAATCTACTGGATTCTGTAACTTCTGAATGACAGTTTAGGCAGGTGAATCATTTATCTGGGTTGAATTCTTCATAAACCTGCCGGTTATGCAGATGTGTGACCATTTCACAGTACAATGTCAACAGCGGAAGATCCCTTCTGTCAAACTTCACATGGAAATGTGGACTGTCGATTTCCTCTAGGGACTGCACTGTCAGTCCTAGTAATAAAAACCTCTATCAGGTGTGTGACCCATGTGTCAAAGCACCAATTCCACCAACCTCCTACATCTATGATATCCTCTCTCACAAGAGTGGAAGACAGCCCAGGTAGATGTTACCACATACCCTTTTTTAAAGCAGACTGTCTGTCACTGTTTGAGGGATCATCTTCTATAAATTGTTTTAAGGTAATGTAACAAGTCAGGCCTAAGGTCTAACAAACAATGTATTTTAGGCATTCAAAACAATGGTGGACATCAGCTTTCAGAAAGCATGCCATAATTCTAAGAAAGGCTGAGAAATCCAGATATCATTTTGGTGCTTACAAAAGACTATTCTAGTACTGGTATGTAGATGCTTAAAAGAAGTGTCCTGCATGTGCAGATGTTTCCATTATTTAGCAAAATTAAGCCTACTGTTAATGCTCTTTCTTTCTTTTTTCCGTTGCCTTATGTAACTGAGTAGTAGTGTATAGTTCCGTAAGTGCCCTAGGGCGTCTGGTTGAAAACCACTGACTTAATACATGCACGTACAAACAAAACCTCACAAACAATTTAATATACTTGGGATTACTGCAAAAATTTGGAAATATTTCTTAATAACAACAACAATAATAATAACAATAATAATAATCCTCAGCTTCTTTTTCCTTTGGAAAAATGGGATTTAGGCTGGACCCCAAGCTTCAGAAACACAGAAGTTTAAAATAAATGAAAACGAAGAATAAGAACTCCTCTGGACCAAGCAGAGAGCTCTATTGAGATCAAATCAACACAGAAAATGGTATTGAAGCAGAACATAAATATTGATAATAAGAAAACCTTTTGTATTGAATGAAGTTGTTGTACTTAGTAGGGGTTTGAATGCATTCTATGCCTGAATGAGAGAGTAGTTGTAGGTTAGATGGATTTTACCCCATCCCTTTCTTTCACTTTCTCTTTTTTGAAGGCTAAGCAGGGTAGTACAAATGAAGTTATTCCCTCAGAGTTTGTGCTGTGCAATATATGCCAGCAAGCCCTAGGCAAAAGGGCAAATTATACCTTTTTTCTCACAGATAATAGGTATGCTGTTCACAAAACAGTTCATTCTATGATAAGGCCATGACTTCTTGAGATCTCATCTGAATAACAGTAGAATGCTTTGTGAAGGGACAGGATAATTACTTTTAACATTTAAGAGAAGTCATACAAAGGAGTTATTATATAATTTCCCACAGATATCAATGGGGCTTCTCTCTAATGAAGACTGGCTGAATTGGAACAATAATGGAAACAAACCATACAATATTTCCTTACATAAAAATCAGAGCTTTCCATTTCACACTGCTCAGTTCTTTTGGACAAGAAGCTGGCACTGAAATATTTAATGGAAAGGCAGTATACTTAAATTCTGTTAAATTTCTCCTGTGGCCCCTTCTCCTTTTTTTTTCATAAAACAAGCAGAATGACATAAAACTTTTGATGGACAGACTACAATTCAGTGCATGATTAAATTGGCTTTTTCTTCTTCAACTTTTGGATGTCTAACCCTCGGTACCTTAAAAAGGCTTAAATTTAAGCACCCAGCATATGCTAATATGTTCAGGATCACTACGCATTCTTGCAGTCAGAAGTCTCTACATTAAAACCCTGAATCACAACCAATATAAACTGACATAAGTCCAAAGACTTCAATAGATTTCTGGCTCTGGGGAAGAATGAAATGAGAATTCACTGTCATGCAATATGTATTGGAAGAATTCTTCTTATTCCACACATACAACGGAGGATCCAGTGCAAAATTCCCTCTTTCAAAAATTTTTGTGTGTGTGTATCATGCTAGGGAGTAAAGACTTCTGATATTGAAATGCAGCTACATTAAGCTCTGAGAAGTGAGGAAAAGTTATGCAGAGATTTTTTTTTTTAATCAATTACAGAATTCAGACAGTGAACTGCTCTAACTGATCATCTTGTGTTTGATTGCCATGCATTAAAACATATTTTCAGCTCTTCTTTGACTAGACCATCAGTTACTATGGTGTTGATGAATATTGATCCAAAGTTCATTAAGTGAATGGATCTTTAGACTGGGCTTTAAAAATTATGCAAAGGTGCAAAGGTAATTATAGAAACAATGAGAACAGCATTGTATTTTGTTCTCCAGAACCTTCTGATACCTAAAAACAATGCCACCTTTTATTTACTAAAACTCTGCATGTAAAACCTATCTTAATTGGTGCTGATCAACCTAAATTCTAGTTTGGAGATATATTTCTTCACAGTGTTCTTACAATATTACCAGCCAAATATTAACTTGCACCTAACATTTGTAATCTTAAATACAAGGCAATATAGCAAATTTTTCATTACAAAAAAATCTCTTCAAGGGCTTTGTTTTCATTATATGATATCACTAGAACATACTATGCAATTATTCCTCATCAAAAGTAATCCCACAAGAAACCCCCCACAACTTAGAAGTATCAACTGCATAATATGGTTAAACCCATAAACTTTTGAGGTACCTACTTCCCACACAAGACTACAACAACAAATAAAAACATATTTCACAGCACCAAATACATGTCATCCTAATCCTAGTCATAAATGTACTTTCTGCCTACAGAACATTCACACTGAGAATTTATAGAACTCTGATGTAATTGCTTTTACTCTGGGTCTGTTAATTATTTTCTGGGACTTCTCCACATATTTAATAAACAATGTTTAAAGTCAAAATTATTCTGATAAAAGCTGTTTGCAGTTGCTGAACCCAATAAATCTATGTGAATTGTGGATAATGGATCTCTGAAAATTAGTTTATAACATTATAGTTATAATAGTTACTCATTTTACATTTCCAGGCCTTCTGATTTTGGTCTGAGTAAAGTAAAAGTTTTCTCATCTCAGCTTTCTGTCTACTCACCATAATTCCGTAGGCTTTATCACCATATACATGATTATGTTTCTTCATCCATTTGTACTGAAGGAATTTGTATTGCCAAGAGCTAAGATGGAGAAGAAGTGTCTTTGATGTTTGTTCAGACATCCATGAAGTCTGTGGCTCTTTACATCTCTGTAAGCACAAAAGGTTAATTCTCCTGTCTTAGACCTGCATTTTTTCTGGTAAATTCAACAGTGCCATCATAGGAGAGGACAGGAGCTACTATGGGAGGTCATACTCAGGCAGTGTGACCTGTTTGCTGATTGCTTTGGAACAAACTTCCAGAGAACTTTGAAGATTAGGAACAAACCCTTGAACTTGATTCAGCATTTAATAATAAACCACTGTAAAAAACAGAACAATTTTATACATTGTTTCAGCTGTATTTTGTGGTAAAAGAGTTTTTCCACATTTTTGCATTCTAGAAATTTTTTTTTCCAGCCACAGTAAGCAAAGAGAGTTCATGGAATGGTGCACCACCACTTTCCTTCCTTCAATAATTCATTTTTTGACTGTACAAGAGGCATGTCTGAGCTATGAAGTATCTCCAGCCACCCTGAGCCAGCACCACCAACCAAGCCGGTGCACCCACACTCACGGTGAAATGCTATGGACATGGGCAGAAGCTCGCTTCCCAGAGCCGAGTGGCTGCATTCGCACAGAGTTTGTACCACATTGAAACTCCTGACTGGTTCCAAACCAGGCTCCATAAGTAGGAGCTGTCGATCCCTGCACTCATTTTGCTGAGTAGGACAGATCTGCTCTGCATTACTTTATCCATACTTTGGTAATTACGCAACTCAAATTTGTGCGACATACTATTTATGTCCTACAACCTAATGAGAGAGCTGTCAAGCCACTGTCTAATTCTCCTGATCTCTCAAATTATCAAAAATTCATCAGACCAGGGAAAAGTACAGTCAACCCCTCCATTCATATGATGTCTCTGTGTCAGATGCTTATTTTTGAATGCTGATGTATTTGTCCTGCTAAAAAGAACTATTTTTAAAGATTGTTTGTGCTAATGTCCTGTATAAGCCATAAATTTGAATACTTTATTCTGTCGTTTCATCATTTAGAGACCTCCAGTTTATTCTTTTTTTTGTAATTGAGTGAAAATTATGTGGCTGCTTTTTGCATTAATCAGGATTATTTAATAGGTATGTGCATTCACAGTGAATCAGAGAACTGTTATCCTTTCTTGTTCTTCCTCCTCATGACCAATAAATAATGTTCTTTTTTTAAAGAAAATTGTCATTTATTTAAAAACCTAGAGATTTTATGTATTTAGGAAGTGGGTTGAATTTTATGACATATAATCATCAGTAAGCCTTAAGTGTTACAGAATACTTCAGAGTGTGTGTTTGCATTGATTCTTTTATTTGCTGGGAGGTACCTCCAAAAGCAATACACAGGGATACTCAATCATCTACTCCATGCAGTAAAGATGAAAGGGAAGGCATGTTAAATGAGATAAGATGTTTATCCTTGCAAAGCAAACATAATTATCATTGATCTCACAGCATTTAACTTGAAGTTAGAATTTCATTTTGTGTTCAAATATATAAACAAATCTTTCTGATTCTTTAAACAGATTCATGCTTTGGTTCCTTGCACCACATTCAGTATCATAAACCCGTGTTATTTTTAAGGCACTTCACATGGCCTCCTGTCTGTAGAATATATTCTCCATGGGTGTTGTCTTTACACTGGTTCAAAGTAGACATCAAGCCCTCCCAAATCAAAAGGGGCAAATGATTAAGCAAGAAGTAAAGCAGTGAGAAATGAAACCCAGTAGCTGGGAGAAGCATAAGTGTTTAACTTGGAATGTGTGAGAATGATTTTGTTCTTTCCCAGAGTTTTTAAAATATTTTTCATTATATTGTACAAAGAAATCATTGGGGTTTTTGTTACTGTAGAGTCAGATTTTTTTTTAATTTGAGTAGGAAGGAAAAGATGTATGTATACAATTGCAGTGTGGTAAAGTGGAGTTGATAGGTATAGACACATACATGCCCATACAAACAAGAATAGGGAAAGATGCTGCATGATAATGGTCTTATTACAGTGATTGACATGGGCTATAGGATTAAAGTGAACACAGCACACGGGCATAGGCAAAGTCTGAGGCGTGGATAGAGACACTTCTGGGAACCCAGTCCAGCTCCCTGACAATGATAATTTCTTGAAATGTGTTTTCTGAAGTTCTGCCTCTTCCGATTTTGCATACAAAAGGCAAGAGAGTTCTACCATGAATTTTGGGATTTACCAGACCGTAATGGAAGTCATTGTATTCTACTCATGTAGTTAGAATAAAACATAACTCAATTTGAGAGATGACTCAAATGTACAAGTCACACACTGCTTAAGTATCTTCATGAATCAGAGCTTTAATCTGTTCCAATAACTCAGTAAATCTGAACGCCCGACTAATTTTTACTGTGCCTTTTTCGGCAGTCTCCATTATGGAAATACCTACACTAATGAGAAAGTGACATTCTGTGCCCAGTGCCACCACCATGAGATGGAGAACTATTACTCCCTGCCCTTTGGTGGGAGGTCCCTCGTCACGCAACTGAGAATTGGCTTATTCCTGTTAACTACTGTGAGACAGAACAGGGTCTTTGCTAACCTGGAGTCAGAGATTCTCTACTTGGGGAGAACCATCCAGGCCGTCTTCTCTCAGCTCCGACATGTATGGCAGGCTCACAGCAACATGCTTGTCTTGACTGGTGATAATTTATTATTATTATTATTATTATTATTATTATTATTATTATTATTATTAAGAAGGAGATTCCAGACCCCCCCCATCCCAACCTCCCTTTTTCCAGAACGTAACTGTGCTGGCAGACAGATATATTTTCTACTTTCTGATTTAAAATGTTTCTGAAAATTGAGCCAGTTTGTTCTTCCCTTTGCTCAGTAGCCATATTGGAAAACAGGTTACACACAGACACTACTCTTCGCTCTTCATCTTCCTTTTTCTGAACTTAAACCAGATCTTTAAAATATCGCTCCTTTGAACTTCATTTTTAATCCACTGATTATTCTTTTTGACTTTTTGATTTTTCCAAATGATCCCCAAAACTGTGTTTCCAAACCGGACATTATTCTAGGCAAAGCCTCATCTGAGTTTAATGAAAAAATTATCTTCTGTGCCTTGTAAATTGTGCTTTCTGTAAGATATCCCAGAATAAGACTTGGGAGTTTTTGTAACTGTTTCATGCTGGTTATTCATCTTTGGTTTGCAATTCATTATAATTCACCATACTTTTTCTGCAATACTGCCAATGAGCCCTTAGTTCCCTGTTTTGTAATTATGGGTTTTGTTTGTTCTTCTTAGAGACTTTACCCTTGTCTGTATCTAATTTTCTCTCCTTGATTTTAGACTATTTCTCCAACTTACTGAGATTATTTTGGAATCTGATTCTGTCTTCTGAAAAGTTTTTAGTCTGTTCTTTGGAGTCATCTGTGTATTTTATAAGTATATTATCCTTTTCATCATCTGAATCATTAATAGAAACAATGGCACAAACTTGGGCATAGAAGAGACTATGACTGATTTTATTTGCCTTCCTTTTTGACAGCAACTCATTACAGCTAGATCTAAGCAGAATTTTTCAGCAAAGTATGTGCCCATTTTATGGCAATTTTTCCCAAATATATTTCCTTGCCCAAACTATATTTCCTAATTCTGTGAGCAGGTATCAGAAGCCTTACTAAACTTAAGACAATACTGCATCTATGTTTATGTTTGTACTAGTAACCATGCTAAAATGAATATTTGATTTGCTTGGAGAAGTTGCTTCTCAAACAAACTGTGTGCTCTTTTAATTGCTCTTTACTCTCTCCTACATGCTTATATATTATTATTTTTTAAAAATTTAAGTCTATTTCCTGTTAATGAAGTTAATCTGAATCATCTAAATTCTCAGACTTTATCCCACTCTATACTGATTTTTTTAAATACAAAAACCCCTTTTTCCAGTCTCCTGGGCCTTCCTTCTCTTCCAGTAACAACAACAACAATAAAATGCTAAGTTAAAAGTTTGTTTTAACTAGCTCTCTCAATGATTTTCATCAGGCCCTGAACACTAGAATACCCCCTACCATAAATTCTGTAATACACTGAAATTATCTATTCTTTTCTCCTACTCTGATCTGCACACCTGTGCACTGTTAATATAATTGCATTAAGCATCTGGTTGCATCTGAATGTCTTTGTGTAAAAATTGAATCAGGGAGTTCACTGAGAACATAAGCTTGCATCACTCGTTACTTTGTTTCCTGTTCTATTAAGTAATGAATATGTTTTTATTTTTTCTTCCTTTCAGTTTGGAAGTATCTGCAAAGCCTTTTACAGAACTTGCTGCTTATGAGTCTTTTATTATTATCAAAGCTGTAATTGTCTTCTAGATCCTAAAACAAGTTTCAGTGATTTCCTGGCTCCCTCCTGCTTCCAGAGGTCCTCTGCTTAATTATTAATACCCCCAGGTTTCTCCCTTTCTCATCAGGAAGGCTAGCTTCAGCACAAGGAAATGTTTTGTTTCAGGCACAATTTGAAGAAGTATATGGAATTTCATATAAAATGTATGAATTGCACAAGCAGAATAAAAATCTTCCCAATACCATTTTTGGGAATGGGAGAAAAATAAGGGATATAGTCATGTGCATTCAGTTTACTACTCTTTGCAAGATGGTCTGGCTCAGTAGTAAGGCAACGTACATGACAAGTCACTTTTAAAGTATTTTAAAGTACATTGTCTTACTCTGGATAATTTTGTTTTCTAATTTTTTATTATTTTTCCACACTTACAAGAATAAATGTCACCAAACCATGAAGCTCCAATGTTGATTGTGGCATATATTATCCTCATATGGCTTGTCTGACATATATCCAGTTTTTGAGCTTTGTCTCTGCTTCTTTTTCTTGATATTTATAATCTAAGCTTACCAAGTATGAATAATTTTAATACACTCAATGACTGGGGGGAGAAAAGTCCCTATATCTCAGACTTTATCTTCACTTTTCAAGTTTCTTTCATGGCATGAGATGTGATCAATAGGATATTATTTAACTTGACTCAGTGTTACGACTTTGAGAAGATTTCCCTGGAGGCATGGGGCAAGAACATTTAGAGTTCAGGTAACTCTGAGAACTGTGGCATCAAAAGTTTTAACTCCTTGTTAGTGTACCTAACTGAAATAAGTCAAAGGATAAACCCCAGCCATGGAAGCCGTCTCCTTTCCTGGATGTTGAATCAATCCCAGTGCATGCCACAAACTGTGCTGGTAATAAAGTCAAGTTCTGGAAACATAAGAAAGGTATTTATCCTAACAAACAACATGTTAGATAAAGATGTTATCACTCTGTCCATGACTTAATTAAGTTTAAATAACATTGAAATCCTTTTGCTCTCAAGAAACCTAGAACGATGGAAACTCGCATTCAGGTTTCCTTCTCCTAACACTTCTAACCACTGTTGTCTTTCCTTTCAAACACTCCACAAGTACTTAACATTTCAGGACAGTGATTTTTCCTTTGTACTTGCAAGTTTCTTAGCATTTTTCAGTATCAATCAATAATTACAACAAATACTTTTCATCTTTCCTTGGAAATATTTGAGACAGTTTAGCTCAATTCTAATTTTGGCGTGAACGTCTTATAAAGTTTTCTCTCCTGTTCCTCTGTGTGTGCATGTTTTCTCTCTCAGCTCTCCAGACTAGGAATGGCAGTTGTCATGACAACATAACACATTTACTGCTCTTGTATTCCTATGATTTTTTTCTTTCTTTTTTGATGGCAGCAGCTGACAGCCTTTTTTTAGGAGCACGGGCATATAAAGTTATCCTCTTATATTTTTTTGCATGTAGATGATTGCAAAAAATATGTGGTTAACTAAATTATAAATCGATCTCTTCCAAAACACATCCAGGGAGAAGTTTTCCCACAGACATCTAAAATGAACATTTTTGTATCGTACACCAAAAAACAGAGGCAATTCAGTGTAGAAGATGACAGTTTACAGTTATAGTATAGATTGTGCAATGCACAGACAGATACATGAAGTTGCAATTTGCTATGAACTAATACTTGTTCTGCAAATCCACTTTGCACATGGAAATGCACATTTTGCACATATAGTTGGACAATTTGGTGAAAAATGTCCTATATGTAATATCCTTGGAAACCTTCTGTACAAGAATTATTGCAGCTGAATTGCCAAAAGTTCTATTTATTTTTAAACTTTGTTAGATTAAACTTTCTTTTTCTACACGATCCTTTATTCTTCATCTTCTTTCAAAGTCATATTTTACTAATATTTCTAGAGAAAACGAGTCTATACGCTTTATTGCTACATTTTCCCTTCCCATTGATTAAATTATTAATTTCAGCTAAAAGTTCTATTCTTAATTATATCTGCATCACAATATTTCTAGGACTATTAATTGTAAAGTATTTTTTTTTCCTGATGGCTGCAAAGTTTTGGTAGCCGTAAGTTAAAAATGGGTAAAATTAAAAGAATGTGACCTGGTCAATTGTCTTATTCTTTTCAAATGTAGTAAATACTGCTTGGGCTAGGAAAACAAAAATAAGGAAAATGAAGAAGAAAATAATAATAAAAACAATGCAAACCATACCAAACCATCAAAATGAACAAGAAAAGGGCTGCAGGAAAGACACAGTAGAAGAGTAGATGTATAATTCTCAGATGGCCACTAATCTGGCATTTCCAAACTTTTAAAACTGTGTAACTTGAATCTTCCTTTAAAATACTGTTCTGTATGCAGCAAAGACTATGTCCAGAATTTTTAATGAAAGTATGTCTTCTGGGTATATTTTCCATTAATATTTTACCAAATGTATTTCCTTGCAAAAATATTCAATAATGTGGTTGTACACAAATATTGGAGAATATCTGTAGAAAGTAAAGCTTAAAATTGTAACGAGCATCAATAGATCATCAATATTTTAGGAATGCAAAATTACCTGAGTAATTGAAATACAGAATAACAGATAGTCATAATCAACAGATTGTGAATCAGGTACAGAAGAGGAATTATAAAGATACAATGCTAAGATTAGTACTCTTAGTTAACTAATGCACTAGAGAAAATTTCAGTCTATTTAGGGATGATTCACAAAGAAGAAAAAGTGGAAAAAAGTCTTATGTGAGTTATTCATTGCAAAATATTGGCTGAGCATCTCAGGGAGTGGATATTTCCTTTTCCTGCAAACTTTGCCTCACTTATATCCTGTTAATGTCTGATTACTGCAATCACGCTCATTTGGTTCAATTGTTATGCTGAAGAAATGAAGTGGCTATCTCCCAGCACAGCCTGGAGAGCAGGCATGCACAAAGTCTCTGTAATTTTTTACACCTTTGCACAGAAGTACCAAAAATACGAAGCTGTCATCATACCACATTTCCCAAAGGTTACTCTTCCCCTTCGGAGGCAGGTATACTAAAGCAGTACAGCACTGAGCTGCATGAGAAGGAGTGATGGATTGTGACAGGGTCACTTTTTTCTTTTCTTTTAATGAATGTTCATTTTATCTCTTCCCACTCCCAGACTGAGGGCCCCAGGGCAATTCTGAGCTCAGGTGTAGGATGATTTACATGTTAATGTGGCACAAACAGGCAGTAGTCACTAGTTATTTATTCTGCTGTAACTGAAATGGCATAAATATGCCTGTCTTTCACTTCTGAGGTTCACTGGTTGCTATTCAGGGAATAAAGAAACAACAACAAAACACCAAGACCAAACAGAGCAGGAAGTCTTCTTGTCGGCAAGTGGATCCATGTCTCTGTCAGCCCCACGGAGTATTCAGCGGAAGACAGCAGCAATATTTATTTATTTGTTTCTTTGCACAATACAGAGAAGCAGCACTTAACCAAAACTCCAGGTGCCATGGCTACCAAGTAAAAATACCACATACGAAAACTAAATCGCCGATTATTTCTCACTTTTCCAAAGCCAAGAAAATAATGAAGTGCGGCCTAACCATCATTCGCTCTCCTTGGCCACAACACACTTCCTTATGCTTTATTATTCAGCAAGGTGAACTTCATAAAAATGGCTTTCCTGCCTACGTGCGTGTGAGCACAGCTCAGTCACCCGTGGTCAGAGCGCAGCGCAGGAAGAAGCAAGGCGTGACAGGCTGGGTGGGCTCACAGCCGGGGCACCCGCCATAGCTGAGAAACAAAAAAATAGCACAAGCGGTTGCCTGCCAGGCAGGTAATCTTCTAAGGGAGGTTAGAGTGGGGTCGTGCTCAGCCTCGTGCCTCCCACCCAGGGGCACGAGGGACTGCAGGGGGGGATCAAGGAGTTGATGTGGCCATTTGTATGGAGCAGGGCGTGCTGTGAGCCCCGGGGCACTGTGTGAAACTGCATGAGACCGTAAGAGTCAGTGCAATAATGGGGACATGCCACAGGACATGATCCCTTGCACTGACCACAGCTGGGGGCAGTGGGTGGGGGTCCCATGATGATGAGGGGCTGCTTGGGAGCTTGTGACCTCCTGCCGGCCATGCAGTCACGGAAGGAGAGTGGGAGCTGGCAGCAGGAGAGGAGGGACAAGCTTTGGTGGGGGAGCCATCTAGGAGGCTGATCTGATCCACAGATAGGAGCCAGTGTGCAGAGGCACCCATCCACTGGCCAGACCTGCTGTTGCCCAATGTTTGCTGCTTGCCTGGCATCTGGGTCCAGGATGTCGTGGAGAAGTTGCCAAGGGCTTGTCCAGCCCATGAACCTTCATCATCAATAACCACAGAATCACAGAATCGTATAGGTTGGAAAAGACCTTTAAGATCATCGAGTCCAACTGTAAACCTAACACTACCAAGACCACCACTACACCATGTCCCCAAGCACCTCATCCAAACGTCTTTTAAATACCTCCAGGGATGGCGACTCAACCACTTCCCTGGGCAGCCTGTTCCAATGCTTGATAACCCTTTCAGTGAAGAAAAATTTCCTAATATCCAGTCTAAACCTCCCCTGGCGCAACTTGAGGCCATTTCCTCTCGTCCTATCACTTGTTACCTGAGAGAAGAGACCGACCCCCACCTCTCTGCAACCTCCTTTCAGGTAGTTGTGGAGAGCAATAAGGTCTCCCCTCAGCCTCCTTTTCTCCAGGCTAAACAACCCCAGTTCCCTCAGCCGCTCCTCATCAGACTTGTGCTCCAGACCCTTCACCAGCTTCGTTGCCCTTCTCTGGACTCGCTCCAGCACCTCAATGTCTCTCTTGTAGTGAGGGGCCCAAAACTGAACACAGTATTCGAGGTGCAGCCTCACCAGTGCAGAGTACAGGGGCACGATCACTTCCCTAGTCCTGCTGGCCACGCTATTCCTGATACAAGCCAGGATGCCATTGGCTTTCTTGGCCACCTGGGCACACTGCTGGCTCATATTCAGGTGGCTGTCAACCAACACCCCCAAATACTGGTGAAGGAAAGCTTCAACACATCATGAATGACTACAGGGCTCTGCAGGGTAGTGGGAAGGGCAAGAGGGCCAAGGTTGTTCTCCTGGAGATTTTTGGAGTGTGTTAAGGACAATTTGTGATGCATGTAGTGGATGAGATCAGGGAAGACTTTGCTCTCAAATAAGAAAGAACTGATCTAAGGGTGTGAAGGCTGGTGGTAGTCTTGGCTGCATTGACCCTAATATAGGGGAGAGATCAGCTGACCAAATATCTGCTTTAGCATGAGCTGAATTGTCCTTTAGACTCCACTGACAATTCGCTAGCTCTCCATTGTCTCTGAGAAGAGTGTAGACATCTAATTTGTCAGCAGACATACCTAATTTGAGAGGTTTGAGTCTGGAGCATAATCCCATCCCATACTTCAGTAATTATGAGACAGCACACCAGTTTTGAAAGCAATTGAGAATTTTAGAGTACTTACAGAAAAGAACACGTGCACATTTGTAAGAACTGGTCTTATGCATCATGAAATGCAGTTCATTTCCCACTTCTATCACAGAGATCAGTTATAAATTCACTTACAGTTTATTCAGCTGCTTGCATATTGATGTCAAGTTCCATTTGAGCTGTGCAAGGATATCTGTGTGGGACTGGTTTGGTATAATGTACACATATGGGAGGTGCACACCCACCTGGAGTAGTAACTGGAGGCCAGGTAGCATCTCAAATGGCACTAAATGGCCACATTTGAGCAGCTGACCTGAGTCTTTATCCCTATAGATCAGGCTCTCTGTGTGAAACAAAGGTGATAATCTATGAGTTTCTCAGTCCTGTGATGTGAGGATAAACTAATGTTTGCCAGATGACTGTCTAAATAGGTAGCACAGTTGATGAAATGGTCTGAAACATAAGTTCTTCCTTTTTTAAGTCATTTTTGTACATTTCAAATAGGTATGAACGGTTTTTGTACAAAACTGACGCACCGTCATAACTTACAATTTGTGTCAGAATATGAAAGTAATCTTTGTTCTTTGATAGGTTTCAGCTTTGACTGCCAAAACACCCAGCAAAGTACAGTGAAGTAAAAATGTGGGGAAAATATGTCAGAGCCTACCCAAGCAGCCTGCTCCTGTGCAAGGGGCGAGCACAAGTCCCCATGCCCCATGAAGCTGACTTTAGTCTTCAAAATTTGGCAAACATGGCACTTGTGTGATATGCAGACCTTGTGCTTGGCTGCACAAAAAGGAGTTTTACTGTCAGCAAACACCACCCTCTGTGGGTTTCAATTACTTGAGAAGGAGCAAGGCAACTTGGCACTTCATCATTCTCTTGAAATTCTTAGAAGCTAGATGTCAGGGAACTGTACTTGAGCAGTCCTATTACAGTTCACTTTATATGTCAAATTCTAATTATGGGTCACACTATAGCATCTTTCAGAGGTTAATAACACTGCAGAGCATAATGAGAATATAAGTCAGTGGGTTATTAAAAGGATTCATAATATTTCATGAAAGCTTTTGCATGCAGGTTAGAAAATATGTTACCTCCGAGCCAATTTATCTGCTGGTAAATTTAAGAAACACCACAGACCTCAGTGGAGATATACTGAGTGCCATTTGCTGATAATCTGCCTTTTCATTTGTCTGTTGGTGTGCTCAGAATCAAAGCAGCTGAGGATGACTGCGATAGGCACTTTGGTAACTGAGACACAAATGCAGTGGTAGCTAGGGGCTTTGTTTGTTTGTTAGTTTTAATTTTTTTTCCCAGAGGTAAAGCATTGCCATGGAAAATTTTCATTTCTGTGCTTTATGGGCTAGTTTTCCGTGTTGCTGTGAATAAGAAGGCTTTCTTCATGGTAGAAGTGTCAGCACATAAGTAAACTAACTTGCATTTTTTGTTTTTGTTTTCTTTCTTACCAGTTAACGGGGATAAAAGTAGTCTCAATAGACTCTTGTTATAAGCTTGAGACGTTCTGGAAATAGAAATAGCAGTGAATTTTATATGGCATGTTGAAATATTTTTGCATATGGAGGATTTTTGTTTTCTAAAATACTTGGGGCTTCTTCATTATTGCTCAATTTCTCATACCCTCTCTTTCAATTTAAAGCAATAATTTCTCAGAAATCATTGATAGAAGCATTTAGTTAAATAGACCTGTGACTTATTCACTGTTTCTTTTTCTCTTTGTAAAAAATTTTTTTCAAAATCAAAATGAAATTGTTTCCAGTGTTTCCAACCATAAAAGACAACACTGTTCCTTTGCAAGCAGCCCTGTGGAAAAGAGTTGCTAATTACAAAACATAGAATGGAAAACCACTTATGGATTTGCCATAGTTCCTGTTAGTTTTGCTTTATGGTTTTTGAGGTACTCAGGTTCTAACTATTCTGGAAAATAAATGGGCCTCATTCTTTGGAAGATGACATTCTCTTAGAGGCTCTGCAGTGCCTGAGCACTATGGTACACTGAGGATATGCGCACTTAGGCATCATTTAATCTAAATTCAGCTATGAAAATGTAGTTGATTAATGCAATCTAGTCATCCAGGCCCAGCTATAGTCAGGGCATACAGAAGTGCATTTACAGAGCATAATACATCCCCTCTCAAGACAAGTGTCTAAAATAGTTGAAATGAATCACTCTTTGGAAGTACAGATCTCTTGCTGTTGCCTAATTGCCTTGACTCCTACTACAAAGACCCATTTTTTAAATGGCTAAAGTTAAGTGAAGTGACTTTAGTGACTATCTTGAGTCTGGAAATTCATCTGACTCCTTGCTATCTCTTTTGATAACTCTGTACCCAGTAATCCTTTGTCTCCATAGTAAGATCAGATTCTTCTAGGTAAAAAATTGCTTCTCTAAATTACACAGCTTTGATATAATAACAGTGTTACATCCGAGGACAAGCTATTGTGGCATGATGGCTAACTGCATATATTATACATACTAACATGCACGTATTGGGTTGGGTCTGATCTCTAATGACATCATTACAAATTTATTTACCACTCTTGATTGCAGCAGTCTCACTGGCACAAAACAGGAGTGACGTGGTTAAGAATCAGATCTTTAATGTCTATTGTAATGCTAAATACCATGGAAAAGTAGTAATCCATTTCAAATCCTCAGCACAGTAAAGCATATTTTTAAAAATTATTCACAATCCCATTTTTAGTTGCAAATTCTGATTTCAACTCTCTGTGCAAACCCACTGATTTCTCAGTACAGAGTATGACCGTAGCTACCCCAGGCACATATGAAGGTGTAAGTACTTAGTTGCTGACTAGATGGGACTCATGGCTCTGCACATAATATATTTCTTAGTTCAGTAGCTAGACCAAAAAAATGCACCCTAATTTTAGGGTTTTGGCCAAAAAAATCCCCTAGGACAAGCAACAGTTTTAGGTGGACACCTATAAATATGCAGAGGAGAATTACAGCCACCTAGGGACAGATTGATTGAAGGCAGTTGCCGCTATCACATGAGCAGGGACAAGGAGAGAATCCTGCTCCCCATTCACAAAATCAGCTTTTCCTGATTCCCCCTGCTGCATTTGCTGTGTCTTCCCTATTGCAGCCAGCAAGGTTAGAGGCCCTGCTGCCAAGAATTTCTTCCATTCCTTCTCCAAAAGCCATTCGTCCACCAGGGTTCCAGTCAGAAAAATACTGTTCAAGCATGTAATTAAAGACTCTGTCATTATGCGTATGCATGGGGGAGCTGAATTAAGTTGCATGAGCTGCTTTCCATAGGCCCTGAGAAAACTGTGATCCTAATGATTGCAGTGGGTAAAGAGCTGATTTCAGCCTGGATCCTGCTGTTAGGTTAATTAGCCTCCTAACCAAAGTATTGAGAGGTTGCTTTAAAAAAAATAAAATAACAAAGAACATGGACATCTGTCTGCAGTGGGTACATTTATTTTTCACTTTTATGCACACCTTCACCCTTGTCTTTTTGGTCCTGTTTCTATAACAGTGCTGGCATGCCATTTTCAGATTCCTGTTTTTAATACTTATTTAGTTTCCAGGTGCTAGGGAGATATAAAATCCTGTCTTGTTTTGTTTGGGTGGGTTTTGTTTTGTTTTGTTTTGTTTTGTTTTGTTTTGTTTTGTTTTTAGGTAGGGCTGGTACTAATTGGTTTCTAAGTTAAAGGAATAAAAGAAACTGTTAGCAAATCTGTTTTTGTGTTTTCTATCTGCATATTGTATTGAAAAGAGAAGATAATTATTCCACAGGGTTGAAGGTTGGTTACACTGGAGTTTATTGAATGTTGATTGGCATCCTCACACATGATTTAAATACTCTTTTGTGTCATCTGTGTTACAGAGCCAAGAGATCACAAATGGGACTGGAGCAGAACTTTTTGCTGCTTATTGGCAGAATAAAACTGTGTGTTTATTGTCTTCTGAAAAAAACCAATAGTTTTCAAAAGAAAACATTCTCCTTTTCTTCTCTTTTCTCCCATTTTTCCTCTTCTTATAATACTTAAACTTAACTGTCTTTCTTTCAAGGAGGGTTTTTCTTTTTTAACTTCATGGGGATTAAAATTTCATTAGCTAGGTTTGAATGTAAAATAGTTGTACCTAGCAAAACTATCAAAATGTTTATAAAATAACAGGGAAAAAAAAATCCATATCTGAAAAATTCTCACTCTTTCTCACAAATTAACCCATTCTTTTTCTGCTTTATTTGAAATGTCATTTTTCATTCAATAAACTGGTATCTGAGAAAAAAAAAGAACTAAACTCATTCAATTCTAAAGCCGGGTCAGTAAATAAAAGCCTCTGGTCTAAACTCCTCCTCTGGAGTGCATATGTATTTGGACAGACAGGTAAAACAGGGGCCTCAAAAGTCACTGGTTTATTCCTTTCAACCACAATCATCATATACATGCCAATAAGCTTATTTATATTTCTTATATGAGAAACCATTCCAGCTGTAAAGCTCAGTAGTAACGCACTCTGACAACCTTCACTCAAACAACTAAAGGATCGACACAGTTAGAATTGCTAATATTCAGTAGAGCTAACACTGAAAGATGGGTAAAATTTACTAAAATTACCATCACTGGGAAATAGAATCTTTCTTTTTTCCCCGAATATTTTCATGTAACATTTTCCAATATTTAATTAGCCGTGTTAATGATATCTAAATCCAGGGGTATTTCTCCTTCTGCCAGCTAATTATGGCACTCTAATTTTTGCTTCTGAGAGTGACACAGCTCCTGCTCAGTGTGTGGGGTCTTTTTCGCCATGTCCTCTTCTCAGATTTGAAGCCTGTGAGGTTAAAGGAAGATTCTAATGACACCCTCCAGGGTAGCCTCCTTTGAAGGCTAGGACCAAGAGCTTTGATTTCAGGTCACTCCCTATGTGGCTGCCTTTAAAGTTCATCTGAATTAACATTCAGTGATATTTTTGGCAGCTTTGACTGCCAGGAAAAATCATTACAGTGGAATAATAATGCAAATAAACTTTGCATAGTCCCATTAAATCATTAAATGCCACATTGTTCTGTAATGGGAGTGACATTTCAGTATTTCTAAAGCATCAAATGTGTCTCTGTGTTCACTGCCAGTTTCATGGTATTAATACTGGTGACAGAATACAATAACACTGGAACAAGAAACTAAGGGGTCCTAGGGCTTATATGATGTCTGCAGATACCCAAAATGACTGAAAAATACAGAGATAAAAGCATCACAAAAGAACTGTGCTGGGCTTTTTAGAGTGTGTTCGAACATTTGGTCCAGATTTTCAATGATACTCAATTTTTCTTTTGTCCTCTTTCTGACAAAAGCAAAAGGAAAAGATTAGTCGGCTGTCATCTGGAGAATATCCTCCAACTTTTGGTTGTGTTTTTTTGCTTTTTTCCTCCATATTTTTCTCCTTGTTGAAGAAACCCTTTGTAATGGTACTGCACCATGCACTTGAGTGTATAAAGCATAAAACCAGACCAAACCAAACAAATCTATTTTGCTTTTTAAAAGAGCTCTCTGAAGTCCAAAGACGTCTTCTGAGAAGAAGGCAAATTCTTTAGAGATATGAGAACTTTACTGTATTATTTTAATGAACTGTTAAAATGTTTATTTAAATGAGAAAAAGAAGAAAAAAAGAATGATCTAAATATGGCAAACAATAAAAAAATCAGGAAAATCAGGGAGAAAATCTCACCATATATTAAAGAATGGCATGTCCTAGGGGAGTGAGCAGAGAGAGCTTCAGAAATTATACCCATTCCTTCTCTGGCTGCTATGGGAATGCTTCTTTGAAGGAGCATTCCCATGTATGACCTTCAAGAACAGCCAGAGCTTAGATGGCTCTAACATTCCTTCAATGGAATGAGAGAGAATAAAGGAAAAAGACCCTAGGTTCATCAGGACATCCACTACAGTGTAAGCAGAGATCTGCAGGTCAGAAGGGGCCTTTCTGCTGACAGTTCATAGGGCCACTCAGGGATTTCACCTGGTATTTCCAGCTGCGGGGAAAAACATTCTCTACACTACCAGTGAGCGCGTCATTTCCCTTATGAAAGAAACCCAGACCGTGCCTAGGTGGGAAGGCAGCAAGCTGGGCAGCCAGTTCTCTGTTGAACATCTCTTTTGAAGACTTCAGCCTGAAGGTCTCCAGGTAACGGTTAGCAAATCCCCTCATTTGGATGAAATGCCTTGTTCCAGGCATTCAATTCCCTCACCACTAGTGTGTCTTTTCCCCACTTTGATTTGTGTTTATCTTTCCAGTGTTGGATCATGGCCCACACTATGGATTTTCTTGGGGTATGATAATTTTTTCCCTTTTTTTTTTATTGCCAAGGCACAGCTTCACCAGAGATGCATGTCACAGCTCCCACAGCTTCTTGTTAGTACCCTTTAGTCCTACTGCCATACAGCCAGTTGACAGCCCTATATGTTTGGTCCACATTGCCAAAGAAGAAAAGGCACTCTATAAAATGATTGAGCTGGCTGCATGTTTTAAACTGTTTACCTACTTTTGAATGACAGCAAATGGTAAACATCATTTATACCCCTTGCAATTAGAAAAGGGAAAGCATTCACCTGATGTTAAACATGATCCAATATTCTAAGTGAAGCTACATATCCTGGAGAGTCACTGGGAAGGTGAGTAAGCTGGTTACCTGTCCACTCACAGAGACTTTCAGGGTCTATAAGCTGTGGAGAAAATAATTTTCTGTTATTTTAGCTTATTCTTGCATTGAAGTTAGAAGATTGGAATCAAGAGCTGTGAGAAATTCTAGTTTCCACCACGGGGAATTAAAATCCCTTTTTGGCAGAAAAGGACAAACAAAAGAAAAAATGCTGAGTGTTTTTAAGGTAGAAATTCACCTGTCAAAGTTTGAGAACACTGGTCTTGTATTAGCCTGATAATAGCAGTCTCACTGCTCACAGCAATTGATGCAAATTAGAATGAAAATAAGTGTTAAAAGCAGTTTATAGTGGCCTGCAATTCACTGACATTTCATGGACCACTTATCAGCCATCAAAATTGCATAAGCTTTAATTTTACCATGACTTCTGAAGGCTTGAAAGAAAAAGTCAATAACTGTCTAATCCACTTGAGTTTGTGGGATGATGCTGAGTAGAATCTGGTAATAAGTGGCGAGACCCAGCTTTAAGCCACAGATCCTTGTTTGTGTGGTCACTTGACCTACCTTTGTGCACTGAGACACAGAAACACCTTCCCCAAATCTTTGCTGACAGGAGAGTGCAGAGACTTCAGTGAACCTTAGATTATTTGACTCTGGTCCTCAGCCTGCTTGACCATTAGCCATTCTGCAACATTGCCTACCCTTTCTAGCAAATGGATGAGAGGTTGTAACCATAGTCAGAAGTTACACATCTGTTCTCACAAGGCCCTTTTTCAAAATAAAATAGATAAGGGTGTCAATAAAGAATAATAACCAAAGTGTTTTTCTTCTTCAGATCTCACAGCATTTTTAAAGCAAGCAAGTAAGCCCAGGTCTTCTGATCCCATTGATCTCTTGTACTTCTTAGTGCAATTCCATACCATGTGTCAAGGTACTTTCTTCTCTTATTCCTATCATGTCAATGTACTGAGTTATAAAGTTAATATAGCAACTGAACTGTTTCTGCTCAGCTATTAAGACCACCCAATATATTTTAGCCATCTGAAAAGAAGACCTCACTGAAGAATACTTCCTACTCATTTAAAGGTAGGTTTCTGTGAGCATTAGAAGAAGACTGATCCTGCCATGGTCCACAAAGTACCACACACTTTGGACTCAGGAGTGTACTTAGGTACTTCACCCTTGTATTTTCATGGTTACTGTGCTCCTATTACTCCTCCACGCTCCCTAATGTGAGATGACTAGTACAGTAGTGCAATCACTGATCACCCCACAACCTCATAGGAAGGAAACTTTCCCAATCCTCCTTGCTATAGCAGAAATTCAGCACAGAGTATAGCTCTGCTCGTACGTTCCATTCAAGTGTCAGCCACAAACAGTGTCCTTAATTCCCACTGAATTTGTCTAATTCCCAAGGCTCAGTGATTTCAGTACATGGGTGTGAGTGTGAAGTCAAACTTACACCTTGTGTCTCTGGTAAACTGCTACGCTCTTAAATTAGGCAGAGGTTTTTCTCATAAATGGAATCACTAACAGCCTGTGCTCAGTGCCGTGGAATTTCCAATGCAGCGCTGCAAAGAAACACGCACAGAAATTTACCTCAGTGATTAAAACTCAGCCAGTCAGAAGCCTTCGGGTCTGCAATATCATTCAAACTGACAGAATAAAAATGTTTGACCTGATCTGTCACATTACAGCACTCAGCACCTACTTACGACAGTTTGACTTCATCCCATCGGACAGCTCCTTGTGCTTGAAGAGCCATTAGGAAGTCCTGCATTGTCTCCGTAGGTATTTAGCCTGTGGCGCTGGATGAGTGGTTCTGAACCACAGCCACAGCTCTTCATCTGAGGGAAAACTTAAAAAGAAAAGTAATGTGAGGTTCACAGAACCAGGAACATGGAAGCACCTCAAGTGCTTATGTTGCTTACAAAGCAAAAGCCTATTTTTAAGTGTACTGAGACCCAGAAGTCCAATCCTTATTGCCTTTCTTTAGAAAACGGAACTTGGGGTTTTCAAAATGCTGACTGCAGGGAAATTAAGTCCCAAATCCTGCTTTGTTGGGTCACTAAAACTGCCACTTGCAATAAATATTTAGAGTTCAGAGGCAATATTCATTTCAATCTGGACGATGGTCTGAGGGAACCTTATCTTTTCCATCTTCAGGTGACTACCTTGCCAAAAGTGCACACTTACACGCATGGGGCCCCAAGGACAGCAGTGTCAGTCTGATCCAGCATGTTTTTCATGGAACAAATCATTTTGTAACTGCCTTCCATCTTAGGAAATTACTGAACCAAACTCCCATTCCCCCCTGCTCCCTTGTTACCTACCTTTCTCTTTTATTCCAAATAAATTTGTCAGCTCTGTTGAGCCTTAACACATGGAGAAGCTGGGCTATGGGCTTTATCAGTTTCAAAATGTGCAAGAATGCTGATATAAGGTGTCCTCTCCCTGGGCTGCTGAGCCTTCTTAAACAGAGCTAATGTTGAATAAGTCAAAGGAGAAATCCTCCTGCTACTCTAGATGGGCAGGAAAAAACTGCTGCTTGCGTGGTCTTTGGAAGCATAGGAAGATCTTTAGCACTTGTCACAGTAATGCAAATTGCACCACTATCAAAGTACGCAACTAGTCATTAGTTCAGTATTTGAGTAGTATTTGGTGATACGTCTGACACATTGGGGCCAGACACGTTTGTGTAAAAAAACACAGCAAGGCGCCTCTGGTAGATGAGAAGCTTGGAAATGCCCCGTCTGCAGGTCATTGATTCATTGCTAGTAGTTTGTACTAGTCGTCACCAAATTGGGTACCTGGCTGTGGGGGCTGTTCAGTAGCAGCTGTCACAGAATGCGGTCACTGCAGCCTCACCCTTCCTCACAGCAGAGGAGAGGTCTGCTCCATCTCACTGTCCCAGCCTTCACCCACTCTGGGAGATGTCTCAGCACCCCAGTGATGTATGCAGCTGAGCTCAGGGGCCAGCTGTGGGTTTTATCTGATCACCACTGCATATAAAACTGAAGTATATACCTTTTACGTGACTTTCATTTTTTCTTTTTTTCAGATCTGACTCACGTTTGGGGAAAAAAAAAGAAAAAAGAAACACCCACCTATAAGCATCAGCTCCTCATCTGATAGGAGTCAGTTTGCAACTGACACTTTTCACTGCTGTCATGTTAGGACCAGAAATGATGGGCACAACAGCAAAGGATGCGGCCCACAGCTAAAATTGCAGTGAAAGACATATTTTCTCTCAACTTTCAATTCTTTTAATAAACAAACCCTAAACGTGAACAACCAAAAATAGTGTGTATGAGCTCATGGTGCAACTGGAAGAATATCCACACTGTAGGAAGAGAAAATGAATTATCTCTTCAAAATTCAAATTCAGACATAATCATGACAGCTGCTAAATTATCCATGAAGGACAGTGAAACCAGAAATCATTTCAATATGGTTCACAAACTGTAGTTCACATCCTTCTCAATTTCTAAATAGTTAAATGGACTGTTCTTTTAGCTGAGGTACAAAGGATAAATACAGCCTCGATCTATATCTGTGCACCCGTGCTAATAAGGTGTTAGTCCTCCTAATCCACAAGTGGTCAGGTGGTGAACTGACACTCAGCACATTTGAAACTTTCCTCAGTTGGGAGCACTTGAGAACAATTGTTCAGTGTGAGCTCCAAGCAGATTAACAAATGACTGTCTGGTTTTGTTTCTCCAACCTAGGAAAGAAAAAGAAAAAGAAAAAGAAAAAAAGAAAAAGAAAAAGAAAAAGAAAAAGAAAAAGAAAAAGAAAAAGAAAAAGAAAAAGAAAAAGGAAAAGGAAAAGGAAAAGGAAAAGGAAAAGAAAAAGAAAAAGAAAAAAGAAAAAGAAAGAAAAGAAAAAGAAAAAGAGAAAGAGAAAAATAAAAAGAAAAATAAAAAAAAGAGAAAGAAAGGAAATGTGTTGCATAAACTATTCAGCTGAAAGGAAAGAGAGCGAGCTAGCAGCCCCATCTGGTTAATCTCATTGCTCTCAGTCAATCAGCAATACACTTACGTGTGAGTTTTCAAAGCCTGCTTCTCATGAAAGGGATATTCTCTCCTCTCTACTTCTAATCCCAGAGGAAAGATATGAATTTTGCCTATTCAGTGAATTCAGGATATGGTAAGTAAATAGTTAGAAAGCTCTAGACATTTTATGCTGAGCTTTCTCTTTCTAAGGACAAAGTAGCCAGGTTTAAATGGTCTCTAGGTATGAAATGACTGGGGAAGGTCACAGTGTTTATACTAAGGAGAAGTGGACAGGCTAATTGACTACAGAGGCTGAAATGTGAAGCCTTTACCAAATAGATTGCAGAAATCATATTCCTGACAATAGCTGCTTGGGGTTTTATACCTGCCAGGCCAGCACATTTTCCCTTCTCCCTGGAGGAGATTTAAGCAGCAATGAATAGAGAATAAGTCTCTACCTAGCCATACAGAAATAAGCCAGCACCTGAAACAAAGGTGAAAACTAAGCCCACTTGGTTTCTTACTTGGTATTGCTAGGGCATACATTTGCCTTCTTCAGCAATTTCTACAGTCATCTTGCTCCTTCTCAAACATAAATATCTGCAAGTCATTATGTCTGGATACAAGCTCAAATACATTTAAAAACCTGGAGGGAAGGACGAGACTGAGAAGGACTGATTGTTGAGTGCCCTTAACTTGTTTCAATCAGCCATACAGTTTGGATGTTAGACTTTTAGTTCCAACACAACACTATATTTTTTAAATTATCTTACTTTAGTTCTTTGGTATTAATTATCACTTCTGGTACAATTGTGTGGGTGCACTGCATTTTACAGCTTCCTAGAAGGTAGATCCCTACTCAGAGGACGGTACAGTACGCTGGAATTCGTATAAATTCAACTGCACACACAAGCAAAAAATAGAGAGTACACATAGCCTCTGAGGAATGATTCACAAATAAGCCAAGATAAAATGAGTGCTTAGGTAAAGAAGGGACATGAAGAGTGAAATTTAAGGGTAAACGAAGGCAGCAAAGAACTGGGTGTAAAATTAGACTGAAGCAGAGCTGCAGGTGACACTGTGGAATTTTGCTGAGCTTGGAAAGCAAGAATGGAGAGCTTAAATGTAATGCAGCAAGTCACCAGACTCAATGAGGCACTTTAAAGCAGACTTTTTGCAATGCAGAGAAAAGTAATGATGTCCCTTCTGCCATGGGCTTCAAAGACTGGACTTCTGCAAAAACATTCCCATACAGATGTTCTGATTAGTCCAAAATAGAAACAAACATGCTGGCAGTCTTATTGTCAGTTCAGATTTTTTCAGGTCACCTGATTTATTTATTTTTTTTTAAATTACCTTCTTTTTTAGCAAATATTCTTGGTTTCATAATGTGGCATATCCAAACAAGATGTTCACAGCTGTCACTCCTAATGAAGTGGTCCACTGCACTTCATACTAGGCTTGAGCCGAAAGTAAAAATAGTGCGTGAAGCACCATGCCCATTTTGTGTAATTGCGCCACATTTATTGAGAAAACTCCTGCCTTGTAAATCTGGTTATAACTTGTGGTATGAGAGATTCACATTCAAGTTCCATCTTTGACTGACATGCAGGATCTGAAACAAGTGTCTCTGCTTTACTGTTCAAGAATCCACAAAGAGTCAAAATGGAGCAGCTCTTTTTCTTCTGCGGTGTCACCAACAGACAGTCTATCAAATATTTACAGTTCTAAACCAACTGAAGGTACTGCCAACTGCTTTTCTTGCTAAAATACCCTTTATAATATATTATTGAACCATCTTTAAAAGCCAAGCACATAATTAAACCCTTTGCATTAGTACAATATGTCCGTTCAGTCCTTCAATCTTCTTTTAAGATGTGATATACATTCTAGCAGCTACATGAAAGATTCAAAGGCTATGGTCCGCTTACAGCACAGACTGCTTGTTATTTAATCTCCCATCACTAAGACAACTGTCCTCCTGGAAATAAGGAAAATATGTTATCTTTAAATCACAGTTTTATAGGCAAATTGTTAAATAATTGAACAGCCCAGCTGTCACAAAGGAATAATCATGTATAGATATGAAACTCTGTGTAACATTTTGTATCTAAACATTGAAGGAAGAAGTGAAAAGGAATAATTTTACTTGTTTTCATGATTAAAATTTCTGAAAGCCCGTCATCTGGTAGGACTGAAGAACAGCAATTAACAATGCTTAAAGTGACAAAAGAAATTTTGCTTAAAAACTCAAACAAATGCAACCATAAACCTGCAGTGCTGATAATGCACTTTTACATACACTTTACCTGCAGCCCATGAATGCCACAGTTTAGGGCATGATTTATAAAAGGCTGCCAATAATATAGTATGATGTCAGTATGTTTCAATACGATTTATTTCAAAGCTATGCAAAGACTAAATTGATAGTCATGAATGTGTTTTAAGTAGGGCTGGCCAGGACACAAAATCAGGAAGATCTGCAAATATTTTGGAAAAATGCCAACTAACAATTCTACAACCATATCACTCCACTGAGATCTAAGCAACCAAAATTTCCTCAGATCTATCACTTATGCATACACACACCTGCATTTGCCACTAGTATGAAAATTAAGTTTTCTAGAGGCTGCTTCAACTGGTAGGTGGTACCAATACCTATTTTCTCTTCATTAATTCCTTATATTTTGCATAACCACACTGTTGTCTTCCCTTGGATTTCTGCTTGTTATTTTGCTTTGTTTTCCTCCTCAGGTTTGCCCATCAGTTCACTTACCTTTATCTTATACAAACAAATTATATAGGTTTCAGTCTGGGAAAAATGATTGCATGGATTGGATAGAGTCTTCAGTTTAGCTGTCCTTTAATTTCTTCTGATTATAAAAGTGATTCATCCACATGCAAAAGAGATGGAAAAAACCCTGACTGCCATTCTCATCCTGTCCTACATATAGGGCTCAACTGAGGCCAAATGAATTACACTAATGAAGAAGAGGGAGGTCAAGCGTAGAGATGAGAAAATGGTTTTCAAATAAATAAATTTCAAATAAATATGCCAGCTTTACACCATTTCTTTTCTGTAGACAAGATTTACTTCATCTTTAAACGTAACAATAAACCTACATACACTAGAAATTAAACTTTTGGTTATAGTCATAGGGTTTCAACAGGCTTTTTCTCATGAGAGCATGGACTTTAGAGCTGATTGCTTTTCTGAAAATACTCTGGCCACTGCTGTTGAAGGAATGGTGATTGAGCAAGGAAAAGGTAATTATCCTAAAATGTACAGCTGTAGCTAGAACTGTTACCTGTAGCTTAAAGCCAGCAATGTAGAGTTCATCTGGGGAGAAAGCAAGCGTCTTTTGCTGAGCAGCTGAGATAGATAGGCTAATGCTACAAGTTTATTCAAGGAGCAGCCTCCTAAATAGAGAGACTATACTGAGCTGCCTAGAACAGGAAACTTGCTTCGTTTAGTATTACTTATGCATTCTTGTGTTCTGAATAATGAAATGTCACCTAAGGCCAGAGTCTGAAATAAATTCAAAGAGGCAGTGGTTCTTCTGTGGGCTAGTAACACAGTGCCCCACTTTACAGTGTTAAAGCCAAAAATAAATTTAAAAAGAAAAATGTTGGAGAATCCTGTAGTGGAGAATTGTTTTGTTTTATAAAATCTAAATATTTTAAAAGTGGAAATGATAACAGTGGAGAGTCCAGAGAGGTTAAGATTAGAGGTCTGAATAGAGACACTTTTAGGAAGATCTTGGAAGAACAAAGGATTGAGTTTGACCTCTGGGAATAGCGTGGGGGAAGGAACAGGCAGAAAAAGCCAGTTTGTTCTCCTCTGCGTCCTAAGAAGTAAAACAGCTCCCACCTCATTTGCACACCGATTGCATTATGACTTTCCCACAAAGTTTTTGACAGCTTTATAAGACATATACAGATTAAAAAGGTAATGTCACTGCTTCAGCAATTATACAGCATATATATCCACTTTTGCAGCAGCTGGTCCTGCTAGGAGTCATATTTTCTGTTTTAAAATGGAGTTGAACCATTTTGAAGTCGAAGAAGGCATTGTCTGCTCTGTAACAGGTGCTTTCTGTGTCATCCTGATTTATGTCATCTGCCACATGTAACAATTTCAGCCCAAATTAAATACTTTTTTTTTCCTCACTGTTTTAATTAATTTGATCATCTTTCCTGTTAGCTATTTGTTTCAGGACTTGGGGCTTTGTCCACAATTCTTTGCAGTGTCACTTCTGCTTATAAACCAGTACATTTAATTCTTTTTTGCCCATGGGTCAAAATTTGGGGTGAAGGAGGTGTCTCCTCTCACCAACTTAGAAGTGCAATGTGTCAGTAGCTTAGGGGGTTCATTTGCCTTTGGGCACTCATTCTTATCACCAGCTATAAAGGCATTGCTGCATTGCACATAGACTTGTTTATTTTTAGAAGGATATTGACAGCTTGAAAGCTCCTCAGGGGGAAATATATATCCAGGAAGCAGCGTTAAATATGACTACATCCTTTCTCAAGCTTCACAAGTTTGCCGTGCTTTTGGCACTTACACAGCTTGCTCAGGTATGCAGACAGCTATGGCTCTGCCAGTCCTTGGAAAAAGAGGTGGAAAATGTATTATTAATAATATGGATATCTTTAGTTTCTGTTGAAATGCCTCCCTATCTGCCTGTGCACCATGAGTAATTTCACATTGGCCAGTGAATACCATTGCCAGACATCTGAGCAAGGCTTTCTGGGTTATAGCGCAACTTTAAAAAAAAAAACACCACACATAAAAACTGGGGCTTGCGAAAAGAAGATATGCTTTTTTTGATCTGATGGCATAGGACATGACTTTCACAAACTTTCTCCTCCACCAGGCTCTTTTGTTCTTTAAATTTCAAAATTCTATTTTAAAGAAAAATAGGTATATGGTGTTTAAGAAGAAAAACAATTAAAAATATTACATGATTTTTTATAGCAGGGACAAGAAACAAGATTTTTAAAAACGGTTTCATTTCTGGTGTTCATTTTAACTTAGTCACAGAGTTGATCAAAAAGAAAAAACATCATCAGCAAATATTTTCTGTAATTTCTCAACTTATTTTGAAGGGCAAAAAAAAGTTGCTGCTCTTTTCTTAAACTGAATTTATGAGATGACATTTTGAAGAAAATATCAAAAATGTTTCTGTGATTTGGCTGAGTTCTAGTCACTCATATCTGTGTTAAATTACAGCAGCAGGATCACTGCCAAAAGTTTATCCTCCTCCTTTACCACAGTACTTCCTCAGTTCAGCCAGCCATTTTCAGCTGGCTGAATTAAAACCAAAATCACTAAAGTATTTCTGAAATCTCTGAAGAACATCAGGACTGTTCTCACTTCTATTTCTGATCAGATAATTTATGTCTGTTTAGGAGTCTGTAAGATAATGCGGTAATGCTGACACTGGACACATCTGCCACCTCTACCTTCATAATCTTTGGCAATCAAATAACTAAGATGCCTACAAAACCAAATAAAATGTAGTGATAGGTCTTCTCATGTATAAATCCACAAATAGCCAATAATAGCAAAAGGAAACCCGTTTATAAGGTTGTGTGGGAGGGGAGGAAAAAGTAAATTATGGAAAAGGAGTTGCAGGAGCTTCAATATTTGTAATCATATGGATGCAATACCAATGAGGTTCAGTATGAAGAACACTCCGTTCAGGCACTGAAGTGCAATGGAGAAGTAGTCCTCTTAGGCACTGATTTGGTAACCAACATGGAAATTATATGCTTTCCTTCCATTAGACATACTTTCAAGCACAGCATGACAAAATCATTGCCTGAAACGTCCTTTTCTTTCCAGTCTTTCAGCTCAGCTGAGTTCCTTTATTCACAAGCAGGACAAGTTGCACAGGCAGCAACCGGAGCTGTAAGTACTGCAGACCTGGCTACATGCACTGCTCATTTCTGGGAACTTTCCTTCTGCTAGCAGCAACACTTCTGTTTCTTATCCTAGACAGCAAGAAAAAAATGGCTTGCTTACAGAGAGGCATAAGTCAAGTCATACACCTATGTTTTCCATTCAGTATTTGCTTGCTGCATCATATATTCCAGTGTTATAGGAAGTGTGCTCCTATTAGAGGTTATTCAATGCTATGTATGTACTTTGAGAAATTAGAATAAAAAAATTAGAAGCCTATAAAGACAATTGAAGAGAATTAAAAAAAAAAAAAAAAGTTGAGTCTTTGATATTTAAATATCAGTTTTAAAAATTCATGGCATTTGACTCCTTAAAGAAAAAAGCTACAGCCAAAGACATTACTCAGCCAAGAGGTCAGCAAGTAATATAGACCACTTCATAAAACTTAGAATGCTCTATTGAAATACAAAGTTTTATAGGAAATGACCATGTGCTCGGAAATTTTCTGTATTTTGCTGCTACTGTTAGACATACCAAAAAGCTATGTGTTAAAAAAAGTTACTTGTTCAATGAAAATTTATTTTTTTAATGAAAGTGAGGGAAATTGAGATTTACTCACAAAACATCTTGTCAAGTTTTAGACCACCTCTATATGCTGTTTTAAATATGTGTTTCCGCCATGTGAATAGCACTTGGACAATTTATGTCAGTTGAATATATGACCAGTGTTTTGTGATCTAGGCTGCACCACTGTGATTGGAAGGATCTTTTAAAAGACTTGGAGTTTTTGTTAGTGATTTTGGATGAGCATTTTGTAACTATTCCTCATAATTGTAGGGGCAAGCAAGACCTTTTCCTACTCTTTCTTATCCTATTTCCACTTGCTTCTGCTCTTTCTTCTAAATGAAATTATTTATCTGGGAAATGAACTAATATGTCTCTTCATATTCAGAGTCTTCTATAATATGAGGTGGTAATTAGGTTCAGGACAGCTGACTTCCAACTGAGAGTTTTTTTGCTGTGGTATGGTTTCCCCCGTAGAGTAATGACTCTTTAGAAAAAAGTTAAGCAGAGACATGTTACCAAATGTTACGATACATGACATCACTGGAATTACTGTGAATGAGAAGAAACAGACTGCTGTATTAACAATAGGCATCCTCTTTTATACAATGATTAAGTATAACCAGTTTGTCACTAATCTTATCATCTCATAAGCCAGTTTTTAGGAATCAGAGGCAGTATAAGCTCCCTCATGCAGATCATATTCAAATAAATCTGTTGAACTTTAATATCCTCATTGCGTAATCACCATGTCATTATACTGTTGACAGATAAGGCTTTGAGTGATCATATCGGCTGTAAACAACAGAATTACCACAGATGGCAACAGGCACTTTGATTTATTTGGTGCTTTGAGATCTTGCTCAAGGGCTGCATTATGGGTTTCATTTTATGGATGTCTTCTATTGTTTTTTACTTGGAAGAAAATCTAATTATTAATAGGATAAGAAAGGGGGGTCATTAGAGGACATGAAATTATTAAGGAACATATTTCTCCTAAGTGAGTTGTACTTTTAATTATAAAACAGCTAGTTCAAAAAGACCAGTGGCTTCCCTCTTTCATTTAACTCTATTATGATATTTTTATAGTCCTAGGAATACAATGCTCAGGGATAATTTGTACAGGCCATTTAACTCCTTTGAACAGATGACAATAAAATTTATATATTCAAGATGTACCTGAACAGTCTGTCCAGATTTTCTCTTCCTTCTCTTTTTCAGCCACATGCTAGTATATTTTGGAGCACAAAGATATGCTTGATTTACCTACGAAAAACACATGCCAGTTTTCAAAATATGCTTTAACTGTCACATGGTTTCATCTACATCATAATGTCAAGGAAAAAGATAGAAAGACGCCCTTTCACTGGGCTTCAGGTAAGAGCTAGAGAGTAGCAGACACATCAGCTAGGTGTTTAAGACCAAATACGTCTCTAATGGAAGGTGTTACCTTTATGTAACACTTAAACCCTGATTCTCAGAAGTCCTGATCAGGCTGGGCTACCAGAGAAGCCGCAGCAACTTTGGAAGTTCAGATCTCCCTGAGAAGCACAAATTCATTGGCTTAAACTGAGCCTCAAACAGTGATCAGCCTCAAATCAGTGAACTCTTCAGAATGGCACTTTCTAAATTTGGATTATCAATTATGGATGGTTAACATTGCAACTAAATGAGAAATTTTCTATGTAACAAGCAGAAGCTGGGGACATGACGGTGGTTAGCATAAACGATTGTAGATAACTGTTCATGCAAATACTATGTTTCTGGAAAGAACTTCAGTATACCATAGAGTCCCTTCCTTTGTCCTGAAAAAGGATCAGGTGTATCTGGGCCATGGCTGACAAATTTTTCTTAACCTGTTCTATAAACTCTTAAAGAGATTTAGAAACATTTCCATGTCACCTCCTCCAGAGCTTCACTCTATTTATTTTGAGTATTTTCCCAATACCTAGTCTGATTGTTGCAAATTCAGCCCAAATTCTTCCAGTCCCATACCCAGCAAACAACTGATGTCTGTCCTCTTTCTAACAGCCTCTTATGTACTGGAAGACTACTAGAGAATAAAATATTTGATGTATTAGAAGGTGCATTTTGCCTAAACTTGCTGAAAATGTCTCATAATCTTGCAGCTGGAAAGAAAACTAATCTAGATATTACCATTACTTGACCATTCAGTCCTGCTTCATAGCCAAATAGGTCACCACCATAGAAGAGAAGAAATGCTTATAAGAACTGCTAGTACTTTTATATGTATTTGTATATATATACACATATATAATATATATACACATATATAATATATATACACACATATATATATTATATAATTTTTTAATATATATATATACACACACACTTTTAACATGGAACTTGCAAAAACAGAGCAATGTAAAAGGAACACTCAATAGATCTGACATGATCTGCCAGATAAACTATCACCAGTGAATACTTTGTGAGATATAAAAACTGAACATGTTGGGAAATTCAGACTTAAGCGTGATTCTGTTAAAAACAAACAAACAAACAAAAAACAGCTGGGAAAGCTCATATTCACATGTGATTTGAAGAAAAGTAGAGTGCACAGCATAGTCGACAGCATCTCATTTGCTGTTTTACAATGAGTGCGTTAAAAAATTCATTAAAAATATGCTACTGGGCCTGTTCTGGGAATATATTTTTAAACTTCAGAAACTCACCAGAGAAAAATAATTTCCTCTTGTAGACAAATGATGAACCCTTCTGAATGGGTTTCCTGGCATCAAATTGCAGAGGGGGTGCAATTTAAAGCGGGATAAGTTATTTGACTTAAACTGAATGCAAGTCTACCCAGGGCTTTTCATGCAATAGAAGAAAAACTTCAGAAATCTGCCAGCCATCCAATCTAAGCATCTGTTTCCACCTCCTTTTTAGTAGGGGAATTGTTTTAGGCACAATATTATTGGCTTATTATTATTGTATCAGCTGAAATGATAATTATAACAGAGGAAGTTGTATGAAGAAACTGGCCATAAGCTAATGAATAATTAAGCTTCTAGCACATGATATTTCCCTGCTGATGTTCACAGAAGCAAATACTGATAAGAATAATGCAGTTTTATGGATCAGGAAATAAGCTGATCGCTCCCAAGAGAAGTAAATGCACCTAGAGAAAGGAGAAGAGCAGCTCTTATCTGAGAAGGGAGAGCAAGTGCAGTGAAAGCTAACCCTGATGTGTACGGCAGTCCCTGTAAGCAGCAAGCCTATCCATCAGAGGACTAGCCAGAAACAAAAAGTTAGATGATCTACCTTTGGTATTTGAGATGAATGGAAGTGAAAATAGGGCATGTTCTGGGCTCTCTAAATAGGAAGTGGATGGACCAGGTATATTTACTTTTCCTTTGTTGCCCACAATTTCCTCAGCTGGCACTGGCTGAAGAAAAATCCCTGGTGATAATCTTCTGCAAGTACAGCAAGGACAACCCCCTCCAGTGATGTTCTTTGAGGATGGAGCCCTAGTCACTAAACTACTTTTGAAAAGAGCGCTAGGGAGGTCCTTTTTACTGAGAAAAGTAAATTTGCTAACCAAAACAGCTTCACAGAGAATAGCATTACTCATATAAGTAGCAGCAAAATAAATCTTTCTTCCAGACAACTTTTGGGTTTTTTTGAATGAAGAAACAAAATATTTAAAGGCTATTTTTCTTCCTAAGAAGCATTTTCATTGTGAAATCATCATAATTTTTAAATATTTAAAAAGGTTGCATTCTCTCCAAAGGAAAGGAGATATTGAATTTTAGTTTAAATACAATGCATTACTTTTTTCATTAAAAAAGGAGGCAGAGTATTTTCCTTTTGGCTTGACTTCAGCTATTTTTATAGATGTTCAGTTTTTTGTTTAGCTAGTGAGTTGAAAATTCTGTTATTTTATTCCCATATAAGTTTGAGTCAACAAGTTGAAAGTAATTTTTTCAAGGTTACAGGATAGAAGTCCTCTCCTCTACACCACTGATAATCTGGAAATATGAGAAAGATTTCTTGTAGTCCTGTTGGGAGCAATGGCTAAGGAAAGATTGAAAAGTCCAAAATAAAAAGAATGAAACTGGACTCATTCTATCCTGTTTCGGTTCAGTAGAAGGAAAAAAGATGTGAAACCCTGGAAAAAGCAGAAATGCAATGATAATTGTAAAAGAGGAAGTTTCCTGCACTTTTTTTCTCAAGGTACAAACTGAATTGCATCTGACCATCTATGTGGGTTGACTGACAGTTTCAAGGATGATGAAGCCTGAAGGAATCAGGGAATTCAAAACAAGATTGTTTCTAGCCACATCATTTCACCACATCCCAACCAAATAGTACCAACAATCAGTTATATTTGAATTTATTTAGATATTAGCTGCCCAGTAAATGATCATTAGGTTACATCACCTGCAATAATGTATATAATGTGAGAATTTAATTTAGAATATATTTGAAAAGACTGACCACTCTTGACAAGACTAGATAATATTGTTTCACCTCAAAATCATTGATATATCTACTTGTTCTTTGACTTTGATGGTAAAGGTATGGCTCCAAATGTTATCATAACTAACAAGTTAACTATAGGATTTTGCCACAGATTCAGTTTCACGTTCTTCACACATATCTGGCAACCTCATTGTGTGCCCTGAGATCACAGGCTGTAGCTGCCTGAGAACTTGGCCTATGAGGTATAAACATGAACTGAACAGGAATGTGTTTGGGAGGTTCTTTTTATTTCCTTTTACGAAACATACAGTTGTCACCTACAGACCAAAATCAAGCAAGCTACTCTTTTGTCCTGTATAGCTACTTACACCAGGAGTAAACAAACCTGAAGTGGGGGTAAACGACTAGTTTTCAGATCCGTTCATTTTTATGCCTACTTTTCACTCACTTGGTGTATTTGTGTGGCTGTGTGCAAATCAGCAATGAAACAGGACATGCCTGGTTATGTCCCAGCCGTGCAAACATACAGGCTTTTCTGTGATTTCAACAGACTGTAATGTGGTTACCTGAAGTCAAATATGTGTGTCACTGACTGCCTTAGCTTTAGATAGCTAAGAGTAATTGAAATTGTCTAACACCTACAATTTTCACCAATGGTAAATGTCCTTATGATTAGGCAAGCACTCTATTATAAATGGGCTTATTTGAAATACCTTTCAGGAATTTATTTGGTCATCTTTTTCCATGGCTTTCACACTTTCATTGCAAGCATTACTTTTGAGACTGGATAAAAAAGAATTAGAAGGTGTTTATTCAAACATATTGGTAAAGAGGGATGGTACTAAACAGAAACAAAACCATTCTTTTTCAGAAGATCCGATATTTATAAAGCTGCTACTTTTCATTTTTGCAGTTTTTAAAGAGTACTTTAACTCAGTTAACTGCCTGGCCAACAGCAATCTCTATAGAATACTAATTTGTTTTGCTTAAATGGCTTATAAACACTTGATTCCAACTTAAGAAATTAATTAGTGAGCTAGAGATTTTACATGAAATGGACGATTTTTTAATATCTAAAACTGTCCTGAATCTAAATGCCAACATTTTTTCTAATTATGAAAAACACAAAGGGATGTCATAGGGTTAGAAAATGTATTGTGTCTTAAACTGAGATAAAATGACAGGCAGTGTATCATTCAGCCGCATATTTGCTTATTTAATAACACCAGAAAAACTCATGATTAGTTCTATTTTCTGGAACTGAAGAGTTTAGGGATTAAGAAGGAAAAAAGCTCTCACTTGGCTTTAATGGAAATGGTCTTGTAAAGATAATGCTGGACCAACGCCATCGCTCTCCCTTGAGTTTGGAGTGAGGGAGGGTAATTAAAGTCAGGAGTCTTCTTTTCACTGGGCTGCCGGTATCCTACAGGGCAGGATTTGACCCTGGGGACCCACCATGGCACTCATCCAAACCGAGGCCTGAGTGCTCACGTAAACCAATAACGTCATAACTTCAGCCAGGCTCCTGCGGCCACCCTGCAAACATGCTGCTCCTCCTCCAGCTGGCTGGCAAGGGCCAGCAAAACCCTCCCCTAGAGTCACTGCTCGTGTTCCTGCTACGCAGTGCTTGGACCTGCTCCACTTTCATTTGGTTGCAAGCTCTTATCTGTGTGGGGCTTTCCCTTCTCAAGAAGCACTTTTCAGTTAATCCTTCAGACTTTATTTTGACACACTGATGTGTCACCCATGCTTACATATTTGTCATCAGATTGAGTGGTTGGTTCAGAACAACTTTCCTCCATCTCAGAAAGTTAACTCCTTTCATGATCTTCTGACAGAATGACTTATGACCATTACTTGTTAAAAAAAGAAGTGTGCAGGAAGGAGTCTTGAAGATTTTTTTTTTCTATTAGGACTGGCTGGAACAGCTACAGAAAAAAAGAAAACAAAAAAGAAAAAAAAGAAAACAAGAAAACATCCAGAAGACAAACTGGGATGGTCTTTTATGATCCACAGCTTTTGCCCCTTACAACTTCAGATTTTCTGTGCTGACCAAATTCTAATATGGAATCTATACTGATTCACTAAAGTCTGAATTTCTACTCATCAATGGTTTCACAGAAATACAGTTTCATTGATGCTGGATCATCTGATGCTACTGACTCATTTTGTGGTGTAATTGAGAAAACTGCTGGTTAATACGGGAGAGAAGTAATTTTTATATAGCACTTCAGCCCTGTTCCAGTGAGGACCTGCTTCAGAGCCCATTAGCGCCTATGGAAGCTTTTTCATTGATTTTGAAAACTAAGATGACTCAAGGATGCTAACTCCAACTTCAACTGCTTTTGAGGTTTCAGGAAAAATAGTTTTGTGATGAGGCAAAACCAAAGTTCTCAGAGAAAATGAAACTACATCAAAAAGCCTATTTTCAGATTTGAAAGGTTAGCTTTAAGCTTTCCTGTTCTTTCTTTCTCTCAACAGAAATGACCAGAGATCCCAGAGCCTCAGTCACTGCCCTTCTTAAACTTATCAGAACTGACAAATCTCCACAAGTTGCTTTGACTTTGGCAAACAACATAATAATGTATAATTATTAAAATATTCTGACTAGCTCAGCTTGATACTTTCTGCAGTGCAGCACTTCAGACTGACTACACATCATTCTCATGGGATTGTTGTTAGCTCAGTGCCCCTATCAGTCTCCCTAGGTGGGAGACATTATAAAACTATGAATGAGGAAGCAGGAAAACATATGGAGAAGTGAAATGAAAGTCTCTCCCCTTGCAAAGGCTCTCACACTATGAAAATGCAAGTTTAAGGAAGAGAGGAAAACTTTGTGTCCCTTCCATCAGTTCTCATTTAATATAAATAAATATAAATTATGTAAACATTCTCAGGAATTTTTAGCCCATGGCTTCCAGAAGCTGTCTGACCCACTGCCTCTCCTGTGACTTAGAAAGGACTTTTTTTTTCAGTTGGGATCAAAACAACCAGATGCCCTGGAAAGTTATTTTTTCATCTTTATAATAGTCCAGTTAGACCAAAAAGCAGAAGAACTGGGGATGCCAATACTTGGTAGCTGAAAACAGGTTTTGTTTATCACAGCTTGTGGCCATTGTCCAGTGAGGATTAAAAAGGTTAAGAATCAGCTTTCAGAAACAGAAGAGGGTTGAGATTTTCCTGGTGATTCTTGTGCCTTTGAGAGAAAGAGAGGCTTAATGATTTTGTACAATTCATTTCTATCATGGGGCAAATGAGAAAGAAGATTGCAAAGACTTTGCAGAGTCCAGTGGGTAGACTAAGGAGAATCTTTCCCGAGTTATGATTTATACTGTAGGAGTCCTGTAGGTCTGACACTAGATCTATTTGGAAACATACCTGATATATTACCTCATCAAAGCTTGTTGAGAGAAACCCAGCCCTGACTGCCTCCAGACACCAAGGTGTCCAGATCAAGGGAGAAAAAAATTCAGAGATTGCGTTCATAAAATATTTTTTATAATTTTAACAAAAATAACAACACCCAACTCAGCACCAGGCAGTACTTGTCTCTAAGACAGACATACCAATAAAAGGAGGAGATGGCATTGGAGAATTGCCAGGAACACAGTGATCTATATTTATGTACAGAGGGGAATAAAGCAAATTTGTTTTCTTTCCTGTCACTTTTATAGATGTGTGTCTCAGAAAAGAGCATTGTATGATAGAAAGTTTTGTCAGGGAACTGACAAAGGAGTGCTCTAGAAACCCCTTCAGTGTGTTGATAAGGGCATTGCTGTGAAGTGTTCCTTCACGCTACAGAAATGTTCATTGCAACAGTTGGCACAATATTCCCAAGTTAATATTGAGCAGTTTGAACACTAGCAGTGAGTAAGCATCTTCTCTGTTTACATTCAGCTATCATTCCACAAGGATCACATGCTTGCTTCTGAGCTATATATAAGCTTAATTCACTACTTCTTGTTTCAGAATGGAATAAGTGGCTGTTAGGCACAAAACACAACAGTGGCTTCTAAGAAATAAACAAAGAAGAATTATATAATCAGCTGAGATTGTAACTTCTGTTTCAGAACTTATTCTGCTCCTACACAGGGTATGAAAGAGAGTGCCAGTCACTCTAGGTAGGAATTTTAAATATGAAAGTGCTATTTCAAGTTTTATTTTGAAGCTTTAGCTCTGCTTTAGCTCTCTTAGCGACAAATTTCCATCAGGTACATGAGCTCATAAATCCTCTGATGGTGAAGCAAATCTGAATGCAGTTTTATCTGTTTGTTTTTCTTTATATAATCCTCCACAAATCATACCGTAAAATTAAAGTACACATCTTACTGGAATCAGTTCAAATAAGCATGATCACATTATTCCACTGTTCATACAGAGTAACCCACCTCATGCAACCTTGAGGACATGCCAGACTATGGGGCACAATGTAACTGTGCCTCAGTGTGTAAACTATATGGGAGAACCTGTTTGTTGGTGAAATCATGTTATTATTGTTATAACAACACTGACATAACAGTAATGTGAGGCAAAAAAGCCATAGCATCTATTTATCATCTTACGTACTCAGTCGTATGTGGAGAAAATGGCCTACAGGCACCACATTTCTTGTACCTTAGTTCCTCTTTGTACTGGCAGTGACTGCACTGTTGCAAGGTTCTTCCTTAAGACTGGAGCAAACAAGGACATACAGTTTCTTCATTACCTTCTCAGTGGAACTTAACATCTCATTTTGACATGAGAACCACCACTGAGTGCTCAACATTGATCCATGCACAGTTTTGCGCTTGCTCTCTAGGGGAGGTCTGCAGACATCATGAACGTGTTCTGCCCATGGACCAAGGGTGTCTGTGTTCAGCATAACTCCCCTCTCTGCTGTCCCAGCCAAAGAAATACTAGGGGAATTAATCCAAGGAAGCATGTGGTATCCTGCCAGTGGTTTCCCTCTTCAGCACAAAATTGGGTGTTCGTTTCCAAATAATCCTAAGATTATGCCTTTGGGAAAACCAGCTCCTGAGGATAAGTGCAGAATGACATGTCTGCAAGTCTGAATTCCCTTATACTTCTATGGTATTTAAAGAAATAATTTTCTATATACCTTATACCAAAAAGGCCTTGTCTTCCCCAGAGCTCTGCTCAGCCCCCACAAGTTGTGCTTGACCCTGACAAAATTCACTCATGATAGAAGACTTCATCCTGCTCCACTCTGAGACAGTTTGTATTGACAATATTACAGGTCCTGGCTGGAGGGAGCAGATCCTTCTACAGAAACACACAAATTCATTTACAGTTTGCTTCAGGTTAGTGAATAGCTGAACTACTGCTATTTTCTGCTGAACTACCAAAATTTATTACAAGGCACGTAAAGCTGAGCTGATCTACTACGGCTGGTTTGAACTGGGTGAACTTAAAATTTACTGCTAAATTAACACCGATGCATTTGAACATCTGAATGTCAATACCCAAACATCCATTTTTAAATGTTTGCCATTTTCTTAATATGTTGTGTATTGCCTGTCTTACTTTTGGCCCTTATTTTTCTGGCCTATTTGAATACATACCAACTTCAACTTGTAACCTTTTGAAACTTTGCTCCTGCCTAAATTGTTGGGATTTTTTCTCTTTGACAACAACCTATATCATAGGTATTTCCTGAACAGTCACAATGGGCACAGTATTGTGTGTGACTTCATAATGACAGGATTATTAGTAAGAAAAATCAGTCAGTCAGGGGTTTAGACAAACATTTTACATGAGTGATATGGCTTTATCACACTGATCTTTTAAAGTTGGCTCTGTAGTGATCACAGTAGCAAGCGCAAGAAAAGCAAAATAAAGCCAAACACATATTTGCTCTTTAAGCTTTAATAGCATCTTAGCTGCTGTGTGATCTTTATTCCACCCAGGGATATAAAGTGCAGCTTGTATACAAAAAGCTGCCACCAGTGCCTGAGATGTATGAGCTTTGCAATGACACTCAGTGAGCAGTTCTACTTTTGTACTCAAGTGTTTGGTCTATGTATGAGCTATTAGATGAATCTCTGTTACTCACTGTCTCATGGCTTGTATCGCAAGGATATAATAGACGCTGCACTGTATCCAGCCAGTACTGTATCATTCCTGGGGTAGGCTCCATTGGCTTTTCAGACAGTAGCACTAAACATATCTCAATAACCTTGCCTGCAGTCAGGATTTTTCCCTAATGGCAAACAGCAACAACTAGCTTGCAACTTGAAGGGGTGATCTGTTAGCCCATCACATTTTGAAATTTCCGAATGTCCCTTTTCCAGCACCTGCCTCAATTCTGCACACAAGGGCTCTTCAACTGTGTATTGGAAGGAATCAGCTTGGAAAAAGTTAGAAGGAAGACTTCTGACTGGCTTGATCAGGCCACAGAGATGCTTCCCAAAGCCCCATGTCCATCCCAGCAACCTCCCTCTACTCTACCTGACTGAAGATGACAGCTTCCCAATTACTAGATCTCATCGGTGTCCCTCCAGACTCTGGTGGTAGCTCTGGTTTCTTCTTCTCATCCTCCCAGTGTCCCCTGAGCTGGGTCCCTTTCTGCAGCCCTGAAGACAGTAAGTCACCTGGCACTCCCAGCCCAAATACCATGATCTCAGAGGGAAGATAGACCACACAGTCCATTTACAAAGGCTTCTCTCGGTGTATAATTTCTGCAATGCAGTCTGTCATCTTGATGAAATGCAGAGGATCAGGAAGAAGGAGTAAATATGTTTAAGATGCCCTCTGATTATGCTGACAGATTCTCAATGACAACTCAAAAGTTGGATGTGTCCTTCACCCTACCAGATTAGGACCTACTGCTGTAAGACATGAGGGTTTTACTGGTCCCAAGTTGTAGCCTATGGAACAGAAAATTGCTTGAAAATCATGAAATCTGTTAAATGGTGTTACTCACTAAATATATTTCACTCAGGGTCACAGTTGAAGTGAATCAACCAGATTCACAATGATGAATCATAGAGTTTATTGCAGGCTAATGTCACAGAAATCCAAATCCTACTCAAGTGCGAGGAAAAAAAAGCACATCCATACTAAGCCTTGTGATAAAGAGCACTAGCTAGTCAGTGCTAGCAAAATCTGTAAACTAAAGACA
The DNA here is from genome assembly GCF_035582795.1 of Mycteria americana. Lineage (NCBI taxonomy): Eukaryota > Metazoa > Chordata > Aves > Ciconiiformes > Ciconiidae > Mycteria > Mycteria americana. Next base: position 66,639,299 of record NC_134365.1, read on the forward strand.
CTGATATATCTAAATTCAAGGCACAAACTATTTATTAGAAAGCGGCAGTACTTGTTTTTCCCTGTAAATATCCTAAAATCATGCCACAAGAAGTTCCCCTTGCCTTCAGATTAGCCTAAGTACTAGGGATAAGCAGTGGTCTCAACGAGTGTTCATGGTCTTCTTTAACATTTTCATACTAAGTCCACATCTGATATTTAAATAGCCTATTCCCATTCACAAGCAGCAGCTGTTTAACCTCATGCGGTCAGCAGGAAGTCCCTTTTAACATCACAATACTTCATTTATATAAATTACATGCATTAGGGGAAATCCAGGAAGGCTGTATTATTCACATGTACTGAAGTCTTAAGTCTGAGCATTGAGAACATTTTACTGCATCAAGATTATAGTCTATGAAAACAAAAAGATCCTTCTTAATACTCAGAGGGAAGACCCTAGGCACAAAGGGAAAAGTTGGCTGGCAAGAGTGTTGAACTGCTTAGGATTACCCCCAGTTAAGTCCTAAGCAGTTCCGGGCCTCGTACTTTCTTCCTGTGCTTTCACATAATAGCTGCAGGCCTGATTTTAAAGTTTTTCAAATTTTTAAGACCATTTTTTGCCCAAAAAGAATTTGACAGTCTAGTCATAAATCTTCTCATTCACCTGTTGCGTGGCTTTGGTATCCCCAAAACCAAAAAGTGAGTTTTAAGGAATAATCATCCACTCCCTATTCTGGCCTTACACCTAGAGCCACACCTGATAATAATTCTTGCACAGCCATAGCAACAACTCTGAGTTTCTCAGCAGGCATAATAACATAGGGCCTCACACTTTGTCTCTCAGTGTATAACCAGCATTTGTATACAGACTTACTACAATAACTACAATTCCAGTCCAGCATTTGATACGACGTTATCTGCTTTTGTGTGTTGATTTTTTTTTCTTTTTATGTGGTGGATCATTACAATCATAAACATTTGAATGACCTTTCACCACACACTCTACCATTCCTCTTTGAAGAATAAATTCTAATGATGTTCTTTTAAGAGGAGTCACCTAAGTGATATTAAACCTTTGAAGAAGCTTTCCCCCCTTTCAAAGCACTGACTGATAACATCCCAATGTGACCTTTTTCCCTTCCTTTCGCATGCCAGAGGTACCTGAAAAGGCAGTTGGGAAAGTGCATATGCAGAACAGGGAGGAAAAAAAAAAAAGTAGGATTCCATCTCTTACTAGCCCGTGTACATATATTTTAGGCAATAAAGTGAAGAAGTTTTCTGGAACAGCTGCAACACATTCCCTGGAGCAGGAAATCTACTGTCATTGGAATTAATCTCATAATGTACAATACCAGGAATAATGTAAGACAGCGAGCTGAATAAGTACCATGCAGCAATATTGGGAGCCTTATATGCAATCTTGCCAATGAGATACATATCCTGTAAATAATGTATTGATTTTCCTTAATAGAAGGCCACTGGAAAAAATCAAGCAGGAAAGCAACAGCTGGATCTGGAGAAATTGCTTCCAAATGAACACAGTGGGAAGGGGAGGGAGGGGAAGGATCCATGGCAACAGCTTCTTTCTGTGCTGCATCTCCCAAAATTAGAAAACCATTTTGCCAGTGCTGGGAACAGGTCAATCAAAAGCTATGAAAAAAATATTTATAAAGCATTTTTGTCTCTGGAAAAGAGGATGATGTAAAAGTCTGGTTTTCTGTAAAAAATACTTCTGTCTCTCCCCAAGGTGAGGTAGTTGATCTTTGAGCTAAAGGAACACATGACTGTGCCCAGATCTTAGAGAGGGTCTGTTGGAAACTTAGACCTACCAAGATCACCATGTATAGACGACCACTGAGCTAAACATGTGAGTAGACAGCTTATCGCGTAAAGATTGATTTTCTCTGAAAGCCTTGGTTCTAAATAAATAATACTTGGCTTTAAGAAGGCCGTCTGGTCAGTTTATTAACAACATGTTACTGCTTCTGGAAAGAACAGAATAGCACTTAGACCTGCTGAGACAATCTCTATTAGTGCTGGGCCATTGCAGCCCAGGGCTGTGTATCAGAGTGGGAGAGACACAGTGTTCCCCTCTGAGGAAAAACAACAGACCATGCACCAAGACCTTAGAAAGGAGATCAACAAGTACCAGAGGTGCAGCTAGATTATTAATAATAATAGTAATTGCTTGCATCGCAATGTTTTGCTTAAAAAAGGATAGTGGCTTTTGTCTGTTGTGATAATAGTCTCTTAATAGGTACCATATGAGCTAATATTAACAAAGGAAATACAGGGTAACAATAAATTGTTTAGTAGGAGTAATAAGAGCAAAATCAAGGAAAGGCCTGCTCTATTATTCAGCCAGATGGAGAAACATAGCTGATGACGCTGGGAAGGTTGAAGCATTTAGTGCCATTTAATGGAATCTTCACTCAAAGGGTTAGTGGCCTAACATCAGCAAGAAATGTACAAAGGTTTTAGATGGAAAAGATCAGGATATGCAATATTCAGAGAAATCAGATGTTTATACATAAGTGAACCTGTTAAAGTTCACCTTAGAGTACACAGGGAGTTAGCTGAAGCAGCTGCCTCTGAGAACCTGAAGGAATGGTGAATTTCCAGAAAACTAAGAAAGATATACTGGTCTTCAAAAGTGGAAGAAAAATGACACTGGAAATTTCAGGTAACTCCCTACCCAGGGAAATGTGGGAACAAATAATCCAGCTATCTAATTTTAAGCAGCTAGGAGATAAGCAATAGCCAACAGGCAGGTGTCAAGGGTAAATCCTCTCTACTCTTAGTTTTGTATGTAGGAGGAAAGGCTGTAAATGATGGGTATCTTCACTTTAGTCTTTTGATGCTGTTTCACACAACATTATTCATAAGCACATTAGAGAAACATGGTCTCCATGAAATTGTTAACAAATGGTGCTCAGCTGGTCTGCAACCTAAGGGACAAGTCACCAGTGGTTGGCAGACTGGTGAACATATCAAAAAACATTCACGAGGGTTCTCTCCTGGGTTAGGTAATGAAAAGGGAATGTCCCTGTTAAAATATGTAAGCAGGACAAAGTGGAGAAAGGAAGTCAATATCCACTTTCAGAAGATACAAATAAAATGAAAAATTATCTTCTGACAAAAAGAAGAAACAAACAGGATGCTCTTCAATGGGGACAAGGGCAAAGACCTTCAGTTTGGTGGGAATAATCAGCCACCTCAACTGAGGACTGGAAATCACTGGCTGATAGAAGAAGGTGGCTTATTGTCTCTAGTAGATCACAAGTTGAGCATGACTTAAGCTGCTGAGAAATAATGGAAGTCTGTATGCAGAAGTTAAAAATGAATGTAGACACGCAGAAGCAATCACACTGTTCTCTCTACTCATGCTCAGCTAGAGAAATAGGCCTGGTCTGGGGCACTGCATATCTGGAGACATGTTGATTGAGCTGAGCAGGAAGAGGCCAGAGAAGAGCAAAGAGGAGAACCAAGAACCACTTGAAGACATCTGAAAGAAGAGTGATTCTTTATTTTAAACGTGGGATAGTTCTGTGGCAATATGCTAAAGGATGCCAGGTTGATGAAGGTACTGAATATCCATGAAGTACAGGACAAGTAGGGAAAAGTCAGGAAGATTAGGCTACGTTTTAAGGAACACTTTCTATTGATGAAGTACTAAGCTGTCTTAGGCAGCGATGGAGTCCGCAGCAGTGAAGATTTTTAAGGACATGTCAGGGGAAAAGAAGTGTGTTAAGAGTGGGCTACCTAATCCTGCCCTGGAAAAAGGGGAAGTAACACAAATGTAAACTCCAGTTCTATCTTCTGTGAGCCCGTGATTTGAAAACCATAGCAGTTTTGTCCTGACAAAGCCACCACTTTCTTCCCAAGCCAGAGGCAAGTGAATGATGGGATCTACTTAGGCATTTCCTGCACACAAAAATGTTGCCAGAGGAATCAATGAGAAACCACGGACTAGAGCAGGGAGGTCATCAAACTAGAAATGGGTTTTTGAAGAAACACAAACAGAACAAGGAGAAAGGATTCAAGGCCAGCATTGCACAAAACCATAGGACTTAGAGCTTAGCCCTCAAATGTCCTGCAAGGACACACTGATCATGCATCCATCTGCATCTTTTCTCTCTAACTCAAGAGGAGCACAAGATAAATACGTCATGCTGTACCAAACATCTCCTGGTATAGGCATATTGAAGATACTGTGACAATATGACAGTAGGTCAGCCTGGCCAGGCAACAGCTGCTGTTGGGACCAAGGGCAGTTCTCGAGGAAAGGGAGCTGAAGGCAAGATGCATCCTACAGCAAGCAGAGTCCTGGCACCATGGAGAAACAGGCTAATAGCCTGCAGGGGCTGAGAGCTGGAAGGGTGTGACATAGACGCATTTGCCTATGTGTCTGAAAGTGACGTGCTTTGAATCTGGACCTCTTTCAAAGGTAACATGAACAGTGATTCTCATTCCTCTCTGATTAGCAAAAACCAAAATTACAGGTTTTGACTTGTTGCTTTAAATAAGCAATAGAAGTATAAGTAAGTGCTTAATGATGCTGCTTGAGAAAATCTAACCAACTGCTGGATGACATATGGTTCTGAAAAAAAAAAGAATGGACAAAAATTTCAAAAATATTCAAAAAGTGAATTTTAACTTTTATCCAAAATGCAAGTATTCTGGAGCATTTGTTATTTTTCTAAAGTGTAATGACTGCATATCTGAGTTAAACAGGAAAGAAACGGTTTGGGTTGTTGTGTATTTTTTTTTTTTTTAATTTTGGAGTGGGCTTTGGTTTTTTCTTCCTGGAAAGTTTTGGGATAGATGATGTAGATCCTACTCCAGCATCTTATTACTCCATTAACAGAGCTAGACCAGGAATGCAGTGATGAATCAGGTTCAGCATGTAGCAATTTTCTCTTCAAGTAATTTATGAATAATAGCTAGCTGGTTTCTTGGAAGTCATAAAAGTTTTGATGGGCATGTTGTTATCCCCCTCACTGAAAGATGAGTTCTAGAGCAGGGCGATAACATACGATACCCCTGTTCTTAGAAAGTCATGGTAAACAGGATAAGAACAAAAAACTCCATGTCTTAGTCCTGGATTCGGATGACTAGATAATATATTTGCACTGAGTCATAAAAGATAGCAGGAAGGAAGTAAATACTCAAGATCAGCACTTCATGCAGATAAGCACAGATCTACCTCTAGTGGTTCAAGGATAAGACTTGGCTCAGATTTCAAAAAAAGCTCTCTCTTCAGCAGAACAGCTGGTCAGAACATGAGATTTGGAGGCTTCTTTTGTAGGAGGCTGATGGCCCACCTGCAGGGGTGTACAGTCCTCAGCTGAGTCACAAAACCATATAAAACAGTAAACTAGTAGCTCCAGGGCAGCCTGTGAGAATTGTTTTGGATTAATTGGTCGACTGCATGTACAAAATTTGTCTGGCAGGATAGGGGGATGCTGTTTTTTCCACAAAGACAGAGATACTTTGAAAAAGTAATTTGCTAAGTTGAAAAATGGAAATTTTCATGCATGGAAGAAAAGTTAGGTAACTTTTAAATTCACCCTGTTCTGCAGCTTTTACTCAGGCAGTTATGGCCACCTTTTCAAAATATCTTGAGAGTTGACATGCTGAGATTTTGAGAAGTTGGCCTCTGATACTGGCACCAAAAAGACATGTCAGTACTTCTGGTGGTGAGTCTGAGTGCTGAAATGTTAGTACTAGAGCTCTTGGAGATGGTGCCAAGTAAGAGCGTGATTGATTGCTGATACCTTTTACTTTGTAAAAAGCAGAAATCTTGAGGTCCGGTAATTGTAACTTTACTGTAGATTTGGTTGCACATTATTTTATATTCGTCTATAGCTCTGTGCAACCAACTATAACATTTGCACATAAATCTTCCCTGCACAGAATAAATCCAGAATAAATAGAGCTGCAGAGATTGTGCAGTTCCAGTACTTCACCCAGCTCCTGCAGCCCCACTCACACACACTACTTTCCTTCTCGGCTTCTGTGTAAACATGTCTTGTTACTACGGCAACATCTACATCAAGTGTTCCTTTCATTAAATGGTATTTTTGAGCTATGGAACACATTATGAGCTGGGAACAAACATGCTGCATTAGCTGCATTCTTCATAATTTGAGAAAGGGTTTTTCTCAAGAAAAATAAAATCATGAGGGCTTGGAGGCTGGATTTTTATTTTAAATCTCTTAGCATTAAATCTGTCCATAAAATTTCTACTGAAACAGTTTCTCAAGGAAATGTCAAATCATTGACCCCAAGATATCTTCATTCAAGGGAATCTTTGCTATACACAAGGCAGGCTTCTAGAGATCGCACATGGGTTGCTCATAGGATGCTATAGGCCTGGTAGAGGCAGCATCCTGAAAGTCTTGGGAGTCCAGCGAGCTTTGAGAAGCTTGGTTAGAGCCGCATTTCTCCATATACCCAGTCCCTGTTTCTGCAGAACTGTGACTCCAGGCCTGTGCATGTGTTCTCAGGGCCTGTGACTCTCAAATGGTATGGTCAGGTCTTGCATGGGAAATGCTAATTCAAGGGACGACTGAAAATGACACTGTTCACTAAACAGGGCTTGTTTTGGTTTTGTTCCAATTCACAATTCATGTTTCATTTAGAGTGAGTTTTGGGGGGTGTTTTGTTTTGGTTTGGTTTTTTTGGGTCAAATTTAAAAGCAAATTTTAAAAATAAACAAAAATAATTGTCTATTAATGTAAAATACAATGTTCAACATATCATTTATTGTGTAGCTATCCTGCTGTTGTATATACCACAGTAACTCAGGTGCTGATTCTCAGACTTGTAAATGTCATAAGGAACAATCAGAAAAAAACATCCTAATCTTCAGCATATTTTAGGCCATTAAACTTAACTGCCAATTCCTATGCTGAGATTGTGTCAAATGAAATTATGCGTTCCACAGAGACATCATATCTTGGCCGCCAGAAATGCAAAAGTGAGTCATTTATCATTTTCCTGGATAGTCTATTTCATCAATTAGTCACTTTTTTTGTTAAAAACATGTATTTAGTTTATAACTTGCACTTGTCTGACTTCAGGTTCTAGCAACTTGTCCTGACTGTGCTTTTCTACAGAAAGCCCTTTAATTCCCAATGGTTTTTTCCCAGCATGAAGACACATATAGACTATAAGCAAGTAACCTTGCAGTATTTATTTAACAAACTTAATAGATTGAGCTGTTTTTCATCTCCATTGCAATTTTCTAGGTAAAGTATCACTTTTATGGTTCACTTCTCTACTCTGCAATATTAAAACTATGGACAAGGAAACTGAGATGTTGTGGGAAGCTGCTGGAGGAAATTTTTGTGCAAGAGTAAACAGGGAAAAGAGAGAGTAAACATTGTCTCTGTATCCATCCTACCTAACAAGAGTTACGTGCACTGATCTGCTTTCACAGCTATGCTACTTCTTCTGTCTGAATGGAGGCTATGCCTCTGCTTAGCATCACAAAATGAGTATGTATGACTCAAGGTCATCTGTGAAATGGGGAGCACTGAAAAGAAGCCTCCAGTACAGATTTGTCTTATTTGTGCTCAAAGTCTGCTTTAATCACTTTTTGGCCCTACCCACTGCATCTGCCCACCGAGGATTTCAACAGCCTTCGTGAGCAAGAGGGTAGTGTGCAACTGCCTGCTCCCCTTTAGCGCTCGGTCCTCCAAGGGACTCTGTCTCATCCACACACTGCAGAGCTTTGATGTCATATTTATTTCCTAGTTATCAATATAAACCACACTAGGTCTAATGCAGCATTATGTTGACTGGCATTAATTGCATTGTTAGGATTTCACTCCTTAAAAATTCAACCTTATATCAGATTAGGCCTGATTTAACCTGTGACAGATGTCAAGCTTACAGCTTATTTATCAAATAAGGTTTAAAAAAATACCATTTTTGGCCAGTGCCATGATGTTCTTCTAGTCCTCTGAAGTGTATCTATAGTTCTAAGATTTTTTAGATGAAATTTAATAAATCAGAGATCTCCCAGACAATTCTTATAGAATGACGTATGTATTTTTTTTCTAATTGATAGTATATGTCTAAGTTCCTAAAGAGAGATAAAACATTTCTTCTTCTTTATGTGGTAAAAGTAGTGCTGGACAGAAATTCGTAGCTAAGAAATTGTTACGTTGGACGTGCTAATTTGTTGAAACATAAATGATGCCATGCTGAGAGTATTTACTTGAAATATCAGACACCTTAGCTGAGCTTCTTACTTTCCCTAATTTCCCCCTTATCAGCTTCACTCATTACTTTCCGTGGCTCTGGAAAATGAGTTAATTTGAAGGAAGTGTCTATTCTGGAGAGGAACTGGCTTCTTCTCTTCCCCTTGGAGATTGATCAAGTAAGGGTCTCCCTGAGCCTATGCACTCCAACTACCTTCCTTCCATTTTACCTTCATCTTTCTTGGGGAAAATGAGTGAAACTAATGTGCCATGGTAACACACTGTTCACCCTGTTTGTCTGTTGGATTTTTGCATGTACCTGCGGTCTCTGTCTGTTTCAGATGTAAGCTCTTAGGGAAAGGAAATAATTACCATTTCATTTTGCCAAAATGCCTAGCACAGTGATAGATTGCTACTTATCTAAGACACATCCTATTCCTTTTCATTTACTCAGAATATGAAAATATACAGAAATTTGTTTGCTTTGGTAGGTTTTTAAAAAACAAACACAATGGTGACAAACATAATGATGATGATGTTGACAACAATAATAATAACTATAACAATATCAGACTTTAAATGGAGATTTTTCACATCCAACTCAAATGAATCTTCCTGTTAAATTTCAGTAATGCCAATTTTACTGCATCCCAAAGAAAGCTTATAATCCTCTAAACATACCTTGGACTCCTCTCACTGATTTTTCATTTTTTTCATTCATTGTTGCATCGCTCCAGTTCTGAGTTCAGTTGCTCACATCTGCCTCCTTATCCGTATAACAACACTCCTGTCTGCTCCAGCTAGTTGTTAGCTTCCACCTGACAAAATTATTTTTCTTTCCCTACTTTGTTCCAGATCCTCTCCCTCCTTTTCCTTAAAACTAGTATCTGCAACTTCACATACCTTCTGTGGGTCATCTCCATTGTTTTCTGCCTCTTTTTTTTTTTCATTTTGGACTCACCTTTCCCTCAGCTCCTTTACAAAATCCTTGAAGTTTTGACTATGCGTGTTGCTCCAAATGCTGCCATAGGTCCCAATGTGTGTCAACACGTATGGAAGGTTTTCAAATAGCTTCACATTTCTGTCAAGTCTTCCATTCTCTCTAACATGCATTTTCAGGCCAGGGAAACAAAATACCTGTTTTATGGTCTTCTCCTTTTTACCATTGCATGTTCCCCAATACCATTTTGCTCTGGTCCTGAGAGAAAGATTTGTCTGCAGTTGATTTACTAAGCCTTTTTAAATATTCTGATACTTAAACCAAAGTAGAATATATCTTGGGTCTCTTTTTTCTTTGAGTTGCAATTCCCACAGTACTCTCTCTCACTGCTTTATTGCCTGTTCTTTACCTTTCAGTTTCTGCAGCTTTTACTTCAAGATGAGGTGTTCTGGGAGATTTCATTTTCCCAGGTACTACAAGACACATACATTTACAAAGCTAAAACACATATCTTCTGCAGCAGTGTCAGCAAAGTTAAGTCTTTAAATGCCAGACAACTCTCCTACTGTCTGGAAGAAGATTTCATACCCACCATCGATCACAGCAGTAGTGTTCTCTATTTATTATTTATAGTCTTGGCTGAGGATTCACGACAGCTGATTTCTCTATCAACTGCAAGACACACAAACACTTGGATGTTGTGACACCTAGCACCGTCCTTTCTTACAGTTAGGTGACTAGATAACAGAGCAGGATCTATGGAGGTCTGGAGAGGTTTTACACATGCACAAGAGGAGCATATTTCCACAAAAGGAATCTTTTAGATGGAAACTGATAGAAGAGCACCTTTGGGATTAGGCCTCTGTAGGCTACCTGTGAACACTAAGGTACCAGAGAGATAGGACTGTAGCTTTCTGAATCTCACCCGCATTGCAGGTCATTATCTCTGTGCACAACTGTGCTCAGGAAATGGGCGTTAAGGACTTGATTCAACATTTGATTGAATCACTTGAAGAGTCTGTTGACTTAACTGGGAATGAATCAGGGCCTGATTTACCTATTTGTGAAAACATAGCCCTAATCATTCATTATGTTCACCATTATTTTATGATTAATAAGCCTGAAATATACTTATTGTGGAGAGTTTTGACTAAATCTCCTCAGATAATTGATGAGAAAAAAAAACCCTTATGCCTTATCATCAAGTTTTTAAAATCTATTGCTTGAATAGATTAAGCACTAAAGCATGAGGAAAAATAACTTTTCACCTGCTTTGCAAATGGATTAATGAAAGGAAGATTTTTGTTTAGGATTGGTACAGTTTGTTTTCTGCCATTAATCACTTTAATGTCCTAGAACATTCTGAACGCATGCTCTGATGTCTCTAATTGGCAGGGAGGCAACCTAATTACAGGAAGATACACCCAAAGCTATGGCACTTAAGGCGAACATATCATGAGGTAATTTTAGAGGCACTTGAATGAAACGGGCTAAAGATGCAGGCCCACAGACTGACCAGATTGCCAGGAGGAATACGTAGCATTTGGAAGACATCTTTACAAAGAACAGGGACAGGAGAAACCACCTTGGTGCGAAGGGTATGCAGAACTGAAAAGATACCATTTCAGCCAGAATAGGCAGAGAATTCACTGATCCAAACACAAACAAATCGAGCTTAAATTTTCTAGGTATATAAATTGTTTATCACAATTTGACAGAACCCATGAACAGAGAAGTTAAAATCAAAAGACTAACTTAGGAGGCATTTGTTTTTAGAGACCCAAACTATGCTCTGTCTCAGTGTTCCTCAAATAACCCCATATCTATGGATACCTTTGCCTCCCAGCAGACTCACCCCCTTATGGTTTAAGGAGTTCTCATGTATGCCAAGCACTTGCTGTCTTACTTCTACAGCACTTTGGCAATATTGCATCCAGCCTTCAGTGCTGTTGCTTCGGTCACTGTTGATTAGTGAGCGGATTAACTGCAAGATGTATCGGATTGTTTGAGTTGAACATAGTTTTTTGAGACCTCAAATATATAATATAATGTCTTATTCATTCAGTTTGATGATGGCACACATGATGTTGATACTGGATGGTACATCTAGTCAAGGAAGAAACATCAGGTTAGAAAGCCAACTGTATCCTGGGCTGCATCAAAAGAAGCATGGCCAGCAGGTCAAGGGAGGTGATTCTGCCCTTATACTCTGCTCTGGTGAGACCCCACCTGGAGTACTGCATCCAGCTCTGGAGTCCTCAGCACAGGAAAGACATGGACCCGTTGGAGCCGGTCCAGAGGAGGCCCACAAAAATAATCAGAAGGATGGAACATCTCTCCTGTGAGGAAAGGCTATGAAGAGAGTTAGGGTTGTTCAGTCTGGAGAAGAGAAGGCTCTGGGGAGACCTTATTGTGGCCTTTCAGTACTTAAAGGGGGCTTATAGGAAAGATGGGGACAAACTTTTTAGCAGGGCCTGTTGCGATAGAACAAGGGGTGATGGTTTTAAACTAAAAGAGGGTAGATTTAGATTCTATTAAATGGCAAAAATATGAGATCAGACATATATTTATAGCCAAATAAGCAACCACTTCCATCAGCGGTAGGTGGGTCACCGTTCCCATTTGGTTCCTTTTTTAATAGAAGAAAATATTAGTAGGTTGGAATATTAATGACTTATGAAGCACAATTAATAAGAAATGCCATTACATAGGTGGTATTCATGAGGGCACTAAAGGCTTTGATGGTAAATTCCCCTGTGATAAACACAAACTGAGCTTCCAGTCAGGACACACTAATGGTCAGAGGTTGATTCATGTGTCATCAGTCAGCACAGAGGTTGAAACTTGCTTTGATAATAATGGTGCTGGAAATAGGTTAGGTTTTAACCCCTTATATGTCATATTTCCACAGCTTCTTGTATACCTTCCAAAAATGTCTTAGTGCAAGGTCTGCAGCAGCAGAACCTCACAGTTACTTTAACTGAATGGCTTAACCTAATGCTTTGCTTAATGCATTGACATGAAATAAGCTGACACTAGTCCACCTATTGTATTAGTCCACCAAATGCAGAACTGCCTTTCAAATGTAACAGGTTATAATGACTTCTATTAAAACAGGGGAACTGGCACCTGGCTGAGTTTCAATAGTTCCTCTGAATGCCCTGACTGACAAGTTAAACACAGGCCTATTGTGTGTTTGCTGCAGTGTTAAGGCAGGCACAGCCCAGCAAAGAGGAGGAGTACCCAGGGAGCAGGGGAAGAATGTGGCTGGAGATTTTGTAGGTAAAACTAAATGTAGCTTTGCCATCTGTTCCAGTGTGTAAACAGATTACAGGTGTCATGCTTTTTATCTGGATCAGCTCATTTCTCTCCCATTAAGTCACTGATATGCTATGTAAATCCAGCTTTGCTTTGACTAATTTGAATTTAGAACAATATCTTACCTCACTGGGACACCCAGGCAAAAGCGATAATACAAAGATGTGTTTTTCCTGTCCTGTAATTAACATTTCATAGCCTCTATCTGCAATAAATTATCAGTTCAGAGTCTCTTCTGTTCCTGTATTCCAGCCTTCTCAGGCAATTGGTGTACTAGCAGACATTAATGCAAACACAGACTCTTTGAGACACTGTGGTATCATATCTGGACTTTATGAACAGATCTGTAGAAGCCATTATCCAAAACCAGAGAGACAGAATCTTTCCACAGCTTTAGATATTCACAGAATTCATCCAGTTTTAATATGGTGACTGTAATAAACAAATGGTGGTTTTTCTTAGTGTTTAGATAACAGCCAACTCTGTCCTGATTAACGGTGGGATTTACTTTATTAGCCCCTAAAAATATCAAGTTATTTGTCTTGCTCATCGTGACAATTTGACATCGCACATATGAAGACCTATTTTAAGCAGCCTCCAGTGGCTTTCTTCCAAAGGAAGATCCCCGCCTTTTCTGTGACTGACTAGCACAGCAACAGGCAAAATGTCCCGGGTAGGAAAACCACCATCTGATTTGCTAGGCAATAAATCACATCGTTTCCTAAGGCTTACATTGCATTTCTAGGTGCTTCTTTAAAAATTAATCAGCAATCGTTAAACAGCAATTCTGTGATGCAATCATGGGGAAACTTAAGAATACTCATTCCCTCTAAGTGGCTTGATGTTCCAGCATACTGAAGACATACAACAAGGAGGTATTAACAATGTAGGAAGTTCATAACTAAAGAGATGGGCATCCTGCAATCACCTTTCCCAACTAGTTCTGGTGAGCTAACTGAGATCAGCTGGATTGTCTTTCCCCACGTGCTGTGCCTTGAGCACTACTGTCACAATCCACAGAAGCAGGTTTCCCTTGTGAAAATCCCTTCTCAAGGGCGAATTAGTATGTTACTTTGCCTTTCATTATGGAAGTCACATCAAAATATTCTTTTCCAAGTCAGCATAGTCACAACTAGCAAATTTCCAAATTTCTTCTTAGCCTTGTAACAATGGAGTGATGTCTTTTCAATGTTCAGCCTGAAATCAATAGAAGGGGATATTACATATTGCTTTGAGATTTTTTACTAAGCCCAGCCAAGTAATACATCCTTCCCTCGGGAATGTGCTTCATAGCTCTCCATCCACCATCAAACTTCTCTTTGCTGAGGTTTTCTGGGGGTTTTCTTTATCCTAAGAATCTTATGGTGATAGCCAATGAGCCCAAACACAATTAGATTAATGATAACTCTATTTATATCTGTTAACATAAAATCCAGAGTTTTGTGATGATAAGTGAGTCCAAAGAGGAGATGTGATTTCCCATTGAAACAAGGGACAATTTTAATTCTGATTTCTACAGAGGGATTATTTTGCTTCTACAAGTGGCAGAAGGTAAAATTCCTTTCCAAGAAATGCTGATATCCATTTACTTCCCATTGAACTGAATGCAATCCAAACCTTTAACAGAATGAAACACTCAGCTTTCCCCATCAGGGAAGTTGCCCATGGAGATCGAGCAATTTATTAAAGACAGTTGACCTTTGATAACTGTGAACACTCAATGGGATGATGCCATTTTGCAGCAATCATCTTGATGGTGTACTGAAGGACTTAGACTTGTATACGCACCTACAGAGGAGAGTCGAGTCCTTTTTCTAGGTATTATTCTGTATTATTCTATAAACACCACAAGATACACAGTGTAGCTATGTCTCTCATAGGAGTGCTCTCAGAGGGTCAGATTTTCATTTCCTCTAAGGCACTATGATGGAACTGTCTTGTAAATAAGAATTCAGACCCTGTCTTACTGGAGATTTGTGGTGTAGTAGAGAAAAAGCAAATGAAAGAGAAAAATAGAGAGCGGTAGAGAAAGCTACGCATGTAGCTTTTTGTAGAAATGGGCAGAATATATTAGGAAAACCAGAAGAAATTTTTTGGTAGCTGTAGCTGAGGGATAAAGGAGTGCACACAGATTGAGGCCTGGTTAACAGAAGGGTGTGATATAAAAAAGTTATATCAGACATACTGATGGCAAAAAATCTTTGACAATAATGCAATGAGCCATAAGAAATGGTAAGGGATTTCTTATCACCCAAGTCAGGATGAGGAAAACCATAAAGGATTGATTAATCAGAAATGGTAAAAGTCAGAGTTTTGGGTTTTGCGCACATGTCATTCTCTGTTTTTCAGACATGTATTTGCATTGTTCTAAGATGATGGACAATAAGGTTGCCAGGAAATTATTAATTCTGAAAATGAGGATGGCTTTATGTATGTCTCATCAATGAATTTTATCCAAATTAATCAGATACATTAATAATGGGAAATAACTAAACTCAAGGGAATTCTAGTTATTTAGCTATCAAACCAAAATTTAGAAGATATTTCAGTCCCAGTAATTTTTGTTCTGTATTTATCTTTTTAAGATGTTTTCCGTTCACTATTCCTTCTGCTTATAACTTTAATTTTGAAGGACTTTTCTTTTTCTTTCCCCCTTTTTATAAAATGAAGAAGCATCTCTTAAGACCAGATGCATAAATATTACACAAAAAGGCTGTGGCAAATCAAGTTCAAATAAGAGCTTCTTATAAGTGTTCTTGCCTATCAATTTGCCATTAGACTTTTCTTCTATGATGCTAATCATCCCTTTTCTTTTTATACAGAAACATACAGGCAGGAAAGATCTTTTCCATGTATGTTTTGCAGCAACTTCATTTCATCAGCTATAAAACCCCTGCTTAAAGGAAATCAGTGGGATAAATTCAGTGGCATCAGGACTCCACTTATACTACCTTGAGCATACAGTTGTAGAAATTCAGGTGTATGAAATCTCCTCCCCCTTTCCAATACGGTCCCTACCAGTATCCTTCAGGGATGCAAGGCAAAGAAAATAATGAGACCTGTGTCTGTATTTGGAATGCCATGCTACAGGCCATATCCAAAATACAATTATATAAATAAAATATAGTTATTACATATTATCATAGTCTCTGCGTCAATGTTGTGTTTGAATACACGTATCAGCTTACCAATAGCCAAGGCAATTTACTTCCCGGTGCTTCCCAAATAGGCCCTACATGCCTGTTGCCTACTGTAATTGCTGCTCCTGGTCTTTACAATGGGATGCTGGGTATCCTGTTTCATTTCAGTGTGACAGCAGACCCACTTCCCAGCATTGGTTCAGTTAGGTATTTTTACAAATACCTAGCTGAAATGAAGCTGTTCAGTTACCTAATCTGCCCTGCTGAGAACAATAACTGAACTGAAAGGCAAGTCATGGAATGTATAGGACATATAGGGATGGTTTATAGAGAAAATGAATTCCTGGACCAAAACTGAACCTTGTGGTTCTGCCCCTCTCACCTATATAGTGAACCAGTAATGCTAAATCCTCGAAATACTCACCGTAGTGAACATACATCATCTGGTAGCTCTGTGGATGCAAACAGGTATGGTTTGGGAAATATCATTGACAGTCACTATGGAAAGCTAAGCTTGGACACCGAGTCTGCTATAATTCTCCAGTCCCTTAAAAGACAGAATTACTACAGTTTTGACAAGAGAAGAACACAAGAAAAATAGGTGACATTTCCCCTCAATACTGTCCTGATGGACTCCTAAAGTGCAGCCAATTCTGCTTCTTCATACACCTTGGCATGCTGTTAGACAGCAGCATGACGAGAAAATGATGAATTTGGCTGTTTGATCAATCAGCGAGAGATTAGGCTGGCCCACCTTTAGCCTAGTGACATGACTGATCCTGGCTCTTACTGACAGTTATTAGATATCTTATTGATGAGGGGGACTCAAGCACTGTTTGAAGGTAACAAAGTACTAACTTTCCTTGTAACAAACCTCATCTTCTGCTCACCTCCAAGTTTGCACTAAATTTGTATCTCTGCTGCATGAGCTGCTTTGCTCTCTGGATAAACAGTTATTTTTAAATTTTTAAATTTTTAAAATTATTCTAAGGAAATATAGCTGTGCAATTGATAAAAAATGAGCATACTTTAACTCTGCAGTGAAAGAAATTCATGATGAATAAATACTGTGTAATTGGTAGGTACTACCTCATGACAGCTCTAGCTGTGACAGAAAGGATTCAATATTGGTTGGTAGCTGGCAAGGGAGGAGTAAGATTATCTCCGAGCTGACTAATGAGCTTTGATGTGTTGTTGAGAAAGTTCTGTAAGATTCTCTGTGATACATGGAGATCAGTTGCAGCCTAGTGGTCTCCTAGGCCTAGCTTAATGGTGCTAATGTTACTTGGTTTATGCAAGAACTGGGCCAAAAGCTCAGTCTGTGTCCCTCTTTCTGCTGCCTGCTTGTGTTCAGAGATGCCATTATAACACACATCCATGCAAGAAAGCTCTCTCTTCAGCGAAGCCAGAACAACAATACACTGTGTGAAATTGGACTTAGTTAAGTAGCAAGTATAATTAGATTTCACTATATCATGCAACAGTATTTTGGACTAGGAGAAAAATACGTGGTTCTTTTATCAAAACCTCCAGTTCTGTAGTCAGTGGAAAGTTCTCAAGTCAATTCCTAAATTTAAGGGCATGTTTATTTGGATGTGAAGTTTTAGAAATAATAACACATGAAATTGATTCTAGTATCATGATTCACTCTCTCACCCTATCATGCCATTAGAGAACATTTTTTCCACACTGTTTTGCTTTTCCTCCTTAGAATAAAGAACAAGAAATAAGTGAAGAGCCCATGGCTGCTTTCATACCAACTGTTCTGAATTATTTATTCAGACATTAGCAAAATCCTTACACTCTTCAGGTCAGTCATTTGAACACAACTTAACCTGGAGCCAACTCTTCTTGTTCAATGAAAAGTGTTTTGAGAAAATCACAGGAAAGATATGCTAAGTGTAATATTAATAGATTGATTCATGATTACATCAGTAGGTTCAACGCTTCCCTAATTTATGACGCTAAGACAAGAAACTGGCAATTCATATTAATTATCATCATTGTATTATTGTTGTTATTATTGCTGTTTTGTTATCAGCATTATTATTTTTAATAATAATCCTCTACTGCTAAGATAATTTTTCCCATTTCAATAGCACTCAAAACATTCTTCAGGTCTGTGCAATATTCCTGCACAGAGCACTCATAAAGAAAGAGTGGGGATGCTTGAGGGGAATGACTTCTTTAGGCAAGTGGGGCCAGACACTTCACTTCTTAGAGATATGCAATATGATACCTAATACACTTATCTATGCTCTAGTTCCAATGAATCTATTGCCTTCTTCATCCATTGCAGAGGTTTGATGAGTGTGCATCATCCTCCAACTATACCTCATTTATTTCCTTCTTTGATTGGCAAAATTTTCCTGCAGATTGGGTTATTATTAGTACACTCTGTCTCTAGTTATCCTTAAATGTCTTTGTCCAACATGGTAATTTTAAAGTTATACCACAGAAAATGAAATTTTCTCTCTTACTTTTTTCTATAATCCCAATGAGTTTTCTGGCCAGTTATAGCTGCCACCATTGCAATACTGTTGGTTATGTCTGCACCTCTTCCCAAAAACAAAGCAAGTGCTGGGGGCTTGGGAGAGGAGAGGGAGAGATGGGAGGAAACAAGGAGGTTCCTTAGGGTAATGTATGGGGAAGGGGATTTTTCTCTCCACGCCACAGGATTTCTCTTCTCTGCTCTGTTGTGGTACAGGACTCCAGCCTTTAACATACTGTCCTCACACCCTGCTGACACGCTTTGACCACCAGAGGAATGCACTTTGTGAGCCACCCTTGTCTTTCCTCTGCTCTCTTTCTGTGAAAGAAGAGGAGAAAGAAGAGACGTGGGCAAGGTCATGCTCCTACTGTCAGAGGACAAGAACAGATGCAGGCCAGGCCACAATGCTGGAGGACATCACCAAAGGGAAGGGCTTTCTCCTCCTGCTGTTGGAAATGGGATGAGAAAAAGGAGAGCAACTTTTGGTTTTGGCAAGGGCCCTCTCTTCCAAGACTAGCCAGCATCCCCTGCTACTCCTGAGCATCTCCTTTTGTAGCAAACATATCAGCAACAGACTGCACAGAGAGACAGTGAGGATAGTGCTTGGGCTATAAAAGCCCGTCTTCTGTGACCCTTAGCCAGCTTTACATGGACTGAACCAACCTTTCATCTAGTTTACACTTGAGCATGATAGGGATTGCAGCGCAATTGGTGATACAGGACAATTATTCTGATGGCTTATTTCTCAAGGGCCTCTTTCTTCCTTAGGAGGAAGGGTACCATTTACATTACTGGAGTGACAAGAGTCCTCAAAAGGAGCCAAAGTTAGTCAACCTAGTGCCAAGCAGTAGAAGAACTCTTCTCTAAACATATTCATGGAGTACAGGAAGCATTTTCTATGTTTCTGCAGCCAGCTTTATTTCTGATACAAGACAAAGGCTTTGTAAAAGGGCTACACTGCCTGGCAACAAATAAATAAATAATACTTTAGAAGACACTCTGAAAGTGAATCTTTTGTGGAAGCTCTGCTGAGAGAGTCTTGAAAACCAATCAGGGGGTGAAATGACAAGTCATTAAGGAGCAATGTATGAAAGCCACAATGTCTGCCAAAAAGCAACAAACAAACAAAGAGCTGGAGCATTGTTAATCAGTGTTTGGATTAGAGCACAAGATACGGAAATTCACTCAAGGAAAAAGAATGTGACTTTCTCCAGATAAAGCAGCTATTGTTGTAGGATGGCCTTTTTTTCTTCTTATTTTCCCTGATTAATTCTTGACAAAACATGAGAAAGCCACAAAAACTGAGTTACAGTAATGTCCCCTTATGTAACATTTTCCCCTTCTCTTTCTCTACTGAGGAGTCAAGGAGTTTGTGCATTATGCATTTTATTTCAAAATCTCCCCAAATAAGGTTACATAGACTTAGCAGTAATCAATCTAGATTAAGGCACCTCATTATCATCCTCAGGAGGTCACTGCTAAACAGTCTTTTTATTAGAGTCGACAATTCCAAACATAACATTAGGCCTCCATAAAACATGTGTGCCAATTTTGTCTCCCTCATTTTACCAGAAAACATATGCTTTTTGGAAGACTGTACAGATGTCATCATTTTTTTACTGGAAGCAGACATTTTGTTATAAAAGAGGTAATAGGTCAAGTGAACACGGAAAGACCTTCCTGTTCCTACTGGCCCATCCTATTATGAGTAACAGGTCATGCAAGTACGCCTCAGCCTTGTACAGTTCAGGTGCACATTAGAAACTACAGAGAGCAAGCCCTGTAAGAAAGCCTTCTGAGTACAACAAAGTAGAAACAAAACTAACAATTCTTTGTGCTGCATTTTTTCCCCATTAAGAGCTCCATAAGAATTAACTGCAAACAGATGGGTAGTTATTAGCAGTCTCTGACAGTTTCAACTTGCATACTTTCCCTTGCAGACAGTGATTTACACCACTGTTAGGGAGGACATAAGGAATCCTGTATAAATGGCATAAAAAGGAATAGAAAGAATGTGCCACTGAGTTGGTCCAGAGGGCACCACCACATTCACCACTGTGAGTAACAGATATAGCTACCATTCTGTGTTGGTATGATGATTTGGAGAATCAACCTACAGGGTAGCTGTGTAAGGTTATGAATGCTTCAGCCCAGATTCAGAGAGACATTAACACTTCTAGCTCACTGAAATGAATGGTGTGTACATACTCCTAAACCTTTATGAATCTAATCTGTCCAATATACCTTTTTCAAAGTCAGTTTTATTTTTGAGTACACAGCCCTACTCTTTCTCTGTTGTCTAAAATTTAGTCTATTGTTGCAACAACTATGCCTATGTTAGTAAATAATGCAGCCCAATAGGAACAGATTTGTAGAGCCAAAAGCTTGCTACTGAAAACAAACTAGGTGAGATTTTTTGAGGAGCTGCTTCAGATTAGCTCTAAAGAGAAGCACATGGGACTGAATTCCTATTAGCAACTGGGATGCACTAAGTTTTCTACTGGACACATCATCGAGTTTAATTTGATCCAAAAGGAATCCAATTTCTGTGCTTTGAGACTGCTCCATAATATGAACCAGAATACAGTTAAAGGAGACCACTGGGAGATTCACTTCCAAAATGAATGCATGCTCTTCACTGAAACTATAATGCAAATGTTCCTAAGAATGCCAACATGGATCACAGAGTAGTGTTAGACCATGGTGGCTCCACCATCAATCCATACACACTGGATAATAAACAAACTCTCACAGGGGGATGATGGCTTCTGAAGGATCACTTGGCTGTGGTAAGCAGGTCACCTAGCAGGAGTCTGTGATCATCTGCTGAGGCTGACCAGGAGTTACCTGATAGAAGGACTGCAAGATAAACACAAACCATCAGTTTTTCTGCTTCAGCCATTTTGATCAGCTGAAACTGAGAGAGAGCTGCTCTGAGCCCTTCGGGTAGTAGGTAAACCCATGTGTATGAGTCCCATGGCTTCCCACAAGCAGCGTTAGCTGGAAGGAAGATAAGTGAGAGTTTGGGGAGTTTGGAGAGGAGACTGAATGATCAGGAAGTGTGCATCTTTTATGATATGCATGGACTTGCACTTAATCTTTAAATATCAAGTGACATTCTGTTTGCTGTTCACAATTGCTTTTGTTTCTATCTCATTCCTCCTACCTGGCAATACTGGAGTCCTGAGGAGTTATGGGTTTGCTGATGAAAAAGGATGCAATCACAGAGCTGCACGGAGTGGAGCCACAGAAATGTGCTCAGGAGGCTATGGGGCAATTGGTGCCTTCTGTTCCAGTTCCCTGACAGGGTCATGAGCAGCTGGTCTGTGCCATAAGTGCTGTCCAGAGCAGACAGGACAGGATGAATCTCCGAACATGAAAACCTAAAGCACATGAGGGATGAAATGAATGAATTCCCAGGCAGCAGTCTGACTAGTGGCCACATTGAAAAGCCTGGACAGATTGGTCACAGGCAGTTCAAATACAAGCAGCCTGAAAAATGTTGCCAAAAGTAAGAACATTTTTAGCATTGTTTGATTGAGAAGGATGGATACTGCCAGCTTTGCTAAATCTCTTTTCCTGTGTATTTACTGGTACAACCACATTAATTCACTGAAGAAACTCTTCCCATACCTATGTCTGTGTACATGAGGCTGTTCTTCTATGACTTAGTGGACAAGCTGCTCCATTTTCCTCACAACTGTAAGTCCCAAGGTTACATGTCCTTAGGTCTTCTCATAATAGGTGCTTCAGTGGTAGGAATTCAGTTACAGCATTCCAGAAGCAGCTCCTTGACAGAGAAAGTGGTTGAATAGCATTATCTTTGAAGAGTCTGCCCTTGTAAGTTTATCACAAGATCCTGATATTGTAGATTTGTCTGTATACAATTCACATCATCTTATTAAACTGATTTTAAAAGTCTTTCCCCCCTATTTTAACCCTGAATGACACTTTTGGTTTGCAGTTTTGGAGTGCTATATTTCAGGAGGCATTATTTGGCATAAGCTCCTTCAGTAACATAAAAATGATAGGAAGTATTTAGCTTAGATAGAAAAACATTTAATATTGTCCATATAGCTAAATTGAGGCTGAGCCTCTGTGGTTACTATGAACCTGTCTCAACTCCCACCTCTCAGCAAGGGCTTTCAGCCCAGGCCTTCTCACTGCACCCAGCTTGCGTTTTTTACTAGAGCAACTTGAAAGTAAAGTGTGAATAAGCCAAGCCTTATACAGGGTGAAAACAAAGCTGAGCTCATAGTTTTGTTATTGCATGAAAGAGAAGTCTTATGCCTTATTTTTGGCTTATGCAATTGCATTTTCTTTTCACACTGGAGCAAATAATCCTATTTTTAGAACAAAGAATACACATTAGCCATAGCTGTATGTTTAGCTTCATGAACAACCTTATTGAATCCAGTATTTTTCTCTGTGACTCAGACTGCAGACTGTTTTTTCCCGTCAGAGGAAATGTACTTGTTAATTTTGGAAATGTGTATTATTTATATATCCTAAATTAACAGATTTTTTCTCTTACATATGTCCACATAGATATGCATATTTTAACATGCAATGTTCACTTACACACAACAGCTGAATGAAATAAACACTACATTAACTGCAAATAGATTTCCCCCATGTAACATAAGAAGTAAATATTATCCCATGAGGTGAAGTCACACAATTCAGTTGGTGCCCCACACTTCTGTTTCTTTCATCTGTCTGAAGAAATGCATTACAAGGTGGAGCAAGACTGGAACCAGACATTCCGAGGTTACCTCGTCTGAGGTCACCTTGACTTTCCACCATATGGCTACTTTGCATGGAAAGCAAGACTGAGAGTTAGAAATGCTGCTTTCAGAGGAGCTGTTAAATTATTTATAGAGAGAATCATTACAAGCTCAAGCGTTTTCAGAACCAAACACAAGTCTCAACTTTAAACCAAAAAGCTATTAGAAACCACTCAAAATATTCCTCTCACTTTAACTTTGTCCTGCCCAGCAGTCTCTCCCTCCCATGCACATGCACATGCGTGTATCCTAACTATACCAGACCAAGGGAAGGAAAGATGACAGCAAAGTGCCACTTGATTTTTGTCTTTCTCTTGGAAGGTATTTTGATAACCTGGTCTTCTGTGTGCTACACCAGTTCAGGCAGATAGAAACCTTTTCCTACCACAGATCAGATTTGGAGATACACCAAAACTTGTGAGGGGCTCTCCTCTTCAGTCTGTTGCTGGTTATTTCTCTGTCTGTGTTACTGGCTATGCGCATGCCACACCAAAGAAGAGGCTCCCAGCCCTACCAGGCATGTGGCATGATGTGCCTCCTGCCTGCTAGCCCTCCATGGCCAGGGCTGCTTCATGGGTGACCTGTGCAAGGGTGCCCCACGGCATGGCCACACCTGTTGCACTTGGCCATGGGAGGTCATGTTCCCACACAGCTTCTGGCTGTTCTTGCAGGTTTGCTGTACAGCACAAGGAGGTGAGCCCTGTCCAGAGGTCAGCTGTGGATGCCCAGGTGAGAGATAGGACTTGGCAGTGTGAGGACAGCCAAGCACTAACATGACTGAACAACCTTCACATGCAATCTGGTTTGCACCCCACCAATTCAGAGCAGAGACCGAGCTAACATCTGACTGCCTGCACCTAACTATTTAGACCAGGGAGGCTTTACCCCTGGGAGCGTTACCTATCTTGTGAGCCAGGTAAAAACCTAAATTATATTTTGCTAAAATGAGAAAGTGCTTTGTCCTATGAATACAGGCCATACACTGCAGCCTGCTGGAAGGGGTAATTTGTAACAGAAAGAGCCCTAATACAAAGGATAAAGAGCCTCCTGGAAAGAAACCTGTTTTTCTAGCAGATGAAAATGTTGTGTAGCCTGTCATCGATTTGCCATAACAGAAAAAAAAAAAATCAGTTGGGGGAAAAAGTTTCACACAGGGAATTTAATTTAGGTGGTGAAACAATAGCAACACTGAAAGCATTTGTATCCAGCTGGAAATCAGAGGTGGCTTGCAATTGAATCAATGTAATGAAAAGTAATTTAGATGGATAACCAATATGTATAGCTTAACTCTACATTGTGCTTCAGAGCCTCATTGCTGTGTTATTTTGAACGTCCTGAAGATCTCCCTTCCCATCTGGAGGCTCTGACTCAAACCGTTTCTCTCCTGCATACCTACTGCCATATTTGCAATAGGAAAAATTTATGAAGTCAGTTTCCAAAGTGGAGCTAACGGACTGGCAGTGGAGGGACTGTCAAGCAGTTTGCTGTCCATATCCTGAAAATGTTGGCTGACTGTTGTGTGTTAACCCCAGTTGGCAGCTCAGCCCCACACAAGCGCTCGCTCACTCCCCCAGTAGTAAGGGGGAGATTCAGAAGGGTAAAAGTGTGAAAACTCGTGGGTTAAGATAAAGACAGTTTAATAGGTAAAGCAAAAGCTGCACGTGCAAGCAAAGCAAAATGAGGAATTCATTCACTATTTCCCATTGGCAAGCAGGTGTTTAGCCATTTTCGGGAAAGCAGGGCTCCATCATACATAATGGTTACTTGGGAAGACAAGCACCATAACTGCAAATGTCCTCCTTCTTCTTTCCCCAGATTTTATTGCTGAGCATGACATCATATGGTCTGGAGTATCCCTTTGGCCAGTTGAGGACAACTGTCCCAGCTGTGTCCCTCCCAGCTTCTTGTGCACCCCCAGCCCACTCACTGGTAGGGCAGCATGAGAAATAGAGAAGGGCTTGATGCTGTGTAAGGACTGTTCAGCAACAGCTAAAACATGGGTGTGTTATCGACACTTTTTTGTTCACAAATTCAAAACATAGCACTATATGAGCTACTGTGAAGAAAATTAACTCTAGCCCAGCCAAAACCAGTACACTCTCTTAAGATTTTCATACCTGTCTTCAGGGGAAACCCCTGTGAAAATACCAGTTCGTTGTATAGAAACTCATCCTTCAACGTCAGTGAATGTAAGATCTGTGCCTGCTTTGTAAGTTGGCCCTTTGTGCTTCAACCTGTTCTTGATGAGCTTCCCTGCAGACATGTTGTTTCCATGAGACATTCAAGTATGTTACCTTACACCCTGTGTGACTACCTTGTGTTCAAAGCCAGCCACTAAGACCTGGGGTGATGACTCATCAGCAGTTTTGGGAATATTTCTGTTTTTCCCACATATATATCGCATTCTGTTCCAGCATACCTAGAAAGGAAAAGCAAACAAACATTTCTCTGTTTGTCCTTTGGATCACACCTAGAATTTTGTGAATGTAGATACATACAAGGACTTTATAACGGATTAATAAATAGCTCACAAACATTCTAATGCATAGCTAATCAATGGCCATAAAGGTTGAGGACATCAAAGGAAAGCTATAACCTACTATATTGCCTACTGCAGTGCTTGCAATTGCCTCCAAGACATTCAGAAAATGTTCATAGTAGCTATTCAGCGTTGATTTATGTTTTATAAACTATTTATCCTTAACACAAAGGATAAAGGGGTTGAATTAATAATGTTTAAATGTGCCTTTATTTAATAATAGGAAATCTGCTGGCAATTAATTCTTAGTCATTGGTAAACACACAGCAAATAATCATATAGTCAATAGCTGTCAGATTTTCACAGAACAACCACACTGTCTGCTATCTGTGGTTTATAAGAAATCTTGTAAATAACCTAACTTTCCCAGTTTCTGTGTGCAATAAGCTCGCATTTTAGAAAAGGCACATATAACAGTATGGAATCTCAGACTTTTTCAGCTTTTTGGACGGAATAAAAATAATGAGTAAGACAAAATCCAGACTATACCCTGTTATTGACCCATCTGTTTTCTAATACACAAAGGTTAAGTCTCTTTTCATGCCATAGACCGATTTTCCTTCAATGTTTACGTAAAACATATTCTCCAAGGCAACTACTGTTCACAGATCCAAAGTGTATTCACAGTTTCAGAAGTAAACAGACACTGCTGGCAGACGTGCTAGAAGTAGGATTTATTTTATGTTCTCACAATTAGCCACATAAACAACATCAAAGAATTATTCTCAGCTGGATTATTATTACTGCTACTATTGTTATTGTTGATGATGATGATGCAGAGAAGGAATCAAAATGTGGATAATAAGTAGCCTGTGTGAGTATAATACTTACAACCTTTGAGTGATTTAACCATCTCATTTACACTTGCAGATATCCAACACATATGAAACCCAATTAAATAGATAATGACTGCATCCAATAAACTTTGCAAAGCCACTGTGCTTGCTTACTGAAGTTGTCTTTGAAGCAAATGCAATTTGCCACCTCTATTTCATAGGTCAAATTTTCAGGCCAATGCATAGCAGAATTTCAGTTGTATGCACCTGAACTTACACAGCGTTGTAGCAGTCATAATTTTTTTCAGGTGGTAGAATTGCATTTGCTTTGGTACAAATAACCGTACATATTGCATAGTAGTTCAGAAGATAGAGAAGTAATTATTTGGTTAGCTAGTTTGTGACTGAATGAAAGGATAACAGAAAACATATAGATAGGCATGGCCCCAAATCCAGCTCTGTGGGATTTGTTGATATAAATGGTAAAACTCACTGTTTTTTAAGCTTCATGATCCAAAACAATAGTCAGTATTTCCTGCTATTCTTTTTAAATATAAGAAGAGAGGAGCAAGTGCTCACAGGCTGCAAAACTTTGCATGCAGAAATTGCAGTGGAACCAACGGCAGTTACTTAGGACCAAGCACCCTAATATTTTGATATCTTCTGTGTGAAAATAGCCTTAAATAGGGCAATGACCCTAAATGATTATGGAAGAGAAGGGCTAATAAATTAGTGTAGATTTACAGACAAGGCAACAAAAAATATATAACTAAAGCAAACTTCATTAAGAAACGTAAATGAAAAAAGAGATTTGACTTTGAAAATACTTGTGAATGAGGACTTCTTTTCCTTCCTGGTCAATGCTTTCCCTTATTCTCTTCTGTAGAGGGATAATTAATTTTCTCTGTAAAAACACTGTCTTAGACAATCAAGAATTCTACCTCAGAGTACCTGCTGCTTAAGTTAGTTAGATCTGAATGGATGCACAAGCTTCTGCTACCTACTGATTTAAATAACTTGAACAGACTAGAGTAAAAATAATCAGGCAGTGCATCTTTACTGTGTCCCATAAGAGGTTAAAGCATGGTGGATAATATTCTGGGTATGTCTGCATTGCACAGGGTAATGCCATGCTATTGCTCTAACTCTGCAACTGGAGACAGCATAGCGACTTGTGGAATCCTCCATTTAGCCTTCCAAGAAGTTTCCTAACTGGTTCAAATGGTACTCTGCACTGATTACATTACTTTCAGACCACTCTTCCACATACAGTGCTCACGAAAAACTATAATGTGAAGTGTCCACATCACCAAAGAGGCTAACCATAAGGTCCGTTGGTCTCACAAGGTTAAATTCAATATATGACTGTTATATTGTGGCAATCTTATCTTGTCAGGATTTCAAAAAGATACTTATCTTTCATCCCTAATTTTTCCTCATTTGATCTGCTTTGTTCTAAATGCTGGGGATTCAAGAAGGTCATAAAGTCTTGGCCTCTTCCTGACCTACAGCCTCATTCTTGGGTTTTTGGTTTTTTTTTTTCCAGTGGACTTTTCCAGGCTCCTTCTGTGTTCTCTCATAGCCAGTTGTTCACATGAGTGTTCTGAATGAAATATTTAGACAAGTAATAAAATGGTTTCCACAGAGAAGCATCCAATATTTAGTAGCAGATAGCTGAGCTGCAAGATAGCATTTAGATCACAAGTTAATCCTAATGATGTGGCTGCAAAGCTTCACAGCTGGAACAATTTTTGAAAAACTATTCAGCTGCTAGTTTAACTGGTATTTAGATTACATCTTCTGGAAAGAGCAAAATAAATATATGAAGGAAAGGTCAAAATTATCTCTTCCTCTGCGATTTTAGCATTCTATTTTTCTACTCAAATTATGAATCCCACTACACACGTCAACAATATCGATGAGAGCTTGGAAAATTTGTAATTGTCTGTCTAATTCCTGTTGACTAGACAAAATTTCATTCTTTAAAAGATGAGGATGGTTTATGTGCCAAATTTTTATCCATGTAAGGGTCAGTCATGAAGGATTTACCATTGCATTTAGCTCATTGATTAAGATATTGACTCACGTTATTATGGTCAGTTTTTTACAGGATACAAAGTACAAAAACTTCTAGTTTCAAAGAACATATATCTGTAGGAAAACCACAGAAAGAGCAGAAGACTTCAGAAAATTCTAAGAAGGATCATTTGGTTATTTTAAATAACTTTTACAGAAAAGTTTGGGGGTTGTTTGTTTGTTTGTTTGTTTGTTTTAAAAAAAATAATTTAAAAGATTGTAGTGGTTATAGGAAATCATAGAAGTATATTTTCCAGTGTATGGGGAAGTGAGGGGAATAGACATAAGACAGGCAGATGGGACTTTTTTCTACAACATCATAGGCAATTTTCCCCATTCCTTTTCTCTGGAGTTTGATCAACATGCAAATATCTATTAAACAAAAATATACCCACTGTATTTTCTTTTCAATGGGGGCATTCTGGTTTATTGCTCTACTCAAGATCTTCCTTTCCCATCTTGCATCTTCCCCTGCAGTTTCTCTTTGAATGTTTGCAAAACTTTGGATACATTCTCAAGACAGATTAAATGAAAGTGTGAAGGGGGGAGCTTAAGAAGGCATCAGGTCCCTCTCTCTCCAGGCATAAACTATGTTCTTTACTGTCACCGTTTCTCCTTCATCTCTTGGTCCCATAAACCAGATATAGGCAGCCAGAAAGAAACTGTGACACTTTTTTGCTGTTCACCCTGTCCAACATTTCAAGGTTTTCTTGGGATAGGTCCTCAGATAATCACACCGAACACTTTAGTTTCCTTTATCATTATTCATCATTATATCATACTGCCTATATTAATTCCAGCAACTTGGGAGTTTCCTTACCTTGAGTCTGTCTGCATTACAAGCTGAAATCTTGTTGATTCCTGATGAAGTTGAAATCCTCTTAATTTCAAATATATCTTTCCCTCGTCGGACTGAAAAAATCAGTCTATCTTCCACTTTGATTGCAATATCCGTCTTTACATCCACTCATAAGCCCATCTCAG
Organism: Mycteria americana; assembly: GCF_035582795.1. Lineage (NCBI taxonomy): Eukaryota > Metazoa > Chordata > Aves > Ciconiiformes > Ciconiidae > Mycteria > Mycteria americana. Next base: position 66,668,541 of record NC_134365.1, read on the forward strand.
TTGTCTAGTTGTTGCAAAATGTAGTTAGAAAATTAAGTTTCTGTATATGTATAATTCCTTTCTTTCTATTCCCTATTCTTTGGATATCTTCCTCTCCAGCACAAAAGTTAATGAGGAATTGATTAGATATACTGACTTGGATATGTCTGCAAACTGAAAAGCCAGGATGCCTGTTTTGGATTGTCTTTAAGAATGTATGAAAAGGTATGATGTTGCTGAAAGAAGTCCTGTACTCTGAAGAAAAGCCCGATCTGGTTCCATTCGGTATCCTGAGAAATACTAACAGACAAAAGGAATGGCTTTTTATAAGGATATTATAAGCCTGCTCTCAAACAGAAAGCTGTTTTGATAATTGTGTGGTGCTGTAAACCTCAAAATTGTTTGAAGACTAAATGAACAAAAAAAGCAGAACAAAGGAGACAAAAATCAGTGTAATCACTGCAGTTTACTCAATAGAGCAATCCAGCTCTATTGAGAGGAAAGAGCAAATATTATTTTTATGTAAATATGTCCACACTTTCTCATTAAACACTAGTATCATGCATCACAGTAAGGACCATATGGGATTATGAATTCCATAAATATTTAAAACAGGTAAACTTGATAATCCATGAATAAAATATGTTATCTAAGAAGTTGGGTTCCACTGCAAAGTGTTATTAAAACAGATGTCTGAAGGGTGTTTGATAACTTTTCAGTGGAACAGCTTGTAGTGTATGACTACGTAAGATATTGTGTATTTCTCAGAAACTACTTTTATGACTCCTTTTAATAAAGTAGCCATTATGCAATGTTAAACACTCTAGGTAGCCAGTAAAAGATACTAAAATGTAAATGGTGCCCTCCACAGAGTGGAGTTTAGATCTGAATTCCAGCGGGCGTAATGCAGTGCCTGACAACAAGTCCAGTGATTAGCTCTTCCCTTTCTGTTTTCTTGATATTGCTATTGTACTCAAGAAAAAATTAAAATTTTAAATTACTCTTCACTGGCACCTCTCAAAATGTCTCCTCTACCCTGAACTTCCCTCAATTTTAAGCCACTCTTGGGATGCCTATTTACAAGAGGATTATATTTAAATTCATCTCAGCCCTCTTACATCAGTGCTATCAACATTGCTAAGTCCTTTTACCAAGTATAACATGGAAGAATACAATCACTGTAATTAAAAGTTCAATACTTTCCAACAGTTTATCATACTGTTACAGCAATTAAATGTCCCTGATCAGTTATGACACCGCAGCTGCTCAGGAAGAATGCTAGATGTAAAGGAAAGATAATGTAGCACTTTTTAGTATATGTGGTCATGTGTGGCATGCCCATAAAATATTGTCACACAGAGGAAGCAATGTAGAAGGCATAAAAACATAGAGTAAGTGCAAAAGTACCCAATACCAAAGAGATGAAAAAGAATTGAGGCTCAAAGGCAGAGTGCCTTTGAAAAATTAAAGTTTAAATGTGTTTAAAAGTATTTAAAGTTTAGTGAACATGTACAAGATGAGAGCCTGAATAACACCACATCTTCTAATACATGGTTTCTCATCTTCTTCAGCATGACAGTTCCCTTTTGCATAATTCGGTGCTTTGGTCTCACCTAGGTAAGCTTGTGCTTCTACTTGGTGACATGGAAGAGGCAACATTGTGATGCAGAGAGCTGACACCTGCTTACAAACTGCATCTTAGTCCTACTTTCCGTGGACTGGAGCTCTGTTTCCACCCTTGTAATTGTCCAACAAACATACATTTTGTAGCCATCTATTTTCCTTTTTTCTTCTTCCTTTGGCTAGCATTAGGGCAGGTTGCATACAAAAAAATTCAGTGACTGGTGTCAAAATAAGGACATACTGCAGACCTTAGCATGATAGACGCTTGTTTTATGCTGAAGAAAATGCGATGTCTCTTCAACTACAACTCCTGCCAGCATATTTACTCTGCACATTTAAATACTGCTTTTCTGTTAAAAAATAATAAAAAGGCTAACCTTGTTAAATTACACAGAAATTCTGCTGTGCCTGTTCAGATCAAACGTCCAGTGATAGTTGTTGGTTTTGTTATATGAGAAGAGGAGTGCTCCCAAAGATGGTTGTCAGCAGGGTTAAAAAAACTTTGGATCAAATTTGCAGTTATGCAATCTTCTACCAGAGAAAGCAGAGATGCCTAGACAACTTAGTTTCGAAGGTCTAGCTCTTTAATTCTAAAAAGAACTACCATTTATGGATTAGTGATTTTGTGACCTACTATGAAAAGAAGCTATCTTATGCAAACACATTTCCACTTAAATGAAAAAAAAATGAAAGTTAAGTTCTCTCAGGGAAGGACATGATTTGTTAAGGAACATACAATACTTGTCAAATTGTGGAAAGTTAGAGTGACAGTCAAATGAACCAGCACTTTTTGGATTGCTGTACTTCCTAAATTGTTAGGGGATTATAGGGAAGACCCTCAAATGCACTTTACCTAGTCAGTGTGTGTGTTTTAAGCCTTGGAAAGTATCTATAAGCAAACCAGGACTGTGACAGAGGAATGATTTAGTGGCTCTTTTCAGTGAATGATAAATGCTGAATACTTTCTAGAAATGAGGATATTGATAATACCTTTTCAATGCATCTGTCTTTCATCTCTCTCATTTCTTGGTGTAGGGGTTTATATACAGGAGAAGTCAATGTTTCATCCTTCTGACAATCCATGATGCACCTGAGTCCTCTTGTGCCCCTACAGATCCTCTGACTTTATTAGGAGTGAAGGATGGGTACAGCAAAATACAGAGTGGAGATTTTAAGAGGAATACTGTCTCCTGCATGCCTATTCTATGGGTTTTGCACTGATTAGTGTGTTTGTATGCTATGGAGATACATGCCACAGACAGGTGAAACCAAGGAACGGACACCAATAGACATCACCTGGTGTTGTACAAAGACAGGTATATAATATGTATCACAATCTCCCTTATATGTTCTTGTGTTATGCTGCTCTTTAGTTGGGCAAATTGCTTTAGGTCATTATTCAAGAGGACAGACAAGAGCTACTTCCCAAAGCACAGGCTGTTGTATACTCCAGAGGAATGCCAAAAAGTAGTTAAAAGAGGTTGCAAAGCCCTGAAAATTCCATTCCCACTAGCTCATGCCTTCAGTACTCCTCAGGATCAAGTTACTCTGTCAGCTTCTTGAAGCATATGGACAAACACACTGCGTAACATTGCTGTTCTCATTGATTCATCTCCATTCATGCTTTGATAGAAAATGTTAATATCTCATGAAATATTTTATTTTCTTTGAGTAAGGGGCATTGTCAACATGAAAAGCTGAGAAGTATCAAGCTAGATGCTCAGTGTGGTTTCTTCATTTTTAAGCACATCAATCTTTGTTAAGCACATAAATCTTTTGATTAATTTCTGGTTTAAGTTTAGCTGTTTGCTACAAGGGTTCATAATACTGCACAGCCCCACAATAGTTTAAAAAATGGATAGTTTGAATTCAGATACTATTAAAGCAGAAGGTCTGAAGATTTAAAGTATCCTGGAAAAAAATCCTGTAGAAGCTATTAATTGTATTTAAATATTGTATCTCATACTGGTTTCTCTTTGAGGTCATGAAAGATAAGTGGAATCTTTATCTTCTTTGTTTACTTTCAAATACGTACTAAGCCAAGCAGGTATTTGAAAACAGACAAAGGAAAAAGTGCAGTGAAGTCCACACATACATCAACCTGCGAGATGTTTGTTTTATTTAATTCCATGAGCATACTCGCTTTAAGGTAACACTATGTTTTCAGCAAGTACTCACGAATCCTAGGCTAATAGCACTATGGTTTATACCTTCAATAATAATTTATATCAAATGGCAGAGAGCTGTACGTACCTTTCTAAAGTGTGCACATAACTTTCTGAATGCAAAGTCTCCTAGCTTTAATGACATTTGTGGTCCCAAAACATTTGGACTTTTTTGGAGATGCCAGCATGTATTCTTAATATGGCTAACATCAGCGTCCTTAAGATAAACCACGTAGCCAGATAGCACGGTTTTATATTTCATAAGCACAGTTATCTGAAAATCAATTCACCATATACATCTCCAATCACCTCACACAGTCCCAACTGCCAGCACATCATGCAGGAGATATAATTTCAACACCCTATGCATGATATGTATATTAATGTAAATCAGGATAAGTACCAGTATAACAAAGCTCTCAAACAGCTGTCATTTAGCTCCTAGCCCTAGAACGCAAGGCTGCATTTTGAAATTTTGTTCTTTTTCTTGAGAACAGCTTGTCTTGAGACATTGTACAATATCCATCACTGACATTCCTATGAATAGACTGGATAAACATGTCAGAAATACTTTAGCTGCATTTGATCCTGCCTTGGGGCAAGCAATTGGATTAGACATCTTTACCAGACCCCTTCCAGCCATGTATTTATGACTCTCTGCATCTATATTTCAAGCTTGTTGAATACTAATCAGCAAATTTCTTATATGTAGGGCTTCAGCAGAATGAACAAAACTGTTACAGGCCTGATTTTAACAAGCAGTTCTCCAATATTGAGTCTTAAAGCTCTCTGAAGCTTATGGGTGTAAGGATGGTAAAAAAAAAGAGCTCTGCGGGAGATAGCTTGCTTTCTTTAAAATATCGCTGCCTACACTTCCTGTCACATTCTCCGTACTAGACCAGGATGTGCAAAACAAAGATTTTGTAATTACCACTAAGAAAGCATGACGTAGTACCCCTCAATAAGTAAAGTTCTCCTATCAATAACAATGACACTGTGGCTTCCTAAATATATATTCAAATCAAAGCGTGGAAGACTAATGGAAGACTAATCTGCTAGAGTCACTTTTTCTAAACTCCAAGTATCTGGTGAGCTAGCTTGGATACACTTTTCCTCAGACCCATTATTAACTTTACTGATCTTCCTTTGAAAGTTGTTCTTACAGCAGCTAGAAGACCTGCAGTATAGGATGTCTGATTCCTTCTCACACTGAGGTTGCTCCTTACCAAATCAGACACAGCAGGTACTGAGATTTGTCTCCATAGGTGGTTAGATAGCTTTTAGATGGATATGATCTGTACACTGAGAATACTACAGCCATACTTCTCAGGGACGACAGCCTAACCCTATGAAGTAATGGGAAGCTTTGACAATCATTTCTGAGTTAATCGATATTTTGCTTTTTGTTGCTTTCTTTTTTTAAATAATAAGCTTAATCTTAGACCACTTTGCAAAGAAGATTTTTGTCATTTTCTGTATTTTACAAGTAGGGAACTGAAACAAAAGTAAATGATATAGGCAAGCAACCAAATCAAGAACAGATCTAGATCCACATCAGTACTTTATATATTATGTTCAGTTCTTACTGTAGTATGAACTCACATAGATAAAAATAAAAGAAACAGTACATTCAGACTCAGCAGAATGCTTTTTCCTGACTGATAGGCAGCAAGTCAGCAGTCAGGAAAAATATGTTAAGCACACCAAGTTAACTCAGATGTACTGGCTTCCTCTGGTTGACTGCATCATCATAGACTGCAGCTGAATAAACTTATTTAACAAGCAGATAGATACATCAAGTCTGATTCATTGGGTTTAGATCAGATACATGAGGACAGCACTCATGAAGGAAATTTCTTCCCATTAATTCCTGGGGCAAATATTCAGCAGTTGAAAACGGCAGAGAAATCTAGGAGAAAATATGATTTCTAGAAAGTTAATAGAAAATATGGAAATGCTGGGTGACGTTTTTTTAGAAGATGATATATTGATCCCATTGAGGTAGATGGTAAAATTCCTGTTGACATAAATAAGAAGAAAATTTTGTTTCTCATTGCTATGGAGGAGGTGACCTATATTCCACGATATTTAACATAACCTACCGAAATAGTTGTTTGGAGCAGAAACAGGAATCCAAATTTCCCTTCTTAGAGTTCAGAGCCTTAACTATTGGGCCAGAGAGAGATCAAAACAATGTACTCCCTCTTCCCCCTCTTTGGTCCAATGAGTAGTTAACAATTTCAAGCAAAGAACAGTTTTGATATAGAGAAATAGAAAGGCCCTGTTTCAGGACACTGCATAGCTTGGTCATTACCAAACTGAGACAAGTGGAGATTCAGGTGAGAATTAGACCTATTTTTTCCTACAGCCCGCTAGTCTCTGAACTACTGGGAAAAAAACTGAGCAAAAAAAGCATATGTTCCTTTGGTGTCTTGGGCAGAGCTTGGCTCTCTAACACAATCTGAACAACTTCTAAGGGATGAAGCCCTTGGGATGAGGCAATCAGAAGAGTGCCTCTCCTTCAATTCCAGCAAGGCTTAGTTGTGTTCAGCCCTGGGATTCTTCTGGCCAGGCTGCAAGAACTTCAGCATCAGCAGCTTTGATACTCCAGGGTGAGGTAGCAGATAAACAGGATTTGAAGAATATAATTTTTTACAGTAGACATCCTAAAGCATGACTACCTCCCTTGCTTGAGCTTGCATGCCCTCAGCTCATTTATCTGTGAAATGAGGATTATTTTCTTCTTTTGAAAAAAGCTGTGAATGTTTTAATGTGTTTATTTAGCTATTTATTTTTAGCCTAGGGAAAAACTGAAAGAATTTTACTCAGACTCTTGTTCTTGCCTTTTCATGCCTTCTTCTACTTCCATTTTTGCTTCTCTCAAGAGAAATTGGTGTCATTTCAATTGTTTCTCTCCTGCCAAAGACAAATTACATAATTTTCTTTTTATTTCTTTGCCTCTTTTAGCCCAGAGAGATTCCACAGCTTCTTAGGCAAATCATATTATTTGACTTTTTCTTTTTCCTGTATGCAGTATATGTATTGAGATACTTTCCAAAAGAGAATAGGTTGTTATCTTGTCTTTCAAAAATTAAGCTTTAATTCAGATCTGTCTTAAAGTCACTGTAAAGTTTCTGAATAACTTTAATATACATTGAGTTAGGACTTAAGGGACTAACCTCCATCATAATTTACATCAGAACAACAGCAGCGTTAACACTACTGATATATGCCAAAATTTGTGCAGATAAAAATCTGCTTTCACTTATATCAGAACACTTGTATCCTCTCTGCAGTGAAATGAATGCTTCTCCATCTTTTTTTCTTTACTATGTTATCTTTTTCTCTACTATTTGATTTACATTTTCTCTTCTAGATTATAAATTTTTTTTTGCATAAATTTTATCATGCACTGGTTCTCCATTTGTATACTACATCGATTTTTTTTCTTAACCTCTTTTCAAGCCTAAAACTGTGCATTCACCCTCAGTTGAATACAAGAAATAATTTATTTGTAACTGTGTTTCAGCTAGGTTTGAGATTATCCCCTGCCTCCTCCCCTAAACCTGCTGAGAATATGTCTATTTATTTGTTGTGGAGACTCAAAGTGCTACTTCACAGCACATTAAGAAGACCCTTAAGTTTCACACAGAGAGGTTACTATTATGAGGAGTTTCAATTTGGTTTGGCTGCTACTTTTCACCATCTCTTGAAAATGTGTTTATGCTGCTACTCTACAAAAGGGCAATTCTCTTATTGGCAAAAGCCAATAAGAGAAAAGAACGAACATAATCAAATAAGATGATATATATTTGTGTATTCAGGTGTTTTTCACTGTTATTAAAAGACATAAAAGAGGCTGATTATCAGTTCTTAAAGGTAATGTGCTGGCTGATCCATTTGTTCAAGAGTTGGTACATCTGTGCCCTGCTGCTTTTCAAGCCGGGAATCACTGACTCTATTCAAACAAGAGAGGTTCATGATTCAGGGAATTAGGGTGGTAAATACTGTCCTGACTACAGTGGGTAAGAAAAGGAAACAGGCAACTTTGACTAGGAAGAAAATTAGACAGCATTTTCATTTGCAGAATGTAATTAGACTCATTATGGATTAATTAAAACCTAATTGTACCTGACACATACTTAAAGTACTCACGTAACTGAAGTTGTTCAAAGATAAATCCATTAATACATTTCACCTGGATATCTTCAAAGCTTCTTGTACTTCACACTACAAAGAATACTCTTCAGTTCCCTTTTTGTTGGTAGCGGTTTTCTTTTAAAAATAAAATCATTGCAAGCTAGGGTAGAAGGAATCACAGAAAGTTTTATGGATATCTTCTGTACTGAATTGGATTAACTGTAATCGGCACGTTCTTGGTAGACAGTGGCTGAGACACCATCCCTGGAGGCATTTTAAAGACATGTAGATGTGGCACTTAAGGATATGGTTTAGTGTGGACTTGGTAGTGTTAGGTTTGTGGTTGATCTCGATGACCTTAAAGGTCTTTTCCAACCTAAACGATTCTATGAAATAGAAATGTTATCTTTTCTCTCTCCCCTCCCCCCATTAAGTTTCCTGACAGCCTCACACATGTTGTATATCACAGTGTGATACCGTATGAGCAGTATAAAACAGACCTTTTAGATTCAGAAATGTCCACAGTTATGCTGTGAAATGAACTGGGAATCAAGAGACAGCCTCACCATGGCTGCCAGGAGCTACTGATAAACTGACAAAACCCCGTACTGCTGAAATAAATTGATAGTATCATTAGAGCTCTGGAAATCTCAATTTAAGCATGCGCAGCTACTGTTAATTTTGGACATGCTAAATTTTTTTTTGATTGAGACTACAGTGTCAGAATGGGATTTTGATACATCTTTCTTTTAAAATGTATGCAAATAAAATACCTCTGTGTTTTATGATTGTTTTGTTATATTTTTGTCTAGCAATGGTTTATAAAGGCAGAACCTATAACAGCAATACCTCAGCAGAATGCTTGATTACCTTTATTGAATAGAATTTGTGAGAAATAACAACTGATAAAAAATTCATCATTTATGGTGACTATATTGTCTCTGGGAAAAATTAGCTTGCTAAATAATGACTGACTGAAAGTGGTCTTTCTGTCTTTCTGTCATTTTTAATGCTTAAAGTGTAATAATTTTTAACCTGATAAGCAAAGCAATCTGGATACTCCTCACAATGATGTGATTTGCCTCAATAACAAGGAACAGAAAAGCACAGATATAGGAAACTGTTTAAAAGAGATAAAACACACCAGAGTTTTTGCATGTTTTTCAGCTGACTTGCAGAACTATCTCTAACAGTTAATTTTCCTTTGTACTAACTCTTAAGGAGTATGTGCTAGGACTAGACGGGGCTCAAAGACTGGTTCATGTAAAGGTCGTAACACTTCATAATATTGTTAAGTCTGGGGGCAGTGGGGAAGGGTTGCATGAAAACCCTGAGACGATGGTGCTCTGTGGTCCTCTTATATACAAACCTTTGACTAAAGTTCACCTGTTGCTTTGCCCTCATGGTGAAAGTAGAAATAAAAAGTCATTCTGACATGTTACACAGAAATCTAACATTTTCCAGGAATGCAGCTGCTTGGGTCCTTGGGTCAGGAACATATTTTCAAAGGCCAGTTAGGGTGTTACTAAAGCAATGGCTGGACTTGGTGTTGAGGGCTGTCCATAAAAGTAAGACTTTGGCCTTCTAGATCATGATGCAGGAAAAACACCCCTCACCATGGTTGCTCTCATGAGAGTCATTTAATGCCATGACCCATGTCTAACAGGCAAAACAGACTCAGGACTTTATGTGCTGGAGATACCGTATCTGATCAGTCAGCTAATAAATTTACACCATGTCATTTATACACACCCAGTTACATCCTGATATCCAGGTGTCAGTGTTCACATGAAGACCAGCCCCTCGCAGCTCCTTCACCTAGGGCACTCCTGAGACGGTGACAAATTTCTGTACTGGCCAGAGTTTGACTTAAACCCTGCACTGGTTTTGTCTGGGGTAGAGTTAATTTTCTTCATAGTAGCTAGTATGGGGCTATGTTTTGGATTTGTGCTGGAAACAGTGTTGATAATAGAGGGATGTTTCAGTTACTGCTGAGCAGTGCTTACACAGAGTCAAGGCCTGTTCTGCTCCTCACCCCACCCCACCAGTGAGTAGGCTGGGGGTGCACAAGGAGTTGGGAGGGGACACGGCTGGGACAGCTGACCCCAGCTGACAAAGGGCTATTCCATACCATATGACATCATTCTCAGTATATAAAGCTGGGGGAAGAAAAAGGAAAGGGGGGACGTTTGGAGTGATGGCATTTGTCTTCCCAAGTCACTGTTAGGCATGATGGAGCCCTGCTTTCCTGGAGATGGCTGAACACCTGCCTGCCCATGGGAAGTAGCGAATGAATTCCTTGTTTTGCTTTGCTCGCATGTGTGGCTTTTGCTTTACCTATTAAACCGTCTTTATCTCAACCCACGAGTTTTCTCACTTTTCTTACTTTCCAATTCTCTCCCCTGTCCCACCGGGACAGGGGTGAGCGAGCAGCTGTATGGTGCTTAGTTGCCAGCTGGGGTTAAACCACAACAAGCCCATTGACATTAAGGAAAGAGGCTGAACTCTGGACCCCATATCACTGCAGACCTCATGCTGAGGATTACCTCCAGCTGCCAGCTGGTCTGTGCTGTTGATGCTACTTTTAGAGAAAGGAAATTATTTCTGGTTTTGTTTCAGTGCAACTCTGTAGCAAGTATTGGTTTCAAGTGAGTTACCCTAGAAAAAATAAGGGTTGATTAGGACCCTTTTTTTTCTACTATTCATTTTCCAACCAGCCAGCCCCTACCTTTCTGGTGTTTTAAAAATATGTTCCAGCTATGATTAAAGGTTTCTTTGTTTTGCCTTTGAATTATGTCTCTGCAAGACTGTAAATGCTTTTATATGAGAATTGTAAAGCATTGAGCATGCATCTGTTTTTAAGCTTGGGAACTATTACGGTCATTAGCTCCTTCTATAATTTGCCCTTTTTATACTAATACTTTCTCAGCTTGAAGGGCATATTGCTTATATATTGTTTCTTTGTGCTTCTATGTCTCATTTACGCAGAGTGGCACAGCAGGTTTGCTAAATTAAGGATTAGACAGACAATGGCCAGGATACTTCTCCTATCTCTATTCCCTGTAAATTTTCACAGATACAAAGGAAATATTTAAGTTCACAGAATGTGTAAAGCATACTAAATTAAAAAAAAAAAAAGATAAAAGTTGAAGCTATATATCTGTATGTGATGTATATATTATATTGTTTCTTTTTATTTTACTCTTTTTTGCTTTTTAGTAGGACGAGTCTAGTTTATTGCAAACCCAGCTCCCACAAGTAGATAAAGCAGCGATTAGCATCGGCCTATGGGCAGATTATAAAGTTCCAAGGATAACTTTTTATGTACATGTAAACCCTGTTTCTGAGCCAAAGGTGGCCAAAACGGCACACTGGCGGTCCTCACAAAACTGCCCCTCCTCAGCAGTACTCAGACCACCAAATCTGGTCTGCAACAAGAACAGATTTGACGCAGAAAAAAGTTGAATTTTTTTCTTTCTTCTTTTAGCACATCCTTCTAGTCAGGACATCATTGAACAGAGTGAGGCCTTCTCTGAGAAAAAAAAGATGCTGAACAACTGAGGAAAATATTTTCATTAGACCACGTCTAACAGTATCAGATCATCACTTCTAACACGACAATGCAGTTGTGTTCTTATTCTCACAAGGTGAAAGATTTTTATTCAGCACCTCCCAGGAGCACCAGCATGTTTTTGAAACCATCATATCCACGTGATCTCAGAACAACCTCCAATTAGCTGCTCATTTCCTTTTAACCAGGAAGTGCTCATATATAAAAATATATACGCTATATATATATATGTGTGTGTATTATTTATTGATACAAAGATACACATTATATATATTTATATATGTTATGTCATAGAAATATATACATCTACAAATATATATAAATTAAATATATACATTTAAAAGTGTAAGAATACTGTGTATACAACATTATTTAATAGGAATGAATAATTAAATTTTAAATATTAATAGAAAATATTTAAACAAAAGGAAAAGGCAGTTTTGGAGCCCTGCACTTTACAAGGCTGCTGGACAAGCTGTAGTGTGCTTGGAGTGGGGGAAGTTCAAGAGGGCGGGATGGGGCACCAAAGGGGTGGGGGACAGGAATGAGCTAGAACATGTCCCAGGGCTATGGACACGTCCCTGAAGGCCACCAAGGGCCCCTGAGGGAAGATGCATCCTGTGACCTGCACTGAGAGGCCCCACAGATGGGGGCCCGAGCCCAACAGGATGACAGAGCAGTGTTACAAGGGTAGCCTCTGGGCTTTGCTCTGGGCTGCAAGGGAGTTCCCATTGCCCTTCTCTGTGGCGGAGCTTACACCTAGCAGTAAGACCATTACAGGGTGCAGACTTTTGCCAGGTGTGTTTACTTATCCCTAGGCTGATGACCTTATAGAAAGTTTCAAAATTCTCCATCTGACTGACTGATGAGGGAAAAGAGAGAAGCGTGCCCTGGTCTGTTCCCTTTTCTGCCCCATCCTGCAGCAGTGAAAGAAGGAGCAGGTGCAGAAGGGACAGCACTGTTTGTTTGAGGAAGAAAGGGAAAAAGCTGGAGAAGCCTGGTCAGCAACCAACACCCCCCATATCCTGTTAATAAAGTTCCTCAGCACATAAGTTAAATTGATTGTCCAGAGTTTCATTTCTTACATGTGTGTGGTAGCACACATGTCTATGCCACCGCTTCAGTTAAAAACCATTTACTATGCCCTTGGTGGGGTGGGAAGCTTTGGCAGTGGAAATTGCCTTTCTGAAACCACTAAAAGGTGAATTGCTGATCTGAACAGAAGCCAAGTTGTAACCTGACTTGCAAACCAAGATGCTTGCAGGTTACAGAAGACAGCAAGAATGAGCTTTGAAAGAAACAAGGACTACAGCTGAATAAAAGATTGAATTATTCTCCTCAGTAAATATTGATATTATTGCTGTATACAGAACTGTTGAAACTATTTGTTTAAATACTATGATTCTTTTGCTTCCCTTTTTTTACATTCTAATGGTTGTATAAAAATGGGGGTTTTTACCAGGTTAAAAATTATCAGTGAATATTTTTTCCCTGTCAAAAGGTGGGAAAATAAGATTTCTTTAAAGTGATTTTGTCCTCGAACATTTATGATTAAACCTATACCTAATTATGACTTTATGGTCCTACTGAAATTAGTTATGAGGGCCCCTAGTTCCTCAAATGAGTACAGATTATTCTTTACCATCATACTGTTGTCTTGAGAACATCATATATGAATAAGCTTCTAGACTATTAAACAGTTTGGACTTCCTACATGATATTTTGATTGCTATGCAGTTTATCCTTAAGTGTTTTTTCCCTTCTTAAAATTTTGTGTCCTTAAGTATCTTGTCTGCCCAACTCTTGCACAGCTCAGTTTTCCATTGAACATCCTGACTTTCTCATAACAGTGATTTGTGGAACTGAACTTATTAACTATCTGGCATTGATCACTGGGCTGCTAATCTCAGGAGAGAATCAGCTGCTGCTCCCAACTATAAATGCTGCATATAGAACCTGGATCAAGGTCTTTATCTGATGTCAGCCGACATCTCTATTATAACCAATAAAGTTCTGATTAGCTAGGAGGTAGCACTTGATGAATATGTAGCAGAACAGTCAATGAAAGAATATTATGACAACTCACAGAAAGAGTATTTAGAATATTATTTAAAAGCAAAAGAAAAGATTTTTTTTTCCATTACTCAACAGGTTTCTTTCTGTCTATCCTATCAATGACAAGTCTCTCTTCTCCTTTCTTGCAAACTTTTTTGCAGTTTGTCTTGGATAAAGAAGGATTATGTAAAGGGAGTAATGGAGAATAAGAAAGTAGAAAGGTACACCACAAAGCTCAGCAGAATCCAATAAAATAGAGATAGAGAGCATGAAGTTTGGATCTGATTAGAATTTATAGGTGAAATTATTGCATAGAAGGAAGTGAACTACATTCATTTGTAGTTCTGGTGTAACTCTAAGCCAGGAAAGTAGAGAATTTACAATCCTACTATGTTGCCAAAATACTGAGGGGCAACACAAGAAGCTTGCGAGACTTTTGAGAAGAAAACTTGTGAATCGTAAATGTTAGCTGTCAATTTTTTCTCAGCAGATACCGAAGTGCCTATGATGTATTAGACAATAGAAACCCAGGAATCTTTTAGGGCTGCGGAAAATTGTAAAATAAATGTATATATTAATATGAATGAAGAGTGAAGGTGAACACCTGGGTACAAAATGCCAGCAGGGCATAAAAATGACTTGTGCTGCTGACACCTGCAGTAGCAGATCATCAAGATCCTAGCACCCATCTACCTACAATTTCTCAGGACAACCAGATCTGAAACAGAGACAGTGGCTAAATCCTGACGACTCACAGACTCACAGAAGTGGGACAGGATAGAGAGATTAATCGTACCTGAAGGGTATAATGAGATGCATCCAAAACCAGCACACTCTTCAGTGGATTCTTACTCCTAAGTAAGACCCCAGGTAGTATGGGGAGAGGCTCAAAACCTGATGCCCCTCAACCTCCATGTCACTGTGAGCAACTCCGGACAGGCCACCTGGGTACAGGTGTCCTAGTGCCTGAGTGCTCGGCAGGCTGCTTGCATGAGTCCTGCTGCTGGGTGTACCAGCACGTGAGCATGAGAGACCAAAATCACTTGCGTTTTAACCAAATCCATCCCTCCTTTCTACAAGGTGTTGCATTGAGCTACATTGTTGCTACAGTGTCGCAGTGTTGTTTCCTACAGGACAATTGGTCAGTCTTATTTTCAGGAGTTTCTGAAAGATAAAACCAGCATTGCTATGCCTGGGTTCATCCCATCCTGACACAGAGTTCTCAAATAGTTCACGTGGATCATAGCCACTAGAGCACTGGAAGAGGATCAGGTCAGGGAATACTTAGCAAACGGGACATACCATTGGCCCTAATGGGATGTACTCATGAGTGCTGAGGGAGCTGTCTGATGACATTGTGAGACCACTGTCAATCTTTGAATGTTCACGGTGACGGGGAGAGGTGCCTGAGGGCTGGAGGAAAGCAAATGCTGCTCTTATCTTCAAAAAGAGCAAGAAGGAGGACCCAGGGAACAACACAACAGTCAGCCTTAACTTGATCGCTGGAAAGGTGATGGAACAACTAATTCTGGACACCATTTCCAGGCACATTAAGGACAAGAAAGACATCAGGAGTAGTCAGCATGAATTCACCAAGGGGAAGTCATGCTTGACCAACTCGATGAACTTCTATGAGGAAATTACTGGTTTGGTAGATAAGGGGAGAGCAGTGGATATTGTCTACAAGGCTTTCAACACTGTCTCCCATAAGATATTCATAGAGAAGATGATGAATTACGGGCTGGATGGGTAGACAGGGGACTGAAAACTGGCTGAACAGCCAGGCCCTGAGGGTGGTTGATCAGTGGCACAGTCTAGTTGGAGTCCAGTAGGAAGCAATGTACCCCAGGGGTCAGTTCTGGGTCTGATCCTGTTTAACATCTTCATTAATGATCTGGATGATGGTGCAGAGCATACCCTCAGCAATACTACTGATGACACAGAACTGGGAGGAGTGGCTGATATGCAGAGGGTTGTGCTGCCATCCCAGAGGGACCTCAACAGGCTGGAGAAATGGGCTGACAGGAACCATGTGAAGTTCAACAAAGGGAAGGGCAAAGTCTTGCACCTGGGGAGGAATAATCTCATGCACAAGTACATGCTGGGGGCTGACCAACTGGAAAGCAGCTTGGCAGAAAAGCACCTGGGGGTCCTGGTGGACACCAAGTTGAACATAAGCCAGCAATGTACCCTTGTGGCAAAGAAGGCTAACAGTATTCTGGGCTGCATTAGGAGGAGCGTTGCCAGCAGGTTGAGGGAGGTGATCCTTCCCTTCTACTCAGCACTGGTGAGGCCACACCTGGAATACTGGGTCCAGTTCTGGGCTCCTCAGATGTGGAGCTACTGAAGAGAGTCCAACAAAGTGCCACTAAGATGACTAAGGGATGGAGCATCTCTCCTATGAAGAAAAGCTGACAGAGCTGGGACTGTTTAGCCTGGAGAAGAGAAGGCTCAGGTGGGATTTCACCAATGTCTACAGGTATCTCAAGGAAGGGTGTAAAGAAGACACAGCCAGGCTCTCTTCAGTGGTGCCCAGTGACAAGAGGCAATGGGCACAAACTGAAACACAGAAGGTTGCCGCTGAACATTAGGAAACATTTTTTTTTACTGTGAGGGTGACTGAGCACTGGCACAGGTTGCCCAGAGAGGTTGTGGAGTCTTCATCCTTGGAAATATTCAAAAGATGTCAGGATATGGTTCTGGGCAACCTGCTCTAGGTGGCCCTGCTTGAGCAGTGGGTTTGGACAAGGTGACCTGGAGAGGTCCCTTCCAACCTCAACTATCCTGTGATTCTATAATCTACTTGACACATGGTAGCTGAAACAAAAAGGCAATCCTCTGTCTGAAATGGGAAGGGACTTCCTCTTTGATGTACTTTTGGGTAAATTGGATGGGGCAACTGATGAGTCACAGGACAACCTATAAACGTGTGTGGGAGGATGGTTTACAAAGTGGCTGAGGTGGACTCAACAGACCACATTACTGTAGAAGGGGCAGGACTTCCAGGGGCAGTGGGGCAGTTGATGTCAGGGAGGAGCAGGGCTTTTCCAGAAGTTGGGGACTGGGCATCTGCCGCTTCTGTTCTTGTATCACAGTTGTCTATAGAAGTATAGTACTCCTCCACTTGACTATAAAGCATATCCATCAGAGAAATATTAGCTAGACTAATTATGAATATGGTGCAAATTTTCTAGAATAAGAATTTCCTTGCTTTCAGTCACTCTGATCCTAGATGAAAAGATAAGCAGTGTGTTGTAAATTACCCACAGGGGATAAGAGGATGGTGCAGACGAGGAAAATGAAGTGACCATGGAGCAGTGAATTGGCATCAGGATCAGACTGGCTCATTGCTCTTCTTGATTTACTGGTACCATCACTTCTTAGTCCTACCTTTTTATACAGGCACAGCATGAGGAAGGCCATTGTAGGCAACTCCAGTTTCTGGCTGGTCTGAACATTGCCTTGGCAATCTGGTCAAATGCACATGGCATAGAAAGTACAAAAGAAAAAAACATGAAAGACAGAAGAGCCCCCAAGAGTAGGATGAAGAAAGAAAGGGACTAAGGGGCAAGTGAGCATGAAATGGATGTAGGTCCCTGAAACAGGGATGCAAAAATGGGATAAGAGAGCAAATAAACTCATAGAGGAATAATCATCATGTGAGAGGTCGTAAGAGGAAGTCATAATGTATTGCACAGCATACTGAATAGCAAGGTGGGAAGGAAGCAGGTTGGGGAAGAGACAAGCGTTTAATAGGCAGCAAGTCCTTTTTGTCAGGCATCATTTCTGAGCTATTTTATGTCTCCTCAGTGGGATGCAGAGAGGGGAAGAACATGCTTCAATCCTGGCTGGGGCTCTTGGGTGCCATCATCATAATAAGACCTAATAATATTAATAATAGTCATTATAGTTGTTTTTCCATCAAACACTAAGCTTGCTGGGCTTTAGGAGAGCCTGAAAATTAATAATGAAAATGCAAGCTCTGTGTGCTTTAGTTCAACTTTATTTGATTGAAATCTGACATCCTCTACAGGCTCTCAATGTCCCTAAATTATTATGGAAGAAATAAGAGGAAAAAGGCTAACCTCTCTGCATGAACAGGAATGAAAGCTTAACAGGACTCAGGTGGTTTTGCAAGTATTCACTGTGCTACGGGTGCAGCATGTGTCCCTGCAGAGTGATCACTGCTGACTGACCTGCAGCTCAGTTTTAACAGCCATTTTCTTTTTCCTAAAAGAAATCAGAACACTATTCACACAGCTCGGCATGCTGCAAATTCAGACTGTTTTAGTGCATCTCACCATGAATAAACAGTGATTTGTCCTTGGAAAAGGGAATTCAGTAACTGCAGTGGGCATGCCTGAGTGTCCTCCGACCGATAAACAAATGGTGCACGTGACATAAGCTGTCTGCGATGGATGCCACAGTAAGGAATAGTATTTCTTTTATCTCTTTCACCTTAAATATTAAAACAAATCCTGGTGCCTTTAAAATACTGAAGTTCAGCAAAACCAGACCAAGTTCCATGCGATGAAGTAGTACTACTTATAAACACTTTGGAGTAAATCAATATTCTTTCCAAAACATCCATGTCAATGAAAGGCTCTTGTCACTAAAAGGTTACAAAAAGCCCCTCAAAATCTTCAAACCAGCTGTCCACAGATGCCAGGCATGAGAAGTGGACTTTACAGCTTGCACAAAAGGAAGAGATCAAGACTTTGCCAGACCCAGGAATCTCAAAACTGTCTTAGACTATGTAAAAAAGCTGAGGCTTGTAGCTTCAGCAAGGACAGGTTTTTTTCCTCAAAGAGGCCAACTTTCCTTCTGCCCATGCCACTGACTGGCTCTGTGACTTGGGGGAACTCACTGAACTTTTTGGTACCACAGTCAGCCTCACTGCAATATAAAGGCACTTAGAGCACTGCCTTCCTTAGGGTGTGAGGCTTAATTTGTTAAGGTCTGTAAATAAGTCTCAGCTTGAAAGAGAGAAGGTTTGTAAATTATGATTGATATTTGTTGACTAGTGAATTGTGTATTTGGTTGGGGACAATGTCAGCTCTCTAATATGAACGTGCAAAGGGTCAAGAAAATATGATCTCCCCCTCAGATGGAATCCCAAGACACTTATTTTTAGGTCCAGAAGTACTTGACTGGGGCTAGGAGAGTGAGACACAGCTGTCCAGCCTTATGCTACAATAAGACTTCCACAAAAAGGAGGCAGCCTTGTACTTCTCCAGAGAGCTAAGATAAATGTGGAGGATCCTGAAGAACTCCACAAGCAGCAGTGTGGAAAGTGAGGAAAGCACAATGACATGCAGAGAGCTACTGCAAGGAGAGATGTCCAGATACTTCCCTGAATAAAGAAACATTAAAAAGCTTCAATAACTTAAAATATACTCTAAGTAAGTACATACCTATAATGCTTATAGGATACACATCTGGTTTTCCACCTGATTTACTTTTTCCACCTGAATATCATAGCCACCATTCAACACTGCTTTGCAATTGTGTGCCATCATTTACATCTGAGTGTAAATAAATTTTCTATACATCAAAATAGATCCAGCACATACCTGCTTTGCATAGGTGGGTAGAAATGACTGTTAGGTGCAAGCCAGAGGAGAACAGTCCTCTCTCAGAGAGTATCTCTGTATGAAAAGGAGAAAAGCTTACAGTCAGTAAGAGAAATATAAAATTGCACTTTCCATTATAACTATGTGGTTTGTTATCATATCATGCACAGCTGGAGCTGTGGTAGCATAGGCATCAGCAATCTGTCAGTGGGCCTCTCTCCAGTGGTTAGTATTTTTCTCAAATCTCAGACCACAACGGTGGGAATTATTAGGAGGCATCTGCCATATTCTCAGCCCATTCAGTGATGTCTTCTGAAACGTTCACTCCAACCATTGTCAGTCCTCCTACTCTACTTCTTAAGCATCACCTGGACCTGCTGAGAAATCCTTTAGGGAATTGTTATGCTGTGTTCTTGTAGGACTAAAAAAAAAATAAATGCAACTACCTGGAAAAAAGACCCTATGTAGAATGAAGAATGAGTGTCACAAAATAAGTGGTACATAATAGATCAGCTTTTAAATCCTAATTTCCAGTATTCACTACTGCCATTAGCTGTAGCAGGTATTAAAATTGCAGAGTGCTTCTGCACACAGAAATTGCCTCCAACCTTTTCGATGTTGCATAGCTTTCCTTTTATTTATGTTTTTCTCCACTAATTCTTTTATTCCTTTGCTTTTAGAATATGTGTGTCTATACCTCATTAAATGTCCCAGGCCTTCACAGTTCTCAAGACTGGTTTATACATGGTTTATAAATGAATGAAGTCTGTCCTCTCTTTCTGAGATTTTTTGAACTGTGCAAATTT
Organism: Mycteria americana; assembly: GCF_035582795.1. NCBI lineage: Eukaryota > Metazoa > Chordata > Aves > Ciconiiformes > Ciconiidae > Mycteria > Mycteria americana. The sequence goes on from NC_134365.1 coordinate 66,688,453, forward strand.
GAAACATCTTGTGTTCCTGACTGAAGTATAAGGGTAGGCATAACTTCTTTAAAGAAAAACAAAATGTTCATGAGCCAGCCACTAAGGCTGTCAACAAAGGCACTCCTTTAACCAGCATTGTCTTCTCCTGTCCTTTCAGCAGCACTGCCTTCTACAGTGGAGACTGGCAAGTCTGGGATATAATTAGATATAATTACAAAGCAGGTGAAATTTTTTTTCCAGTGAATAGGAAATTCAATAAAGAAAATTTTGTCACCTTGAAACAATTTGTGAATTCTGCATATATTCACCACATGAGATTTTCCAGCCAGTCAAAAAGAGGTAGAAAGAAACAGCTTTGTCACTTTTCATACCCTGCATGTGTGTACTGCATCTGATGCAACTAGCACTCGTGATGGGCACCTTCGTGCTATGAAGAGAACACCCCCTCCCAACAGAAAGTCTTTCAAGCCCTCTCTGTGGCTGTTAGGAAGATCTGCACTTTGCTGAGCCTTTAGGCTGTCAGTTGTCCGACAAGATGAGGCTTTCTGCTGAACCCTATACTTGCAAACGAGAAAGAACCAGTGGAGGATGTGGAGGCTAGGGGCAGCCTTGGCTGCAGTGACCACAAGATGGTGGAGTTCAGGATCCTGAAAGAAGGGAACAAGGCAAACAGTAAGATCACAGCCCTGGCCTTTAGAAGAGCAGACTCTGTCCAGTTCACGGATCTGCTTGGAGGGATTCCATGGGATACTATCTTGGAGAGAAGAGGGGTTCAAGAGGATGGGTTGATTTTCAAGGATCCCTTCTTCCAAATTCAAGAACGGTCCATTCCCCACATGCAAGAAATCCTGCTAAGGTGGTAGAAGGGCCTGCATGGATGAACAAGGAACTCCTGACTAAACTCAAACATTAAAAAAAAAGGCGTACAAAAAGCGAAAGCAGAGACAGGTAACCCAGGAAGAAGTATCGAGACACTGTCCAAGTGTGCTGGGATGGGGTTAGGAAAGCCAAAGCCCACCTGGAGCTGTATCTGGTGCGGGCTGTGAAAGAAACTAGAAGGGTGCCTACAGCAGCAAAAGAAAGACCGGGGTAAAGTGAGCCTGCTGTTGAATGGGGCAGGGGACCTAATGACAGGGGACATGGAAAAGGGTAAAATATTCAATGGTTTCTTTGCCTCAGTCTTCACTGTTAAGGACTGCCTTCAGGAATCCCAAATTCCTGATACCACTGGGAAAGTTTGGAGCAAGGAACACTTACCCTTGGGGCAGGAAGATCTAGTTAGGGAACAGGCTGGACATACACAAGTCCATGGGACCAGATGGGATGCACCCACAAGTGTTGAGGGACCTGGCCAATGTCATTGTGAGGCAACTGTCTATTGTCTTTGAAAGGTTGTGGTGATCAGGGGAGGTTTCTGATGACTGGAAGAAAGCAAATGTCACTCCTGTCTTGAAGAAGGGTAAGAAGGAGGATCTGGGGAACTGTAGGCCAATCACTCTGACCTCAGTCTCTGGGAAGGTGATGGAGCAAATAATCTTGGAAACCATTTCCAGGCACATAAAGGACAAGATATATTAAGGGCAAGATGATGACTGGATTTATGAAGCAGAAATGCTGGACCAACCTGATAGCCTTTATGATGAGGTGACTAGTTTGGTGGATGAGGGGAGAGCAGTGCATATTGCCTACCTAGACTTCAGTAAGGCTTTCAACACTGTCTCCCACAACATACTCATAGACCAGAATATTCCCCCTCAGAATAGCTGAGGGGACAGTGAGGTGGGATGAAAAGTGGATGAAATTCCAGGCTCAAAGGCTTATGGTTATTAGCACAAAGTCCAGCTAGAGGTCAGTCCCTAGTGGTGTACCCCAGGGGTTGGTACAGGGGCCAGTACTGTTTAAGATCTTCATTAATGACATGGATGATGGGGCAGCACGCCCTCAGCAAGTTTGCAGATGATCCAAAACTGAGGAGAGTGGCTGATACATCGGATGGTTGTGCTGCCATTCAGAGGGACCTCAACAGACTGAAGAAAGGTGCCATCAGAAGTCTGAAGAAATTCAGTAAAGGGAAATGCAATGTCTTGCACCTGGGGAGGAATAACCCCATGCACCAGTACAGGGTGGAGCTGACCAGATGGAGAGCAGCTTTGCAAAAGAGGACTTTTCATTGTGGACAATGAGTTGACCATGAGGAGATGATGTACCCTTGCAGAAATGGTGGCCAACAGCATTGCCAGCAGTTCGAGGGAGGTGTTCCTTCTCTGTTCAGTGCTGGTGCGACCACATCTGGAGTGCTGAGTGCAGTGCTGGACTCACCAGTACAAGAGGGGCATAGGCATGCTGGAGTGAGTCCTGCCAAGGGCCACAAAGGCGATTAAGAGACTGGAACACCTCTTGTACAAGGAGAAGCTGAGAGAGCTGGGATATTCAGCCTGGAGTAGAGAAACCTCAAGGGGGGGATCTTATCCATGGATATAAATACCTGACTGAGGGGAGTAAAGAAGACAGAGCAGGACTCTTTTCATTGGTGCCTAGGAAAAGGACAGGGTGGAATGGACACAAACTGAAATACAGGAAATTCTTTTTAAACATTAAAACTGCTCTTTGTTACTGTGAGGGTGGTCAAACACTGGGACAGGTTGCCCAGAGACTTTGTGAAGTCTCCATTGTTGGATATTTTCAAAACTCAACTGGACAGTAGGGGAGATGGACTAGAGAACTCCTGGACTAGAGGTGCCTTCACACCTCAGCAGTTCTGTGGTTCTATGATTCAGTAATCAAGAAAAATCTTTTTTATGTCTCATGGAGACAAAATAAGTAGGCCGATAGGTAAAGAAAACAGATGCTGCAGAAAATCAGCAGTTTTTTTTTAAAAATCATTTTCTCTCTGTACTTGATTTGCATTCAGTTGAACTAAGAGTTAAAGAGTTGTCAAAAGAAAATATTAATTAGTAGTTCATTGCAGGAAAACATCAAGAACAAACTTACACACATCTATCCAACAACCTGCTAATCTATGTTCATTAACCATCAAAACAGCATTTAATGAGCTTGACTTTTATCTAGACCTCTAGATTTCACCTTGAGAGAAAAAGATTGTTCTGCTTGGTGTATTTGTTGACTGTTTGGAATGAGAAAATACAAGAAATCTCTGAAGACATCTTGGTCAAGAGATTTGAACCCCTATTTAACACATATGAGAGTCTCAGATTCAAGTTTTAGGCTATATCACAAGAGAATACTTCACTGAATCAAACCAAGCTCTGTGCTGTGTGTTATGTGTTTTATACCCAATACCATCTTTATCCTAAAATTTGACCAGGCACAGTACACTCCAGTTCCTGCCTAGCAGTCCTGTGATTTCAGTGGGACTGTGAGCCAATGTAAGCAATCAGACTGAAGGGTGCTTGCAGTAGTTATCCAGGTGTCAGTAGTCATCCAAGTGTCCCCTGACTCAGAAGTACTCAGGAGGTCCCAGTCTCTACAGAGTTTACAGCCATGAGAGTGGGTAGCCAGTTGGCAACCTGGCTATAAAGAATTAGGGGGCACCTCTGACTTGTTCAGTATTGCACTGGACATGCTTGCCAGAGGAGGTAAAAATGTTAGAGGAAGGGATAGAAGAGGAAGGGATAGAAGCACTTGATCAACAAGATGAAGGGCAAGGAAAGCCAGATCCAGGGCTAAATGAAGTATGTTTTGCCTTCATTTTTGGTTCTGTTTTGTTTTGCATTTTTGGAGGTAGGCTAATCTCATTATTTCTTGTAAAGACAGCGTTAATGAATATAGCATTGGCAGCCAGCCCATAGCTTGGAATGGAGACTTGACACTGGGAGGCAGATTGGGTTAAGGCCCCTTAATTTTGTTTATGCTATTCTTACTGACAAATCTTCCTTCTACAAGGTTTCCACTTCTTTCTCTGCATGCTTTAATGGATAAACAAGGAAATGAAGAGTAGGTAACGTCCTCTGCCCGGAGTCTGAGTAATCTTTAGAGGGCTTTAGAGAGAATTTACATATTTGGTGGCTTCCAATATCTTAATCAATACATCTTAATAAATTGGCACTAGGCAACAAGCTCAAGTACTAAATGCATGGTCAGGAACATTGTGTAATTTTGAGGACATTCTCAGATTCTCTTTTAGTGTCATTCAATTAGCCTTCTCTAAAATCAAACTTGGAAATCATTTGGGAAGCAACCTGTTCTGGGCCCTGCTAGTAATCGGTTGTATGTATGAGATCACATGAAGTTTGATTTATTCAGCATTCTAGCAGTCCTAGAGTTCTCACGTGCACCTTGTTGTCCTCACACCATGCCTGAGAGTAGCCTATACATACTTGATGGACTATTCCATTAAAATTCTGGTTTTAGTGATTGCAGAGAAGTCTTTTCACTATCTGGGGCAAATTAACCTTATGATAATAGCTCAAGTGGGAATAACCCAAAAATGGGTGCACTCCAAGTCTAAGGGGTTGATGAGGGCAACTCTCCTATTTTAAGTCTTTGTCTATATCCCAGGAGTCCTGGAAGCAGTTTTTTCTGCTCTGTTGTGATGCTTCTGGCAAGTGGTAGCTCACCTGGCCCCATCCTTGAGAGACTGATTCATGGGCTAGAGGAAGTATTAAGGTTATCTGGCATGACTATGACCAACAGGCACAACTGTGGCAAGACCATCAAGACCATCAGTTGCATGGAGCTACGGACAGCACAGTGTCATGCTGCTGACTGCTAAAATCCTGCATGCATGCATAGGGTGCTTTGTCCCTTTTGTAGAGACTATGCGTGCAGTCACATACCACGCATGCAGTAAGTAAAAAGGAAGGATGTCATGCATGATGTGCTAGAGATGCCCCCTGGCGAGTAGGCATAAAGACCAGTAGGATGGACATAAAACCAAGGATCACTCCAAATAATGTACAGCATGGACACATCCACTCTGAATTGGGGCAAGGGGAGGGGAACTTAGCAATGTGCTGATGAAGTGCTCTGTGCTACCTGGCTGTAATGCTAAGGAATATTAACATTAACACTATAGACATCATATTAACATTAAACAGTGTTAGCAGAGCCACTGAGGAAGACAGCCTCTGGTGTCCTGTTATTTCTAAGAAAGCTTTAGAGGTTCCCTTCTTTTCAGTAGTTTATTTGCCTGTGGGGACAATGAGAGCTTTTTTCTGCTTTTGACAAGTATGGCTCTTGCTGCTTGCATTACTGGGTGATGTTGGCTTGTGCTTTTCCTGGGTCTACAAACTCTTTTAGAAGAAAGTTAGTCCTCAGTATGGTAAACCCCAAATTATATTCCAGGAACATGATGGGAATTGGAGAATGAAAGTAGTAGCTAACACCTTCAGGAAAGAGAGATGAGAAGACATTGGGAAGCCAGCATACTGACAGACCACCCATAGAGTAACTAGTGTATGCTGGGCACCTAGGACAGCTTCAGGGAGAAGGTTGACAGCGCTCTCCACCCATAAGCAAAAGTCATGTCTGGAGTGCCTTGAGTCTTATGTAGGGCAAGAATGTGAGAGACTGAAAGAGTTAATGCCTCAAACATTGTGGCGACTTGAGGTGCTGTTTGCATGGTGACAGCAGGTCGGCAAGCACGGGGTGGGGGAGAGCGAGAGCGGGACGTGGAGAGCGCGTTGGAGGATGCGCGGTTCCAGGTTCTGCCAGACCTGACCATGTATGGCCAGAGGTCACACAGAGTTTATCTGAGGAAGGGGCTTGCAACCGCCCGGGAGACCCCTCACGACCACCCCCCTCCCCCAGCGCCTGCGCAGAAGATTGAGAACTTTCCAGAACAAGAACCATGTAAGTCCTGAAGGGGCGTACCCGGAGGCGGGGATTAGCCTATAAAAGGCTTGCCCCCCCCCCGGGAAGCGCGAGAGCCCACCACTGAAGGATTGCCACGTCTGTCATCATCATCGCGGGATCCAAGGGTGGTGATACTTTTTCTTTCTCTTTCCTCCTCTCTTCTCCTTTGCTTTTCTTGCTTCTCTCTTCCTCTGCTCTTTCAATATATATGCAAGTTTGGGATCGGGTTGCCCGGAAAATAGCTCCATTGCCAAATCGCCTTTGTTCGTTCGTTAAGCTTGCCAGTTCGTTAAGTTTGTCCGTTTGTGGAATTCGCCAGTTACTAAAGTTGCTGGCCAGACTGTTCCTCTGGGTCATTGTCGTGACTCTACCGACCACGCGGCTCTGCCGAGCAGAGGTCGGCTTTTGTCGGTACTCAAACAGTCGGGGAATCGAAAAGATTCACCCCTCTCGCAACCCACCGAGTGGGACGAGACAAAGAAGAAACTACTTAGAGTGAGAAGGAGGTAGGAAAATTACTAGAGAGAGGGTCTGTAAATGGCAAGCAGTTCTGGACATCCAGGTAACAGTCATTAACAGTCATGGTACCTTAGCAATACAAAGCCTGGAAATTGCCACAACCCTTCCTCCTTGGGGCCCTGGTGACATTCTTGTCACTGCTCAGGAAGAGGATGCCAGCCTGGCCCGGGAGGAATATGCCGAGCATCATGGAGGGATAATGCACATGAATCATCAGCAGTGATTCTCAAGCCCAAGATGATAGAGTGGTGTCTCCTGTGATCCATGTTATCAGAGGCACATTCAGCAGACCCATTAGATGAAAATGTGTGTCCAGCAAATGACCTAGTACAGCTGGGTATGACTTTTTCCACATGGAACAGCTTGAGAAGGACTTAATAAAGTAGAAGGTAATGGCCACTTTTGGACCATGGGGAGGGCCCAGGGACAAGTGAGCTGTTTCTCAAAGAACAGTGCCAGTTCATTGCATTAAGTGTAGATGTGGTCTTATGCATCTTAAACTTAGCAGCCTGTTGGCAGCCCAAATATGGATTTATGTCCCTCTGATCTTTGTTTGTATTTGACTGACATTTAAAATGAGAAGTTCTCCAGGATGATATTTGTCTTTGTATCTCCAGTTTATAATGTGCTTGCTTTAATGATGTGTTAATCATAAATGAAGCATCAGGCCCCTGATAAGCAGATGTTACAAAAGAACTCCAATTACTATGATGAATATTAGTTATGTATTTGAGTTAAACTAAACACTTCATGCTTGTTTTAGTAAACTTTGTGCAATTTGTAGGATTTCTCAACTCTCATTATGTAAACTGATTATTCAAATAACAAAGCAGCAGGGAAATACACAATATAATGACTTTCTTCCAGTTAATGAGTATTGGTTTTTGTTAAAAAAATAGTGTTGGTTTCAGTTATTCTGTGGTTCTTTTCTTTGGCCTTCCATATCAAATAAGGAATGTTCAATATGTTGAAAAGTATGGACAATTTTGAAACAAATATACAAGGCTAATGAATGAGAGGACATACTTTAAATACAAATACAGGATTTTATTACAGCTAAGTCTAGATGCATGCATATGTTCAAACACCAACACAGGCACACAACACACAAACATGCACTTTCACTGGGTTAGAATTGTTGCAGTCCTTTTTTTTAAGGATGTTGTGTATGTAAGCTTTCTGTGTCTAACTACGTGAGACCTTCAGTTCATAACCCCGTGCCTCCTATCCCTGAACCCATCTAGGTTTGACAGATGAGGTCAAATTAATACTTATGGTATGCTTTCTGCATTAGCCTGCACAAAGAAAATTCTCTAATAGACAGATATGTGACTTTTATTTTTCTTGTATCATGAAGTAGTGTCTGGGATTTGCAGTAAAAGGGAACATCTCTCCTCTTGAATAAAGTAAAAAACATTAGGTGAAAAAAGCCAATTTACTGCACATTAAACTCCCTTTTCTGATTGTGCAACGCTTCGGAAACCTTGAACAGAGGCTCCGAGGAAGTGTCCTGAAAGCTCTCCCTTTTACATAATGTTGAGTCACCATGTTTTCCTTGTCTCAGTCTTACTAGCAGTTTCAATGGGGAAAGGCTCCCAGAGTTAGTTGCAGAAGTCAAACAAAGTGAGACTTCAGGAATGATCAATAGGTTCAAAAAAGCACTATAGCTGGAAAAAAGTTGCAGTTTTGGCCAGAAAGGGGTTGACAGAAATTTATTTGTGGAGTCAGAAGACAGGAAGCCAGACTGGAGGGTACGAAGAAGTTGGAAAAGAATTCAAATTCTCAAGGACAGGTATGAGCCAAGAGGATGGAAGATGAGATCCTTTATGAAGACAGCATACAAGATCATCTAAAGTCATCTTCATGTTGTTGAAACAGATTTTTTTCCCCAGTTTTATCAAAATAAACAAATGTAATTGGGTGTGACTAATTGCATGTTACTGTAACTAATATGCCCTAATTCACTGTAGTTCTATCCATCGCAACATCTGCAAAGCCACTGAAGTTTGGGAACACTTGCTGCTTAAAATTCTACACTGGCTGCTAAATTAATGAAGTGAAGACGTTTTATAAATTCTTGCAGCTATTAGAGAAATTTAATTATTGAAAAATATTATCAAAACAGAGAGAGTGTGCTGTACAAGCACTGGAGCACCAGGGGAATTGCTGAGTATACATAACATATCACTTTGCTGCTTCGGAATTGCCTCGGAGCAATCAGCAAAATGACTGATTTTTCAATGAACAATGGAATTGAGCAGACCTCCTGGGTCCTCTAGTGATGTCCCTTGCTGGTACAGGTAACCATATCAAGTAATACTTTCACATATATACCAAGTTCTCACTTAAAATCAGTTAGATTTCCACTGTAGGAAGGATATTTCAGAACATCTGTCCTCTGAGTCTTAGAAGCTGTAAACTAACTGTCAATATAACTGTATTTGTGGTTATTTAGCTTCTGTTTTCTTCAGACCACTATTAATTATCATAAATTAGTCTTTTCCCTCTCTCACATTTAGCCCATGCAGTTTTAGAAATTTACTTGCTCAGCTAATTAAAACTTAAAGGCTATCAGTTCCTCCAAATTGTTGAGCTCAAATTTCTTTGAGCTCCATGCCATGAATTAATCTTTTTCTTTTCTCTTTTCTTTTCTTTTCTTTTCTTTTCTTTTCTTTTCTTTTCTTTTCTTTTCTTTTCTTTTCTTTTTTTTTATTTGGAAAATCAGAACTCCAAAATCCAATTTGCCAGTGCCTTGTATGAATTTCAAGACTTACATCTTGACTGGATATCTACTGCCAGATTGACACAGAAATACCTTCTTTTCTCCATCCCACATCACAGCAGGAGTTACAGAGGGATAGCAAATTCAGGGTCACCTTCTGATCTACATTCTGATCCACTGGTGCCTCCAAGTCATTCAGCACCTTTGTATTTTCTAACTGGTAACTCCTTAGTTTTCATTATTAATTCCTCGATGGAAGTGCTTTCATGTTACAGTATGAAATTTCATCCTATTTCTCTAATGACTGTCTTTAAGGCATCTCATTCTTCCTGACTGTGCTGTATCTTGAACAAATGCCATTAGTATACTTTTATTCTTTAATGGTTACTCTAATGAAAGTATTAAAGAAAGAAATCTTCAGAATTGTACTAAAACTTTCTTCTAGCACAGTAGTTCCTATTTAAATGGAGAATAAACACCTTCCCTTTAGCCTGTTTCTTGCTTGCTTTGCTACTCAGGTAATAATCCTCATGTTCTCTAGTTTCACTAACCATTTCCTGTATCCTTGTATTAGATGTTTACTGAATGAATAGTTTAAATCTACCGTATTTCTCTTGTCTAGAAAATATGCACTATTCAAACAGGGAGATATCAGACTACCCAGGTATTATGTGGCATTGCTGCTTTCTAGCTCATTTGTTTCCACATCTTTATTTATTTTTCCCTTGCAGTCTTCTGGTTGCTGATTCCTGGTTTCAAAGGCTTAGCACAGAATGCATCAAGAAAGAAACAGTCCCTGGGTTCATGGAAGCTGGTACGCAGCTGATGTAAGCACCCTCTTGGGATTAGCAACTGATAGGAGACATAAGAAACTTCTCTGTGATAAGGCATCTCCAAACTTTTAGCCTTTTACAAAGTTTGAATTTAGCCTACTAATCCTATACATTAGAAAATAGATCCAAACCAGCTCTCAGTTTTGAACACACTGATACTGGAGATATCTGAATTCCACACTGAATCCACATCTATCTGTGGATTTTCTGAATAGCTTATTTTATACTGCAATGAGCCAGAACCCGTGATATAAACAGCAACGCATCTATGGATGCTCAAGAACTGGATGCAAATTTTTTGCCTGATGTCCATCTGCATTACACATAGTCATTAAAAATTCCTGACTCATGAAAACTAGGCTAATATACATCACATAAATCGAGTTTTTAAGTATTATACTTAACTGTTTCTCATTCTTCATCATTTATCATGTGAGAAGCATTAATAAAAGCTGTATAAACTACAAAGGCGGTTTAAGGTATTCCATCTTATTGCTAGATGGGATTTTTCAAAGGAGTCAGGGAAGCAAGGTCCAATGAATCACAGTGAGGTTTAGGTAGCTAGTCTAACCCAACTTCTTTGAAAATCCCATCTTTAATGAGATCACTGAAGTTAAGAAGTCTTTGTGACAGATTATATCAATGGGAAGAGCTATATAACATATCCTTGGGGCTCACTGCTCCACAGGAAGGGTCTGTGACTTCATTATTTCCCTATCCTGAGGGCACAATCAGCCTCTGTGTATTAGAGATACAGACTACAGAGAGCTGTGGCCGATCTCAGAAGAGATGATTGCCATTTTCTTTAAAATTCTTGGTACACTGATCCTGGGCTTTTAAGGACTTGACATAAAAAGATCTTTTTTAATTTGGAACTAAAAAATATCTGCTCTGCTTTCATTGTACCATTGCAGGATGTACCAATTTGCAGTAATGGACAATCATACTCTGAAATTCTTCAATAATTTGTTTTAGATAGTATATATTTGTAACTCTACTGTCTTACTCTCACGTTTAAAGGGCCTGTTGTCTGTGAGTCTGCAATAATAAATTAACTTAATAAAAAAGGCAATAAGTAGCTGTCTTATTTATGATGTGATTATCAAGAAGGACATATTTTGTATAAATAGCATTGCTGGGAATATTTCTGTACTAATGGAAGATGTCTCATAATTTAATTTTAATTTCATAATTTAATTTCCCCCCCCACCATCCTTAAAACTACCACAGATAACTTAGTATGTTATACAATACTTTCTTACTGAAAAATATCAAAGAAACACATCATAAGTTTCTCTAAACTTTTTTAGGGAAAAATAGTTGTTCTGAAAATTTAATGTTCTAACTTAATTTTTTTTTCTTTTCCATAACAGGGCTTTATCAACTTTTTCTTCCCTATGATATTTTAGTATACTCAGGCTATTTGTAGATAAACTAAGTAGGTGATTTTTTAAAACAGTTAAACATTGTTAACAACTATATGCCAAATTGTACAATAGAAAGTTCAATCTCGCACTTGGGAACAAAAGATTTTGCCAAATGACATAAGACAATGTAGAAAATATTTCTACATTACATAAACAATTTATTATTGAAATCTATCTTTGCATTAGCAGATTAAAAGTGTATATCTGTATTTGGTAATACAGGTTTTATGATGAAATTGTAGACTAAGAAAGGCCAAAGGTTCCATTTCGGAAAGCACGTATATTTGTCTTCCTTTCACACAGCTGCTGAGAAACTGAAAAATTATAGACCAGTAGGTAAAATACATGGCTAGTAAGGACAGAATAAAAAGACAAAGTAGAATTCATGAAATACGAGTTAAAGTAGTTCTGATCTGAAAGTCATTTTAGACTTGTTTTTGGTATGGATTTACTGACTCCAGTGACAAAATGAAGAGCAGCCTCACAGAGTAAGAGCAGCTGTGCTGAAGTGAATGAGGCTTGAATCCTTCATGCACATCATCAAATAATTGCTTGCTAAATTCTCATCTGTAACTTCTAGACAATCTCTTTGCTCTTGATGGGTTGCACCAGTTGTCACTGGGGATATGGTTTAAAGGAAATCTAAGTGCACAATACTATCTACTGACTGGTTTGGACTACATTGCTTTTATTACTCATGATGATATCTGAGGAAGACAAGTCTTGGCTGCATTTTAGATCTCGTATCCAGATGTCTGGGCAGGCAGAGTTGTTTCTGTAACCTGAAGAGATTTGATCCCAAAATATATGAAATTTCATTATGCCAATTAAATATTTTCTTTTTCAGAAAGAACTGCATTTAAACACTGTACCACTATAAATTATTCTTTATAAATTATATGATATTTTATTCCAGGTTCAATATCTTCAATATCCTCCCACAGATTTTTTCATAGATTATGGCAGGACTGAAGCACATTTACTGAATTAGCATAAACATTATAAACTTGCTTTCTGTTTTGTCTTTCTTTGAAAGGTGGCAGGTGTAAGGTAAGGCCAGGGGGAGCCTACATTAGAATTTTAGTTCAGATCAGCTGTGAGTGCTTTTGAATTTCTTCTCCTGGTCATCCCCATCCCATCACAGAGTTTTGGAATGCCTGACCTGGTTTCTTTTCAGATGAACCCACGAACTCATAAGATTAACTCATTCTTTTCAAATGAAAAGAAGATGCTCACCAACTGTTAATGGGCCACAGGTTAAGTCTGCCATGAGTCAAGGCCACGGGACCAGACTGGAGCCCAGCTTGTGAGACTCTCCCACAAAAATCATGTGTGGCGTGTTCACTGCATTCTCAGCACCAACGGTTTCACCTTTAAGATCTGCTCCTTTTGAGTCATGGTACTTTCTAATGTGGACTCTCTTTTGTGAATGTAACCTTTTTATTGAAGGTATTGTAGTTCATGTGCTGGCGAGTTGCAGACTGGCTTACAATACAGAGGAGTACACTGTGACAACCAGCTGTCATAGATTTTCCTAGAGCAGTTCAGTGTGTCTTAAATGGAAAGGACACTCTGAAGGATGTTACTGCCTTTTTTTTTTTTTGTCACTTACCATTGGTTGTCTTCTCAGAATCTTGAAAAATACTTTTCTCTACCACTCTGTCTGAAAAATCAGTTTCCTTTTTTCATCTGCTGGAAGCATCTGATAAACAAAGAATACACAATGCATTTCTTTTTATTTCCTTCTTCTTTGTACCAGTGTCATCAATTCATGGGGCTGTTAGTTGATCTTTACTTCGTTTTCTGTGTCTGGGATTAAAATTTACAAGATATTTTGAGGTCTGCAAGACTGGTATCAATTCTAAGAGACTAGGCTCAGAATTCCCTTTTAGATATAATTTATTCTAGTCTAAGAATAACAGTTATTTGGAAAAATTACACATTGAGCTGCTTCAGATTTCAAACATTTTGTCATGGAACATAAACCAGTGTATTCCAATTGCCCTGTTTTCAGTAAATTTGAGTGATGCTGAATATTGGAGATGGATAATATGTATCACACACAGGATTAATGATAACTTGTCATGTAAGATTAGGGTTGGCATAGGCATGTGACAAGTTTGTGGCTCTTCTGAGGCAAGAACTTTAGTCAAAGGAAACAGCTCTCACTATAAAGCACTAAAAAGCTAGAACAGGGCAGGCAGAACACCATCACTGCCTGCAGCCAAGGCACGGGACTGAAGGGTGTAGCGCTCCATCACATTTACTCAAAAATGGTTTACTCAAAAATGGTTTACTCAAAAATACTCAAAAACTCAGGCTATCTCCTTTCCTATTGAGCTACCTAGGTGAAGGTAACACTCAGTAAGGGAGAGAGAAATAATGATAAAGAGTGGATATGGGTTTTAAATACTGTTCCTATTAGCCTGAATTCTTATAGCTTGTTTAGGATTGTGAAAGTTGAATGCAATATTTGGTTTAATGTGATGTGATCTGCTTCTGCAGATCAGTAATAAAAACAGTTGTTATGTAAAAAGCAGAGATGGAGTAAAGAAGCAGGGAGCATGGCACCAAAAATCGCACACTGTCTCACTACAGCAGAAAAATTGTTTATTCTCCACATCTACTATATAATCATTGCAAAACGGGAATACTAGTAAATATCTACAATCCTGTGGTTTGTGGAGTACCGATGTAACATTACTTTTGTGACAAGCGGACCTTTAGACTAAAGAACAACCTGTTCTCAAAATACGTTTTAAGGCTTTGAATACTGGAAAAGGTTTTCTCCTAATAGTTCAAAGCAAAGGAGCAAAACAACTATCGTTCAGGAGGAAATAAATGTTGGCACAGCCATCCTTTCAGGATAAGACCACTACAGCCACTGCTCTGACTGATGTTTGCATAGATTTAGATGAGCAAGCATTGCACTGACACAGGTATTGCCTGTAGTGTTTTCGTAGCAGTACGGAGTTCAGCGTAGTGATGAAAACCTAAGCAAGAAATGGAGCTTCTGTGTAATCCATACTGAGCTCTCTGCTACCACAGTTAGATGCTATCACTAAGAATCAAGAAGTTTAAAGCTGTAGATATATGTGATGAAAGATCAGAGCCTATTATCAAAACAGAAGTTTGCAAATCTTAACTGCACTCAGAAATCATGAGGATAAATGTCCTGAAAACTACAGATAGAAAAAGCAAATATTCAGTTTTATTCTGTTTGTCTCACTGTCAAAGCTTTATTAATTGCAAGAATTATTTAAAGTTTGTGAATATTTGCATTTATAAAGGCTTTGTTAAATAATTAAGGGAACTTAATATATGCTTGAGCAACTGCTTTTCGTGAATAACAGGCTCATTTAGTCATTTTCACTATACATATGATCTCTGATTATATTTCTTTTACATTCATCTGGAAAAAATAATCTCTACAATGTAATTTTCACTGAGAACTTAGCATAATGTTAATGTAATAACATTTTGTGGTAATAACCCTTCATCAATCACGATTTCTCTATGCTGTCATTGCCATTCTGCTCCCTAAAATTTGACATTCATCTAAGAATAAAAACCTGAAAAAGCAGACATGAATGATCTATTCCAAGTCTTTCTACTGAGCAGCTGAAATTTGCTCAGATACAAGGGAAGAGCAGAGATGATCTTCAAAGGATTAAAAGTTTTCTGTGAATGGTGTATTAAGGGCAATATTCTCAAGTACAAAAAACATCAAACAACGCTTCCCCCCATCCCCACTCCAAAAAAACCCAAACCCAAAACAAAAATCCCCAAACAAAAAAGCCAGGACCAAATCTATATACTAAGTCTTCCAAAGAAAAATGTTAGTGCTGTACTCCTATGCGTGTTTGAACACTCACAATATCTTCTCATCCTTTCTTTCAAATTGGAATAGCAGTGAATAGTACTATAGTATCAGACAGTTTCTTAGGAGTTTATAATTCAGCAGGTACTTTTAGTGCCACTCTATTTTTTGAGGTTTTATGGCCCTTTTCTCCTACCAGATGCCATTTGAGAATGTAGATAAGCTGCCCAAACACGGCTTGAAGTGTTCTGTGTCTTCTCTCAGAATATCTGGTTGGTTTTTGTTTTTCTTGTTGGTTTTTTGTTTGTCGGTTTAATATTAGTAAAAAAAAAAAAAAAAGGCAGCCAAAATGATAAGAGGGAAAACTATGTTCTGCCTCCTTAACACAATCACAATATCCACACAGATCAAGGATTTGAAACTCGCCACAGCCACAGCGTCTCATCTCAGAGACACACCTGCAGACTTTCTACAAAACACAATCCTCTGAAACATCACAATTCCTCATTTTGATCTGATGATAGAAAGGGGTTATGAAATCTATAAGAAGATTTCAAGACAGGGCATCCACCTAGAAGCCTGCTGTCTGCTGGTTTTGGATGTCAGGGGAAGAAGGTTCTCATCTTCATAGATGAGAAACAGTCCATAAACCAGAGATTGTAAAAGCATGGCTTGTAGTGCAACGACATTTCTTGTAGTGCAACCATTTCTTGGTTGATACAGTTAATTAAGATACCTAGCTAGCTGGATTTACCAGAAGATTTACCAAAGGGTTACTGTGCCTGCTTAGGCAGAGCAGCCTCCAGCCTTCTGGCTACGGCCAGCAGGAAAGCCATGGAGTGGGACTTTTTTAGGGGGTACAGGTGTATTTGGTTACATTTTTTTTTAACAAGCTGGTGTATTACCTTCTTTTCCACATGTCAACATTGCCACTCACACACAGTGGTCAACTTTTAGCTTCCTTTAAGCTGGCATTGTGACAGCGCTGTGTGTTAATATGGGTCCTCATCTGAAGATGGCATTTTTCATCAGGAAACCGTTTTCTATTTAACCATTTTTTCAGACTCTCAAATCTATCTCAGAACAGATTTCCCTGAAAAACTTTTAAAAGAAAAGGGTTCCTCTAACAGATTGGTTTGTAAAATACTGAGATGTGTTAAAATCAAAACTTAACTGTATCTCTTAATAATTTTACATTGGTTTTCATGAAATGTTAGCTTTATGCATTGCTATTTTTACTAGTGAAATGGTTGGTTAGTCGAATAACTGGAATATTATTTTACTTGTTTATTTTACTTTTAAAATCATGATGGGCACTTGCTCTTTAGTACTGAAATATCTTCTCAGTCATTATTCCACTTGTATTTTAATGAAGCAGCTTGACACTAGCAAAATATAGAACACGAGACATTTCACCATATACTGCATTACTAAAATACTAGAAAAACACCTGAAATAATCAATGCAATCATTATAAAATGAAAGATGATGCAAAATTAAAATTTTGATAATCCCAAAGGACATATTGAGCACTCGGGTACAAACGTCTTTGGAAAGCCATTTTGCAGGGAGGACAAAAATATTTGATTTGGGTTCAGTTTAAAGTAGAAATAATTTTAAGAGTTCGCTATTTCCTGCAGAACATAAATTATGAGTTTTGATGGATTTAATCAAAACATGGTCTCATCAAAATATAGCCCCCTTTTTTCTCTAATATTTCTTTTTAAAAACTCAATATTATTGGTGTCTAGTCCCATCAGGATATACCTTAATTAGGTCTTGACTGAGTCGATATAGCTAGTCTGTCTACCGACAGTCTTGATTCACTTATGGATAGGGAAGAAGGTGTCATTTCAGTCTGAAATAGAAACCTTTCCCCTGAGCTTAAACAAAACTGGACCCTTGGAGGGATGTAGAAGTGTTAGCTAATTAGCTTTTTATTGGATTTCATTTTTAAATGTCTTTGCATGTCTGAATGCTGTTTGAAATACAACGGGGGGAAAAAAGGAAGTAAATTAGTAAGGAATCTCTTACTGTGGTGTTTCTAATTAGAATGCAGCCAGGGTGAACAGTCAAGTCAGTTCATGAACTGTTCATGTGCCATTGAACATGTCACATGAAAGCTTTCATATACTGTAGTCTGATGGTAATGCTGAGGACCTAAGTGTTGAACAGACATTTTGGGGAATTTAGTCTGAACAAAACCTCCAAAGTTTTTATGGGTTCCTCAAAGCAGTTTAAATCATATGAGTTTAAAAAAACCCCACCTAAACAGTATGTTTTGGAGGAATATCAACAAATTCATACTGCCAAGAAATGGTAGCTTTTCCTGTATGGCCACAATTTCTTCACAGAAAATGTATAGTTCCGCATGTAATAGATGGTCTATTATTAGATGATAAATTGACCCTTTCAGAGGGAGCTAGTGTCCTTCACCAGTCCTATAACCCAAACCTAAGATTTGTTTTCCAAAGAAGTCTTGGAAACTGTATTTGGGCCAGCAGTATATAATAGGAAAAGGGGCAGGGAGAGCCATGAAGAGATAGAAGCTACTGGAGGTAAACGCAAGTGGAAAATGAAAACATTTTGAGAATGTCTCTATGAAAAGTATTTTCTTTCTCAGTAATAGTCAGAATTCAATTATCCCTTGACCAACTTATTTGAAGTAGGATAATTTCTTCAGGAAAATGTTCACATATCTGACCTTTAAAAAAATGGTAAGATATTTTTCCATTTATAATTGGAAAGTAGAAGGCTTACAATTGTTTTTTTTCAGCAAAATGTCTGGAAAAAGTCCAAAAGATGAGGGAAACAACAAGAAAGCTGAAGAAAGTAATTTCAGGAAGTTATGATGCCTTGAGCTAGAAAGCAACAGATTTGTCTGAAATCTGGATAAACCAGCAAAGGGCTTTAAATCAAACCTGGTGGTAAAGAAATGCTTGTGAGATCTGAGGCAAGTGGAGAGAACTTGTGAACTTCTGCTTCCCTGGTGAAGGAGGAATATGGTTTAGCTGAGGACTAAGATACCTCAGTCAAGGGAATAAAAGTGCCCAGATCCCGCCATTAAGTACACAAGATGAACATGACTCTTCTGCATAGATTCCAGCAATAAAACACTACTGATTTGAGGCCTTAGTATTTGGAAAGAGAGGATGGCTTCGAGTGTAGTGTTTATATAGTGCAAGCTTATAATAAGATTTTAAAAGGTTAAATATTTCTATTTGAACCTATAAATGGAGAACAAGAAGGGAAAAGGGTGCTTTATGTACCTGAATATTATGCCTAGTACATTTGAAGGAGACTCCATAGACAAGGTACATATTATTTACTTTCAGTGGCATATGTCACTTTATAAAATGGAAAACTGCCAACAAAGAGGAAATATTAATGTCTGAATGTGGCTAGAATATTAAACAGTAAATGCTACTATTAAACTCTGCAGAAACCGGATCACACGAGCTTTACAAACTAAGACAGTACTAGCAGAATGTAACCCACTTTGGTTCAAGAAGCTTAAATCTAAAGCTAAAAATGGGAAAACTCAGCCTCAATCTCATGCTTCCTTGGAGCCCTCAAGCTTGCAAGCAAGAATAAGCAAATATATACAACTTAAAAACAGCAGCATGGCTTGTTCCCCAGATGCATATTCCCCAGTTCAAACAATATCTTCCCTCATGTAGTTCAGTGGGTAGCACTCAAGGCAGTCCAGTTTTATTGACTTTGTGACTCTTGCACAAACACTAATGTAGATTCAGGGCTAACTAAAAAGCAGTGAGCTCAGACTGCAGTCTTTTCCACAGGACATACTAATACATTCATAGCTAGCTGCCTGTTTTCAATCTGTCATAGGAATGCGCCACATATGAAACTTGTATTCCCTTGGAAAATCTGATTTAAACTGGCAAAAGATTTCAGAATTTATTGTAGACAACAGATACGTGTGCTTGCAGACACAGAGAATAGGAAACTAGACTGAAAAAGAACAAATCAAAAACTGCAATAAAAATGCAGCTTTGATGTAAGTTGGAATATTCTCTTTGGCTGGTGTTATTCATGATGAAGTGAGTTTCTAGGGGTTTTTTTCTGATTCTTTAATGCAGCTATGAAAACAATTCCCAGAAGTGGTGCTTTGTTTTTTTCTTCTTGTTGATCATTTTCTGATACCACCTTTTCTTCCTCCTCTTTAGGCGAACAAAAGCTGTAACCCCTCTTATCAGCCATAGAAGCCTCATCTTGTAACCTCTGCAAATCTCCATCTGATTGCAATTGATCAACACAACTCTTCATTATCTTCCCCCTTGATCTCTGCTAAATAGATTACAAGTAACACTATGTGCTTTAACAGCTATTTTCTCCACTCTATTCTTCCCTTGTAATGGTATACCAGCACTGCCTGCCTTATGCAGGAATTCCTACTGAATGTATATTATGATTTTTCAGTATTCAGAGATTTTATTTCCTACTTGTTTGTACTCCAACACTCAGTTACCCAGGTCTTAGTAATTAAATCTAGTCTACAGCTGGCATTTTAAAAGCAATACCACTGGCACTGTCTGCGGAGCAAATTTATGCAGAAACAGGATATTTTCATTACAATGTCTTGTCTCAGTTTTGACCAGGGCTCCTGTCAATGTTTTCCCAAAACACTCTCCCAGCTCACACAACACTGAGTGATAGACAGTAGATCTCCAATGTTATACTGAGTTTTACAACCTGTAAGTAGCAAGTATGGTTCACTGAATTTTATGTGTTTTCATAGCAGAGGTTGCTATTACATGCACCACTTCTGGCTATAGGGAATAGACCTCAGCCACAACTAAGTACATTTGATTGTTTTCTTTATTATTTTTTTTTTCTCTACATAGCCAAATCGCTGCTGTTTCCAGGGCTCTGTAGCACATTGGCATGGATGGCAGGTGCTGCTTCTGGCATAGCTCCTACATAAGTCATATCCAACACTTCCATTTTGTGGCCAGCTGGCCTAAGGAAATAACTTTTAGTTTTCCATGCTTGCATTACTGCACCTTGATGCTACACACAGTGGCCTTCCTAGCAAACTTTTTGTTATTACTTGAAGTCCTGCAGCAAACAGTCATTCTCAGAGTTAGCTTCCTGTGCTAGTAAAGCATAATTTAGTCTTTGTTTTTTTTCTGTCTCAAAAGTGCGTAAAGTACCTTACCTGTAATTAAGCTTTTCCTTGTTTCCCAAGTATTCCTTAGCTGTCAGAGGAAGATCATTAGGAAAAGATCCCACAGGTACAGAACTGCACTGTCTTTATGCTCCTTTAGAGAGATGGAGGCAGAACAATACAAGTTCACTGGACTGTTTTCTTCTGATGGCTGACAGCAAATGTGCCACTGCCAATGCTAAAACCGAGACCAAAGTCTTAAGCCTGGCTGCTGCCAAAATCCTCATTTATGGTTCCAACATTTTAACTGTGCTTTATGACCTGTACTGAAGTAAGTATTCATGAGTGGATATTCATGAAATGTCATTATACCCTCTTCCTCCAAGTTCCCCAAGCAATGCCTAAAGCTTCTGTTTCTGTATGAGCTTAGTTTCCCCCAGCTTTTTACAATGTTCTGAAAACAAATGCTAGGGAGTTTTCGCTGCCATCTTCGCAAACAGCAGCTATCAGCATTTATCATCTCTTTTTCTTGCTCCGTTATTTTCTGAAACTCAGAAATTTTACCTGGTTTCTGCCTTTCAGAGCTGGGTAGGCAGGTTGGGTGTGTTCACTGTCAGGAGCCTCTCTGGCTCCAGTTCATGTTACCTCCTGGCAGGCATAAGACAAACTCGGTTCAGGAAACTCCATCTCTTTGCCTGTTCTCTGATGCAATGTTTCATTTGGGTACTAAATATGACTCATTTCGGGCTAGAACTTTATCATTATGTAATACTGTTCTCAAGTTATAACACTTCTACTTGCTCTAGGGAATTCACACACCCAAATGAACTGAACTTTACTGAGTGATTCCCTGATTTTATAGTTCATTCAGCTGAAATTCAGAGGCCTGCATTCTTGCTGCACTGCTGTGTACATGACAGGGATTTAGCTTTAAGTTCACCATTTCTCTGCCAAGTCCAGGTTTTTGTTTTCTTTCTGAAATACTCATTTGACATGTTCAATCTTCAGTTTAAGCTAATAGATGCAGCTCATGCCCACTGCAGAGTGGAGGGGGGAACTTTTGCTTTTCAGTTATCAACTGAGAGATGTTTACATGTTGCAGTTGTTAAGGAAACCACTCTGCATGCTATCTTGTTTGCTGTGAGTTTGGAAAAAGCATTATTTTATTTTTATCTTAATATAAAACATTTCTTTTTTTGCATACACCCTCAAAACTAGATGTAGGTGGTCTCATGCCTATTGCCTATTCCCATTTTCAGTATTTGGTGTTTGGGATCCTTAAAGATGAAGTCCATAAGCAGAATTTACATTAGAAAAGTTTATTACAGCTATAAAAATTACCAGTAGACTCCATCGACTCAAATTTACTCCCCTGCTGGAAAATAAGTACTTAGTGTCTTCACTGTGTTCCTCATTTTATAACCCGTAAGGGAATACATATTCCTTGTCTTCCCTTTTTATGTATAGAAAATTGTCCCATAACAGTCTATTATACTGTACTAATAAGAAACACATCCAACTATCTACATCATTAAATGGTGTCCAGTAAGTCTTTATTTCTGAGTAAGATGTATTTCTGTTCACCTCCAAAGAGGCATTTCATTCACTGCCTGTTTCTGTTAGTATCTGATCTTTAATGGTCTGCATAGTCCTCACTACTTGTAGAGGCTCTTTCTTCAGGTTACACTTCCCCTGTACCATCACACTAACCTACACGCAGCATAATACAGCACCTTCATTTTCCACACACACATAATTCTGTTTAGCATTACAAATCCTTCCTCCTCACTTCCCACTACGCTCATGGGCACCAGCACCTGCCTCTCCACGCGCTCCCCGGTGTGCCACTGGCAGCGCACCATGCTGACAGACAGCCACCCTTCTTCATGCTTTTCTTGCACCAACGCTTCTAAATGCAGCTGAACTCCTTCTGAAGACATGTCTCGGACCACTTGACTGGAATCCATGTGTTGTTCAGACCTCAGTCACCGTGCTCTTCACCTGGGGCCCTTTTGCCGCATCTGGCTGGTTTCTTTCCAAGCATGGCCACATTTTCTTTGTGAATTCAAATGACATGACTGTCACTTCGACTCAGCGTAGTAACAATTTGTTCTGATAGACAGTGTCTAACAGCTTCTCTCTAGCTGTATCACACCCTCAAAAAGTGAACTTTAACATCAGAAAAGTTTTCAGAAAAACAAGTAACAGAATCTTTTGAAGGCTACCAAAACACCAGACAGAAATATCTCCTAGTTGCTTTCTGATACATTTCATTTTATTTGCATTAAGTATTAACAGATGTTTATTTGTTTAAAAAAAATTCATAGGTATATGTTTTTTCTTAGTGGTTAATCACATCTTTCTGCTTTACCTCATGGAAGAAGTCTTTAAGTCATTGGAAATGGCATATTTCAAATTACAAAGCCAGAAATTCACCCTTTATTTGTCCATATCTTCTATAAAATTTGTGCACAAGTATTGTTACAGTCTAAATATAAACTGAAAAGCATCCTGTTTTTCATTAAATTGTCACTTTCCAAAATTATAGCCATTTAACTTGTGGGTTTTTTCTTTTAAAATTTCTTCCTCATGATAAGTTTTATCTTTTTGCAGTTTTTCCAGACACAGCAAAAAAAATAGCAACACTTCTTAAAGAAGGATTGACAGAACAATCTTGTTTTTGTACAGAGTCCTAAGCAATAACTTCCACCATGTCTAACTTAAATGCAGCACTGCAAAAATCCAGATTATAACTGAAGCTAAAAACCTGGCCCTCACAATATGCTTCCCCAGAACTCCTTAAATTGTAAGTAGGAAACAGACAACTTCTTAAAATGTTAATTGTTAGCTCTGTTTTTTCTCAATCTAGCAGTAGACAGACACTGTGATTTATGAAGATTTTTTTATAAAGTCATTTCATGACTTGTGTCACACAGATTTCAAGGTAGTCTGGCTCTGGAATTATTTTCATGGACTTCTCTTATCTGCTGTTCAAAATAATAATAATAAAAGAGCTGCTTCTGTTCTTTGGAGTGAAACATCTTTTATCTCCTGAAAATCGCTGAAACATCCAACAGGAAGGGGAGGAAAATAACTAACATGTTAGGCTGAGTGAAACTAAAACAATTGGAAAGTAATTTACACTAAATTATTGGATATTGAACTCCTGTTTATCTCATCTTCGAAAAAAAAGAATCAAAGCGCTTCAGATCTTTCCAAGGTACCTCTGGTGTTGCATATTTCATTATCATGCAATCATTCAGTTCATTTTAGCTGCCTCCTTTTCCTCCCCAGAGCCCCAGGGAGGAATTATGTTTGGGGAGCTGTGAAGTTTAATATAACCGTATCACTCTCTTACACGTGGTGCACAAAGGAAGAGCTCACTAGCAGGGAGCAGGTTGGGCTCCGTTGTGCGTGCTCGTCGCTGTGCCACTGTGCTTAGGAGATGGCTGTGGCCAGGCTGCGGAGCACAGCTGTATGCAGCGGTGCACCAGGGGCCGGGGGTCCCTGCACCCAGAAGCCCTGCTGTGTTTCCTTTCACCAGGCGGCACAGGCACCTGCTGCAATCAGCTATGTAGTTCTGGAACTGTTCTGCCTCAGAGATGAATGAAGTTTAATATCTGCTCTTGAATGTTTGATGAGTTACTGAAAATGAGCTGATGTTTTTCATTCTTCGGGTGTGAGATGCATATCACATAATTGGCATTAATCGGTCACCTTTGCAGAGACGTCAGGACCTCAGTAGGCAGGCAGATATCTGCTGCTATATCCTTGAAGGTTGTTCCCTTCACCTTAGATGTGAAATACACCAAGATTGCTATGAAAAACCCTTCTGCTGTCCTTGAAGCACTTCTCCTAAGGTCAAACACAATACTTGCCTCAAGGCTACAGAAGACTGAATGTTGCTTCTGCCTTTAAAGGAATTGAGTATTGGTCAAGGTTTCTAAAAAGGCAGTGATACATTTCACAGGAGGCATTGTAGACCAGTTTTTATTTTCCATTATAATTACCAAGCAGTAACCTAACTGAAGAGTCTCAATTAGCAAATAAAGTTCTTTTTAATCTCAGGGAATAATGCACAGACTGTTGCTAACCAAGTGACTCCTTGTCCTGCCCTGGTGAGCTTCAGAGAGTATTTTTAGGGGAAAATTTCTTGCCATAGTGAATGTGTACAGTTTTGTGCATGGTTTAGGAGAGTTGTTCTCTCCCGTGTGGAAGTCCTGATAGACAAGCTCTGTCCAGCTGCTCAGAACAAAGAGAGCTGACACAATTCATCCCTAAACAGGACAGCAGGGCGAAGGATCAATCTAAGGGCTTTAATGGCTTAAGGCATGGTATATAGGTCTGTAAAGAGACACATTTCTGCAGAAATAAATATGTAGTTAGTATTATAGCTGGCAATTGGCTACTTCCTGTTTGCAGAGTTGATTGTAAGTGACGGCCCTCTGATTTATAATATGTAATTTAAATGAATTCCAGCAAAACAACTTTTAATTCACTAACAGGCAGGAAGAAATAATATTTTCATCAATGAAACCATCTTCTTCGTTCAATCCAGATAATAAAATATTAAGCGAACAAGACCTCCATATACTTTGAACCATCCATGCACACGCTCTCTTGATGATTACTCCTGGCAGTACTCTCTACTTTCTCATTATTGGTTTGTATTGCTAGTTTATATCCCTCTTGCAAGCACTTTGCCGCTGTATTTTTTACTATTTTGTGTATGGCTGGCCCCTCTTGCAGATACTGTTAGAATCTAGTCATGTCCCTATGAAGGAGAATATGTGGCAGACATAGGAAATTGCCACATTCACCTCAATCCTTATTAGGAAATTAAATTATTTTAAGGAGTAGCAAATGCTGAAAAACCTCAGATCATGACAGTTAGAGAGTACTTTCAGTTGGAAAATTAACTCCATGTGAAGTATTGCACAGTTGTTGAGCCAAAAGACTAAAAAGATCAGTCTGTTTCACTATTCTCCTCCTCCTTAGAAGTCTTCCTTTTTCCAACAAATCTATACTCCTCCTCAGTATTTGAAGATACCATAGTTAAAAGTGTTCCATCATAGATATGTGAGTGGGGACAGGTATTATCAAACCTATTTTACAAATGAATAACCTCAAACATGAAGTGTCTAAAATTCACTGCAATTAAAGCTGAGAAAATTACCTGGTTCTCATAATAACCAATTTAATGTCATACCCATTGAACCATACTGCTTCTTTGAGACACTAGTGAATCAGAGTGCTTAAGGTGCTCCTGTAATTATACATTCACATGTTTTTATATGAAATGTTTTGTTTGATAATTATACAAAGCATGATGAGCCTGTTGCGAAATCCATTTGGATGGTTCTGTCAGCTTTGTGTCATTGAAACTTCATATAGTATAATGGGCATTTTAAGCAACCATGAAGTTGCATGCTTTTCTTTTAGAGAATACAGCGCAGGTTGATATTTTTCCCATTTTAATACTTATATATCAAAGTAATTTTCTTTTCTCACCAATGATAATTATTTTTAAAGGTATATTTTGAGAAACTAACAAGCACTTATTATAGCCAGTTTCAAGCCTAAAAACATTCATGAATTATGCTTGCAAGAATGGCAAAAAAATCTTTTACAAAGATAAAGATAACTTGCAGAAACACAGGGCACTTCTGTCTCTGTTTATTATTGTTCTTTGGTAATTCTCCTGTGCAAGTACCTAAAGACTAAGAGTGGTAATCAAAAGAAAACAAAGAGAGCAAGGTGAGTAATGGAAGGGACAGAGGGAGAAAGAAGTAGCTGAATTAATAAGAAGACTCAAGCTACAGTATTCCCATGATTAGTGATTTGATATAGTGTAGAAAGTCAAGTATCAGAGTATTTGTACAGGTTAGTTCTTCTCAAGAGGATAATCTTCTTCATGACAAGAGTTCCCACCTCCAGATTAACTCACAGGAAGACAGAGGAGGTTGTTTTCCCTATCATATGTGCAGGTAAGAGGCCCCTAAAACATTAGTAGACTGTGGTTTTTATCTCTTTATCATTATAATTTAATCAGAATTGGTCAAAAGCAGGTAATACATCAGATGTTGATAAAATCTCCTGTGGTGAAACAAAACAGTATAGAAATGCATGCTTGAAAAATACATAAATAAACTTTCCTCATTGTTTAAAGTGACAGACATATTTTATCTTGATCTGAGTTTTGCTGGAAGATGAAGGTTGTGCAGAACATAGACTCTCTGGAGATGGAGCTCTCTAGAAAGTTTGCTTTGCTTTTCTTGACAGCTGATTGATACCTGCAGAGTTAACCACATTTTAATGCAATTTATAGAGTTGTGCATGTCACAGAAAGCTCAAAAATTAATTAAGAAAACATCTAAAACACTAATTAGATAAATAATGAATTTATTAACTGATGTATTGTTGTTTTAAATTATTAAAAAAAAAAAATGGTGTCATGAGACCCTGCGTGTTCCTGGTTTCAAAGACAAACTGACATTTTTTCCTCCTCCACTTCTTTCTGTTTTAAATGAAGCAAGTTACTTGTGAAAGTGTTCTGGTTGATGGAACTCTGCCAGCCTATTTTATTATAACACATTTTTATTCATGAAGAAAAGAAAGGTTATTGCACATGTCATATCTTTATTATACTTGACAAGCTGTAAAGCATGTATCCTAAAAGGAAACAGAAAATGATATATAAGATTACCTTTCCATTATCCACAACAAGAACCAAGATGCTGGATGGCAAAACAGTGCTGAGTGGACCCTGGCATTCCGTGGTAATTGGTTATTTTTGCATTTCATTCCCAGGAGAAAGAATGTTAAATACAGAGTTCCACACACAGGAAACCTTGGAGACTGATATAAGTGGTGTCTTCATCAGTGGGGAAAGCTATCACACCATTGTTGGACTTGCTTACCCAACTTGAACTGGAGAGGAACTCTATAAAAATAAGCAAATCCTTGTTACTCTGACCAAAACCTTTATCCATATGTAATGTGGCTGCACACAATTTTGACAAAAATTGTGAAAAAAAATTTTTTTTGAAATCTCTTTCCAAAAATATGCAAATGGAGAAAGGTTTCCAATTTTAAAAGAATTTCCAATTAGTAATGTGGATGTGTTTATGCAACAGTGTAACAAAGACCTAATTTGATTAGATCTCTGAATGCTACAATAATATTAGTACTTTCTGTATACTAGATTCAGGAAAAATGACTTTTATCTACCTGTGAAATTTGTTCCCTTACAGAGCAGACTAGGCCTATTTTTTTCACTTTGATGGTAATTGGCAGGAAAGACTTTAATTCAGATACTGCAGGGTAAATGTAATCTCAATGCATATTAACCCATGCAAAGATAAAGTCATGCAGGTACCAAGTAAATTCATAAACTAGAAATTACCAATATGTAAATTGTTCAGGACACTGTGGCCTGATATTCTAATAGGGTTCCCTTTATCTTCAGAAGGATTTTTATTGGGTCTCAAAATTTTACTTCTACATACAGCCACAAAATGCAATGAATAATTGTGTATTACAATATTGTAACACTGGGTCAGGAGAAATTAGTAAAAACTATGAGGTGAGAAAAAGATATTTGATCTGAATTTGGGGAAAAAATTATTTTTAAAAAGAAAAAATTAACAGCAAAGATAAGCAAGCATGCTGTGTAGTTTTAGGATTGACAGAGACCCAGAAAAAAAGGAAAGAAAGACTGAACTTCCACAATATTTCATCTGTGCAGTAGAACATTTTATTAGCTGAGTTTTATGGCCCTGTTTGCAATAATGAGCAAGAACAGCACAGTGTCCAGATTAGCAGGCATCAGTGCTACCATAAATCATTTTAAAACAAGACAATTCTTCAAAGAAACACTAAAATTGTCAGTGGTCCACCTTTTAAATAACATTTTGTATTAATTTTAATGCCACAGGAAGAGCTCTTAGAAGCAGGTATTTCCGCATGAAGAATCAAATTTAAAATAATACATTCAGAATAGAATTCGGAGACAAAATCTATAGCCCTGTTATGTGAACAAGCCAGACTGTAATAATCTCTTTTGTACTAGAAGGAAATAGAAAAGAATTAGACAATTTTGTCATTTGTTTTGTTTGTCTTGGCAACAGGATACCCTGGCACAACACCAGGAAAAGAGATTCATAAATGTGCAAGATTTTAAATAAAAAATGGGAACACATATGTTGTGTATAGATAGAAAGCACTGCAGAAAGTTTCAGGAAACATCTGTATCAATACCTTTACCATTATGTGAACCTGCTATTGTAGGATCCTGAAAAAGCAGGACACTCATTTTGGTCATGGTTATTTGTACAGTTCCATTGATTTCATTGAAAATGCTTATTAACAGGCAATAAAAAGTGGTACAATTATGTCTCAAAAAGCCAGGGTCCACAAACCCAGTGCAAATCACACATTAAGACATGATACATGATGACAGGAGACAGGCCCTAGAACCATAAAAATGCTGAAGAAAATAACATACAGAGTTTTCTTCCTGCCCTTTTGGATTTGCTGAAAGGCCATTAAAAGAAATTTTGTGTGAAAGATCAAAATAGAATTAGTTACTTAATGATTCCTTCTCCCCATAAAACACAAAAGGCAAAATTTATAAACATATTTAAAGGCGAGAACTGGTTCATTTTGGAAGCTAGGATTATTCCTTAGGAACTTTTTACCTGGAATCAGTTCCAGGAAATCAAAGAGTAAGAGAAATTTGTGCCTTTGAGTCATTCATTTGGTCACCGTTAATCTTCTGGCTTTTTCAATGTGCTATGAAGTTGTCAAACACTTTTGAATCCTGCATCTATAGCATCTGAGGAACTGGACCTGTCAACCCTATTCAATCACATAGCTGTCAAATGGACCTTGGGCACTGTTGTTCTTGGCTCTTGGATATTTATTTGCATGTGAAAGGACAAATTTGTCCTCTGTATATGCAAGATTCTGCATGCTATAATTTATGGATGCACTTCATAACATTTACATTTGCAAACCAGATACCAGAACTGAGCAAACAGATGACCTTGAGTACCAGTAGCTTCATCATCTACCCGCTGGTTTCCACCATTTTTTTTAACCTGATGAATGTAACTATATATAGTTAGGGTCACATTTTCAAAGGTCTCTTAATCCTGTTTCTATTTATGGCCTCAGAGGAGGTTTGATGGACTATAAGACCTTTTCATGTGAGGAACCAAGCTGTGTTCCTGTAGAATGTCAACTCCTTCAACCAGCAGAGAAGCAAAGGGAAGGCTGATTAGATGGAAATTGCCTCTTTTCAGGTGGTGGCAACCAATTTTGAAACTTCTTACCTGGCTGGCCTATTTTGGCTGATGCTCATGTCTTCCAGTAGGAATGTCACTGTATCTATACCCATGGATTGTGATTTGTTTCTCCGTCGACTTTGTTTTCTCCTACTTTAATCCACTGGGTATATATGATTATACCCTACAACAAGTCCCCAGCAGATGTCAACTGACTGTAGCCAACTGAGTTGCAATGAGTTAAACCTGTTGATCCTTCACCTGTGCTTACCTACTTAGCAGCATTGACTCCAAAAAGGCTGACAGCCACAAATGCAGAAGCTGAGCAAAGTACACAGATTTTATTCTAATGGCTGTGAAAAGGAAGACCTTTCAGTAATGCCACTGTAAGTTAAGATAATTTTATACCAGCTTTGCACTGACACAAATGTAGTGCTTGATAGGAGAGAATTTGGTTGGACCTGGCAAGTCTCTCATCTCTCCTTTTATTCTAGCTGGGGATGGAAGCTGTGAATGTTTTTCCAATTTCATATAGAGTGCACTGAACCTGCCATAATAAAAATACTTAGATTACTGATAACCTGAGAGGTTGGGATGCCTCCCCTCAGCAACAGATATAATTAACCTTCACATGCAAGTAAGCATCACACATTTGTGGCAATATTTTGGAAAGTGTGCATGGTAACCACAGTGCTAATGTATTGCAATTGTCCTTAATCATTTATTGATTTTGAAAATAGTTTTTACTGCATTGCTTCACCTAGATCTCTGATGTTTTCTGCTGGCACATCTTGGTTCAGGTGTTTGAAGGGTTAGTGGCCGAAGAAGTTTGTTTTCTGCCAGAGCTGCATGGGATGGTTGCCTGGTAACGATACCTGTGGCGTAAAAAATGTTGCATCAGGCATATGCCTGTTCCTGCCTCTTTTTAGGGGACAGCAAAGAATTACAGAGAAGATATATTTTATTTAAGGAGACTAGAAGATCTAGAAGAACTGTTACCTGAGAGACGAAGCTGAAAAGGAAATGCTGTGAAACCAATATATCATTGGAGACTGCCTTCAGTAAACCACTGCAGAATTAAATTAACTTCCATTTTAACACTCTAGATAGCTGCCATGGGAAAATAACCTGCTTCCAGTTGCTTGCTGGGAGTCCCATGCCAGCAAGGCAGGCAAGTGCTTTGGAGAGCAGTTGGGCATAAGGTCCTCCGTGTTTTTGTCTCAGGGGACCTTCCAATATGTTTAAACATCAACCAGCTAGACCGTATGTTGCTGTCTGCAGCTGTAACATTCACCGGGCACTACACCAGTCTCCTCTCTCAAGGGGAGACACACCACCACATAGCAGCCTGAGAGCTTGGTGACAGGTTCTGCACAACTCCCATTGCTCCCACAACCCATGCAGCTCCCTGTGACAAGACAAAATTACTGCCTCTTATCAACAGTACCCAAATCCACAAACTGACCGAAGCAATACCAGTTGACCAGATAAGGCCTTTATTAAGTGTCTGTCAGGGCTGGATGGGACCTCTATTATTGCCTCCTCATGTTCTCAGCTGTTCCACCATTTTACTAGTAGGTTTATTCCTGTGTCTATCCACTTGTTGGGGGTGGAGGGTGGGGGCGAAGTTATGTTCTTTAGTAACTAATAATGGCTAAACAATGAATAAGTGACAGAAATGCTCAGATAGACACAAGGTGTATTTTGCCTGCCCACTTAATGGTATCATAGGCTATTACCATGGCTGTCAAACTGCAGTCTGGAAAACAGTAACCATCTGCGAAGGCTCTGAGGGTCCCTGTTAAAGAAAGACCTTTACAGCATCCCCAGTTCCACTTAGTTTCAGGATGGGCAGAGGTCTGCTGGTCCCAAGGGTTAAAGATTACTTGAGCTTGGAAAAAAATGTACTGTACTACAGAACCGCAGAATAGCTGAGGTGGGAAAGGACCTCTGGAAATTGTCTAGTCCAAACCCATCACTCAGAGCAGCGTCAGCTAGAGCATGTTGCCCAGCACTTTGTCTAGTCCTTATCTCAGAGGAACTCTAGTCCATGGCTTTAACTCTTTTCAAGTATCTCTTGAGTCCTTAGAAGCTTGATCTGACACCATAAAGCCTCATGTGGCAAGGCTGAAAGGAAGAGATAGGGTCTTCTAGCTAAATTTCCTGTTTATTACAGTCAGAGATGTTTGCCTATTCATTATGACATCAAGTCCAATAACCTCTGGTTGATTACAGCAAATCTTTAGGTTGACATTTTAATCTTGACTTGAAAACTCCAAGTGACAGAGAAGCCAGAACATCCCGTGGACAAATTATTTTAATGATTAATTACCCCTTCTATTAACAAAAAATAAAGTGCAGTATCTGAATTTTTCCAGTGATGGATCTTGATATGCATGTCTGCTAGATTAAAAATATTTCTATTGTCAGGATTTTTCCCCCAGATAAATATTTATGGACCATGATATTCATATATTTATATGTGCTTGGATAAGATATATCCAGTAGCAGTCATAGCATAGTATTCTATGCAATTTTAATAATTATTGAATCACTGGTTTGCTGTGCTACTACTTGAGTAGATGTGATATGATCCATCACAGCATATTCTATAAAGAACTGAAAGGAAACTAAGCAGTGTTGGTTAGCTACTGTGAAGTGGGAAAAAAAATCTAGCTCTTGCAGTGAAGTTTATCCTCAAATCTCCTGTGGCCAGAGTTCACATTTTCTACATTTTGTTGTCATTAAATGGAATCTTAACCTTGGGCATAAAATGATTCCAAATAAACAGCTGCTAAACACTAGAGAGGCAGAAGGTTGTGTAATGCTCATGTGCTCAACTCTAGCAACGTTGGTTTATTTTTTTACTGCTAACCCAGTTTAATCCAGACTTATTCATATTTTATAATTGCACAACCTGAAGGGTAAAATGTGTGCATGTCTGGGCATAACTATATTCCATCCAGTGAAATGATCCAGTGAAATGACCCATGCAAGCGGAGCCCAGAATCCATCATACCCTAGCACCTGTCACTCCACTCTTTCCTGACTCCCTCCCCATGCCAAAATACTTCAATCACATCAACAGAATCCTGAAAAAGAAAGAGCCTGGAAATATGTTAAAGTTACGACAGCAGACTTCCTGACATGGTCTGCTCTTTCCTTCTGAATTAGCTAACCATGGTTCTACCAGTCCCAACTGCAGACTGTAGATTTATGGCACTAGCTTTTAGACAGCTGGAGGCTTTATACATCAACAACAGTAATTTATTCCTTCTGGAAGCAACAGCAGGTGTAGAACATTGGCTAGCTGAATTCTTCAGAAATTCGTAACTTCTGAATAATGCTGAAATTATGATAATCTCTCAAATTGCTTTCTTATTTAAATAGAAGACCTACACCCTTCTAGCTAAGAACAGATGCCAAGTCTTCACGGAATTTGTCCCTGAACATCCACAAGCAAATAAGGATCTCACAGTAATCCAAAACTGGGAAACTCAGTATCGGACAGTGAGTGTATCTGACAGTGGTCATCCTGTCATCCTCTCCCCATGCCTGAATACTAAGCGGTAACAGCTGTGCTGCATGTCTCTGGAGCACACTGCCACAGCCAGTTCTTGTGAGAGAAAACTCCTCAGCACCTACCACTGCTTGCTGCCGGAGACAGGTTACTGGGCTGGATGGGATGCTCTGAGCCACCAGGCTAGCACCCACCTTCTCATGAAGGCCCCTTAAAAACAGTTCTCTGAATAACTAAGGCTAGTAACATTCCAAAACTCACTGAAGGCTCTGAAACTTCACCTGTTGGCCTCAGTGTTTATTGTTTTTAAGAAAATTAATTAAGATTCCTCTGGGCCAGTGTCCAACGAGCACCATCTGATGAGTTGCATTGGTAGGCTGCCTGTGGCCATAGCCTGCCCTCTCTCTCCACCAGCTGCATCAGCCACATGCAGTATCACAGGTAGGCAAACACTTACCTTTGGGAAATCAACACCAGCTAATTACTATTTACATTTTCAATTACAGGTGAGTAGGAGCAAATTTCTCTACCCCTCTTTGCAAATCTTTAGATTATAATTAAAATATCAGCACTGTTTTTAAGAGCTTCTCTCTCCAGTCTCTATACTGAGCCTAGTAGTTTACCATTAACATTTCTCAGCCGATCACATGTTATCCTCACAGCTGTGCTCTCTGTGTATGTGGTGGAGGTGGTTTAAACAAAAACCACAGGAGAGGAACGCTGGAAACAGCCCGGAATAATACACAGTTGGCTGGAAGACCTGAGGTACTTGGCACTGCCTGAGCTGCAAAAGCAGACATAAATGCTAACACAGTTAAGGTCTTCTTTGAGGCAGAATAGAAGAACACACCAGGAAAACATCTGTGAAGGATGGCCTCCTAAGAGACCCACTTGCAGAAGTTCATTCAAGCCAGAGATGGAGGTTGCATGCACTGTTTACTCTCTCCCCATTTTTTCACACACACACATTGACTGAGCAGTTTTCCTGGCCTGAAACCCATTTCCAAGTATCAGTATTTGGGTTCATCCCTAATGAACTTTTTCCTTTTTCATTGACTGTGGTTCTTACTAGCCTCGTGGTATGATATCTGAGAGAAGAGGGAGACTTGATTCCTCCATCAGGAGATCCAGTAGAGAAGACAGAGTTGGCCGTTTCAAAGGAAAAAGTATAGCTGTCCCACTGACCCTCTACTTTTCCCTCCGGTCTTCCTGATTATCCACAGACAACTTCTAGGCACGTGCTTCCCTGACACTGGGGAACTCGTAAGGTGTGTCTCTGCTTTATATATATATAAATATATATTTATATATTTATATATATATTTTATTGCTGACTAGTAGCAGAAATGTGTGGGAATAGGCAGAGGTGAATGTCCCTGTTTAGATCTTCTTCAGCAAGGAAAGCAGAGGGTTTCCTTGGAGCAGTTAGAAGAAAAGAAGCAGCAAACTGATGGGAGAAGTAATTCACTAGTAATAAGGAGAAGGATCCAGAAGTGCTCAATCTCTATGTGTGCATAAAAATTAAGACATAAAGAAGATGCCTCAATTTCCTAATTCTCATAAGAAATTCAACTGAAAAAATTATCAATTTATTATTTCTTTGCTTTATATGAATACAAAAATCCCGCCTTTCCTTTATTTTTGCAGAACATAAACAACAGAAACCATGTCAAACCTTGTCTGGAATCATCTTCAAAATGAACTGTGTAGAGAACAGTACTGTGTGCTGTACTAAAATAGGTGGGGTTTTTTCTACTTCAGAATATTTCAGCAAATATCCATGCATAAGATCTAAAGCCAGCTCCCAGACCATAATGCTGTCCTTGTTCATGGAGAGTTCAGGAGAGTTTTATTTAAGAATTTCCAAGCTCTATCATAACTACAATGTCAGAAACTTTATATTAAATGTAGTCACTTGTCAGCACCATAAGTTTACATCTTTGGTGATGCTGTATCAGTAATACATAACGAGAAACTTCTAAAGGACTGATGTTGATGCTGAAAGTTATGTCAATTTTTTATCACTTCTTGACAGCTGAATGCATATCTTACATAAGTTAAGATTTTTGATTTCTGAATCTTGGTAAAAAAACCCAGAAATTAGAATGTTGTTTCTTGTTTAGATGTTTACTTTTACTCAGACAAATAGAGAGGTAGATGTGTTTGTATATAAAGTTTATTTCAGTGCATGGATGCATATCTAAAATATGCGTATATTTTTTTCATCTGTATATATAAACATTTTAATCAACATTTTGGATATATATTATCTATCACTCACTTTTATTTGTGTTTCTTCAGTATTTTGTCTTACAATATTTATAAAAGAATCCAACCTTACTTCAGTGATAGAGGTCTTGGTTTAGCAGAGCTAATGCTCGTCTTGGCACTACTGACAACCAAAAGCACATGGGTCCATACTGTTCACTGAGGCAGTGGTCCAGGACTACCACTGATCAAGGTTGTTACAGAATCATACCAGCACAGGCAGTGTTTCGTAGCTGTATCTGCATCAGCTAGCTGGTGGGGAGGAGTTTCTGGCTTCAAATCTTCTTGGTGTGTCCTATATGAAAACAAGTTGCCCATAAAACCACACTTGACACATGTAATTACTTTCCCTTTCCATCAGAAACAGTAGAAGAAGATGTAAGTATTAACTAAGACTGTGTTTTTCCTTGTTTCAGTTTTAGTTGGATAAACAAGCAAAGATGATAAACTGCATTGTCAATAGGAGGAATTTTCCATCCAGCAAACGAGTACAGCAAAATCCAGCAAAGTTCTCCCAAAAGAGGCCTTGCCCTAGACAGCTGAGAGCTAGATGAACTACTGTGAAAACTGGCTGGCATTTTCACAGGTTGTTTACAGGATAATAAAGATGAAATTCCTTTTTTCTCCTTTCATCCTCCCTTTTGTGTTCTTTTTCAGGCCAGGCTGACAGGCAAATGAGTTCTTAACCTTACTCTCTCCTTTTTCTCCCCCACACTTTTTTTTTTAATATTTGGGGTTTACATTATTTCCAGGTATAAAACAGGAGAACTGATCAATCCCAGTGGCTGCTTTTCTAGGTACTGTGCAGGAACTTGAAAGAGACAGACCCTAATCAGGCTATCTATGAAAGATGAATAAAAGAGTAGACAGAAAAGAAATCATTTCCTCCCCCAAGCCGTGTGTGTGTGTGTCTGTGTGTTTTGAGGTGTAGACAGCTCAGAAACTGTAATGGTTTTCCTAAGCCCATGCAGGAAACATATTACAGAACCATGGACTGATGCAAGATGCACCGTCCCACTCTTAGACTTTAATCACAAAACAATCCTTCCCTTCTAAGTATCTTTCTTTTGAAAAAGATCTTTAGTGATCAGAACACAGGCACAGCCACCCAGGCACATTTCTCCTCCTGATGACAGATAAATGTTGTTAAAATATATACATATGGAATTTAAGTTTGCTTTTGCTCAAAGACTAATAGGACAAGAGATTGGGTTAGGCTTCTTTCCTCCAAAAGAGCCTCAGGCTAAGCCCCAGGACTGAGATACCACAGAGAGCTTTGAGACAGCAACAAAGAACATGTTCTGGAAAACAAGTTATTAAAGCCAGAAGATTGTTCTGTTTTCCTGTGGGTCTTTATCTGCATTTATTAGTAGCTTTTTTAGAGATTAACTTCAAGGATCAGATCGTCCAGCAAGTTCAGATTCCTTTGGGACTTTGCAACCAAATAAAGTTAAAGTTACCACTCTCCCAGACTGACATAAAAAGATTTCAGTGCAAAGCAAGGTAACTTTTCCCACATCTGATTTCTTTGCACAGTTTGTTTTGTTGGGGTTTTTTTCCATCTTAATCTGTTTATTTCAAGAACATTCTTAAGGATGTAAGACTTGTCCTCAGGGTAGTTTTGAGGTCTGTCTAACCCAGTAGCCTGTCTTTTCAACAGCAGATGCCTCACCAGAAGGAACAAGAAACCTATCTTGTTCCTAATTAGTGTTCCTAGAACACTAATCTATTCTTCCTAATTTATGCTAGAATTTGATTAAGTCCTGTACCATAAAAGTTTACAACCTTGTTAAAACTTTCTTTGCCCCTGTAGCTTGCAAGTGTTTTGAATCCCCCTTTAATTTTTGATTCCTGGTTACAAAAATCAACATCGGAAGTAAGAATTTCCTGTCAGTTTTCATTCTCCCCACTGTTTCCATTTTTCATATTTATAGCTTTTTGTTTATATATAAACCAGTCTAGACATACTTGTCCTGGTCAGAAATGTATGTTCCACCTGAACACTAGTTATTTAAATGAGTTTTTCACAGTAACATTACAAATTTTCTTTCATCTGTGGAGAAATTAATTTGTTATCATAATATCGGAGTTCAACACAGGCAGGAACCACCTTCTCTACCCCGTAAGACAACAACAAGGATACACCATAAAAAATTACTCCTCTCTGACGTTCAGCGTATCAGGATTGCCACCCTTCAGATCCCATTCAGTGAAACTGAAGAAAATACTGAGGTTTGAAGAATACAAAGTGATGAGTCCTAAGCGTTACTTTAAATGTCCCAAAATGTAGATTTACATTTCAAATACTAGGTGGAGCCTTATTTAAAAAGAAAAGGAAAATAAAAGAAAAAAAAAAAAAGAAGCAGCATTCTGCTCTCCAACTGGGAAAATCATACAGCATACATGCTTTAGGGTATCAATTCCCCTGGCCAACCTCTGGAAACAGCAGTCAGTGGTATGCCAGAAGGAGGTTGGTAGGCAATCATGCATCAACAGGGGCCATGTTAGTTGCCATTAGCTAGAGTCACCCTCTAACAGTTTTTAAGCTGACTTAGGCAATGAGGAAAAGAAGGATAGCATTAAATTATTTATAACTTTCCCCTCCCAGCAACCAAAACCAGCATCCCACTGTAGTTGTAGCTGAAAACCACAGAACACAAAGATTGAAATAGTCAGCTTAACAGCTATAAAGTTAGAAGACACATTTTCTTTCTCCAGTAAAGGGAGATGAACCTAATGATAATAGAAACATTTTTACCTAGAGAAAAACAAAGCAAGTTAGGAGCAGTAGTTCTCTGGGTGAATATTCTAAATTTGTAAAATTGCTCTTTAGCTTTCTAAACAATAAATTGCCAAAGAGCTCTACAGGAAGAAATTGGCATAATTATTCCTTCTTAAACAGATAGCATAGGCACTCCAACCTTTATTTAGTTACAGAGGCTTTAAGCAATGTACTTTTCTACATTCATTAAACAGAACCTGAAGATCATGCATCCTCTGCCCAGAAGCAATCAGAATCATAACAACTGCACTGTATCTCTGAAAGCTAATCACCCAGATACCCATCAATTAAACAGAAATTCAGTAGTTAGAGATTTCGGTTGTCCTTCATTAAGATGCAAGTGAGGTACAATTTCTTTTTAGGTAACTGCATTCATTTAAAGTGATTTTTAAAGATTTTTTTCTAAAACAAAAAATTCCATTCATAAACATCATCAAAATTGATAGATATGAATTCCCCAGTGACATAGATCCTGGCTAACAACCAAAGTTTTATATTCATTTAGAAAATTGGTTTGTACATAAAATCATGGTGCTGACTAGATGAAATAAACAGAAATGAGCATACAAGACTTTCTATTACTGAATGAATTTTTGATTATTACACTTCCTTTAAAAGGTGTTTATTTATTCTTTTCATATTACTTACATGAAGTAATTCATATTTCATATTACTTATATTGAGCTACGGATGTCATTTATCTGGACTTCTGTAAGGCCTTTGACACAGTCCCCCACAACATCCTTCTCTCTAAATTGGACAGATAGGGATTTGATGGGTGGAAGTTCGGTGGATGAGGAATTGGTTGGATGATCACATCCAGAGGGTAGCAGTCAACAGCTCGATGTCCAGATGGAGATCGATGACAAGTGGTGTCCCTCAGGGGTCCATACTGGGACCAGTACTGTTTAATATCTTCATCAATGACAGAGACAGTGGGATCGACTGCACCCTCAGCAAGTTTGCAGATGACACCAAGCTGAGTGATGTGGTTGACATGCCTGAGGGACAGGATGCCGTCCAGAGGGACCTGGACAAGCTCGAGAAGTGGGTCTGTGTGAACCTCATGAGGTTCAACAAGGCCAAGTGCAGGGTCCTGCATCTGGGTTGGGGCAACCCCCGGTATCAGTACAGGCTGGGGGTTGAAGGGATTGAGAGCAGCCCTGCAGACAGGGACTTGGGGGCACTGGTGGATGAAAAGCTGGACACGAGCCAACAATGTGCACTCGCAGCCCAGAAGGCCAATCGTATCCTGGGCTGCAGCAAAAGAAGAGTGGCCAGCAGGTCGAGGGAGGTGATTCTGCCCCTCTATTCTGCTCTGGTGAGACCCCACCTGCAGTACTGCGTCCAGCTCTGGAGCCCTCAGCACAGGAAAGATATGAACCTGTTGGAGCAGGTCCAGAGGAGGCCCTCAAAAATGATCAGAAGGATGGAACACGTCTCCTGTGAGGACAGGCTGAGAGAGTTGGGGTTGTTCAGCCTGGAGAAGAGAAGGCTCCAGGGAGACCTTATTGTGGCCTTTCAGTACTTAAAGGGGGCTTATAACAAAGATGGGGACAAACTTTTTAGCAGAGCCTGTTGTGATAGGACAAGGGGTGATGTTTTTAAACTAAGAGGGTAGATTTAGATATAGATATAAGGATATAGATATAAGGAAGAA
Source organism: Mycteria americana (assembly GCF_035582795.1). NCBI lineage: Eukaryota > Metazoa > Chordata > Aves > Ciconiiformes > Ciconiidae > Mycteria > Mycteria americana. The sequence continues at coordinate 66,728,215 of NC_134365.1, forward strand.
TTTTTTTACAGTGAGAGTGGTGAAATACTGGAACAGGTTGCCCAGAGAGGTGGTAGATGCCCCATCCCTGGAAACATTCAAGGTCAGGTTGGATGGGGCTCTGAGCAACCTGATCTAGTTGAAGATGTCCCTGCTCCTTGCAGGGGGGTTGGACTCAATGACCTTTAAAGGTCCCTTCCAACCCAAACTATTCTATGATTCTATGACTCTATATGTATGTGAATTAAATAAAATGCATATCCTTCTGTTAGCATAAATAGCACACTATAAGAGCTCCAGTATGTAACTGCTTCCTTAATACATTTGTGTGTGCTCCAGACAATTTAAGTTTACCATTCCATAGGCCACCACATTCCTTCTTTGCCTGTAACCAAGCTCACATGGAAATTCAATGACTTTAACCTCATTTCCAAATCTTGAATGAATTAATGGTAAATCATATCAGGGATTATCTCTAATCCCTCCACCTGCATGAGCATACAGGGTATGCCTGATAGCATCTGCGTGTCATTTACAAGGGCTGAGGTAACAAAGCTTTCGTCAAGCATTTAAGTAATGGGAGAATAACACATGAGGACTCTCGCATAACACACCCTTAACACACCTGGCTTAAACTAGCATTTTCCCAAGTGATTATACCAAGGACTTCATTGCAAAGGAATAAATTACTACTCTTTCTTTCCCACTCTCATTTCTCTCTCTTGAGAACATATAAAGCTGAAACGGCATTATTTCCCCTAGAACTGTAAGATCCCACAAATGGGTGGACATACCGCCATTAACATATGTAAGAGGCCAAGGATCTGAATAAAGGACTCCTTAATACTGGTTCTGTTCTCTAGTTACTTTAGGTAGGAGTGTCATAGCAATTTCTAAAAAAAAAAATATAATTCAATTATGGGTTAAAAGGAAGTGTATTTGAAGTTATTAGAAATCAGGATGAACATCTGTCAGTCATAAGAATGGATCTATGATGCTCCAGTTCTATCTTTAAAAATGCTATTTACAGCACAATTCTGCATACCAGCAATTAGTAATTTGTATGTATCTTTAGCTTGTCTCACCTTTTGATCCAAGAGACCATTAATTAGAGCAATTCTTTCCATTACCATTTCAAATGGTTTTGTACAAGAAAAGGGATAGTTGAATTTTTTTTAACACAGCCAGGACTCAAAATCGTTTATGGCTTTATGAGATAAATACAGTGATATTAATCTGTACCCAGAAATGAAATGTACATCAATACAGCCTGTAAGATCTTCCTTCAGTACAGCTTTCTGGTCTGTGAACACTTTGAATGATTCTAGCCTCATGTCCTTCTCAACTGATTCATATGCACTTTGCAGGTTTTTAGAAAGTTCTAGCTTCAGATCTTTCTTGGCAAAACTTTGCTCTTAAGGATGCACAGCAAATATAGGAGTAGATCTGTTCTTTATCTAAATCAGCAAAGCTCCAATAGCTCAGTAGGCAGTACATTGATTTATGAAGTTGGGCACATCCTGCAGTCCCTGAAATTGTCCTCTTTGTATGCTCTAAAGACAAATCAGAGTTAATGTGCAGTAGATATGTCTGAAAGCTAAATTTGTCCCGTTATCCTGACATTCATCACCACTTACTATGCCCTGTCCACCTTAGCATTGTTTTCAGATTCCATTAAGTCCAGAAAAATTTGTAATTAATGATTGATTCCTTTTGTTTTCTGGCACTGTATCTGTAGGGTTGCTGTCAAAGGAGCATTGCTAGATTGCACTTTTACTTATTTATTTACTTGTTTCAGTCTCAGTGGTTTAATGATCCTGCATCACCTCCAGAAAACTGATGACAGGACAGTAGGAAAAATGTCTGCTTTGAGGGACACAGCTTCTGCTATTTTGTAGCCTTGCCTTCTTGTAATGCTCTGGAACCTGTGCATATGCACACTCATGGAAAGAGCAGAACATCTGAGCATAAAATTATGGCAAATTTAGGAACATTGTTTTTCAATTTAATTAAATTTTTACATTTTTTAAAAGCACAGTGGTGTTTAAACAAGTTTAGAAATTAAGGGTGGCTGCTTTCCCTACTGATACACAGCGTGCACTTAGTAAGAGAACATTCCAGTTCCCCATAGATGTTAGGGAAGGTAATATATGCCTTTAGATAACATGTAAGACTAGAAGCAGTAGTTTATATTCTGCTCTCTCTCATATTCACTTATCCAGAGAGGCTAAATCAGCATTTCCAGTGAATGTACTCAGTGTCCAAGGCCAGATCTTCAACAGCGCTAAAGGGATGTTCCTTTGCCTCAATTTCTGATGTATCTGTCCCTAAAATCTTCTTAAACCTTGACTTTCCACAATTATGTAGCTGGAATTTTTCTTTCCCAGGATGTCTAAAGTGTAACTATAAGCTGAGATCATTCACGCATTTTGCAAAACATGTCCTCCTCAACAGCATTTGTAAGAAAGGTCTTAAGAAGAGTTTTAGCATACTCTTAAGTGATCGCTTAATTTATTTAACATGCTCATTGTGAAATTCCATATTCACTCTGAATATTTCTATAAAAGTACATGTTTTAAGGAATTTAAATATTGGCTAATTTTATATAGAAGCTGAGAGTAACACAATGTTTCTATTGCAAACGCAATGAGTTGACAAAGCACAGTCTAAATAGCAGTATTATAGAATTCATATAATTGTTATATTTGATAAAATCCTAACATACATATCTATAGTATCAGTCATACATTTGACACATTCGCAACTAAAGAACAAGCTAGTGAAAAATGAGTGTAAATATGAAAACACAAATTATAATTGAGATGTATCTGCAACCCACATACTGATCACAAGTGTTCTTTCTCTTTTTCTCAAAGAACTGTCTCTGCATATCATCCATAAAACAAATGGTAGCTGAATATTTTGTTTCATTTAAGAGAAGGCAATAAACACACACAGAGTCACTATGAGAATATGTAAGTTGCTGCAACGTGCCAGCCCACTGATGAAGCTATGGAAAGAACAGACAGCTTAGCCTGGTATAAACCCCTGAGGCACCCACATCCTCAGGAAGGAGCTGCAGCTAGTGAGCATGAAAGGGACCTGCCTCAGCAAATGGGAAGTATTTTTAAAGTGTGTTGGGGAGTTAAGTGGTCTAGAGATTCCCTCATCTTTTCTCTGTAGTAGAACAGAGTATCACTCCCATTTTCCCTCTCCATCTTTGTAGTGGCTTTTAGGAATAGCATTAGGGCACCCACTACATATCAAATAAGTGAAGAAGCGGAGGTGGGTAGCAGTTGTACTATAAGGGACCTTATTCTATGCTCATGACCTTGACCTCTCCAGATCATGACAATTTGTGTACATAAAATGCTGAGTTCTTAGCCTATTTTATGGAAGAAAAATTCTCCAATGGAGAAATGAGAGAAAACATAATTAGTTCAAACTCATAATTTCCACTTGTCTGCATGAAAATTACGTGTCAAGGGAATAATAAGGCCCTTCATTGTGCCTCTAGCAGTATAAAATGTTGCCAGGAATTTAAGGGGGAAAGCTGAACAAGCTGACCTTATTTAAACTTCAGTCTGCCTAAATTCTGAAAAGCACTTACATCTATAAAATGGCATTCAGTGGATAAAAGAGGAGAAGATTGGAGGAATGAGGTTTTCCTGTCTTTCCCTCTAAAATGCCAATTATTGCTCAGATTGCATATTATTTGCTGAGCCTGGTGGGTAATAACCTTGAATACCCAAATGCTCACCACACAGTTGCAAAGACTTGCTTTGTAACAGACTGCGTAAAGGAATCTAGCCAAAAAACAGACTTAATTTAGATTCTACCATTGATTTGTTTTAAAATGTTCCTCCACTAGTCCTAGCAAAACTACACACAAGCAAATCCCCAAATAATCTGTCAGGACTGAACACAGAACACAAATCAAAGGTCCAACTCAACAGTTTTCCCTCCAGAACTGTATCACTCTTTGGTTATGCCAAGCAAATCTGCCACCAAATTCCTGAATGTTGTGCTTTGATCCTTTTGTTTAGAAATTCAACATGATGTTTCTGTGCTTGTCATGGAGAACTAAGGAGTGAAAATGAAAATGCTGACAGCTCTGACTTAACTCATAACTACTGTGTTGCCTGTGAAGTCATGCTATTTGTCATGTTAGTTCAGGTGTGTATGCACCCTTCCATATTGATAACACAAGGGAAGAAACTAGTGATCTCCTAAGAGGCAGGAGTTAAACCTTTTAGACTTACATAACCTTGATACAACAGTGTGCACTGAATCAAATCGACTGAGCCTTAGTTCATTCATGGTGTTAAATATTCAACAAGGAATCTACACAGAAAAAAAATTCCACTTTCTTACTAATAACCAGTCATAGTGGAAAGAGATACTGGGACCACCATTCATACCTACTCAGGACATGCTTTAAGTTTTTATCATTTCCTTGGCTACTATACAATTCTCATTTCTATGGAGTTACTTAATGGAATAGTCCCTACTGTGATTAAGCCTATTTATTATTAATGATGTGATTGTTTCTTTCTTTCTCTCCCTTGTTCAAATGGATCTAAATCCAGATCATGGAAGACACAGTTGCTCAAATTCTGATCTAAGTAAGATTGTCATAAGCTGAAATATTTAACTACATTGAGTCAAAGGAATAATTCCAAATTTATAAAGGCACAAAATAAAAATCTGGCCAAATACATCAAAGGTAACCAAACATAAAATTAATTGCTACATCCTAATGAAAACACAGCAAACTATAAAGATCAGTGGGCCTTCTTGAAGAAAAGATAAATGAGTGAGTAACTGATCCAGAAACAAAACAAAATTAAACCAAACTTTACCAACAAACATTTAAAAAGTGCTGAACTACCCAGAACATAAAAAACATTACACAAAGATAACATCTTCACTTCAAATGAAAAATATATGAAATCAAAGCCCCATGTGAACAAAAGGAGCTAAAAAGTAAACAATTCCCAGTCCTGCCAAAATAGGGCAAGATATTGAACAGACCTAGGGAACCAGGTAGACTCTGGAAGTCAGACAAAACTTTAGTAAAATTAAACATAATTTTGAAAAGATGAATTTCTAAACTTGAAAATTTAACTCTCTTTTAGTGCATAATTCTTAAAGTATAAAGAGACTGTTGCTTCAGAACAACTGCAAGCAGTTAATAGGGGTTTTTTTCCAATGCAAAAACAGTTTAAAAAAAAGGTTTTGCTTCTCAAAAGAGTGCCTGCTCCTCCCCGCTCCCCATTTCCTTCACACTTACAATAAACTAAATGCATCCATTTTGTTTTATTTGAAATTATTCAGATAATGGTTGTTTTTGTAATCTTTTGTAGCCTATACTTCCACCCAAATTTTAACCCACTGTGGATTACCTGAACTTTGGGGCATCATCTATATACCACTGTATGTAAAAAGCAGTAGCAGATTGACATGAACTCTTCTGATAACTATGGCACTTAGCAGCTAAAATACTACTCAGCTGCCTGTGGTTCTCAGGAAAAAAATCACACAAGAGCAAATGGCACTCTAAAGATGCCTTCCTTTGTTCAGCTTGAAAGTGTCAAGTGAGGAGTTTTATGTATAGACATATAAAACAAAGTCTACAAAATGCTGCTATTCCTGTACTGGTTAGATTGGTTACCAGCTTTCCAAGACGATGTTCCTGACCTTCTGTGTCACTTAGCATAGACTAAAAAGACAGCAACAAAGTCACAGACCTACCAGTGAATTTTTTTGCGTTCCCATAGCTGGAGATGTGCCGATGGAGGTCCTCAAAGCCAATCAAGACTCTGAAGTAGTGCCCTTGCTTGCTAGTGGGCTGCATTTTAGAGGCTAATATGGTTAATGTGTCTTCCTACTTGTCTAGCAATAGTTGCTCTTGCTTGCAGACAGTGCAGAAGGTAAGGACTCTCCTTCGGATAATGCAGATTGTCTCAGTGTGAGCAATTTTTCTGCTGCCAAGATCACCTTGCTGTGATTTTTAAATCTCCAACACTTAGACATCTTCTGGGAAATCTTCAGATGGTTGGTTATCTTGACTTTCCAGGTTCTTTTTCTCACCACAGTCATTCAAAGAGAAGCCAAAGATCAGGTCCCTGACCACTTAATATTGCTCACTGTGGTTTTTGCATTCGAACACTGCTTCTTCATTTTTTTTCCTAAAGTGTTTTTAAGTACTTTCTTTAATTCAATGAAAATTATTTGCTTGTTTGTCAAATCTATTTGTATTTTAATATTTAATATTTTCCAGCTTTGAAGAAATGAAATAGTATAATAGAAGTATGACTTCTTTATTAAAAGTCAGTCTAACATGTTATGCATGTTTTGGACTGTTAAGAAGGCATAATGCTATCCAAGATTAATTCAATTCTTGTGTTTAATGCCCTACACAAGCTTTTAGGTTTGGCTTTTCCTAACTCTGATATTACAGTACATTCTATTCTTTCCTATACAGCAAAATGAAGATTATACCGCAGTTCTTGCGTTCCAAATCTAACAGGAACATTTTTAAAGCTGTCACTTTGTTAATCATTTTGTAGAAGCTATAGCAACAGAGAGAATTTTTTCTTTTGTTTCAGTTTATTGTGACAGACATTATGAATTACGATTTATGCATAACCTTTTCATCAGCAATATTACAGCAACTTAAAACCAAGTGATAACATATAACATATTATCTAATGCCTGCACCTGGGTTTTCAGGCAAAGCTGTCCTGACCATTGTTCACTTGCAGAAAGCCCCAAATGCAGTGGTTGTGCTTTCACACCATCATCCAGTTGTAGTGGAGGTGAAAGTCAGGCCTACACAAACGGATCCTGGAGACCCCTTATGCACTCTAGCTGAGCATGGTGTGATTTCTCTGTGATGTTATATAAATGGAGAATTTATGGACAGGTTGTCAGCCTTATCTCTTTGCATGGCTTGTGCTACACGTGCGAGATAGGTAGCAGGCAGAGCACAGGCTGACTACTGCTTCTTATCTTTTCCCTTGGGAATGGTCTTCCCCAAAAGCTCTAGACTGGTGCTCAGAGCAAAACTGAGGGAGCAAAGTTCTCCAACTCATCTTTTTCCTGTCACGATGCATAGACTGAGCAGAATTATTTGTTATTTGCAGTTAAAAGGATTTAGCCCAGATATGCAACTGGATCCTGCAGTTGCTAAAATGTCTGAAGAAGAACGCACCCTCACTGGGTCTTCATACAGAAATTATATAAAACCCATCTTTAACTATTCTACTTGTTTCCAAACACTTTCTACTGAAGATCTCATTCTGCCACCATGTCCTATCTGTTATAATTCCTTTTCCCACTGCTGGTCCCAGAAGAGATGGTCACAAGGAAGGTAACACCTAACATGGTGTGATGGGTTGACCCTGGCTGGACGCCAGTGTCCACCAAAGCCGCTCTATCACTCCCCTTCCTCAGCTGCACAGGGGAGAGAACATATAACAAAAGTCTCATGGGTCGAGATACGGACAGGGAGAGATCATTCATCAATTACTGTCATGGGCAAAGCAGGCTCGACTTGGGAAAATTAATGTAGTTTATTGCCAATCAAAATCAGAGTAGGATAATGAGAAATAAAAGCCAATCTTAAAACACTTTCCCCCCACGCCTCCCTTCTTCCCAGGCTCAACTTCACTCCTGATTTCTCTACCTCCTCCCCCTAAGTGTCGCATGGGGACAGGGAATGGGGGTTGCAGTCAGTTCATCACACGTTGTCTCTGCTGCTCCTTACTCCTCACACTCTTTCCTGCTCCAGCATGGGGTCCCTCCCACAGGAGACAGTCCTCCATGAACTTCTCCAATGTGGTTCCTTCCCACGGGCTGCAGTTCTTCACAAACCGCTCCAGCATGGGTCCTTTCCACGTGTCATTACCGTGGGGTGCAGTCCTTCAGGAACAGACTGCTGCAGTGTGGGTGCCCCACAGGGTCACAAGCCCTGCCAGCAAACCTGCTCCAGTGTGCGCTCCTATCTCCACAGGGTCACGGGTCCTGCCAGGAGCCTGCTCCAGTGTGGGCTCCTCCACGGGGTCACAGCGTCCTTCGGGCGCATCCACCTGCTCCAACGTGGGGTCCTCCACGGGCTGCAGGTGGATATCTGCCCCACCGTGGACCTCCATGGGCTGCAGGGGGACAGCCGGCCTCACCATGGTCTTCACCACGGGCTGCAGGGGAATCTCTGCTCCGGTGCCTGGATCACCTCCTCCCCTCCTTCTTCACTGACCTTGGTGTCTGCAGAGTTGTTTCTCTCGCACATTCTCACTCCTCTCTTCCAGCTCCGGTTGCACAGCAGTTTTTTTGCCCCTTCTTAAATATGATATCACAGAGGCGCTGCTACCGTCGCTGATGGGCTCAGCCTTGGCCAGCCAGCAGGTCCGTCTTGGAGCCAGGTGGCATTGGCTCTGTCAGACATGGGGAAAGCTTCTAGCAGCTTCTCACAGAAGCCACCACTGTAGCTCCCCCACTACCAAAACCTTGACATGCAAACCCAATACACATGGGAATATGCGGCTCTGTGAAGCATTTGATATCCAAGTTTACTCTCATTTTCTCCCATTTGTTCAGTATATGTTGTTCTGTAATTTACTGCCAAATGCTGCAAGTGTTGGCCAGGTTCTGGCAACCTCATTCTCACTAAAACAGGACATTGCTCTGAAAATGGCCACATTGATTTCCTCATTGCCAAATCTGTACGTACTTAAGGAGCACCAGAATCTGGTGCTTCATATGTGTAACCAGAAATACCTTTTGCAGAAATCCTGCAGAATGGAGCAATCTTATTCCTCCAGTCTGGGGCAAAACATTGGTGTGAAAGATCAGTAGTGGAAAGCTGTTGCTAATAGATTAGTGACAGATTGATTTCATAGTGTTATTTAGCAGACATTGCATCTGGATGGACCTAAGTTGTACAAAAATTGTACAGCTCTAGCATTAAAATCACTGCCCTGAGATAGGCAGTCCTAGTCCCAAATCAGAGGTGTAAGTAACAGGGCCTCAAGGTCTCTGCTGAGCTCCCTGGAGCTGGTCTCAAAGCTCATTGCAGTCATTATTCCTGGCATTAGAGCACACTACTGCCTTTCAAAAATGAGAAGACAGGCTTAGATTTTTACTCCCTTACTTGATTGGTATTATATATTTATAACTGGAGTATACTCTCTGTTCTGTAGCTGTAGTATTATAAAAATGTTCTATTTTCTAGCCACTGACAATTAGCAGTTTAATTGTTTCGCTGAACTAGTATTAAGCTTGATAGCCAGAGAGCTCATGTAATGACTGTGTTGCCAGTCCCCTTCAGCATTTATTGCAGCTGCAAAGTCCCTTACGTGATTTGTTTTTTGTTCCAAAAAATGGTCAAGGAAATAATTTGCTACGTCACCAAAATTAAGAAATCCATTTAATAATTGGATGGTAAGAAGCCCTCGAAAGCCACTCATTTGCTTGCACTCATTGTCCTCTCCTTGTTAATAACACTCTGCATATGGAGCCAGATCTACAAAGAGTCCTGATAACTGCAAGGCTCAGTATGTCACTACTGTCGTCATCTTGGGACTTGGCCTACAGCGAAGGATCAACAGTCCTGACTTAGGCCCCTCAGTTCCGTTTTTAACAGAAAAAGGGGATCAACAGCAACATCTCTGATTTAAATGATGCCATACATGTACAATGATTATAAGGAAAATCTCCATTTTCCCTTTTTGTGATGCATTTCTATCATGGGCCAGTTTCATAGGAACAATATCTTCTGTGAAAGAGCAGGAGGTAAAAGAAATTTTAATTTTAAAGTGCTACATTTCTAGGAGAGCTTTGGTTTCTTTACATTTCTGAAGAAATGCACTAGACTCCTGTATACGTCCACACTTCAGAAAGTATTGGAGGAAGGCACTATTAATACAGCTGGAAGTCTCCATATAAAGTAAGAAGCAAGTTTCAAAAGCAGAAGCTCTGCAAACTTTCTTGTCCTGACTTTGGGAAAATTCAACCTCCTTACTAGCACTGCCTAGTTCAGAATGTACTCTCGCATCTATAACATGGTTTTAACCATGCAGCTGCACACCATTCTCCCCTCTTCTTTTCTGCAGCCTGATCAGAATGGCATCCACCTGACATTAAGAATAACAAGTACCTCATGTGGAAACACATACTCCATTTTTCTTTCATTTAAGCATAGTACTTTGTTTCTGTACCAAAAAGAATAACGAATTCTGGAACTCATGTAGAAAATCCTACTATATTCTGTAAAAGGAAAATCTCATGCTATCTCACCTGAGGGCATAATAATCTTGTTACCTCATCAAACCAGAGCTGATAGCAGCCATTTTGACTACATTTCTCAGCAGTAGAAAGGATAGGTGAGCTTTGGCAGATCTTGCTGCAGTAGTTTAAGGCATGACACTGCCTAGCTATTTAATCCAGTCTCTTCTCTTGAAGTTATTGCTTTCTTCCCTCCAGCCCTCCAGCAAAGATGGCACAGGGGTGGCCATGATTCAGATTCTTCCAGTCATTGTTTAGCATCAGCACTGAAGGTGAGTTTGCACCGTGCCACCAGACTGCAATTCAAAGCGGCTGGACTATGAGCACACAAGACTGCTGCGACCTTGCTCTGCGTGTGATCCGCACCAGCAAAAGGCTGGATCAGATTGCTTTGGTGCTGTGATTCAAAGTTTTATTTTGGAAATATATAAAAACCTGTATATACTATAGATTCTGATTATGAGCCTAAAATATGATCTTCTGGAGAAAAAGATCTTAATTTCTTCTCTTTTTCAAATCAGCGTCATGGAGCTACTGACCTGAAGAGTCCTGACACTAGATCTGGATTAGAAAAATTCAGGAGGGAGAGGCCCTTTGGTGGCTATTGACACAGTTAGTTGGATGCAAACTTTAAATCGGGAAGGTGGTTAGAAGCTGGTAGATGGAGAATGATCATTCTGCTTTTGCCATGTTTCTTGCACTCTTTCCCAAAGCATCAAGTACTGGCTACTGTCAGAAAGTAGATACGGAGCTAGATGAACACTGGTTTGACAGAGCTGTGACTACAATCTTTTGTTATCCTTATCATGCCTGTACCAGCATCATTAGGCTAATATGAATATGCATAAAAGAATGTGCTTTTTTTTTTTTTCTGCTGAAATGTTTGCAGTGATTTGTGGCAATAAAGGCATGTAAAATGTTACAGCGTAGACAAATATAGTTCAAACATGGGAAAGATTATAAATGCCTAATATCTACTCTGGAGGTGTAAAAATTATCTTAAGCCCATTCTCCTCCAGAGCCTGGAAAAAGCATAATCCATTCTAGGACCAATGTTATTTTAATTCTGTTCTAGAAATTAGGAAACAGGACAACTAGTTTCCCATGTAACTCTCAGATAGAATTGAAACTGAAAGTATTTATGGGGATATATCTGATTTGAAATCTAATGTTTATGACCTGTGGAAATGTCCTAAAAAGCTTTCTTCCAGAAAGTGTTATTTCAAGGCAAGCTCTAAATAGAATTATAAAAGACAAGATTTAAAAAAATGTGTGTATGAGTAATGGACATATTCATTCATTACACAAGAACTTAAGGTGTGTATTTTCTTGAGGTACATGTCAGCAAAAAGTTGGTGTTACAAAAATTCTATCTGAACGCTGGGAAATAAAAGGTGCCAAACTTAACACATGACTGATTTTATATAGCTTGGTAATTTTTCTGCTTTATGCTTACCATTGATAAACCAAGCCATTCAATCTCTAAATCTCTTGAATACGGATTGGGTAAAAAGATCACTTTTTTTTAAAGCAGTGCAAAGACCACAGTTCTGCAAATGGCTTTGTGCTGGTGACACAGAGACCCAGCAACAAAGCATCATGTAGAAAAATTTGCTCGATAAAGTCTTTGTTCTTTTGCCAATACATTTTGTTTAAGAATTGAGATTAAATTAAAATTTATCCATATAATGAATGTTTTTTGCAACTTCTATAATTCCTTGTGATGCCTAAAAAATCCGTGCTGTTGTGGTACCCATCAAAGCTTGTGCACATTTGGAAAATTTTTATGGGAGCAGGCAGTTACAGTTTCTTCTGCATTCCCACTTTTATTCATTTATCTAAGTAGGTATGGCGTCTTAATAGAAAAATCCACATAAGAGTTTACAGCTGTGGTTGGATGAGGGCAATGACATATAAAGTTAAATAGGAACAGACATCTTGAAAAATAATATTTTCAACAATGTAAAATGTGATGTGTTAGAAAAAAATAGGTAAAAGTCTTCCCTTTTGGTATTTTATTGTGTGGCTACAGTGCATGCCATTATGCAAAAGGACAATGATTCCTCCAGCCATCATTAATGTTTTATTTTTCAAGTAAAAATAATCACTTTTCCTGTGGTTATTAATATTTTAACATTATAAATGTTTATTAAAACAGTCAAAAGCTATGTTTTCTGTTGCTGAAAAAGCATGCAGACCAAATTAGTCCTGGGCAAAGGGTTTAAAACCTTTTCTAAGAAGATTAATTTGCTTTCACAGTGCTTATAATCATGAACCTTTTTGTGTTTGACTTTTACAGGAAACTTGCTTTTTGGCAGAAATATATAAAACATTGAACTTTAAGTGACCACTGGAGAATATTCATAGAAAACAAACTGTGAATTTATAAACATAAATATTCCATTCCCATCCTCAGTTAATCAGGATATGAAGCTTACCATCTGATCTGAATACACATTTTAAATCAACCAACACAGCACAAATTTCAGCGTTCAAATGCTTGTGATAAACTGCCTCTGCATACTTTATGGACCAAGAAATACTAATGAGAATTTTTAAGATGTCTGAAGTATACACATATTGGGTTGTTTTGGCACTGCCTGTATTATAAGTAGTACAGCACAACAGGAGGGCCCCACAGGGTGAAACCATTGGTGCTGAGAACCCAATACCCACATCATATTTTTCAGGACCTTTAAGCTGGCCCCCTGATGAATGAATGACTAATGAGTACTCGTTAGTGGCTGGACCATGTTAAGCACACTCCTGAATCTCTTCTTCCAGGTTTGTTTCTTTGGAAAGGAATCCAATTCACAGCTCTGAGACCACCCCAAGATGCAAACCAAAGCACAGGGAAAGGGGACAACTGGAATTGCACTCCCGATGTGAAACAAAAACAGGGCTGCAGGTGTACCTTATGTGGGCACTGCTTGTTGTCAGAATTTATAATGTAAGGTAATTCTATGCCAAATAAAGTCACGAATACTCAATGTTTCCATTTAGTATTTAAATTTCTGAAGTAGTCCGAAGTATCATTGTGGGAATCTAAAATACTAGCACATATACATAAAATACTATACACATGTCCATATTTCAAAGAGCATAACCATGTATATGTATTTCTTTTCATGTCACAGTCTTCTTCAAACATAACACGTACATTTATAACACACATATAAATGACTTTGTGATAAAGATTTTTTCCCCCAATAAAGCTAGAGCAGAGAGGAGCTTCCTTTTCTGAGAAATGGTGTGTTACTTTAATTTCACAGTATTTCTGATATGGGGAGAGAGAATATAATAAACTTTCTTGTAGGAAGATCTTTAAAGTCAGTATCTAAGTCACCAGGGTTATACATTTCAAAAAATAAAAGCCTTGAATTATGTTACACAGTGATACAGGACTGGCTAAACCTTTAGAGTTAGCAGTATGGTAGATTAGCTTTCTAGCTTTTCACCTCTACAGAAGTAGCTTCAGATTCTGGTGCCAGTTTAGCTCAGAAATAAAATGAGTTTGCAATTTTCCTGCTAATACCTAGTGGTTAGTTTCAAAGAACTGGTGCCTGGTTCCAGATGATTACCAGTGCTAGTTTAACAGAAATTTATCACTAGCATAGCAGGGGTAGTGCAGTATTAGTGAGGTGCATTACATGGCAAGATAAAGTCATCGCACCTATAGCTAAAGTCAGTACTTCTAGTCACTGAGTCTTGAAAATAGTGTGCTAATGATTCACCTTAGCATGGCCATTTTTTAAGAAGTCATGCCCAGTAAAGAATTTGCATGCAGATGGAATTTCCTTCTCCTCCAGCAGATCAGATTTGAATCACGCTTTGGGAAAAGTATAAGAAAGTTTACTGTCTTGATGTACCTCTTCTGTAGATAAACAGTAGCAGCTTTAGCATTCCACAAGGATAGAAAATGTATAAAAGGTATAAAATTACCATTTGAAGAAATAATTAAAAGTCTGTGAGTGCCCTTTCTTTCTATACAGACAGACACACGCACCCTATTTTCTAGATTTAACCCAGACATAATAGATGATAGACATTAATCTCCATGAAAGCATGGAAGCCCTTCCTGAACAAAAACTAAGTAAACCATATGTTCATGGAACACTTGTGTTTGTACGAAGGTTGTGGGCTCAGGTTAGTAAATATTAATTCACAAAGCATTCATTTTATCAACTACAGATACATATTCTAAGTTCAGATATTTGTATGATAAAATAGAAAACTCCAAAGAAACATAGCTTCTCTTTTCTATTTATAGAACAAAATGGAGGTCTTATATAACAACTGTATGAAAGGCATCAAAAGTTTTCATTCCTTAAATGTGTTACATTTCACATCCCCTTGGAAATGTCTTCTAAGTGACAAAGGTTGATTCTTTTCTTGAACGTTATTTAAAATATTAGCATTTTTATAAAAGCTCATTTGAATCTGCAGTATTTCTTTATGAAATGTAATATAATCAAATTGCTTATCCAGATCCACACTGCATTACTCTTTTTATAACAGTGCAATAGCTGCATTCATTAGAGTTATACTGGTATAAAAGCTAGATGAAAACAGTGAGGAATCAGGACCCTATTCTCTTTATTAACAGATCGTTTTTTGCTGGAAACAAAGCCTGAATGTTTTCTACTTTGCATATTTTAAATTATTTGTACCAAAAAAGGGAATAATGTCTATTACCAAGACCTATACACACTATTCATTATGTCTGGAAAGAGAGGACAGGCTTAGTTCATTAAAAAGTTGTTAAATTTTTTATTAGACCCTGGCTAGTTAATCCATAAAAATGAACAAACCACTTTTCCTCAAAGTTTAACAGCTTGCTTACATCATGCTGTGAAATACATAAGAATGTGCACAAGAGACAGCTCAAGTTTTGAAAAGTTTTATCTTTTCCTATAGTTGCTTATCATATGAAACAGATGTAAATATATAGTAGTCTTGTTTAAGACACAGGAGTGTTTTTAATGAATACCTTGCATTATGTTTAGTGTCTTTTATACATTATTTTGATCTATGATTTGTTCTGAGTGCCCTCTACTGAAAAGTAAGATGAAGTGATTAATTATTTAGTACCCAAAGATATAATGCCTATAAAACACGTTAGACAGTTGTACATTATTAAAAGATATATGTATTGATATATGAAAGGCTTTAGAGCAAATTTACTATTTCAAAGATAAGTGCATTATGCGTATGCGTATATATATATATTAAAAAATGGTGTGTTTGTTCCTTCTGCTTCCGATTTTCTGAAAATATTGTTTTTAATGATCTAGGATTATATAACAGCAGAAATCCAGTGCATTTGTTGAGTAACAGGCATCTCTTGAGAGCTTGCTCCAAAACCCCTGGAAGTCAACAAGAATCTTCTCATTAGTTCAAGTGGCTTTGGATTGGTCCTAAGTAGGTATTGTATAATATTAATCAGTTACACAGACAACTTCAGGACTGTTCTGCTACTATAGGGCAATAATAAATTAGAGAAAGCAAAAGCAGCAGGTGATTGAAATTTGGACACTGAGAAACCAGTTATAGCTGCATATATGTATGGTTTTTATATATATGTATAAAATATGCATATCTCTCTCTCTACAACAGTTAAAATGAGATGTTCATCTTGAATGTTAATTGAATTCTTACTGTTCAACAAGCTTCCAATCAACTGTGAACCGTCATGGTTCTACTCCATTGAGATTAAACAAAATTCATACTTTAAAGTGCTGTATTATTGTATTTTTTAAAGTGTTGAAAGCATCGTGTATAGTATTTTAATCAGTATTTTAAAAAAAATTCTCAAAAACTGTAGGCATACATACTGTTTTATTGGGATAGTATAGACATGTGTCGTGGTTTAACCCCAGCTGGCAACTAAGCACCACACAGCCGCTCGCTCACTCCCCCCACAGTGGAATGGGGGAGAGAATCGGAAGAGTAAAAGTGAGAAAACTCATGGGTTGAGATAAAGACAGTTTAATAGGGAAAGCAAAAGCTGTGCATGCAAGCAAAGCAAAGCAAGGAATTCATTCACTACTTCCCATGGGCAGGCAGGTGTTCAGCCATCTCCAGGAAAGCAGGGCTCCATCACGCGTAACGCTTACTTGGGAAGACAAACGCCATCACTCCGAATGTCCCCCCCTTCCTTCTTCTTCCCCAGCTTTATATGCTGAGCATGATGTCATATGGTATGGAATAGCCCTTTGGCCAGTTGGGGTCAACTGTCCCAGCTGTGTCCCCTCCCAGCTTCTTCTGCACCTGGCAGAGATGGGAAGCTGAAAAGTCCTTGATTTAGTATAAGCACTACTTAGCAACAATTGAAAACAACTAAAACATCCCTGTATTATCAACACTGTTTTCAGCACAAATCCAAATCATAGCCCCATAGCAGCCACTATAAAGAAAATTAACTCTGTCTCACCTGAAACCAGGACAACGTGCATTACCAGTCTGTGTTTCAAAGGAACCAAGTCACCTCTGATATGGTCTAACATTGCTCCCATACAAAGGACATATAGACTTTTGGTTGAGATGATTGATAAAACCAGCAAATTATGATGCTTCCTCAGCATACTGTTTACTAAGTGTGGGTAAGAGTGAAAGCTATCTGGTACTGCCAACCAAAATGAATGAGCTAGAGATCCCCTGCCAATAGAATGTAACCCCGAACTCTCCATCATACTGTAATAAACATGACATGTCACCAGCTCTTGAATCAAAACTAAGTGCCTCTGAACTTTATCGGCCACCTTCACTAATTCTCTCTCTGCTCAGTACACTGTTCACTAATATATTGGTGTCAATCTCAGCCTCCTGTTCTAGCCTGCTTTTCTACTTCAGTTCCTGTCTTATAATTACCTTTTAAGCAAAGTTTGCTTCTGATTTTGGTGTTTTGTTTTTTTTACTAGTCAGAGCAAGCATAACTTTATGCATTCATTTATCTTTTATTTCCCCAGTTTACCTACCTTTTCTTTGATTCTATCGTTTCAAATGTTTTCCCTTAGTTCCCCTGTAAAACCTCTTCTGGTTGGTAATTCCCACCACTCAAGTAGCTGACTGACTACGGCTCATATTCATGCCAGTCTTTCTTCTATTTTACACTTTATTTTCATTAGATTTGTTCACCAAATACCACGTAAATATTGTGTACTGCAAGTTTTTCTAAATGTTTTATAATAGATTCCTTAGATGTCAGTCTCCATTATGTCCGCATGCTGATTTTTCCATGAAAACCACTTTCAGTTCATGAGTTTCACCATCACTTCCACAAAAAATACCAATAGAAAATTAGTTCACTAGCTCCCAGTCTTACTGTCCTCTCTAATGAGCTCAGATTACCTTACTATTTAGAAATTATATAATGTTATCTTATTTATCATGTGGAAAAATTGCTGCAAAGATAATTACTATTTAGGTTTGTTCCTCATATGCAACATGTATAACATATATACAAGTGCATTTGCAAGTGTGCGGACACACACATTTATTTTATTCTTTTATTAAGGCTGTTCCAGTCCAGCCTATTCCAGTTCATTCTTTGAACAGATTTACCACTTCTTAGAGGGCACGTCTATACTCATTATAAGTAATTCCACATAACCGCACAGCAATACCAGCTGGATCCACGGATATGCTTTGTAGGTCAGATTCTCATCTTCAGTCCAAACTGCTGTCATTCAGGCAGCTTACCAGACTAAGAAATTTCTGGTTCTTCCTAATTGCTCTAACACACTGCCATGCATCAGAACAATGCTAGAATATGTGGGTTCAGGGAAAAGAACTGACTCCCAAAGAAGGTAGTTCCCCTTAGTGAGCAAGGGCTGTAATTGCAAAGCCATTATATAAACAGTGGGCCCTCTACACATCTTGGAGCTGCCAATTTTAACATGTGCTGCCCACGTAGGCCTATGCACATGCAGGAAATCTATTACTTTTTGACTGCTGGGCTCATGAGACCTGCATGAATCAACTGTTCATCACATGGACAGCTAGTCATTGCCAGGGAGCTTTAGAAAGCATGTGGTCTCAGTCATGTTTTGTAAGCGGCCAAACGCTGTTCCTGTATGATAGCTCTATCAGAGCATGCTTTCTCTTACATTAGATCGCTCAAGCAACTTAGAAAGGAGAGTGTCTGTTTCCCGGTGAGGATGGGCAGTATGCAAATACCATATCAGTACTTAATAATCTAGTTGCTATAACAATCTTATGACCCACAATGGAGCCTCTGCATATTCTTTCGAGTCCCAGTCACACCCTCCAGAACTGAGGCATGGTTGCTCCAGAGGAAGGGAAGTTAGGCAGGGAAAACAAAAATTCTTTTAGTCCTCCCTCCCAAATCAGTCCCATTCCCACTCCATTTCCAGCCCTACCACCAAGCAGCTATTCTTCCGCCTTTCTATGGCAGTCTGCCAAAGTAGACACTGCGCGCAGACCAGTGGACGGGTTCTGGCTTCCCAGAAGATGAGTAGCTGGAGGAGCAGGGGACTTCAGGACTATCTTGGCCTGTGGCTTCCATTATGGATTATGTTCATCAGGGAACAAATCCAAGCACTCCCATGAGATCAGACAGTGTGAGGAACTGGGAAGCTAGTGAAAGGGGATTCACTTTCCCCAGTACCTCTTGGTTCTATAGTTTCATGGTATACTGCAACATCTTGATGCTTTCTATGGGTGCCATTATCTTAGAAGACTGAAATTCTAAATCACAGCATTGGACTTACTGTCCTGCACTGGGATTGATGTGCCTGTCTGAGCTGGTCATCCCTTCACAGTCAACAGAGAAGAATAGGTATGCTAAGGGAAAATTTATCTCATCTTAAGGTAAACAAGTAAGAGGGCTCAGATAAATCACAGTACAGTACCCACTTCTGTCCATAAGCTATAAACGGATGACAGTTGAGATACATGCATCTACACTGTAGATATCTAAATGTAGGTAAGATGAATCCTACCCATAAATTCTTCTACAGTTTTCTTTTATAGGCATAGGTCTTAAGCACTCACGAGCTGTGACTTCTAGCTGATCTTTAGCTGATGGACTGGCACAATGGATGGACTGGCGCAATGGAGTCACATTCTGTTAATATATTTTAAATAAGCTTTTAGACTGCTCTGACATAGAACAAAACCTCAAAACTTCATCAAAACTTGAATATAGTACCCGTCTCACAACTAGACCTACAGCTGGATTCTTTGTGGGCTTCTTTCCATTAAATCAGATGATGACTAGATATGGAGAAGAGTTTGGCCATATTTTTATCTTTACTGGCAGGAGAAATTTATGTCTACAGTGCCAGACTCAGAATTAATGTAAAAGCTTTTAAGTTTATGAAAAAGCTTGCTTTTAATTTTTTATCCTTTTGCTTTAAAACCTGCATTTTTAAAGTTCATCTTCTCAGCGTTTTCTCCCTAAGGGCATCATTCACTGTTAAGAAAGGAACACTAAACACTCAATGCTCACAGTTATTTGGCAGTGATTCCACCCTAAAACTGTGGCTTGATCTCTGAATTTTACAGTGAATGGGAGGATGCTGTAATTAGAGTACTCCAGAGGTTTGTTCTCAGTCAGCTAATATATGACTGATTCAAATTATCATTATATTATTTTATCATCATATTTATTGCCTTTGAGTGTGTGCATTGTAAATCATTTGGGAAAAGCTCACATTTTTAAGAGAAAAAGTACTTGTGACAACTAATTCTGAAAAAAATGTAAGAGTGTCATTTTGCAGGTATAGATTTTCTTAAGAGACTTTAAAATGGTAAAGCATCCACTACAACTCTGTCATGTTCAGATAGGTCTTTTGTGAATGAAATGTATATTATGACACCTTCCTGCAAGGACACAGAGACCAGATATCAAGAGAAGCTGCCTGTGAAAGTTAGTGAACCACATATTTTAGAGACTCAGATGTACTAGCAAGAATGTTTGGCTCTGCTCTCTCCCCTTTAACTTTGTGCCTCACCAGAATTTATTTATTTAAATACTGTTCATATATATACACAATGATTGAATGACAAGTTAGAAATCCTGATATGAAATCTTGATAAGAATATTCATGATTCAGCCACATTTGAAACATGTTGGTTTACATACTTGAGTTGTTACTGTGGGTATACTGTCCTATATCCTCATCTATTCTGACATCGGTGTATACATCACAGGACTCCTATAGGTGTGGCAAGCCAATGTGACAGCATATTCAAACAAGCTGAAAAATTTTTTTCCATAAACATGAAAAAAAAAAAAATAGTGCACTTAAAATAAAATAGCCCTGATGTAGCCTTCACAATTATTAAAAGCTGTGACCTCTAGGCAGGTTCTGCTACTCTCAGTTTCCTCAATGCTCACACACTAGACCAAGAAACTTGTAAATACTGTACTTTGTGATATGATAATTAATTCAAATGTGTAACCAGAGTTTGGGGTGGCGTGGAGGGAATCAGCATTCCTGGCATTTATTTATGCCATTTGCAGAACCACAACTATTGTATAAGAAGGAGTCTACCAGGAAATCTGACTCCCCTCAGGCCAAGTGAAAGGGAAAAGGCAACCCTTCAAAGAGGTGCAGCAAACTTCTTCCAGTGCACCAGACTTGCCCACTTTGTCAGTCAGTGCTGGAAGAAAAACTAATGCCGTGGCTTTGTGTGCTCCCTTCCCACCCCTTCTGGGAAGCCATGCACACTGCCAGCCCCCATCCCTACCAAAGTCTTCAGTCAGTAGCAACCGCACTCTGCTTGCTAATGAAAGAACCCATAAACAGGTCTCCGCATGGTGCTAACACATTGTCTTTGAGCATTGTTTCTCGCTTATTCCCCTGACTGTAAACTAAAGGGAGAGCAGTGATTAAGGGCTAGGAAGAAATCCCTGAAATGACTGATTATGCAAAATTGAAGTTGTGTCAATTAGAATTACCAGAGATTAGTTCCTTTCTCTCACTGAAAAAAATTAAATTACAAATTATTAGAGAATAGAAAACATCCTTCTAAGCCTAACAGAATTCACTTACCATGACCTAGGTGGGAAACAGGCTCTCTCAGAATCAGCACATCATATATCACTTTATGATTGGGCACATTCACATTGGGCACACCCCGCAGCCCATGGTCTAGCCAAAGTATTATGCAGCAGTTGTTAAAGTACAAAAGACTTGAGCACAGCAGGGAGAATCTGATTAATTTTCAATTACCTAAGGGGACCGCTTTGGTTGAGGATGGCCAAGGAGTACTGCATTCCTGCTGCCACCATCAGAACGTCAAAGAACGTATCTCACTGTGCAAATAGCAAACCTGGCTTGTAGGACGTCAGACACCCTGTTACGGCAGCTCTCCTTTTTCCCCAGCAGAATAAGGGCAGGTGGCAAGGAGAGGAGGAAGATAGCAGGCTGAGACTGATCCACAGATGTGTATTGAATGGCATCTTCTCATTGTAAAAATTAGTTTTCTGAGTTCATTTTCCAACATCTGCTGTGAAAAAGGAAAGTGAATCATGAGCCACTGGTTCAGAGCTGAGAATTAAGCTCAGTCCTGACACAAATTGACATAATTTCTGTTGTGAGTAAATGGCATTGTACCCACTTAAGTCAAAGCTGAATTTGGCCAGTAACATATACCAAGCTCCAAACTAGTGATGACAGAGATAACTAAGAAATAATGACAGTGGAATAAAACAATGTCACAGGATAAAGGTCTTCTGCTGCTGAAATGAGGCTCATTTATCATGAATGAATGTCGAGGCAGAGCTGGTGTCTCTTAAAAGCATGAAGCTTTACTCTTTTGACAATGCTGAGTAGTAATTATTTGTTTCTATTATGTGGAACTAAATGATTGATATAGATGTAATCATTTTGCTCAGTGGCTATTGATAGTGTAGATGAACAGGTGTTCATTTCATAAATAGTTGATCTATTTTATTCTAATTAGCTTAGACAGGAGATGTCTTAATGTATTGTAGCAAAAGAGTGTAGTCCTTCAAAACAAATGTTCTTGCTGTATTTGCACTACCACAAATTATTTCAGTGAGTTTTGTACTACTCCATTAGGACCTAATCATACATTCACCAAATAGTGTTGCTGTGAGAGGGGGATACAACATAATGGGCCACAAAAGCCTTAATTTATTAGGCTTTTTAATGAAGTATTTTGGAAGCAAAATTTGGAGCTGTTATAGGAGGCACTCTACCATTAAATGATCAAGTACAGAGGAGCAAAACCAGAACAAAAATTATAATCGCCAAACAAACTACTTGTGGCTGCGTCAGGTTGATAATAGCTTTTGGAAATCAATAAGGAGCATGCTCATACCCATCTCACTAGAAGGTACACAGAGATATAAATTCATTAGATGCAGATGAATAGCCCAAATCATCAGTAAAATCTGGCTGCATTGAACTATTCTAGTAGCAAAACATACCTTATTTCACCAAGGCTTATGGTTGGCTCATATAACCAGAGACAGAGTAGTTTAAGGAAGCTGGCTTTAAGGAAAAACTTTGTAAAGTCTGCTGAGAAAGAAAAAAAACATTATTATTCTGAGTTCTTCAAACCCGCCTAGTCATTTAGTTTCTCTTAGAAACTAAGAGAAAGAATAGAAGGTAAAAGGAAGAAAAAAGGCAACAGAGATTGTTAACATGCTACCATTTGATAGAGTATGTCCTTTTAAGGCACCATGTCACACACGCATGCTCAAACACGTTGCTACTCTGTGACCTTCCCTTTCTTCTGTTTCAAAAAGTAGGTGAAAAATTATAAAAACGAGAGGCTGTGTGACGCAGGTGATACAGCCAGCTGTCACAGAGAGGTGACAAGGAAGCCCTTCAACTGAGAAATGGCAGATATAAAAGGCTTATTAGCCTCAAAAATACTTTATCTGGTAAAAAAAAAAACTATCAGAGGAGGAAACTGTCTCCAGACTGCTCTTCTCACCTCTTCCAACATGTAATTAGCCATCACACAACAGGAGTCACTGCTAACTTGCTCCACTGTCCGTCACCAGCCTGGAGCCACCTCCTGACAGAGCACCACATCTTCAGCCACTGTCTCACCCCATTTAGGACTGAAGATTGGCCAGGTGAGGTTTTCCAAGCACCCTTTACTTCCATCTAATAATAATTATGACCTTTTATGTATTAACTGTCAGGGCCCAGAGGGCACTGCCAGGGCCAGATCATCCTGCCCATGCTCTGTCGCTCCCCTCATCTTGTCCGCAGCCCAGGACTCAATTTCAGCCCCCGGGGCCACCAGCCCCTGCCCCAGTGACACCGCAGCAGGGCCCGTCTCCAGCTCCCCACAGCCCTGCCCTGCCTGGCCAGGGGCTGCATCAAGCCGGGCCCACCCGTGGGCCCACGTCCCGGCCAGGCCTCAGCCTGTCCCTGTCCCCAGGGAGGTGCCATATGCCCGGGGCTGGGGCTGCTCCTGGTGCCCCCAGCTGCCCTGCTCCTGGCTGGGGGGTGGGACTGGCCCCGGCTGCCAAGCCCGGCACTGCTGCCACCCATGCGGGGAGCCACCATCGCTCCTGGCTCCATGGCCCTCAGCGACCTGCAGGCCCTTCCCGCACCCTGGCAGCAGCATACTTGTTCACTTTGTGGTCATTAATCAATGAAAGTTCAGAGTTCCTTTGCACATAACTGGTTAGGTAAGCCTTAAAATCTTCATAGGGGGCAAATGGCATGCCAGGCCACACATCCATTCCCCCAGATGGCCAGGATGAGCTCTCGGGATCTGCTGGCTTCCCAATCGATTGCTTCACTATTCCTTCTGCTCAAATAGCCACTGAAAAGACTGTACCACATGCTTTTGTGACCATACCACATGCTTTGCAGTGAAAAAAAAAAAAAAGTATTTTATTTAATTAGCAGCTAGGAGCTGAAAAGCAAACAATTCACAGTGGATTCAGGACTCTGAGACACCAAAAACTTTCCCCATCCCGTGTATCACTTACAAAGCACGATTTGAAATAAAACAGAATAGTAATCACTTTGCCCTCTGTCCCTAACCAATTATTCTCAAGGAATTATAACATCTTAAATCTCCATAAATTATTCCATGCCATACATCTTTTAAAAAACATTTCCACAAAACCGCAAACGTTATTTGCTGCTGACTCAGAAGTTGCTTCAGCTGTCTGTGCAGGTCCTGTAGGACTCTCTTTGCTTAGATTTGTAGCCTTAAGTATCAACTACACCAAATTAAGTGGAAAAAAATAAAGTAATGGTTGTTCAGCATTTCTGAAAATTGAGGAAGCATCTGTTTGGACCAAATGTGGGGGGCTCTCTTTATGATTATGTTTTTTATTCATAGTGAATTAGAAGTTGGAAAAAGCAACCCAGATGAGGGCTCCATTGTACCAGGTACTATGAAAGTATGGAAGTGAGAAGAGCGAATGAGAAGAATGGTAGAAAAAAGGAAATTGAAACTTTTTTGTATTACTTCTAAAACTAAGATAGGGTTCCTGTTCGTAAGTGTTCAAACCTCACGTAGGCAAGGAACATAAAGGATACCAGAAAGAGTTACTGTCCTCATGTTATAGTTTGTAACTCAGAGAAATTAAGGGTCTCTCTCAAAGTCACAAGGACAGCCTGAAGACTGTTGGAAAATGAGAACTCACACTGTGGCCCTTCACTGCTGTAGCCACGAGGCCTCAGTCCTCTTCCAAGGAGGCAGTTCTGAATATTCAAAAAGCTGGAAGGTGTCTCCCAACCTATTCAATATTTGCTCTGATGAAAAATGATGCCAAGCAGTTACCTTTTCATGTCACAAGAAGGAAGGGCGTGATTTCATGCACTGGATTCCTGTGCTAGCCTTTCACCTCATGAGCAGAGGCCCAATTCGGACCAAAATGATCTCATCTTCATTCAGTTAGGATGCAAAGAACAGCAGCATTCCCATATGCAGCTGACATAATGTTTCAGTCTGTTATTACAGGCACCTTTACATAGCTCATGGCACCCTTCCTCTCTAATTTGCAGGTTAGGAACATTCCGCTTTGACTGTTTCCTGGATTGCTCTATAACTGTAATAATGCCTGTCAGACAGCTCTTTTTTTTTTTTTTTTTTTTTACATTAGGAGTGAAAGACACTTCTTACTCAAAATTAGAGGGTTAAAAATATGCAGCTAGAGAAAAGCTATCTTTAATGTTTCAGGGTTTATTTTGCTGTTTAAAAGGGAATTAAAAGTTAAGGAGAATCTATCAGGAAAAAATGTATTTGTAACTATTACAAACAAAAACTGTATTTGTAATTTGTGTTTTCACTTTCTTCTTCTTCTACTCATAGCATCTTAAAAGCTGAATGCTGAAATGTTTCTTTTCCCCCAACTCTGTTGCTTTTTTGGTATCCTTATTTAATTCTAAATCAAGAGACCAAGGCCAAACTCTCAGCTGAGGTAAAAAGAAATACTTGAAGGTTCCAGATAAGACTGGGGTGCCATCTTGCTAAAAATACAGAGTGAGTCCTTATGCAAAAAAGTAAACAGGCATGATGTACAAGAAGCACAGAGGGGAGCTGTTGAAGACCGCACAAGTCAAGAGCAAATCATGGTTCTCCCTGGGTATATCTACAAAGCCTCCATTTGGCCATGCCCAGCAGTACCCTCAGAGCCAACCTCTGCTTGCAAGCATAGCTACAAATGCAGTCAGAGACTACTTTCTGTTGCAGACATCTTTGGCATTGTACACTGCCACTGTAGCTGAATTTCAGACATAAATTCACTTCAGACTGTGGTCAAAAGCTATGAACTGTGGAGTATACCATTACTATGGCTATTCTTGCATCTGCTTATCATCACCTGCAGCAGAGAGAGTACTTTTGACTCAGTACTCACTAGACCAGCCCATTCTTCCTTTGCAAATTACTAGGCCTTCACTAATTTACACCAGATAATTTGTGGCCTTACACTTAGTAGTGCAGCTTAACTCTGAAAGACATCTGAACCTTATCTGCCTTTAGGCTACCCATATTGACTAAACTTCAAAAATCCTAACACACTGTTTGTTAGAGGATACGTCTTACAAAACTGGGTATTTATCCCATCTTTGACCAGTCCAAAGCGTAGTACCCTAACCACTGGTTGGATATTGCATAGACAATATGAGGATGTGAATACATGCAATTAATGTGAAAAAAGGAAATTTTATCCCTTAGTCAACATCAATCAACAAAAAGTCGTCAAGCCAGTATGAACTTGGTAACGACCAGCAGTCAGCATAGCAAGAGTGGATAAGGTGTGGTGTGATCCCAGCAGCTGGAACCCATGAGGCATGAGTCTGCTGTGTCCTAACAAATCACATGTGGTGACACAGCCTGACAGCACTTCCAAAGCGGTCTTTGTGGATACAAGGGCATCCACATCCAAGGGATGCAACTGCATATTGATTTTAAAACTGCCAGGCTATTGAAAATCCAAGCAGTGGGAGCTGAATTTAGAAAGCTTTTATAGCCTTTCATATGCAGAAAAAGTAGTTTTCCACTGAAAGAAAATATTGGAGAAAAGTGCTGTGATTCCTAACCTGAATTCACATTTTGGACTAAACTCCTCAATACAAAAGTGAAGAATTTCCTTCATCAATAACTTGACCCCAACAACAGAAGATATGTCTGGATCTGGCTTAGGACAAATTGTCAGCATATCTCACCAGCAGAATCATTCATCTCCTAGTGAAACTCATCTCATAGTATTTAGGCTGAGAAAAACTATTATGTTGATGAATTAACATTTATATCCATGCTACTTAACTGAAGAACAGGATTTAGATGGTGATGCATCTGATAAAGACACAGTGATACTACTTACTGTGGCTGGTATTTTCTGTATACCTAAAAGCATTTTTAAAGTACTTAGGACAGCTAAGAGAGGTACCCATTGGGTACCTGTCTCCAGACATCTACCTGAAAATCTCAGTCTTCAAATTTTTTTTTTAATTACTAATGTAGAATGTACCTGTTTGTGCTTTTCTGTATCTATGTACTTATCAATACCATCAATAGTAGTAGTAATAAGGTGGTATGATCTTCACTGAAATGAAGTTCTTGTGTGCAAAGGCAAACAATATAAGAATGTACCCAAGTCTCACTACATAAGTCAACAAGCAGGGTGTAAAACTGATCTACATGTGAAACTTTGACTATTATAATCAATGGCAAAACTGCCAGTAACTTCAGAGACAAAAAGTTTCACTCCTGGACTGCGTGATACATCCATGGGCACAAAGACAGTCTGTAGAAAGGTTCAGAAATGGAAGAGCTAAGGTCTCAGCCTTTAAATGCAGTCCTTACTCTCATTAAAACCAATTTCTGTTTAAGACCCTTCCTTCATCAGTCTGTGTATGTATCTCCTGTTAGCTTCTGCTAGAGTTCTGAGTATGTCTCAAAGATAAACAGACTGCTTAATTATTAGTTGGTGGTGCATGACAGAGTTTTGGGAACAGGACTGTAAATGTCACATGAAGAGTAAATATGTTCATATTTTGAAGTTTGGAAGCAGGCATCAGTTGTCTTCACTGTAGTGAAAATATGTACATACCTTTTCATTGCTAGCAAGCCTATTTTCATGAGATAATTATGCAGATTTAGGTCCCTATGAGGGTTAAATGAGTCTTCAAATAGTACTACACAGTTCTGTGCCCTGACTAGTTACAGTCTAAACATTCTAGGATTTGTCAGAACATTTTGCAGAAATATCACAGAGTTTTGACAATGCTAGTCGCAGGAAATGCATTGAACGGGGAATGATTTCTTTAGTAGCATCTGGTATTTCTGAAATACCTGCTATATCTGTGAAAAAGCTTTATGGAACAGAATTTCTGTTGATGTCACAGTTTGTATACAACAGAGTCTATGACTTTCCTAAGATTTTGAAAAATACATGTGTATGAATTCATATGCATAAATGCATGAGCCTTCAAAAAGCCAAGCAGCTGATTTTTAGAAGTATCATCGTGTGTTTTTTACAAGTATCTATACTATATAAAGTACAGAATTTCAGAATTAAAACTGGAATAAACATTTCTGTATTATTTCATAATTTGCAGTTATTGATTGATGGTTATAAAGTTTTCAAATGTTAAACTTCAGAGTTTGTTAGAGAGAGTTATTAATTTTCAGGTAAAAGATAAAAATTCGAAATCTGGAGGAAAAAAAGGCACAGCAACACACAAGTTAACTTCTCATGCTTATGAAACCAAGACACCCTAGCAGCAGACTAGAGGCAGTGCTGTTAAGCGAACTGCTAGCAGACTTCCTTTCAACTATGCCTAATTAGAATTAAGTATTGAAAGACATACATATGCCATCGAAGTAGAAGCATTTTTCTTCACAAATATAAAAAAGTATCAGAATTTCAGTACGTAGATGAACAAATGAACAGCTTAAGATTTGTTCGGCTGTGCAGCCAGTAATTGAAACAACCACTAGCAGCATATGCTGTACTGATTTTTAGAAGCATGTTCAAGCACATGCAGTACCTGGAACTTTTATATCTATGAAAAAACAACTTTACGGAACTTGTTGAGGAAATAGACCCGACAAGCGTTGAGGTTACTCTAACTCCCTTACAAGTTAGAGAAATAGCCGAAGTCAACTGTTCCGTGACTCTGCTGCTGAAAAGTATGGTGGAGATGGTGATTTGGTTAGTGAAGTTATCTGACGTTGCTCGGTAGACCGGAGTGAAGATTAACTGCCCAGGTCACCCAAGCGTTCCTGGAAAAACGACCGGAGCGGTGGGGAACAAACTCCGCGTCGTCCCGCCGGCGCGAAGAGCGACCGGGGAGCTCCGCGCGAAGCGCACCGCTGCCATCGGGGCTCGGGGTCCTGCCGTGGGGAGGGGAGCGGGGCTCCGCCGGTCCGCAGCAGCGCGACCCCCGCGCCGCTCCGCACCGCTCCGCCCGTCCCCGCGCAGCCCCTGACCAGGCGGCCGCCCGCCCGCCGCGCTCCGTCCGGGGCCGTCCCCCCGGGAGTCGTCCCGGCCGCCGCCGCCCCTCGCCCGGCCGCGGGGCGGGGGAAGGGAAAGTCTCCCCGGGGAAGGCGAGGAGCCCCCCCGCCACCCGCGCCCCCCCGCGCCGGGCTGCCATTGGCCGAGGCGCCTACCGAAGCCCGCTAGGCACAAAAGGCGTTGCTAAGTGGATGCTTATTTTCCCCCCTCTTTTTATTTTTTCCCCTCCCCCCCCGTTTTTTGTCTCTCCCTCCCCCCCCCCCCTTCACTACTTCTTCGGATGAGAGCGCGGGTTCACTCGCGTCGCGCCGGCCGCTCCGCTACCGCCGCCGCTCCGCCCCGCTCCGCTCCCCGCGGGAGGCTGCGCGGGTCGGGCGCGGAGCCGTCCCGCGCCGGCCATGGCTTAGCGGGCGGCCGGGGCAGAAGATGAGTTTCCCCGCGGAGGACGGCGTGGGCAGCCTCTGCCACAAGGCGCTGCAGATCATCTCGGAGCTGTGCCTGGGCGGGCAGGTGGAGCGGGAGAAGTGCGCCGGCATCTTCCCCCTGGAGACCGCCCGCCAGGGCATCGGCGGCACAGGTACCGATACCGGCCCCGCCGCCCCCGGCCCCCGCCGACGGGCCCGTCCTGCCACCGCCGCGGGGCGGGCAGCGCCGGCGTGGGCGGCCGGAGAGCGCAACTTTTTTCCTTTGCCTTCCCTGCGTGCGGAGGGGGCGGAGGGGGGCAGTCACACAGCCCGCTTTAAAATCGTCTCCCTCTCGCAGCCCGGGACGCAGCGAGGGAAGCGCCGGGACCGCCGAGCCGCCGCCGCGGGGTGCCCGCCGCGCCTGGGGTGGGGGCCAGCGCCCCGGGGCCGACGGGGCAAACGTGGGGCCGCGGGCGGGGGTGCCGACGTGGGGACGGGGAGCGAGGAGAGGCGCCGAGGGGAGAGAAACCGCCGCCGACGTGCGGGCCCCTCCATCGGCTGGAGCCGCGCCGCCGGAGACGGCCCCTTTCCCCGCAGCTCGCTCGTTTGCCCCCCCCGGCTCCGCTTCAGCAAGGTTTTCCGCGCGGTGGGAGTTCCTCTTTATGCAAAGCTCGGACCCGGGCCGCTGCATGCGTTTGTGGGGCCGTGCGTGCGAGGAGCGGGGGAGAGGGCTGTGTCTGATGCTCTTGTCACGGGTGGGCAGCATTTCCCTGCGGCGGGCGCGCCACGCGTGGTTTGCGCCCGGTCGCCCTCTCTCTTCTCCTCAGCCGTCCTTCTGCGTTTGGCGTGTCGCGCCGCGGGAGCAGGTTGCGCGGAGGTGCGGCGGGGGGGCGAGGCAGCCGGGCGGCTCCGCGGGGGGCGGCGGGGCCGGCGGAGGGGAGGGCGGGCAGCCGCCACGGCTCGGCGCGCAGCCCGGGCTCGGGGCGCAGCTCGCCGAGCCGCGGCTCAGAGTATCCGTGCGATGAAACTTGACAGAGCCCCCTGAGCGGGCTTTGAGATATTTTACATCCCCTCCGTTAATCGCTGAGGACGGCAGGAGAGCTTCCTGACAGCCCGTGGGAACCTGTGGGGTCAGGGCAGCCCTCCGGTCCGGTCCGGTCTGGTCCGGTCCAGGAAAATTTTAGTTGGGGAGGGGTGGGAGGGGGTGGGAGGGAATTCTGGTTAATGTAAATATTCCGAAGCCAGAAAAATTGACGGGGTCGAAACCAGGATTTTGACTCCCAGCGGTGATATCTTTGGTCACAGATTTCTGGATTGTCTGAATCTTTCGGGGTCGGCTCTAGGCTTTTGCGTTATTCTGTACAGTACACTCTAGACCCCTCGCTTTTCATGGTACTTCTGTTTAGGACGGGCCTTGCAAATTAGTCCAAGTTCTGTGCTTAATTTCTGCCAGAAGGGATTGGTAACCTATTCTGTCTGTCCATAAATGCAAATAGACAGCTTGCATTATGGCCAACAAATAACAAGCGTACAGTGCAAATTAAATAAATTAACACCAAGTCATGAAAAGCAGCAGGTCCTCGGCATGTGCCCCAGCTGCGCTGCTGCTACCGCCGCAGCTGTTAACTTCTTTTTTCTTCTAATGCCCACAGATTTTACTGCAAATTCCGGGGTATTTGTAGTAGCTCAGAAAAAAACCCCTTGTCTGAAAGAGGAGCCATTCTTCTTTCAGACTCCGGTACCTGCACGGTTCTCCCAGGGCTTTGCGCTTGAGGCGAGCGCTGAGTTTCCAGCCGGTGAAGACGGGCGCGTCCCGGCGCTGCAGCGCGGATGGCGGGGGCCACCCGGCCCGGCCCGGCCCGGCCCGGCAGGGCTTGCTCCGCCGCGGGTGCCCCTTACCCCGCCGGCCCCGCCGCCGGGGCAGCAGGACGCGGGGGCGCGGGGGTCGTAGCGGGCTTCCACCGGCACGGATCGTGGATTTGTTGTGCTTTGTAAATGCAAACTACCGAGTATATTCCGATGGCGCACTGAGTTAGTTGGCTTGGTCCGAATCGTAGAAGGTTGCATGAAAATAAAATTACCCTACGGAGCTTGGAAAATTGAGCTCTGAAAAGCTTAGTTTCTGTATGTGACTTTTAGAGAGTACTGCACAGGGAATCAGTATTAGGTGTCATATAAGAACAAAGTGGATATATAAACAGGTGGGATGTGAAGGATAGAAAAATGTCCCACAAGGCAAACCAAGGTTTGCTGTTTAGAAAACTTGAGTCTTCAACACTTGCCTTGATATTGCATTGTATACAGTAACAGGATCTTCTTTTTAGACATTTCTTCAAAGTCAACGACCTCCTTGTTTTTTTCATTTGTAAACCCTAATGAACTTGCAATTGTTGGATTAGAAAAAACCTGATATTTGACAGACCAGGGGCTTCAACTGCTTGGTCCCACATCTCAGCTGGGTTCCTAAATCTCACTTTTTCCTCCTTAAAAGGAAACCATTATTAGATGATGGTGTCAACTTTATTGGCACACATATTAAATTAAACATTAATAACACTGCCAGTGACCATATAGTAATACCTTCTGGCTCCAGAGGAGGAACAGACACACTGTTGTTGTTGATAATTGACAACATCTTAATATGTAAACACTTGGATAGACAAGACATAAATATCACTCACATGAATTTTATGAACTGAAAGGTTGTAAACACAGTGTCTAGGCTGAAAGAAATGTGGTCATTGAAAGGTGAATTGTGCCATCTCTTCTGTTCTTCAAATGCACAGATCCTTATCATCTCTATGGATAAAGTTAATGTTGTCCACAGTGTTGAACGTACATAATTCCTGTTCATTGAAAGTAGACACGTTAAGTGTTCTCCATCATCATTCTGAGAATGAAGCCATAAATGTTTGTGTTTTCCGGAAACATCTGTCTCATACATAGGGTGGTAGCATTTGGCGTCAGAGTCCATATCATGTAGCCATATCCTTCTGTGGCTGAGTAAATTCTGCACAGTTCTGGTGTCATGCAGCTGTAGCTGTCTGGTAGAGAGGTAGAATGGCTAATTTAGCCCTATCAGTTTTGGCGTATGTCCCAAACGATGGTGCAGGAAGCACTTTCCCAGTGTATGCCAACGCTGGGTGATACACATCATGGAACCAGTTCAGTTCTTTGCTGTCTAGGGCTCCAGCTATAGCAGTGTGTTGGGAATTAGCTCCTGCAACAAGCACTGAAGTGTGCAGAGAAGAAACTACTGTAGTAAGAGTAAGAAGATACCTGAGTTGTAAGGAGGACTTCTGGAAGATGTAGAGAAGATAAAAGACTTTGAGAGGGTTATTACAGAATAATGGTTTATTATTGTATGTTGTTATATTACAGAATCACAGCTAAACTTTCAATGAAAATCCAAAAAGCAAATAGTCCAGGAGATCATATAAAGAGGAGAGAAAAGAAAACAATAGTTGGCTATATAGGGGTAGCATATTCTCTCTTTAAATGGTGCGTTCATTCAGTTTTCCTAATCTCAGAAAGAAGACACCTAAAAGTGTCACAAAGATAGCATAAGTAAAAATCACTAGTCAGATTTCATTGAAGGAAAGAAGTCTAAAAGATGAGGAGACCCATATTTGGAAAGGAAAGAATAGAGCAAGAAACATTTCAGAAAGTAGAGGAGTAGCTGGTAAAAAGGAAAGCAGACCTTTTCTATTTAATACAAGAATAAAAACATGCTCTGGAAGTCGAAAACGTTAAAAAAAGGCAACTAGAACTGCTGTGATATGGTTATGTCGGTGGGTATGATGATTGCTTTCTGTTCAGCTGGACCGTGAAAAGCAGCCAAGCCTCTCAGAGGAATCAGCTACTTGAGACAAAAGATGCACCACCCAATCACAGGCTCAAAGCAAAATATGAGACAATATTAACCTCGTGACCCAAGAAATTTCACTGGCAAGCGGAGAGGCTGGGTACTGATTTTTTTGATAGTGTAGGTGTCTAGGTAGGAGAAAGAAGCATAACAAGGATAACAGAATGAAACACAAAGAAGAGGGAGCTGGAGACACAGTCAGAACAAAAAATGGAGAGTATGGCTTTGGGAAGGCAGAGTACAAGAAAATGAAACAACAAAGCAAAAAGGAGAGCTATTAAGGTTTGCTGCTAACCAAAAAAGTAACCTTCATGTGTTTGATTCCTCTTATTCTCAGAGAAATAAGAGTTTGGACATTCTTCTTTGTGGACAAACAGGATTACATCAAAGAAATGGCTGATTCTTCAATAGTTTTTTCCTCTCAGTGACGGCACCACCACCTTAGGACCCTCAATTACTGCTCACTGCTTGGGTCAAGAAGGGGTAATCATATTTAGTGTAATGGATAATTAGTCTATGGAATGTACAGCAAAGAATCTTAGTGAGATAAATCATTTTGTAAATTTCTGAGAGCTTTAGACAATTAGTGAAGACACGACATCTGCTGTTATATTTTCTGCCCTGGTAATTACAAGGACTATTAATTCTCTCATCTCAGGGGAATGCTCAAGAGAAAAGTTTAGGAAGCTGTTTACATTTATGGTACCTTTATATAGTTAGATGACTATGTGAGCTTTCTTCTGAAGGGTATAACATTTTTGACAAAATGCTGAATTAGATGTGCAACTGTTTTGTTGGTTTTTTTTTTACACCTCCTTTATTTCCAGTAGATTTGGGCAAAATGATTAGGATGTTTGTCAAATAATAGGAAGAGTTCAGGTGGAAAATAAATGGGAACTGGATGTGCAGGATCACACCTAACAAAATTTATCTCTAATCCAAGTAAATTATTTTATAGAAGTGTCCAAAATTCATATATGCAGCTTGGTTATACCTGTATTTTAACTCAGGTTATCTGATTAATAAAGGACTCTAATTCATTTTTGACAGTTAGGCATCCCTCCTCATTTTCAAAGGAACCAAGCACATCAAAGTCCCAGTTGGGAGCATTTCTGAAGGTTAAGCCAATTGCATAGAGCGTAATAAGAGGAGCTTTGGCATCCTGCTCTAGGGACACAGGTTTAAAATTCATTGCATGTCCTCTGCAAACAGTGGGCACTTCTGCTGTCTGCCTTTTTTTAGGTCTGCTGGTCCTGCAGAACTTCACTATCTCATTATCAGTTCTCATGGTGAACCGATGTTTATAACAGAGCTGGGAACCCCGTTGCTTCCCTGCCAGGAGGGCATATTTCAGCCATCTAGAGTGGCTAGAGGGTTCTGGAGAGTGATGTTTACTCTTGCCCTTTTGCTTGTCAGGCAATGAATTTTTTTAAGTCGAGCATGCAAAGTGCATCAGTTTCTACAGGATTGTTTGTTATTCACCTAAATATTCTACTCTCAATTATTTTATTACCATAAAAGTTTAACCTACCAAGTTTCTAACCCTACCCCGATCAACAGTTTACTATAGAAGTATAGAGGAAGTAACAAAACACTGGAGTATCCTGTGCATGGACATTCTGTAATATAGCCTCACTCTTTCCTGAAGAGCAATGTCATGGGTCCTCCTGCTGTAGTTGGCATGAGTCTCCGTTGGCTGTCAGCTGCTCCCCTGACAGCTCTCAACATACTGATGGCAGCTGATGGTGTACATTTCCTCTTGGTTCCTTTAAACATGCGTGTGTGCATGCATGCATTTGTATACATACACACACACAGAATATAAGCTGTAGGTATACTTACACTGCCTGGATACATTTAGAGGGGAGAAAGAACAGATTTACCCAGTAGTGTGCTTGCAAGTTCTTCTCAGCTGTGCCAAAGCAAGCATGAAGGGGACCAGAAATGGCTTGAATGAATGTGAAGACTATGGTCATCAGTGTAGGACTGTCCTACAAGAAAGGAACATTTTTCTTCATGAGGAAGAGCTGTTGTGTGAAACAGTTGAGCATTCTGTTACAGAGAAATGTGATAAAATTAAATAATAAACATCTGAACATTTAACAGACCGATCGAATTCTTTACGATACAGCTCATCACCTGGTCAGAACAAAGTTATTACACGAAAGAAATATGTTTTTGGGGGAAAAAAAGTACCAGGTTACTGAAAAATATGCTTTACAAAATCGGTGTTAACAAGCTGTGAAAACCAGAAATGCGTCTAACTCAGCAGCGTGAAGGTAGAACAGAGGGGTAAACATACCACAGAGACCAGATTTATTTACAGTAAATGTGAAGGCAGTCACAACAATGCAGAAGTGCTCAACATGCAGACAGCAGTGATACACAGTAAAAGCAAGAGTTTTACGAAACAATCTTCCTCCATACACGTTTTGCAAAGAAATACAGATGAAAAATACAGAAACGGTTATAACAGCTGGAGGACAAATCTGTAACGATGAAGATAACGTGACACAGTGTTTTGCTGGGTCTCATCATATGTGTGAAATGTTCGTTATATAATGCTGGGTAAGGATAAACATAACCATGACAATTCAAAAATGACACTTGAGCTGTGTGAACCTTGTTACAGCTATGGCATCCTTATGATTAATGGCAGTCCAGTGGGCTTATGATTTGTTTTCATTTCGTTTTCTTGTCTGAAAGAGGATAATGAGGTTTTCTTGCAGATGCTTACAGGGACATCCTTGCAAGTGTGAGAGCAGCATGGCACCAAGCCCAAAGCTGGGTTTTTGTTATATGGAAGGTGATGGGGCAGATGTGGGCTGAGCAGAGATGGGAGTTACCTGCTATTGAGATTAAGTGAGAGTTACCAAGTAGGAAAGTAGGTAGGCCAGAAAAAGCCTTGGAAGTGGAGACAAATAATTTACATCTGGTGTGTTAGAGAGGAGAGGACAATGGTCAGTGCAACATCTTTTGCTTCCTACACTACAGACAAAACATGATGACCCAGTCAGGCAAAAGTGAGAGCCATCTTCTCTAGTTACATAAAATTAATCGTGTACTCAGTACACAAATCGTGTACTGAGGCTCATGAATACACAGGTGTTATATTTCTGGAACCTTCTGGAATCCTTCTGACTTCTGGAAAACAGAAGGTAATGTGGGCTAGAAGGTGGCTAATAAACTTTTGGGAAATACCCTGTATCTGCTGTACGTTACGTAATCTAAAGTCCTGTACATGGAGTTTGAAATGGCAAAAGAGGGCGTTCCATTTGTGGTTGGACAGATACAGATTATCAGATACATTAATAAATGATATAACTTAGATAAAATTATTTTGACAAGAGATCAATAATTTTATGTGCTGTAATCACGTAGTAAATCACAGTGATACCTGACTTCATTTGATTCCCTTACTGTCAAGAAACATGCTACCATAGAGCTCTGTTAGCATTAAGAAGTGATATACCAGCCAGTAGATGGTGATGGCTGTTTTGAACAAATTCAGACATCAGACTGAATTAACAGCCTAGGAGGTAACACACTCACAATCGGCCTAGAGTGAAAAGATTTGAGAAAGATCTTCAAAGTATGTTTCTCCATGAGAACAGGAGAGGAGGTCACACGTAGACTTTTAAATGAAAGGCTATTTTTGCCATTTGAAATTTAAGTTGGGTGTTTTGACAGGTTCAGGTTATGAGAGAAAATACAAGACTCTGCCCCTGCCACTTTCTGAGGCATGCTAAAGCATTATATCCCCATCTGCAGGGATCTGGGTGAAACAGAGGTTATTGTGAAAGATCTGCTAATGCCAAGTAAAAATGAACACCAGCAACTTTTTATGTTCTTCAAATTCCCCCAAGGAAAACTGAACAGCAGAAATGATGGGTTGGACCAACTAGTTCATATACATGAGAATAAGGGAGAATTATTGGACCCAGACCTTTTATAGTTGATACAGCTCCTGCTTCCCTCTAAATCCTAGAAAATCAGAGACATACTAATTTATCTGATTGAGCTGACTCCTGATACTCCAGACACAAGAGTTCCCTTTAGAGTGGGCGCTATGGAAAGAGTGAAATTCCTTATGGCTGATGAACAAGAGAACAAATTAAAAGTTAAAGAAGAATATATTTGAAAAAAGTTACAGAGACATTGTACTTTAAGTATTTAAGAGAACCAAGATCAGATATAGACCAAGAGGTGGGTCAAAACAGACTATAATCCCCTTTTTTCCCAGGTGTTCCTTTCCCCCTGTTTCTTTGCTGGCAAGAGTACATTCTCTTTAGCGTGGTCCACATCAGACACGTGCCTGCCCCTTATGCACATGGGCAGCTATGTCTCAGCACTGACTGGTCTCTCTCTCCATTCAAGATCATGGGTTTGTAGAGTATGTTTTTCCAAAGTTAAGCATCGAGGGGCATATGCTGTCAGGGCACTGACTAAAATGGAAATTAACTTAATTTGGTTTGGAAATGGATGTCTGCCAATGTGCATGTTTGTGAATGGATTCATGGGCAGAACTTTTCTGAGGCAAGTTTCAAACAACAAACTGTTGGAAGCCATAATACAGAAACCATTCAAAACAGAAATCAAAACATTCCCTAGCATCTAGAAAAAAGATGAGGATGATTCTGAAGTACTTGCCTAATATGAAAGACTGGCTATCAAGGAGCCTTTTATGGTGGAAATGTTTCTGAGAATATTTATAAAAAATGAAGAGAGATTTTGAGGTAAACAGAATTCAAACACTTCCCAAATAGACACGCCGTTCTCAAATGAGAAATATAAAATCATCCAAAATTCCATATCTTGAAAGAGTAGTTTTAAATAGAAAACCATGAGGAAACAAGATACTTTCTTTCAGTTATGAAATTTTATCAAGACTATGAAGATGACATTAAGGACAGACGTCAGTAAAGGAACATCACCAGGAGTGACATGGTAACTCCACTGAAGTCTCTGGAAGATTTCCCTCTGATCAGAAGGGGGTGTGTGAGAAAGAGGATTTTCTTCACATTCCTGAGTTTACCCAGCATGAGAACAGGAATCGCAAAAGCATAATGCTGCCTGTCCAGATGAATATTGAGAAAGATGTCCTGTTCTGGGCAAATGTGTAGCATTGAAGACAAGCTGCAATTACCAGTTCAGAAAAAGAGTTGTCAAACAACTGCTTGTAGTTCGAGATGATTTTTCTCTTTGTACCAGAGACCAGTGAGAACATTGTTTACAATGTTGGCAATTAACGTTGTCCCAGCAGAGTGAGTATATCTCCTTCTGCCTCTAAAAATTTAGGCAGTCTTTGAATTTGTCACAGTTCTACATTTTTAAATAATACTTACATATGTGAAGTGCAACCCTGATCTGATGACACATCCATCCTTCAGTACCCATTTTCCTTCCCAACCAGGTTTCCTGTGCAGGGATATGAAGAAACTCCTAGTCTGCAGAACTGTTTCTTAATGTTTTGTATTCTTAAACCAAACTTCCTATAAAAAGGTAGTATAAGAGACATATCCAGTCTAACATGCAAAGGGTCTGGGAAGCTCCATTTAACTGCTCTTCTACAGATGATTTCAATCTTCATGTAACAGCAAATCTCTCATAATTGCTCAACAGAGTGACTATCAGAAGTGAGGAAGCAATATGCTTTTTATGTCAATTTATATGGCATACTGATGGCTTTTTAGCAATTATGGCAGTAAATGTAAT
Organism: Mycteria americana; assembly: GCF_035582795.1. Lineage (NCBI taxonomy): Eukaryota > Metazoa > Chordata > Aves > Ciconiiformes > Ciconiidae > Mycteria > Mycteria americana. Next base: position 66,767,402 of record NC_134365.1, read on the forward strand.
TAAATACTTTTTTTTGTAATGAGGGTTTTTTTGGTCAAATTCCTGGCAATTAAAATATTTCATGTTCTGTTTAAGTATTTGGTGTATTATGAAGCACAGTATGTGTGGTTGTTTAATTTATTAGTAAAATAGCAAAAATTGAGACTATAGTTTGTACAACTGTTTGTAGAATTAGCACCTTTTCTCTGCTCTTGAGACTTCAGATGTTTCATGTGATTATTTTAGGGCTATAAAACATACATTTTCTGTAAGGATTTTGGGAGTGACTTAGAATTTGAAATAGTTTAACTGAAATACAGAAAAGAAGCTTAGAGAAAGTTGAAGCACGGGAGTGGGTGTTGAAAGGAGACACCAAGTTATTTGAAGGCTTGAAAAATGTCTTGCAGTGAAAAACTTAAAATAGAATTGGCTAGAAATGCTTTGATGGAATGTTTTTCAGCTGATAGTATCTATTCATCAAATTGAAACTCTGCTGGAAGGGATCAATTTTCATATTTCTGGTTTTGAAATGTTTCCAGCAGTTTCAAAGTTGTTAAAACATCCTGTTTCAACATTTTCTAAATGAAAAAAAAATCAATTTTCAGTTCTAAAAGCCTTCCTCTCAAAATGTAACCTAATTATGCCAACCATCTCTAAACTGAGCTGGAAATATTGCAAATGACCCAAAATTTAATTGCTTTTTGTTTTCTTTTGTTTAATTTCTGATAGATCATCAACATTTTCAAGAGTTCTACTTTTTGTCAGGCTTTGAGAATGAAAAAATATTTTGTCCAGCTTGATTGAAAATTCAGCTGGTTCAATTTATCAAAAAAGTTCCTTCAGTGGGGCGTACCTCTGTATTAATGTGTTAAATTCACTTATGACCATTCTCTGGCACTGAGGCCAACGCGTACGTAAGAGCCTCTCTCTGTGCTATTAAAGCCTGTCATCCGCTGAAACAGAAGGGCCACATCCAAACCACCTATTAAGAGTGATCCTTGGCCTACTCTAATTCCTGATCCATGCCCAGGAATTGGCTGGGAGGGTGTGAACTGGCCCAGTTTAAAACCGTTCCAGGGACTGGTATAGGCAATTGAGTTTCAAGTCCTGGGTTTGTTTCCCGGCACAGTTTATTTCATTTGTATTTTGTATAGGCATGTCTTATGAAGCATATCGTATCTTTTAATGTCTCATACAAAGACATGAAAGAAGTAATGACTGTAAATTAGAACTACAGAAATACAAATCAGAAATACAAATTTGCAACAAAGTGATTAACCATTGAAACAAGCTGTAAACTCAGCATCTCTTAATGTCATAATGTCTTAATTCTCTTGTTGTCAGGATAGGACAGCCTGCTGCAGAACATGCACAAGCCAAGTAAAAATTACTGGGCTCAGGAAGGATATCAGAGTAAACAGTAGATTAAACCAAATAGCCTAATAATCCCTACTGGGGATGAATTGCCTAGAAAAACCATATGCAAAAGTATCAGTTGCTTCTTGTGTTACATTATTATTAGATAGAATTATGCATCCATTCATTTTATGGAAGCATCTTAAATCAGAATTTGCTATATGAATTTCTCATTAAGCTGACATGCATATTCCAAGGGCTACATTTTGACATTTAGCTACAGGCAGAAAAGGAGGACACCTTTCTCAGGACTGGCAGGAAATGGTCAAAGAGGCATACTTCTGTTCAAGGCAGGGCAGCAGCTTGTGCCGGACTCTTTAAAGAAGCACATCCTCTGCCGATTCCCCCATGACTCTGACCAGGACGTATATGAAGTAAGGTTGAACCGTACCTTTCAAATCTCCACACTACAAACATTTTCTATTTGCTTTTACTATTCTCACACATTTTCGTGTTGAATGAGCCTTAAGTTCAGTGTTTGTTACTGAGAGATGTATCTAGATATTATATATTAATAAAGAAAATATTCCCACATTTTCTACTGGAATCTTCATCTCTCAAAGGGACCTGTGAGGTACGTACTGTTCCATAGAGCCAATACATACCTAGAGGACTATTTTTCTTCCTATGATCTTCTAGAAAAATATGCTCAAACTGTCGTTGCACTTTTCCGCTCATGCAGTTTAGTATCCTGTAGCCTGGAGCTATGGATACAAAATATTAGCTGTTAAACTGTCAAAACTTGTTGTAACAAGCAGCAGCAGCCATTACTTGAGGGACATTTAAGCAGGGTTTATTGGATACTTTTAAAGCATACAAAAGGCTCTTTTCAAAAGGAAAGGGATTTTTTTAGTTATATTTTGTAAAATTACATGATACTGGAAAAATCAAACCGAAATATGTCACATAGAATAAAACTCCTAATTAGGGCTCAACTGGCATTTCTGGTGATCCACCATCTCCTAAAATATAAGTCTGTTCACAGAATTTCTTTGGTATGAAGTCTGTGCTCCTATCTTTGACCATGCTACTGGATATGCTACCTAATTGTGGCAGAAAAAGTCAAATACAGGGCAGCAGGGGTAGCTAAGTGTACAGTATGGTCTCTGTACAACTCAGGGCACTCTGAAGCCATCTGCATTTTCAGAGCAGAATTTTAGATACCGATGTATATGTGCTGTCTTGGTCTAAGACAGTCTTGGTCCAGAGCTTAAGATTTAACTCTAGAAATTTCTTATTTATGACAAGACAAACGCACAGTCAAAAGTTTGGCAAGTCCTGAAGAAATTTGTGTATCAGCCTGGTGGTTTAGAACTGGTCTATCTTCATGTGCACTGATAGAAAATGTTGACTGTGGTTTAACTTTTTCAGCAAGATGTGTTCCTGAGCAGAAGCCCTTTGACAAGAATGGCTGGGAGTATTTGGGACCATTTGGGTAGTCCCTTACTTCCTGAGAAGTCTGACTGAATGGGTGGCTAGTGGTACCGATACTGGCCTCTGGCCTGAACAAGAATTAATGGAGTATTTGTGAAATAGATATTAGAGAATGATAACATTTTAAAGGTACAGACTTAGATATCCAAAAGGAAAAAAACATTAAATAGGGCTTTAAAGCTCTATGCAAGATAATGATCAAAATGCTTCTATCTCCTTACCTGTGTAATTTTTAATTTTTTTTTCTCTCCATGTTTGTCTGTCATGATGATCTTTGTTTCTAATTCCTTGCAGACATCTCAGTCAGTCTGTTAGCAGTAGTCGTCAGCTTCTGCGGGCTTGCCTTGCTGGTAGTCTCGCTTTTTGTCTTTTGGAAGTTGTGTTGGCCCTGCTGGAGAAGCAAACCTCTCACTTCCAATGCCAGTAATGTCCCTCAGAGCAACTCCAGTGCTCCTACGGAGGTTTTTGAGACCAGTGAGAAAAAGGAAGTTAAAGAAAATGGGAAACCTACAACAAAGGTACTTGAAGCTGCATTGAAAATTAGCCACACTTCACCTGATATACCAGCAGAGGTCCAGAACGCACTGAAAGAGCATCTGATCAGACATGCACGCATGCAGAGGCAGATCACTGAACCCACATCGTCATCAAGGTAAGTCAGGGGCACTCGCGTCTGTGGCACGTTTCCTGGGAACAGGTAGAGCCAGAACACCTGGCTGAAAATTTCCAGGATCCTGGATTATTCACTGGCTTCTTAGCAGTTATGGGTGAAATAGCAGTCACGTGAAGGCGAAGCCTCAGTGTCCTTTGAACAGAACATTCTGAAACATAAGGTGTACCTTGAGTTACAGCATTATTTTAACATATGAAGATCAAATCTATGTCTTCTACTACTTTGTAAATACATATGTTACTACTTTAAGCATTTCCATTTTAGGTTTTGTGTATAGGAAAATCTATTTCAGTCTTATTCCATTTTAGGTTTTGTGTATAGGAAAATCTATTTCAGTCTTATTTTTTAAAGTACTGCAAGTCTGGCTTTTCACAGACATTTTTATAGATACAGCCATTGCTTTTGCAGATGAAAGTTTCCCTCTCCACTAAATAAATGACAGATTTGTTGCTGATGGTACATTTCTTAAGCACATGGTTTGCCACTTATAAAGCAGTTAAAATCCCAGTCTAAGAATGTAGAACCTTATGGAGTAATCTTAAAGCAGTACAGATTTTATATAGACCCTTAAATAAAGGACAAGCGTGTAGTATTGCTGAAGTGATTTCTTTTGTATTAAAGTAGAGGACACAAACTTTTATTTAGTCTCAGGTACTGCTTTATATCGAAAAGTAGTGAAGACGTGTGTAGTGACCTGTAGTTTCAAACGAGTTTTTCTTCAAATACTGTCAGCAAATTTAACGCATGGAAAACAAAGTGAACTGCAAAGATCACTTTCTACATCAGGAAAAAGAAAAAAGAGGGGAATGTTTTATAAACAAAGAATAGGAAAATGAAGGCTAAAGGAGGCACCTGAAGTGTTGCATAATGCCATAAGTAAGAATACAAATACTGTATAGGAAGTAGTTTTTCCTCAATGAAACATTTGCTAAATGAACCCATGCTACCAAAGCAAAAAAAAAAAAAAAAAACAAACAAAAGCTCACATTCACAATAATCATTGGAGGCACAAGGTTGGAGAAGGCACGTGCTTTACAGTTAGTGGGCACATACTTTGCTGGCCTTCTGAGTCCCAAAGACAGCGTTTTGCCAGCTCAGTGCGCTCATTGTGGTAGCGAGCGCTGAAGTGCTTTCTCCCAGCTATTCCAACAGCACGGAACAGCCAACAGGCAACTGCAGGAGGCTCCAGAAATGAGAACACTCCAGCCAGGGGAGGTCCAGCTGACTTTAGCAGCTGAACCATCTCCTGAATTACGAGACTGTACAGCTGGCTTTAAGCCACATTGCCTTGCCTATGCCTGGCTCCAGCTACTGTATCCATCTGCTAAGAGAGGGAGCACAGTATCCAAGCCACTCTGAGGAACATTTCCAAAATACTGGGAAGACAAGTTTGAAATTGTAACTGTTACAGTAAATGCGGAGGGACCAAAATTGATACAGTTTAGCATGACAAGGATATTACACAACTCACTATTACCTAATAGGATATTAATTGGCAGAGTTTTATCCATCATGTACCAACAGGTAAATGTATAGGTAGTCAGACTGTCTGACTTCCTGAACAGACAGAAGAAATAGCTGGCTGGCAAATGGACTTGAATAGTCCCTGTGGTACTATAGGGGAAGAAAGAAGTTCCAGGGACATGATCCAGAGCTACTTCAGGCTGCAAAAGTATTCCCATGGACCTCTAGAGTGATTTGCACTGGGATCTAAATGCAGCTAAAATATCCGTGAAGCCAAGGACAGTTTTACAACATTAAAACCTGCCATCAATCCTGCTCTTTCTGCACATGTTGGTAACCTTGTAAGGGAGCTTTTTCTTTTTATCCTCTCATCGTTAAATCTCTCCTGAGAGGGACAGTTCCTTTGCTGTGAGTAACCCTGGTTGTCCCACCTTAGCCAATTCATAGCAGGGTGTTTGGAGACATCACCTTCCTTTACAGTTTGCTGAAAAACTCTGCAGCCGTGCTACAAAACATGTTTAGAATGAGATGTGTCTTAAAAATTACCCAAAAATGGTCCTTTCTGTGTTTGTAGATACATTTTTTTCTATACCCGTGCCTGCCTTAAGTGAGTCTTAACCTTCCCACAGCCCGTATTAATTATTACTGCCAAGAATATCATATATGAGATGAAGGCTGGACATTTAGACCAGCTTTCTGGATTACTCCTTCTCCTTTGTGTCACAGAATATTGGATCACAACATGACTAAAAACTGCTCTGGTGTCCTTCATTGGGGACCTCTAAATAAAGGGGAGCCATTAGCAGGCACAGAGGTAGCATAGCTTTCTCTTGCACCATCTTCGATGCATCACTGCTTCGTTGTACGCAGCAGTCCTGAGTGGCCCAAATGTACCATCTCCTAACTGTATTCAGTTGACAAAGGATCTAAGAGAAATGTTTGCTGTCTGGATTGTCTCCTCTACACTGTTCTCACCTGAGCTGGGGCAAAGAAAAGGGTTGTAACCAGTTCTGTGATAGGTTCTTGTGGCCATCAGCTCTTAATAAAAGAAATAGAATCATATTAAGTCATTGTAATTGAAGCATAAGGACTTTAAGAAGCCATTCAGAGCAATAACAAAATGTGCCTGATCACTTTTTATAGACTGTACATTTAACATGGAGACATGTTAGTGTAGGGGAATGATGAATTTCTGCTTAATTAGAACTATATCATTTTCATAGTTCCTGATAATATGAAAAGACCCGCTCGTTAAAAAAAAAAAAAAAAAGCTCTTTAATCCTTGATCCCAGTTAACCAGTAAACTACGATGGAAGTCCTGCATCAGTGGTGTTCATTTACAAACAATTTTGCTCTGTATTATTGAGAACCACTCTTCGCAATACTTTGTGAAAGTATTCTGTAATATAGTTTATTGCTTCTATGATATTCCTTCCTTCAGATGTTCACCTGTATTTTCAAAGGACATGCTTTTTGCTCTTTAGCATTAAGTGGGAGAGGAGCTTGTCGTTCAGCTCTGCAGAGTAAGTTGGTTCCCAAGAGGCACAAAGGCAAAAGTGAGATGCTTGGGAATGTTAAGGTTAAAGAAAGACAAGCAGATCTGTTGACTTTAGTGATTGCAAGGAGGAGACAGCAGCCTCTGTTTTGTCTAAGTACCACAAGTTCTGGTGTCCATTCCTGGATTTGGTCCAAAAGGTTGGTCTAATATCATCTAAGAAAACTAGACCAGAGCCACCCCTCATAAATCTCAAGCCATATCATAAATCAGCATCCTATCCTTCTCTTTTATCTTACATATGGCAGTCTTACTGAGTTAGAAATCAGCTTTATACTATCATTATTCCTATGCAAGCCCAATTTTATATTAGAGATTTACATACAGATTTACTGTCACTCAAAATGTATTTGTTCTACGTTACGGAAGGCATGTCTATTACAGGAGTGCTACTTATACGAGCCAGTAGGGGTTGAAGTACCTGGATTTGCACACGTTAGTAGCTTTGTAGCATTTTCACAACGTGGTTGCCTGACATCCTTGTACTTGATTATCACAGTCATTGATTCCTTTGTTATTGCAGAACAAAGGAAGATAAATATGTTGCTATGACAACAATGAAGCATCTTAATAATTAACAGACCAATTAGCTATCTCGGTGAAATGCTGTGACTCAGAACAGATACGAGGCGCTATGTAATTAGGACTTTGGCTTACTAGAGCAAAAACGCTGCTGGTTCCCACAGGGAACAGCCATACAGCTGCACTGTTTTACTTAGTGACATCTCGCAACAATGACTACGTTCACTAGAGGATCTTACGTGCATAAAGTTTGAAAATTTGAAAGAAGGTTGGTACCTTAGAAATCATAGATTTGGGGTTTTATATGTTACTTTTACAAGTATTAAGTCAGATCTTCATAAATGCAAGAGAAGTCGAGGAAAAGAGAATTTGTCGTTGTATCCGTTTTCATTCAAACTGGAAATGCCATACAGTCAGCTTCACTGTTTCCCCTGCATAGGCAGTTTTCTCTACTGCTTGTCTACGGCAGGGTTTGAACATGATTATCTGGGCATCTCAGTACTACAGCTGCAGGTGTGAGGAGCACTCAGGAAGGCCTACCTGCACAGGTTTCATTAGCACAGACAGAAGTAGCAGTAACACAGGTCTTCCTGGACTTCATTATGAGTCAAAGATACTAGAGAGCTGGTGCCTAAATTGCTGCATGCCCAAACACTTTTGCACAAACATTTATTGCTGCTACATTTTGGGTGGAGTTCAGTTCCTTCCCTGTGTTTAGGACACCTACAAGGCTGGACTTCTCGGAGGACAAAGGCACAAGGACAGCCCTGAAACTTACTGAGGACAATATTGTACTTTTCTGACTAGTTAGGGCCTTTTGACTCCTCGCTCCATTCCAGTGTAGACATCGTATACTATGAATTTGGCGAGTTTTAACTTAACTTCAAGAGGAAAGAAATTTGGTGAGTTTAACTTAACTTTAAGAGGAAAGAAAATCTTTCAACTTGTCTGTCTGTAAAAAAAGAAAGGTAGAATGTGTTAGGGGAGGAGTGTATTGTTCATCTAAATTTGAGATCAAAACACCTGGATTTTTTGGAGCTACTTCAATCTAGACTATGAAGTTCTCCCTCTCCTATTCCTGTGTTACAATAGGACTGCTCCCTGCACCTACCAGTACTGAAACAGCCAAAAGGGGAAACGTTCTTGTCTATTATTTAATGGCTGCAGATTACCCTCTTGTATCTCTGCTCAGCTGAACTGCTGTAGTTTTGTGCTTCATGCCTTCTGCAACCACTTCACTTACAGCAAAAATACAAATAATATCTATGAAATGAGTCCTGGTTGCTTTCAAATGGACAATTTGCATTTCTGATTTAAGGAAAGAAACACACAGCTGTGACACCTCTTGTTTTCAGAACACAACACCACAGGGAAACCAAGCAATAAGGCAAGGCTGCATTTGGCATTAATAAGCAATTGATTGCAAAAAGCAGAGGAAATTCTGACAATTAAATTGTTTTTTAATGGCAAGTAAGTATCCTCACAGGAGGAGGTAGTGAGCTTTTCCAGTACAGATTGTTGGGGTAGTGAAGCACCAAGGAAACGTGAAAATGTCCAAAAAATAAACTGGACAGTGTGGCCATAATGGCATCTGCTGATGATTAATTCCGTGAAGCTTTTTGACCAGTGTTTTTATACTACTGTAAGGCTGTATGGCATACCAGGGGTTTGATTTCAGTCTTAGTAGGAAAGGCACAAATTTCCATTGATGTTCATGAGTCAACATAAGCCCATAAATACATATGCTTATGCAACACTGTATTCATAATTACAAGGATTTAAACATATTGTTTCTTGCTAGGAGTACAGGAATCAGCTTTCTAATACACTACACAGCAGAGTGTGAGAACAGAAGGAAAAAAAACCCATCACAGAAAAATGTTGACCAAAACTTTGAAATGTATTGCAGCCAGAACAAAATGTTCCCAGCATGATTGGAGAAGGCAGCCTGTACCTCAGTGTAGCAAATACCAAGCAGGTGTATATAAAATGTTGTAGGATGGCAAAGCACTATGCTGAACACCACCAGGCATAGCTCTGCATGGCCTTTTCAGGCGCCTTTCACAGTGATCAGTGTGAAGCTTGGTAAATATTTAATTGGAAAAGCACCACGGAATGCCTCCAAAAACCAGGAAGTACTGATGACAATTCTGCAAGTGATTTTTTTGCTGCCTGACTATACTCAGGCCCTAGCACAGTGGCATCAAGCAATGTTGGAACTGTCAACTTGTTCTGTGAAAGAACCTGAATTCAGTTTCAGCTGCATAGTCTGAAAACAAGGTTATAAATATATGTATTGCCAGGACACCGTGTGTCTCTCAGGCCAAGAAAGTCATTCTAAATGATCGTTTCCTCTCAAGGATGTTTTAACACTTGCAAAACATTGGGGGGGGGGGGGATTATTTTAAAATTATTTTAAAGAGAGGAATCCTTACTAATTTGGTCTTCTTGTATTTTCTACTTAGTAATAGCCAGGTCTTTTTCCAGAGATAACCATGGCTCATTTTGTGTGTGTGTGTGTATGTGTGCAGGCACAATTCTTTCAGGAGGCACTTGCCAAGGCAGATGCAAGTGTCCAGTGTTGATTTTAACATGGGGACAGATCCGATTTTGCAAAGGGGAGAGACGACAACCAGCATCGGGAGAATAAAACCGGAACTCTACAAACAGAAGTCTGTGGATTCTGATGGGCAACAAGAAGATGTGAAAACATGCGGAAAACTTAACTTCACTCTCCGGTATGATTATGAGAATGAACTTCTGGCTGTCACAATTGTCAAAGCCTTAGATCTGCCTGCTAAAGACTTCACAGGAACATCCGACCCCTACGTTAAGATTTATCTGCTTCCAGATAGGAAAAAGAAGTTTCAGACACGAGTTCACAGAAAGACATTAAATCCTGTCTTTGATGAAACCTTTCAGTTTCCTGTAGCCTATGATCAACTCAGCAACAGGAAATTGCATTTCAGTGTTTATGATTTTGACAGATTTTCTAGACATGACATGATTGGGGAAGTTATTCTTGATAACCTTTTTGAAGTCTCAGATCTCTCCAGGGAAGCCAATGTATGGAAAGACATCCACTGTGCCACCACAGTAAGTAATGTGTTCCAAAAGCATTAATGTAATATTTTCATTTCTCTTTTGTAGTTTGTGGCAGAATGTCCTGTTTATCAGCAAAGTCTGGAAGAAAAAAAAAAAAAAGTTATCAGTATTTTCCTTTGAGCATAGAGAATAAGATGCTTAGGAAGCTATAAAATTTAATTACTAAAAAATCTTCTGGGAACATACCGTCACCCTTATGGCTCACTGTGCAAATATAAATTAGGTTTATTAATTAAATAGTACCTCATGAAAGTCACTGTTTAACAAGAACAATTAACATTTTCCTGTTAGCAAAATACCCTGTCCTTCAAAATGAACATCTATTAAGGAACAGGGTCCGTCCTGCTCTTGTTATCAGATTTTCATGGCTTGGGAATCTTGTGAAGGAAGAGAAAGAGGCTAAAAATGCTTGAAGTCTAAAATGTTCTTTGGTGGCTGCCCTGTGCTTAGGGTCCCCAGTAGATGTATCTGTGTTGCTGGTGGTTACTAGCAAAACTTGAGGCACAAGCAATTAGAGTTAGGAAATAGAAATTATTTGTTTATTGTTCCAAGCAAGAAAAGGAGGCCCGTGCATGGATGACAGGATGGATGACAGGCTACCAGCAGGAAAACCACCAGTCTCCAAAAATTGTCTTTATTAACCTTGAAATCCAAACTTATCTTCCCTGGCTGGAATTTGGAGGGGGGGGGCGGAAATGGTGGGGTGTGGGGTTTTTTTGTTTTTGTTTTTGTTTTTGTTTTTTTTAACTACCATGCTATTTATATAGAAGTTTTCCCATCTCTTGTTCTGTGGAGATATCTAAAACAGTCTGAGTCATCCCTGGGTTTGAGCATGGGCTGGACTTCTATAGCGGGGATGAACAGAGGCCAGAGCAGTACTAGACACTGCTCCAGTGACAGAAGCTTCATACCATCCCTTCAATAGAGCCAGAGACTTCCCATGCCTCTTTTCCCAAATGTTTTCATGCTGTTCATACCTGCTAGACAGGGAAGTCTAGATCAGCATGACTAGAAGGACAAAGAGGACTGGTATTTTCTCACCAGCTTGAGCATGAGCACTGAGTTTCCTAAGACAGGAGAAATATTAGGGAGCAGAGCACAGTGGAGACAGTTTTTGAAGTGAATTCACAAAAACAGCTATTTATTTTAACTGCTGGGTCTACCAAACTGGTCTGAAGAGCCTCTGGCACACCTCCAGAAAACCACATCTGTGTATGCTTACTTTGATCAAACTTAGATTTCAGGTAAATTTAAGAACTGTGTTCTCAAGCTTAAAATTGAATCTGCGTTTAAGGTCTTGGAATAATAGCGCAGTAACAATTTTTTAAATTTCTTCTAGCTTTGATATTATCTTTAATACTTTAATAATGATTTAAATGCTCACTGGTCCTTTGCAACAGGCATGTGTGTGAGATCTTTAGCTGATAACTAGAATGGTTTCAGCAAATTAGAATCCCTGGACTGTTCATCACTGGTTTTGAGCAGATTGAAATGCCATACCAAATTATGCAGTTGGGAGAGATACTAATATACATCTGGATGAAAATGGTTGCTAATCTTGGCACTGAATTCTAATTCGAGTTTCTTCCTCACTAAGGGTTAGTACATGCAGTTATAGTGCTTAATTCACTCTGCTGGTGTTTTACTATGTATGAAGTTTAAGAGAAAGCATGAAGTTTTTGGATTTCAGCCTTTCAGCCAGTATAGCTTACAGTATTCCGTGTGTATTAATAAGTTGTGTCCACTTAAACCGTTACCAATAAACACATAAAATTGAGATATCTTCTAGTATTGGGTGACCGCATCAGCTTTCACAAGCCTTACACTACTCTCAGAAAATTATGTAAGAAACTGATTGAATTGATTTTTCCTGGCAAAATGAAACCCTCCTATGAGATGTCCTGTTACTATATGTGCAATGTGTGCTGCCTTGTGTTTTACTTCAGCTGTTTCATGTAGATAAAAATTGGTTAGTAATGAAGGTTTCTAGTTCTGCCATTTCAGAAACCGTAAGATGAGGGAGCCAATCCTGCACGGGAATAAACAGTGCATAAGATGTTAATCAGTGGGGAATTATAGTCTTAAGCACCCAATCTAAAGTTTACCAGAGTCACTAACTAGCAATTAAATAACTAGCTAATGCTTGCCAGAGTCAAATGGACTTGGATTAAGCCTTGAAAAAAAAGATCCACCTGGTTCTACAATTAGTGAAGAATAACTGTACTCCAGGCAAGCATGCTTTGGTGTTCATAAAGAATCTTTAAAAAACAAACTGGCTGTCTCAGTGGGAAGGTCCTTACTTACACAGTAGCGCATAGGAACCAAGATGCCATTCTGCAAATATATTTCTCTCATGCTTTTTCCTTCTTCACCTCTGCTCTGTTTTGTTGTATGTTCTGTGAAGTTTTTCAGCCTTTTGTTCAGACATGCTTCCTACACCCAGTGGTTTGCTCATGCTGTTGCTAAATGGTAGATGGTAGAAAATGGTAGAAGTGATAGATCAAAGGATTGGTCCAAAACTTAAAAAACAGAGCAGAAGTAGCCTCTCCTCAGCTTTGAGTCTTTTACGTCTCTTCCATAGTCAAGAATTTTCTATTCAGAAGGTAGAGTGAGGGTAAAAATCATTCCTATTACCTGCTTGGAAAGAACCTATTTTTATGGCACGAGGCTCTACAGTCTCGGAGTTGAACACCTACTAGACAGATTTACCAAGGAAATGAACTGCAACATTTTATCAGTGAAGGAAGTTACCACAGGAGATCGAGAGATTCTCTGCTATGCAAAGACTTTCTGTCAGTAGTTAACATAATTTTTAAAAGATTTGCTTGCACATCCATAAAGAGTTTTTATTTGGTACAGGAAATACAGTCTGGGGAAAATCAGACTGCATGGTTGCACTCAGTCCTTTTGGCTGTAAAACCAATGACTCTGTGGGAATCCACAGTTTTAATACGTTTTTTTTGCTCATAATAGTAATTTGAAATGATTTTATACAAGTGCAGGATTGGCCTCCCCACTTGCTCATTTTTATTCTTATGATTTTCAACTGTTGATATTTATTCATCTTTTGTAGTTTGTATTTTGTTCCTTTAATTTTTCATTCTTATCCTTGTTTCTCTGTTATATGTTATGTTGAAAACCTGCAGCTATTGTATAATATGTAGCATGTACCTGTTGTAAGTGCTAAAGCATTTTCATTTCTTAATGTTAAATTATCAAGGTAAATTTGGTGTAAAATCAGTTGTGGAAAAGAAGTATCCTAGATATCTGATGATATTAATATCCCCAAATTTTGCTTATACATGGGTGATTGAATTTTCAATAAATAATCCATCATTTACTTCTGTTTGTTTGATTAATTAAAAAAACCTCAAGAGGCAGCTTTGGACCACCTATAAAGGTTGTTCAGTATATTGGAATACCGTAATTCTTAATACACTTTAGGACATTAATTCATAACGTCAGAGGCAAACAAATGATACCGAGTGGATTGTTTAGTCAACATATCTAGCTTCTGTTTTTGCAAAGTGCTTGTGAGTTTTGCATATATTTCTGAGGTTTTGTTACCATCAAAATACACCGCATACTTTAAAAAAAGAAAACTCATTTATTGGAATTGCTAACTAATAATTGCTAATATTTGCTAATATTGCAAATATTCAGTGTTGTAAAATTGTTTAGGCAAAAAGACCACCTCTTGTGATCTACCACTTTCTGGATGTAAAAGTTTATTAACTTCCTGTTATACTTTTTAAAATGATTGATTGCTTTGGAAAGCTCTAATGTCATTGCGTAAAAAAATTGGCAAGTGACTGTCAGAAATATTTTCGTTCCAAAGGTATTCTGTGAACTCTGTTAGTGTAACCAATTATAGGAAACTATGCAATTGGAAAAAAAATAAATAGGGCTCAGAATTTAGATGAAAGCCATTTCCAGCACAGTGGTAGTCTCTCGGGTATGTTAGTCATGCAGCTGTCATATGTTTGTAGCCTCTTGAATTATCTCATGTAGACGATGGAACTTGATTATTATTTAGTTTCCCAACACCAGGCATTTCAGTGCTGCAGTTTTCTCATTTGTGAAGTGGGATATAAAAGAAGGTTTTGTAAGGACACAGCCTTCATGTGATGTACATGATGTGTGATTGCTGTTTCTAAAGCATTTGGAATAGCATTTCTGGAAAAGCATTGCTGGAAAAGACAGAAGTGCTTAGATACCTTCTTTTAATAAACAGGACAGTAACATTTGTCTCAATAGATCTATCTCAAACACTTGCCAGAGTAGGATGTCACCCAGGTAATCCTGCTAGCTGTTGGCCTCTGTTATGGAAAGAGATTCTTCTGACTTCTGATCAAGCAAGAATGAAGCCCATCTCTGCAGTTCATCCAGAGTAGTTGCAGGCATTGTCTTTGCTTAGTTTTCTCCATAGTTTTCTATTCGTAAGTGGACAAAAATTGGCACATTAGACCTTACTTGGAGTAAGAGAATAGTGCTATAGAGCTGACAAAGGTTTGTCTTATGGTGGTCAAACTTTGAGGCCACATTATAAGTTTTGTCCTATAAGAAAGTCCTTAGTGTTCAAAGAGCAGCACTGTTGGGAAATGTTTTATCACCAGCAATGTAGGGGACTATGCTCTACAATTAGCCGTCCTCATCAGAATGGACTTAGACTATTTGCGTTTCTGGAAATGTACATAAAAGCTTTAAGACAATGTTAAACGTGTGAACGAGTAAAAGCTTGTCAATATAGAAACATTTATCATCTCTATAATGGGAACAGCCCCTTTAAAGCTGAGAATAGCTGGCACTTGTCATTTCTAATCAGGGCCGGTGACATAAAGGATTCAAGTGATCACCTGCTGCTGAGTACCTGAGCGAATACCCTGGGTCAGTCTTTACAGGAAACGTGTTGAGGTTTTTCATTTAGGTTTGGGATTGCTTTAGTTCTGGGCGATAACTAGAAAAGATGATGGAGAAAGGGTGGGTTTCTGTCCAGTTACTGAAAGCATGGAAGGTTTCTATTATTGTTGAATGTTTCTTTTCATTTGAAACAATACATTATTTTAATATTCCACTTTTCTAGAGGCAAACTGCTACTTTCAGTCTATCTTAAAAGTAAGAAATATTAGATGAATGAAGAATACAGTTTCCTCAAGGGAAGTTAGTATCTCTGTGTCCAGGTGGTACCATGGTAGCTATGCTAAGGTGCACGGCTTGACTGATCTGCTGTGCCCTAAGTGCTCTCTGCGTTTCTCACTGCAAGTAATCTCTTTGCAGTCAATGTATTGCTGCTTCAGAAGAGCATCTTTGTGTTGGAAGCTGCATACATTTTGTTTCATTCACATGACGGAAGATGCCATGGTTAGTTCACAGAAATACCTCTGTTCTCAGCTGTTCTGAAGCAGGAATGGGCTTCCTTGCTGCCTGGCAAGATGAAACTACCCCCCTGGTGCACAAGATAGATGGTTTTGTACAGAGCGAGTGACAAAAGAAGCACCCAAGAGGCTTCCTGGGGTGCTACTGAGAGCATTCAGCCTGGTGGACCCAGCGTGCTATCTCAGGGAGTCCTCTCTTTGCAATCAGGACTGCAATCAGCAGCTGCGCTTACCCAGAACAATCAGGATGTCAGGCTAAAACAAGCATTATGCCTCCACAAGCAGAAGACACAGTCATTATGGAGCAACAGGCCCCACTGCTTCCATACTGTCTTCCACAGAGTCAAGAACAAACACAAACCTCATTGATTCATTTCCCAGGACAACAGCTCGATCAATAAGTGGTGCTCGGAGGAAGAAAAAGAGCTGGATTTGATATGCAAAGAATAACAGGAGAGGAAAATAAATATTAGCTGTGGGGACAAGGTTTCCGAAGTAAAATCCCCTTGAGAGGTGGCAGAATGAGCTCTGCAGTTCAAGCTTCATGTAACTTTTGACAATTTCTGTGATAGCAGAAATGCCATCAAATTCTAAATGCAACAATGAGAAGACAGACAGACTGGTAGATTTCTGTACTGCTCTTTCCTATCATTCTTTTAACTCTTAATCTATACCTCAAAACCATAAATGTCTTCATACATTCTTGACTAACTGTCTGAGGGAACAGGTTTCTCTCTTTTCTTTCCATCCATCCCCCAACATTTATCATTATGTTTTATTTTATCCCTGATTCTTGAAGCTTGAGGTTAATAGTTTTTATTGGAAGGCAGGCACATATATATGTATATATATGTAATATGTTTCTAAACAGAACAAGAAAAAAATAGAGAGATAAATCCGTCCTTTGGAGGAATTATCTTCCTGTGTATTTAAGTAATCCAAAGGTCTAATTCTGCCAATGTTTTTTTTTAATTTGTATGCTATACAGAAAAGGAATTTTCAGTGTGACTAAAAGAAGAAGCTAAAAGTCTAGGAATGTAAATGCCTGAATAGCTTCTTTTATATCTCGAAAAGTATTATTAGTACAGACGCTTACTCAAAATACAGCAGGAAAATGAAGAGAAAAATATTTGCAAATCACTTGTTTAGGAATCGAGTATAAAATAAATTCATGCCGCCCTTTGTATTTTCACTATGCTATTCCCAAATGCAATCTTTAAAACATCATTTAAATTGCAATTAATAGGAAAGTAGTTCTGGATATTAAAATTGCAATTAAGAATTAAAATTATTAATTGCTGTGGATTATGATAATCTGAATGATAACAAAAGTGCCAACGAAGATGTTTTTTAGGGAATTCCATTTCTAATGCAGTATTAATTGTGCAAATACTTGTTATTTTAACCATGGAAATTAATGACACTCTAGTAACAATACAAGTGTATAAATTTTTTAGTTCCAGTAACATTGACATAGCTTATTGTAAGAATCCATACTGAGTTGCTCTTTTAAGACTTTGTTTGAATTGCAAAGCTTCAAAAACCAAGAGAAAAGAAGAAGAAACAACCATCAGTAAAAAAATGGCCTAGCATTCATTTGTGATCAAAAAAATGGTGCAAAAATGACACCTTATTTCACATATCAGCTCCCTATAAGATTTTCACTCCTGCTGGCATATGAAACCAGTGAAGATCTTGGAATATAGGAGGGAGATTATGCAAGTTCTCACACTGTCAGTAAATAATTTTTCCCATTCAGTTTAGGATTATGAGTAGTGATATGTGAGAAGAAACTACCCTGAGCATGGAAAGATCTCTGCCTAACTTCCTCACTGAATTTGCAGAGGTTCCTGGCTAAAAGATGCCTCTTCAGTTGAATTTAGTGGAAACAACTGGGAAAATTAAAAGGAGTAAGAAACAGAAATGCTTTCTCCAGCAGGAGTGGTTCTAAATACTTGATCAGACTAACCAATGCTCCCCTACAAGGGCTTAAAACTTCTCCTCACATGCCTCCCCTGTTTATCCGTATTATGAGTAGGGAGCCCAGCCTCTGTAGAAATGCTGCTACTTCTTCTACAGGCGTAAGTGTGAAAATGAGAGCACTGGTGTCCAGTGGATCAGATAACAAAAATAATAAAATAAGGACCATTTTTTCATCTGACTTTGCCAGCCCCTGGACTGATTTCCCAAGAGCCTATAAAGCAGGGGATGTGGACAGATCCTTGGTAACCTAATGGAAAAAGTTATTAGCACATCCATTCAAGTGTGGTTGCTTATGTGGGATGAGAATTATGCTATTTGAAGAACCTGTATTCTGTAGTGTAGCTAAAAAACCCAAGTTCATCTGAATAGCTGACATATGCATTTGAGGTGAGTGCTTTCTTTGTTTTATTTTGTTCTGCCATTGCTGTACCAGCAAATGGATTGGATAGTGAGGTAAACTGGGAGCCATAAAAATAATTGAAGCTGGTATAGTGCTTACCACTGTTCCAGTTCCTTAGTTCTGTATGATGGCTTGTGTACACAAAAGGGAAATAAATGAAGAAGAGATATGCAGTACCAACAAATGCTTCCTTTTGCATTAGTGCAGCTGTGCTCAATGTTGGTTTTTCTGTACCCGTTATTGGAAGTCAGTGGGGGGGAATCATTATAAGCATCTGTAAAGCTAGCTGTTAATTGAAATCTAAGTTTAATTTAGAAAGAAAAAGAAAAACTCAAAATAGGCCTAGGAAAGAGATAAAATTTCATGGGAGTTACCTAAGTAATGTGCAATTCCAGTTGACTATATGATACATGTAAGACAATCTGAAGCATAGTTAAAATTTTTTTGCATTTGCATGAATGGCAACCACTGGGTCCAGGCTTGTGTCTTCTGAGTCGTGTTTTGCTTGAAGTGGACTGTAATGCAGATGCGATTGTTGAGGACAGTCTGTGCCTTGGCTTCCTCAGATTTGCTTGTACTGAAGGATTCCCGTCAGATGAGTTATGTGAACTTAATTATCTAGTGTATTATAAAGTGAGAGAAATACAAATTTTCTAGAGCACTGGGATTCTGAAGTAATTTAAATCCTATTTTTATATCTCAATTAAAATCAGTAATGCTTAAGGATCCAGGGCATTTAAAAATATTACTCATTATAATCGATGTGGTAGACAAAGACTGCCATGAGAAGTTTAAACACTGAGCCTTACTTTGTTCATTATGTAGGTCTGAACCTGTGTTTTCAACTCCAAATTCATGAACCTGTAGTGCTCAAGTTAACAAAAAAAAAAAGGGGGGTGGGGTGGGGTGGTGATACTCCAGACATTTTACCCAATACCCAGTCTCTGATGCTATCATATATATATGCATAATTTTAATCTTAAACCTTCAAAAGAACATTTAAAAGTTCATAAATCTTGGGCTTCACCCTGTGTGATTGAGTTCCAAAGAATATTTATTTTAATGATGTATTTTAATATCTTAATCCCCAGTTGCCCTATGACTTCTGGAGCTCCTAACAAAATGTACTCACTTCACCCAAGTGTGAAGAAAGACCACCAATCTTGACAGATACTCAGAGTAGAAACTGAGTAAAAGTACTAGGACTTTCTATTCCTTACTAACCAAAAAGGCACTGTCTACCAAACATCAGGTGCCACAACTAGTACCAAATTAAATTAATAAGATAAAATCATCGGAGTTGTTTCAAAGGATTCTGAAAGGACTTGTATTTGAACTTGATCTGAGGACCATGGGAAATCCTAGTCCGTGGTGGCTATCTAGGACAGCCAGTTCTCTCCACCAGGAGAAGAGTTAAATGGTGTCTACGGACTAGTGCAGGGTAACTACTGATTTTATTTCTAGCCCTTTGATCTTACAATGCATGACTTATAAATATCTTTGATATAGACAAGAGTGTTTATTTGAAATAATATCTATTCTAGTCTACTGCAGAATTTATCTATTGAAATAGAGCATAGAGCAACATGAGTGTTCTTCCACAAATTGAAAATCGGACATTTCAGGGCAGCACAAGCCACCTTTTTTCCAGTTATAGGTCATAGGTGTCAGAAAATGCCTGCATAAACAGTGGAGTGGTAGAGAGCCTTTTCCCAATCCTAAAACCATCCCTTACCACTTCAAACTGAGTAGTCAGTACACAGGTTACAGAGCTCCGGTAACTTCAGTACATCTGCTGTTCGGACAGTCTGCTGTGTGGAGTGAAAAGATGCCCCTCATTTGCTGTCCAAGCATTTCTTTTTGCATTAAGGCATCTTGCTTATTCATTGCATGGTCAAATCACTAGGTTTGATTGCAGGGGATTTTCCAAGCTCTTTTTCAATATAACTTCAGTACATGGTGTTCAGAAAGGAAAGGAAAAGGACTGAGCATAAGCCTCAAACCATTGCCATTTTGTTAAGCACTGATGCTTTTCTCTGCTCTTCAGAAAAGTAGGGTAGATTAACCACCATATGGAGTTTTGCAAGTATTTTGAGCAATGTTTCTTGTAAAGTATTTAAGTCATGGTAAATAGTCCTGTCTGTCTGTATTCTTGTTTATCATTTGAGCTCACCCAAACCTTTGAGTGTCTATCCAATTTCTCTTCAAAAAGAAATAATAGAATACTCAAGTTCATACTCCCATCTTGCAAAAATTATTTTTTCTCTATTCACCTACACAAGTCATCTCTCTGAAGAAGGAAGAATTAGTCCCTTTTATGAGCTGTCCACTGTGTTTTTTGGTCCACCTCATCTTCATCACCTCCCTCAACATAGACCTTAAACTTTGAAGCACTGGATGTGGGGGAACTATATTTCCTTTTCAAACAAAAGAGTGAGATCTCTTTCACATATGGATATGAGAAAAAACGATCAAACTGATTTCAGAAAGTAATGCTAGCAACAGAAGCTGTGCTTAAAACAGTTTTCAGATATGGCAAAAACTGTAAAATGTATCAGAGAGCACTTGCCACTTCAACAAATGAGTGAAAAGAATTACACTTCATTTGTTCAAGTTTTATTTATGTTTTCTGAAATAGAAAAGTGAGTTTGTTAATGTACTCTGTGGCACAAAATTCTGCGCTCTGTGTGGCAAGGTAAAGGGTTGGGCTAAGGAGATGTCAAATAGCTGTATTTATCCAATGTGGACTGAATGAGCTAAATCGTTTTGAAATCCTGAGAAACCTGAAATCCTGAAATCCTGACAAGCATGAAATTTGCCCACAGTGCATGTTCACATGCTTATCAATCTGTTAATTCTCAGAACAGAATCCCAGCAAAATGACTGAACATGTGAATTGACCAGCTTACACAAAAGTCAATATTTTATCAACAGTGCAACAGAGAATTTAAAGCTATTCTAAAACTGCATTCTTCCATCTAGAGTCTGCAATGCAGGAAAAAAAAACAAAACTGAAGCATGTGATTAAGTCCATCTTTACTCAAGAAAGATCTAAAGTACCTATTTCAATTTGGACAGAGCATTAACCCGAAGGAAGTCAATAAAACTGTTCATATAAGCAGCTGAAAAATATGAACAAGAAGCCCCAGTCTCTCTCATAACTATAAGAAATGTATTTGTCATCTACACAGCAATCATTATTTTAGTATGTATCATTTAAAAATACATCATGCTTGCATTCTGATGCTAGAACAGCTGTACCATAAATCCAGCAGTTCTCAAACAAATCTGTACTCTTGGGGTAGCTGGAGGTTTGACAGATAAAATATTGAAGCTGGGATATTAAAAATAAGCTTTTTAGTAATAGTCAAAGAAATTACTATTTGAGGTCATGTGACCATGCTTGAGAACGGCTGCCTTAATAGAAGTGACTTCCTTACCTGCTCCTTACAGGCTCATAGTTAAAAATCCTCAGTTGTTCTTAATATGCAATTTTCTTTGAGCTTTTTTGGGGGTGTTTTTAAAATACTAGAAGAACAGGAATTAGGAATTTACAACATTACTAACATCTCAACAACTAAACTTTTGTGGTATTAGGATAATTATATAATTGTGAGAAAAGAAAAAATAAGAATTGATGGAACATTTCTTCCTTAGATTACATTTCTCAACTGTTGTAGTATCTGAACTGTATAGCAACATCATATTGCATGAATTCACAGCACATTGTCTCAACGTAGAAACACTCTCTTTGTGAGGATTATTAAGATGGACCTTATCCATCTTTACAAATATATTATCCCCCCCAAAATTGCCCTTGAGCCAGGAAAGTTGTAGGTGCTACTCCTTTGCTTTGCTTTTCTCTAAAACAGAACAACCCCTCAAAGAACAGTAAGAGCAATAAAGCCAGCAACTTTTACAAGCTCATTAATCTTTTCAAAGACTTAGACAGTATAAACTTTTCATATGCATACATGTGTGCAGAAGTAAATCTCCTACATAAATTCCAGTGGCTAAAAGGCAGGTAAATGTGTGTAATCTAAATATTCCACCATATTTCTTTCTATTGGGGAGGATGGAGTCTGAGTCTTGTCAACATCAGAACTTGACATTCTACATTCAGCACCTTTTCATTTGTGTGAATTCAACACAAACGTATCAGGAATCTGTAAAGTTTTGGCTCTGCTTTTGTTTTAATTTCTCAGTTTAGTAATTCTAGATCCTGCCACTAAAATATTATCCTATTGGTACTCTTTCCATATTTTATAGAAATAATTTCTGAAAATTGTTTGTGACCTCTTCAAAAGCATCTGAGGCTGCAAAAGAAGTCTCCATGTTAAAAAAAAAATCTAAGTTTTTGCATGATCTGAACTGAATTTTTGGCAATATGGTCAGATTTCTAATCATTGCTTTTCTTTTTCAGGAAAGCATAGATTTGGGTGAGATCATGTTTTCCCTCTGTTATTTGCCTACTGCTGGGAGAATGACATTTACAGTCATCAAATGTAGGAATCTCAAAGCAATGGATATAACTGGTGCATCAGGTGAATCTACTTCTTTTTTTTAAATAACAAGGCAGAGTCTGTTCAGGAAGGGGACAAATAGGAACTCCTTGGGGTTTTTTTGTGTTTAGCATGGTTGTGAAATGGAAGTAGCAGGAGGATGGGTATAGGCCCTGTTCAGATCTACTCACTATCCTTGGTCTGTCAGTCGGTATGTCTGTTCAGAATGCCTATACCTTTCCTTTGCATTGACAGCATATTGAAAGCAGTGTTTGCAAGGGTCACTAAAATCTTTGTAATTTTTTGGCTTATCAATATGACATTCCTACCAAAAAATATTGCTCTTATGCTACACATTTGAATGACATTGAGTCCAAATGCCCACAACTGATTATCTGTTACACAGATCCATATGTCAAAGTGTCGCTGATGTGTGAAGGTCGAAGACTGAAAAAGCGGAAAACGACCACGAAGAAGAACACGCTCAATCCCGTTTATAACGAGGCCATCATCTTTGACATCCCTCCAGAGAATGTGGACCAGGTCAGCCTCTCCATTGCAGTGATGGATTACGATCGGTAAGCACAGTTTGCTTTCTGAACATTAATCTTCAGTGAGAGGTTACCTGATCATTGCAAGCGACTGCTTTCTGCCTCCCTGAACTTTCAAGTCGGTTCAGTGTCACAAAAGATAAAGCCTTCGGGTCTTTTCCTGAAGAGGTTTAAAGCTTCTATGCCTTTTAGAGCTCAGGCCATTTTATTTGCGTCATAAATAACTGTGATGAGGAAGAAACATAGCTCAATCTTCTTATGGGCCACTAGCATTGGCATACATTTCTGTCCCCATCTAGCGGCTGGACTATGTAAAAGCTTTATAAATCAGGTATGTCTCAGTTTAAAAAAGACTCTCACACCTCTAATTTCTATTTAAATGCCAGGTATTTGAAATCAAAGAAAATTTGGATTACTAAAAAAGAATTATATGCTAATTACCTAATTGAATTAATTCGTAATTAATCCTTCATTTGACTCAATAAAGAAGCTTTGTAAGCTTTGAGTTCAGTGCTCACTGATAACACATCTGAGCCTCAATTATCAATGGCCTCACCGAGAACTGACAGGAGGATATTCCTGCTTAGAGTAGCTCAAGGACTGCAGGTTAAACTAGACAGTGACTGACAGAATCATGCCTGAGCCAAGTCTGCTTCATTCAAGTGCTATTAGTAATGAGCTCTTGAGACTGCAGGGCAGATAAACAGTGAAAGTCCAGTGTAGTAACGCGAACCTTCAGATTATTTTTCCTCACCATCAGATTTCTGATCGTCTTCCAACTTCTGTCAGGAAGACTTTCTCAGTCGTATGTGAAAGTGGCACTGCGGTGCTGTTAGGGGGAGAAGAGCACAGCAACTTGCACACTTTCAGTCCTCTTCAGCTGCTCCTTTCAAAGCATTTGCTAACAGGAAGTTAGGAAACATTATTCTAAGGTACCTACAGGCAAGGTACAGAAAATTACTGTCTGGAGTCCCTCAACAACTCTATGGCGCTGCCAGGACTATGAAGTATTAAGGTATAGCCTATTACAGCTGTACCCCTCTCTTTCACATTTTTGGCTGAAGTTCCAATGATCACAAGAGTTAGAGGTGGGAGATATAGTTTGTAATGACATCTGAAGCATTTGCAGCAGGAAATGTAACCCCCACCATCTTCCTTCATCTTCCTCTCCCACAAAATTTAAGCATGTTTTCCTTCTAGATCATTTAATGTATTATGGTCCTTTTCTGTCCTTGTGCCATTTGGGTTGTAATCTTTTAATGGCAAGGGTTATGTCTTCATTGCTATTTTTATAGCTGCTAGAAGCACTCTGGTAGTGGCTGGAGGTTTCTGATGCTACCATTAGAGAACTTAATATTACTATACTACCACTAAAACTAATATCTGTAATAAATAATGTGAAAACTTTAGGCATGTATTCTGTGCTGCACTAAACCAGTAAACTGAATTATATATCAGATGTTACTGAAACTATTTTTATTAAAAAAATTCTGCCTCTGCAATTCTCAGAGTAGGACACAATGAGGTCATTGGGGTATGTCGGACAGGAATTGATGCTGAAGGGCTTGGAAGAGATCATTGGAATGAAATGTTGGCTTACCCACGTAAACCAATAACTCACTGGCATCCACTAGTAGAGGTAAGAAGTAGCAAAATTCTCTCCTTCTCAGTATATTGGATGTTTTTGTCTCTCTCACACTTATGTGCTTCTGAGAATCATGAAAATCAGTGCAGCATCTATGGAGCAGCTGTAAGATCCTTAGCACAACCTAAATCTAGTTGCATGGGTTTATTGGTTACTTAAATGCACCACTTCAAAAGTTTCCATGATGCGCTGACAGCATTGTAACATTAAACAATTAAGACATTTGAAATTTCCAGAGATTATGGTAAGGAGCTTACATCCACTTACAAAAGATCATTTGCAAGTATATCAAAAGCAATCATTTCCTATTCAAAAATCTTTATCATGAGCAGTTATGTTGCTAAAACATTAATCTGTAAGTGGACTGCCAATTAGGCTAAGTTGAGGCAACATACCAGCAGCTACCTCCAAAGTTACTCAGACACTTACTGGAAGCTTATTCAAATGCACGGGTGATTATATCTACAAGTCCCTGGGCTTGGATTCCATCTTCAACCTGCTGTGGCCCCATCTTACTGGTTTTCTGTATGCAAAACGCTCACAGCTTTGGGTTCCAAGAGATTCATATTGAACCCTCAAGAAGCAGCAAGCCTTGCTTTGGGACACAGAGGACACACTGTTTAGCCCTCCCCAAACCCAATCTCTGTAGAAAAATGAGTTGCTGTCTGAGGCTCACAGGCCATTTGTTTTCCCCACGGTGTAGCACATGGCTGCACAGCATCTCCAGTGACAGGTAAGAAAAGCCCAACAAGGCTTCAGTAAAACACCTAAAGTGTGAGGAGAGGGAAACTGAGTCAGTGCAGCAGAGAAGCCTCTTTTCAGAGGTTCATGGCTTTCTCTGGATTATGTACCACCCCTGACTGGTGAAATAAACCCACTCCTGTGGAATGAGTGAGAGGCATTTTTAGGAGCTCATTTCAGGAATTTTCTTTCCATTATTAGTTTTGCTGGAGACCTTGATCCAGAAAGGGTCTAGATGTGATTCAGGTTCTTCTTTGAGGGATTCTCTCATCCTCTGAAATGACTGTGATGCATGGCCAGATATAATGACATTTGTAAAACTAACACTTTTCTTGCAGTTACCTGGCCGAGCAACCAGTTTTGATAGCCAGGGATCTTGTTCATCACCAAAACCACCGCTTACGCCCTAGGGAACAAGAGTGGATTCATCGTCTTCAGTGTCCAAAGCTCCCTTGTAGCTCACATCTACATAAATAGAAGGTTTGGCTTCCGCAGATGAACTGTATCCATATTTTTTTATTAAAATACATTTTTCCTATTCTAAGTCTTATATTACAGTTTATAATAATTTCTTAATGTATGAATGAAGTTGACTTGAGCCAAATATAATCCTTCCTCATACAAATTCATTCACCTGTTTTCTCGCTGGCATATATCCAGTGTCATATCCAAGCAGTGTTTTGATATGGCCTATATCTTTGCATAGACAAAGAAATCAGAAAAAAAAAAAATCCCTTAAGCAATTCAAAACCACTGCAGCTTGTAATGCCTAATTCTTTTGCAGGAGAGCAAATAGTCATATATAGCTCTTGTAGTAAATTTCTTCTAAATTGCACTAAATCCTGGATGACTTCTCAAGATAACACTTCAAACTGAATGTTGCATGAAAAAACAACCGTTGTCATGTTTTGAGTGTTTGGAAAGTCAGTTCATTCCTTGGGCAGGGAGGAAGGGTTGATCAAAAGCCCACTGAAGCCCATGAGAAGGACCCTAACTGGCTTCACTGGGGTTTAGTTCAGCCTTTATGGAACAGCATTCACAACTGGATCTATGCAGTTATAATCTTCCAGCAATCAAGATGCCCACTGCACCTACAGGAACTCATTAGCCTGTCCAGCAAAACAACCAGGCACGTGGCCCAGGCAGGTAGCTATACTCAGCGGCTGTTTTGCTTCAGCTACCCGCCAGCTGATGAAGAGCTAGCTTGGATGTCTCTGCGTGGCACTGAACAGCACACGTACGGGTATTGTTGTGGAAAGCAAATACGTCTGCAATGAGTTGTGTGGAAATTGACATAGCCCCACAGAGATGTAGGTGTCTCCTGATGAGGTGCGTAAATAGCCCTTCAAAATAGCCCATTTGCTGCTGGCATCATGCAGTCCTTATTCGGTCTTTATGCAGGTCAAACCGTAGGCGAGAGAATACTCTCAAGTAAAGGAATTTATTTAATGTATTTTAGCTGTTCAAAAAATTGACCAAAAACTGCAGTTACACAGAACATTTTTCTGATTCTTGATTTAGTGTGACAGTATTAGATTTCTTTGAAGTTATTTTGACTGAGTGAATAGCTCACGTGGAGTAGTTTCTGGTCCCTGGCTGGATGCCTCTAGAATTATATGCCAAATGTGAATTTGAGATATGTTCTGTGCCAATATATGGAGAGAGAAATTGAAATGTAACAATTTTATAAACTAGTAAACTCATTTATTAGAATACACAGTGACAGCAAATGCAAAAAAAGTATTGGCTGAAGTGAGCTGTTTTAAAAACTGGAAGAGAACTACATATTATTTTGTGGATTTAGCTCTTTTTAGCACTGCAGTTTACCTCAATCAGATAGTTATTTTCTTTTTCTCTTTTTTCTGGTTTTTTTTTTTTTCTTCTTTCTGGGAAGAGCGTGGCAAAGACTGCATGATTGGGCCTGATATTTTGAAAGCTGAACTACAACTAGAAAAAAGTTGGGGTGGTGGCTCTTTTTGTATCTTTCTAATGTATAAAGAAAACTGAGAAGACAGTATTTTCCAAAACAGCGTTTTTACAGAAGAAAAGTGTCATACACGAGAAAAATGCCAATGGAAGATTGTTTTACGATAATGGAAGAATTTGTGAGAATTAATCTAGTTATGAAGGGACAAGGCAGTTTAGACAGACTTCTGAAGAACTGTTTTGGCTTGGTTAGTTTGGCCTGGTTGACACGGAATACATTTATGAAGATCCAGTCCCTCCATTCTGCTAACTAATCTCTAAGACAGTCAAATATGCCTTGAAGTGTCTTAACTGCTCCAGGAAAGTTAGGAAGGCTGGTCTTAACGTTACAGGTGTTTCTAAGGCAGAAAAGGAGGCAGGTTTTATAGCCTGCTTTCTGTGCCTACAAACACAGCAAGCAAACAAACAAACAAATAAATAAAGCTTTCGGACATTCTCTACAAATTAAAAAAAAAAAAAAGAAAAGGAAAAAAAAAGGCTCCAGCCCAAGTTTTTGAATGTCTGTTCCAGGTTGCTATTCATGGCCTCTAGACAGAAATAGTTTTTCCCAGAGAGGGTTGGTAATGCTGAACACTGATCCTCCCTGCTCAAGATTGTATTTTCATCACCATAAATACAGAGCAGCCTTGCAGAATTTCATTCCTCTGTTTGCTCTGGCTGAGTAATTTTTTAAATAGGAGAAAAAGCTCTCCTCTGTGGGTTTTTTTTCCTCCCATCATTGTTATCATCATGAGGTTTTGTGGCCTAGATAATTTTCATCATGATTTTGCAAGGTTGATATAGAAACATATATATATATATATGTGGAGATTGAAAAACTATTTTGTGTATACATTTATCTTAATATAAATTATATCAGCAGTGGCCTTTGTGGCCTAGAAAATACTTTTTGTAATGTGGTACTGTAACAGTTAACTAAATATTCTTTGCACTTTTTTGCACCTAATATCCAAAAAGCTAACAATTTCACGATCAAATGTAGCATAAGTGTTCAGCAATGAGCAACATCTTTTTAACTATTTCATTGTCCTCTATGAGTATCCTGTATGTTTCATCATAAGTAGTAAAGTATTTCAATATTAATTTTCTTAAATTTAAATTGTTGTCAAACACCAAAGGAATAATAGCTCAGTTTGTGCCCTCTTGTTATGTTATTTTTGATATTGTTAATAACAATAGTGAATGACTTCTGTGTCTAAACTTGATTTATGGGTGCTCTGCATCTAGGGAAAATCAGGCTGCAAAATTATCAGGACATCTAAGTTCAAAAATGATCCCCTAATGAATTAATTTTAGTCCCTTATCAGTGATTAATAGAATTAATGCAAAAGATTATTTTTTTCCCCCTCTGCTTTCTTAGCTATCTCACAAAACAGGGGATATATTTAGTATAACCAACCCATTGCCTTTAGAGCCTGGTTCACAAGTTACTCTGAGTGTACTCACAGAAGCCCCGAGTAAAAACTTAGCACATGGTTTTAGTCAATGAATATGTTGCTTTATGTATCTCTTTATTAAGAATTTTAAAATATTTTAATTTGGAGAAGTTGTAAACTCCCTGCTCCCATCCTGAAAGTTTTTTTGTTGTTTATCCACATTTCTGCCATGTCACAAACATTAGCCTAATTTAAGCAAAATCAAATCTGGCAAATGTTTGGTGTAAAATATATTGTAGTAATTTTACAATAGTTTGAAAAACTCACATTCCTAAAAGCCCGAGTTATTTTTATTGAAATGATTTACTGGAAACAGTAACAGTACTTAATAAGAATTGTGTTTTGCACTGCAGAGCTTTTTTATACTTTCACAACAGTAAACCACAGAACTGTACAGAGAAAGTACATGATGGATCAAGTGGTTCCAGGGGAGCTGTTACATTTTTATATTTATTTTCAATAATGCACTGTAAAGTAAAAAAGCCCACATACAAATGTATCTAATGAGCCATTCTAGTCTTTTGGGTAAATATTGTTTTCAAGCAATTGTTTCCCTTCCCCACATTAAATAAGTTTTCAGGGACCATTAGATTTGCTCTAAGCAACCATAAAATTCTTATTAGGTCTATGCAAAATGTTAAGTAGGACCCTAAACCACAGGTAGATTTAGGATTCTAGTGGCACTGCAGACAGTAGCATAGGTGAGCCGATGCTCAATAAGATGTAAGTCACATATTGCACTCCATGATCTCAACTTTAGATTGCTGTATTGTATACTTCTGCCGATATGGCCCTTCCCCTCACTCTCCCAGCAAGTGACCACCTCTTTCCCCGCCATTTTTGTCTATACTGGGCTTCTGTTCAAGCAGTAGAGACCTGACCCTTACTTTTGTCTGCACTGCTGAAAGATGACTCCTGGCCTTAAAAAGTAGTAATATGAAACCTGTGGGGTCTTGCCTAAAAGATGTAGGATAGCTACATGTCTCATTTTCATTCTATGAAGAGCTGTCAAGGAAGTAACTTCCCTTCTCTGCAGTCCCTTATGATCACCAGACATTCAGAAATCAGTAATAGTGTCTAGTTTTTTGCTTCTAGCAAGCACTAAAAGAGCAATATACATATGTCATGGATATGTATATTCATCACGGACAGAGAAAGTGGCCAGAACCAATAAGATAAAGCAAAATTTAGTCTATCAGGACAAAAGTTTTCCTGCAAAATTTCTTCTTCGATATATGGAATTGTTTTGACTTCTTGTGTTTAACTAACAAAACTATACATTTTTCTTAAAGAATCACAACCACATTCAATATTTTTGAAGGAAATTTTGAGCAAACATGGAATGTTTTCATTGGGTTGATTTTTTTCAAGGGAAAAAAGCAATTACTTCCTAATTTCTTTCTATGTATGCATTTTTGGAGCAATATTAAGAAAACTTTAAGTTTCCAGAAAAGACTTATTTGATCCATCCATTTCTCCTATT
Source organism: Mycteria americana (assembly GCF_035582795.1). Taxonomy (NCBI): domain Eukaryota; kingdom Metazoa; phylum Chordata; class Aves; order Ciconiiformes; family Ciconiidae; genus Mycteria; species Mycteria americana. Next base: position 66,797,652 of record NC_134365.1, read on the forward strand.
TCTCAGTTTTTTTAATTGGCTTCAGCGTAATCCTTTTGAAAGTTTTAACATGATGATGCACAACAAATACATGATAGTCGAGTTCCAAGATTATTTTGCTATATCTTTTTAATCAATTAACTGCTTGTATCTTGTAAACTTTTGTATGTACTAACTTTTTATTACACTCCATTAATTTGACAAGCTTTATACATCTGAAATCATTTGGCTATATTTTGAAAGTGTGTAAACATTTAAAAGAAGGGTGAGTAACTATTTTAGAACTCAGAAATAGAGTTTGTCTCCTGCTGAAAATGTCACATTTTTCAGAGATCCATAAATGTGCCTGCAAAATCTGAAAACCATTTTATTAGAGCATGCAAAAACCTAGATTTGCACACACAAGTATTTGCACTTGCAAAATGTGTAACCATTATTATTTAGCACTTCTATTACAACAGAACACCCACGCCTAATTGGAAATATGTTTCAGTTGGTGGTAAATACTGGACAAATCTGTACTGAGTGACAGTTCCTTGACCTGAAAAGTTCATATACTTTATTTCTACTAATGAATATGCTTGAAAATTCTGTAGGTGTTAAAATATGACTTATATGTTAATTAGACAGTGAGGTGACTTTTGGACAAAGCTCATATAATATCTGTTAGACCCTCCAAAATATGGATAGAATATAGTATATATGACAGGAATATTAATGCATATTTTGATGGAAAATTTTCTCTCTCATTTACACCACAGCTGAGACTCAGTTTAACCCTTTGCTCAAGATTCACTTTCACTTAGCTTCTGAGGCTTGCCAGTCTAAACTGAGCTTTTTGGTGTCAGAAAATAGCTAAATCATGGCACAGAGCAGACTGCAGAGCTAAGAAAAAGGAAAATGTGGCAGTAGACACACAGCTATTCAATGCAACTGCAAACACTCTGAAATGAAAAGCCTCCTTTCAAAACTGATAATCATTACAATATTCATATCACTTGTCCTTTCTTTCTGTACTGTAAAGCAGGAAGAAAGAGGGGCGTTCCTGAAGAAGAGTCAGCATTAGGCATAGGAGTTAATTGAGGTGCTGATCACAGCCGTTTGCCATTTCCAAGGCAAATAATACCTTAACTTCAAAAAGTGTCTTTTGTTTACTTGTCCAAATGAATAAATATCTCCTACACAATTCCCCTTTTCCTTAGCCCCAGCTAGAAACTGGCAGTTTTTTAACAGCATGGAGGAAACCAAGAGCTGGAACTCTAAGAGAAAGTGAAGCTGCAGGTGGGATTTAAATATCACAGGGGAATTTGTCCAGGAAAATGGAACTAACACCTTCAATCTTGTGCTGAGTGCTAGGGGACGCTTGATGATAGCAAGTGCTTAGGGCTGTGATTTTATGTTTTATCTGATAGTACCTCTACAATGTTGCTGTTGCTGGGAAACCTCTTCTTTACTGGCTCAGAGAGGAGAATGCCTCTGGTATTGCTGTGTAAAATTTTTCTACCCAAGTATAGACTGTGACTCTTACTTTACATGGGACTCAGTCCTCTGGAAGGGCACAAAGCATGTTAAATTTGCGGAACAGGAAAAATCAATTAAAGCTTTGCACTGTACCATCATGAGAACTATTCACTTTGTTGCTACTAAGGACAAGTGTTGGTGCCTTACTGAGGGAAGGGAGAGCATTTCATACCATACTCTGTGTTGATGAACCATTAGCACTACTGGAGACCCTCAATATCAACATTGTCAAAATATAACTAATAAATATAAATACAGGTTATACAGATTATCAGAGTACCAAAGCTCTCTCCGGTGGGAAAGACGTAACAACTCCCTGATACATAATTCAAGACAGTGTGCTCTGAAAGTTGGGTCTGCAGGAAGTCACATAGCTGCTGTGATGAAAGTGGAGCTTCTCTGTAATAATTTATGAATACAATATGTTGACTTGGCTATTGGTCTCAAATTAGGTGAGTTCAATAAGTAGGCTTGAGGGAAAAAAAGAACAACAGGCAGAAAATGTTTGACAAGGGAGTGCCTCTTAGAAGAAAGTGAGATTTACAAAATGTTAATGGCCATACTGGTGGCCTGGGAGATTCTACCGATGCTACAAGCAGTCTGAAAAATGCATCTTATCTAAAACGGTGAAAACTCAAGCAGGCATAGGAAAAAAAAGCATAGGAAAGATCAAGAGGTCTGTTTCAGGACAGACAAGATTTACGTCTGAGCAGGCTGGGATGCAAGTTGTTGCTATAGTTTACAGAGCAATTAGGTTGGATTAATGTCCCATTAATGCATGAGAAAGCTTGAGGCAGGGCAGATATGCATATAGACTGTTATTTTCAAATCCATTTATTTGAAATATTTAAGCTTACATATTTAAGCTTAAATATTTAAATAGCATTCTGTTTTTAATGAAGTGGAGTATTCACAGACTCCCTGAAAGAAAAGTTGCAAATCCATTCAGACTATCTGAGTTAGCACAGTCACTACAGCCACAGACAGTGTCCCGGAGCCCAGCATAATTACAGAATTGTGAAATTCTGCCTCTCCCCTGGAGAGGTGAAGTCAGGAAGCTTGACTTGAAGGGAGAGCTGAAGACAGACCACGGAAAGGATGGGTGTACAGCTATTTCATGACAACTTCAGAGCTCACAAGAGCTTTGCCACTCATTTATTACGCAGGGCATAGCAAAAGAGTGCCAGCAACATGTTTTCATGACAGCAACCTACCCTGTACACACAGTTTTACTCTCCCTCAAAATACAAGCATAGAAATGTTTTGGAGAGATTGCTTTTTTAAATAGTTTGGAATCCTTTCATACCTTAGAAATTGAAACCCCTAAAGTAAAGCAAATCTACCCATGCATCTACCCATGAGGGAAAAAAAAAAGGGGGGGGGGGATCAAAACCTTCAGTAAAAATGAATAAAGCTGTAAAACATGCCTAAAGTTGCTTTCCTGTGTAGAACAATGGCATAGATTTAAGACCTAATATCTTGAGACTTCTTACAGTTAAAAGAAAAGGCTGCGTCTCCTATTATAAAACATTTTTTTTCTGCAGGTACAGAATTCCTACTTGCCTAGTCCCTGTGATTCCTGATATCAGAGATGTTCTAGCAAATGCTTGTCAACATAACAGACAGGCATTTTAGGCACTTAAGATTAACATCACCAGAAAGCAACCTCTTTGGGACAGTTTGTAGATTAATTTCAGGGGAGGAGAGGTTGTGGGCTGTTAGCTGGTTTTGTGAAGCAGATATATTTCTATAAATACAGTCTGCGAGAAGAGAGAGATAAAGTGTGGAGTTGTTTTTTTCAAGACACTATGAGTTGAAGCTGATAATTGCATCAGAAGTGGACTGAACAAGAAGATATTTTAAATCTTTTGTGACATCTGAGTTACGGACATGAGAGAGGAGGGAGAAAGCCTATTGAGCATGTAAAGAGCTCTCTAGAAAAAACTGTTAAAAAGAAAAGTGGAAAATATAAAACGGGGGTGAATTGAGAGCGCTTTCAATAGTCAAAAATGTATGTGTAGTGACCACTTCCAAAAGAAAGATTTTTGATGTAATTCCCCTACCTCATATCTTGTACAGCCATTTGCAAGCTTACAAGGGTAGTGGGAGCCATGTTGCAGAACTTGAGTCTGTTCTTAAAATAAAACTGGTCCTCCACCTCACAAATCCTGACTCCAGAGGATTCACAGTGCAAAGAGCACTGGTAGTTGCTCATGGCATGTCCTCCCCCTCCGGTCTTTCTCTTGCAGCACAACTGAGGCAAAAAAAGGCACATTGCTGGCATGTGCTCAGATGCATTCCTCTCTAGATGCTCTAATGGCCTCCTATTTATTTGCACCTGGCATAGATTGGAAAGTCTCAATAGGTGAAAAATCATTTTTTATAATGTCACCTCTTCACATTTTCAAAGCTTCTGACAATCAGTACTTGAATTACCAATAGGAAACACCTCTGAAAATGCTGCTGTGATACACAAGGTACTGGTTTTGTTTTCAAGTCAAGCCTAAACTAATGTCATACAGTGGTGGAAAAGTCATTGGGCTGTTGCAGGTGCTAATTCTCTGATGACTCACAAAACTGAAGTCATAATTATGGTGTATTTCTCACTTAATATCCCACAGGTCTTTGTGTATGAATAGGGTCCTGGAACTGATGTTCCAGGCAAATCCCATCTCCTCCTGTTCTTCCTATTCATGCAGGTTCAGCTGAATAATGAATTCTTATTCCTTTGTCCTAAATTGTCACATAGTACTGGGTGTACTGTGATTGTTTCACCCTGGGAGTGGCTGCCTCTTTCTAAAAATCGGTGTGATCAATAGAGGACCATTACTTCCCTCACCACGGTTTTCTGAGGCTTAATTGCATAATAATAGTTATGAGGGAAATGACTGCATAGCTGAACAAGACGTAGAATTGCCAGTTGTAATTATTTTTGGCAAATGGGTATGTGTGGATGGGTGTGTCTTTATGTAAATGGAGATTTGACTACCACAGAAAATTAAAAAGGAGATTTTGGTAGACTCTCCAAAGAGCACTTTAGACTCTTACATTTATTCCTTTCAAGCTTTATGTAGTATAAGTGTTTAATGATCTTAGTTATCCTTATAGCACAATAACTTGATTCATTTATTTAAACCTACAACCTTTCCAGTTCTTAGTCCACCAAGGTAACTTTGGGCCAGAGAATCAAAATCACTTATGAAAAAGTATAGCTTTATCTTAGCCAGCAACTGAATCTGCACAGCTAGACCTTATCTGTATTATTCTGAAAGGGAGCCTGGCACTATTGCACTTTAGCTACTTGCCAGTAGCAGACAAACAATTGTAGGTCATAGCCAGGTTTCAGAGAAGCCCTGAGGATTAACCTCTAAAATCTTGGGTCTAATTATGCATGCCCTCCAGAAACAGGGTAGCCTATGAAGTCAAAGAGCAGTCCCACCTAAAGAGGGCTTGATAATGAGCAATCCATGCTGAGAAAAGAGATTTCATTCAAATTATTCCAAGGCATCTTTTAGAATTTTTTGCCTTGTTTTCTGTACTGTTGTTAAAAAGGAACCTTTTCTTAAGACAAAACTTTATGATTTAATCTCTAGCAGGGCAAAAAGTGGTACTAAAGTACCAATCTACTCATGCACTGAAAATAATATTGACGCAAAAAAAAATTTAAAAGCCTTTTAGCAAAAATACCTGTGGCAGCAAAATATAAAGATGCTGATGAAAAGACATTTTGCTTTTTCTGTGACTTTTTTCCGTTTTTTAAAACTAGAATTAGAATACTTCACCTCCCTTTTTTTGGGCTATCTCAAGAAAAACACAAAATGGTAAATGTATCTACTGTAGCTTTAATATTTATTGAAATAATATAGCACAAAAAAAGTGATTCAATTCAGCCTTTTAAGGTGTAGTTTTAACAACACACATTTATATATTTTGCATTACTGCAAAAGCTTACTGAAATCTATTCATTACCTTATTTCCAATATCAAGTATTATAACATGGTTTCCTTTAGGTCTATCACTTGCTACTTTACATGGCAATTGTTCTTGTGTTAATTAAAATGAAAATATTTTTTTAATATCATGGCAATAGACCATTAAATATATCCAGCAAAATTACTCTGTAAGTCTTTTTAATATATAATTTCATTTCAAAGCACAGCATTATGTGCTTGACCAGCCCATCACTAAAATTGAGCAGAAGCACTGCTCTTGATTTCCATTGGCTTTGCATCAGGTTGCATGTGATGATGTATCGTAGCATCTTATGAAATGAATCCAGTAAGGAGTCTCAAGGCAAGCAGAATTAATTCTCTTATATCCATCATGGATATTTGTGGCTTGCTGACAATTCTGACTATATTAAAAGTCTTCAGTGCATCTCTAGGGTATGAATTATTATTGCAAATGCTGATTTTACTAATTCCAGTAAGAAATATGACCCTCAGCTGCCTGATTTGGTAAATAAAAATGTCTGGTCTCTGTAGTCAGGCATGGAGGTCAGACGTATTTTTACTGGATTTTTCCTTTTTAATAGTGGCCTACAGTTTTCCACAAGATGCCATCTTGCTATTAAAGTTCCGAGGGTATCTGTACAGACTAAATCTTTGATATGTAACATTTAGCTAGTCGTGTTGCACATCAGATATAAAGCACTTCTTTTCACTCTATATTTCTATGGAAAAATATTGAACAAAATTTACTTTTGTTAAATAAATAGAAAACTATTTCTCAAGAAAAGGAAAAAGTATAGATATATATTTCATATTGTTTCTTGTTTCTTTTTCTTCCAAACGTGAGTCTAAATTCTTTCTATTCTTCTCTATTTACGTGAGTAGTCTCAGTAGGATATGCTGGACTTAAATGCACATGTCTAAGGGTGGGATATGGCTAGTTCTCTACTGTACAAGTAGGCACTGTTGGTGTCCTGGTTTGGAGACGCACTTCTGACTTGTGCTTTCTCCCCTTTCTGGTGGAGATCACGAGGGCCTTTGTTCAGCAAACCATGCGAAATATTTTTTAAATATGACCTGCTGATTGAGTCCCCGTGAAGTCGTGATGGCTTGGGCACACACCCTAAGCAGAGCAGCCGCTCAGGTGCTTTGCTGGCTAGGAATGCAGTGATGTGGGGAGTCTCACGCCTAGTCTACGCTAAAAGCACATCTCAGCACCCTCCATGCCAGCGTAGCCGTACTAGCTGGGATGAGAGCGGGCGAAGCCAAATTGCGTTTCTTCATTGTCCTGCTCTACCCAGTCCTCACCACCTTAGGCAGCAGGACTGCAGCACTGGCTCCTCTGCATGCCAGCCAGATGCTCCTCTAGCTGCTGCAAGGGGAGTCCCAAAAAGCTTCTCCTTTCTTCTCATGAGCTTGTAGTCCGCACTGCGTTCAAGCCAACTGGCTTCAGTGCGCTCCTCACGAGAACTGGAGCAAGGGGAGTAGAATACAGAAATTAGCCACATCTTTTCTTCAGCACAGAACATTACGTTTTTCTAGTATATGCTTGTTTGTGGGGAAGGCATTCTCCAGGGTGTATGCTTCAAAAGGTAGGAAGTTATATTGGAGTTCCTGGCCATAGGAAACACTGACAGCTAAAAAAACCCCACTCAATATTTAAACACTTAGTATTTTGAAATATTGAAAGGAAGCACCCAATACAATGCCTACCAGAATAAGCTTCTTTGCTGTGACAATGTGGGGTTCTGGATTAGGCCCTAACTGGCCCAAACTCTAACAGAACTCCCTACCTTTAAAATAATCTTTATGATTAGATCAGAAATGTTGCCAAGTCTGTGTAGCTTACAAAGAACTGCAGAGTTCTTCTAAGATTTTGTCTCTTCTTGCTATGTGGTGTTGGCTGACCAAGATCTAATATTAAATACCTGACTGTTTTAGTACCCTTTATTCAGTGTTCATGATGTGACTTTTTAAAAGAAGTCTGTGATTTGATACCTAGCCATTGTTCAAGTCAATATCCTTGGCTTCTGCATTATAGAGACAAGAAAACAAAACTTTTTGAACTTGTGTTACGGGCTTTTTGTATGCGCTAAATGGCCATTTGTGAAACTTGACAGCATAAAATTGTACTACTGATAGTAAATGGGTTTTTTTGCACTAGCCTTTGAGAGCTGTAACACATTTCAGTATTTTTACAATGTATTCTCTAGAAAGTGTGAATCTATTTGTCAGTTCTGAAAACAATATGTAACAATGAAACCTCAAAAGATGTTATGAAGTGTACAGTTTGTGATAATTTTATATTTAAAAAGACAAGAAAAAGAAAAGAACACATTTGAAATAATTTTATTCTAATTGTTTCATATGTATTTTGAACAAGAAATAAAAGTGATTAAAATTATTCATTTTTTTGTCTTTCTTACAAACTCAAACTGTTCAAAAGTAAATAGAGGTCAGTGGGTTGTAATTGCTTTTTGCATTCAGTTTTACCAGAAAACAATACCGGGAAAAATTGCTATTGATCAGCTCCACATTCAGAGCTATAACTAAGTAGATGCGGAGATCATCTTTTCCCATTTATTCTCTCTCTTTTCCATGCCAGATTTCCTTGTGTACCTACGGCATATTCCCATTGACTTGATGCCTTGAGATAAACTCTAAAATGGAAAAGTCAGTTCACTTTCATTTCCATGGGTGGGAAGAGCAGCCTCTTAACCTTTTGGCCCGAGTTTGAGCACCCCTGCATATATCCAAGTATCATTACAAAATGTTTTCTTCTCATGAATCTGTTACTTTAAAATTCTACACCATGAAAAGGTGTAGGACATTTTTGCCACCAGCTTTGCAGGGTTGAAGACAGAATACCTTTGAATGAAAACAGTTAAATCGAGGACCTCCATTATTAACTAGTACTTTGTGTAATGCTTTTCACATTATTTTCCATTTCCTGCTATGATATTGTTTACTGTAATCTTCCAAGTCATTAGACCATATTTTAAATAATGGATTAATTATTCAATTTAAGATTATTAAAGTATTTAAGATTATTGAAGTATTTCACTTACCAGACATAAGCCTAATTTCCAGCTTCCTTGTGCCTAATCATTTAGATCAAACAGACCAGAACTTTACCACCACACAAAGGAAAAAAAGCCAGATTTGGACAGGGCTTAATTTATGTTTAAGTTGAATTGATGCTAATGACAACATGTTATGAAGCAATGATGATCCAGGGTAGACAGGCGCAAGCATGTCAGACACTTTGTTGGCACTTAGCAGGACTGTACTGTTTATAGAGGAAACCTAAGCTGCAAGTGTTCAGTTTCAGCTGGATGTGATCTTTTTCCATTCTACCAGCTCCTTATTTCCATCTGATAAAAACTGGGAACAAACACCACTGTACTATATCTGCAGCACTGGAGAATATTGTCTGGAGAAAAATAGTATCCAAGTTCAACATAAATGCAATTGCCCCTTGGCAGGCTTTTGTAATTCTCCTGAAGTGAAATTAGATATCTAGTATTGAGGTTCCAATCCTGTTTCTGATCTCTGTTGGCTGAACATTAATCTATCCTAAGTCAAATTTCTGCTAAGATATTAAATGCAATTCTGTTCTCCACTTCAATTCAGGGACTTGGTTTACATCTGTGATTGAAAGATTCAGTTTTCTTTGAAAAACTGCTTGTCTTTATCTAGCAAGGGTAATGTCATTCCCATTTGCCATTGCCTTTAATCTTAGCATTTCCTCTTTAATATATAAAATACTCATTTTTGTTAGAGGAATGGGTTCTGATGACTATGAGTAGTGTAGTTTATTTTGGAAAATTAGCTGTAATTCACATAGATGCAATACCACCTTCTCTAAGATCTCATTGCAGTCTGTGCAATATAATTTCCTCTTAAAGTCCTAATTCTTCTACTTAAGTCATTCCTGAATGTTTCTGCTTTCCTTACAATAATCAAATTTACTAGCCCACAGAGGAGCTGGAGAGTGTGCAGCTTAAAATGGTGCAAGAACCAGAAGGGAAACTGGGAGCAGATTTGTCAGGAAAAGAGGAGAAGAAAGAAGGGCAAACAAAGCCCTGGGAGATTTAGTCTTTCTATTAGTTGTGCTCCAATCACGAAGCAAAAATGGGTGTTCTGCAGGGCAATGCGGTGGCTTCTCCTCAGCTCCCAACACAGGCTGCACGGGGAGGGGTGTCAGGGTGGAGGTACAGGTGTCTCCACTGCTCTGCAGTGCCACGTCCCCAGCCTGGCCCAGCGCAGGGCTCAGGTCATGCTGCACGGTGGGAGGCTTTGCCTCTCCTCCTCTCCTGCGCCTGCTCCTGCAAGTGAAAGGGCTCATGATGCACCACGATATGTTGTTTCCAGACTTACATGTGTTTTCAGACAACCTTATGGTTTGGGGAATCTTTTGGTGGTTGTTGCCTCGCTTTCCAGCTTGCCTTAGAAATACACTAAAACAGTTATATCCTATTGACTTCAGGAGATGAGAATGGCTCTTTTAAAAAGCCACGCTGTTCTAGACCTTTAGCCCAGTGAAAAATAAACATGATATAATTTCACAAATTATTACGTATTCTTACACGCAGAGAAGAGCACTCTGTCTCAACCAATACACACTATTACCACAACATTAAAAGTGATGCAGAGAAAATTTGGGATCAGAACTGAATCCAGATCTCCAGTCTTCTAGGCCACAAAACTACCATTCCTTTAGATGGATTTGTACTTTGCATGGAATATATGAGAATCTCCCAAAGGAAAAGTTGTTATGCATATGGAGGCAGAAATGAATATATATATATATATATATATATATGTGTGTGTGTGTATGTATATATAAAAATAGTGCCTTCTTCTCCTGCTAAAACACATTGGTTCAGATAAGGAAACAGAAATATTATTTTCTCACAACATTGCCTACTATGTCATTCTGAAAGTTGAATAAAAGCCCTCCTGCTGCTACTGTTGTAGATAACAGAGTCTGTTTTTTAACTCAAATGACAGATGCATGTATTTTTAGAACAAAAGGTCCTGCATGAACTCCATTCTCTGTGCTGCTTGTATGCAGCTCAGTTGATCACAATGCTGGTTATAGTCATACAAAACAGATTATTTTAAAAGCTTTATGTCTATGGCAGTATAAAGACAGAAATCTTTATCACTTGTCACATTCTGAAGGTGGTATTTTGGGAGCATTGCAAGTGCTCTGATTTGCACGTGCACTGATTTTGCTTAACATGCCCACCATGCTTAAATTGCTCAATTACTCTCCCCTTTGGAATTTTAAAATGCAGCAATCACAGCCTTAGCTCTTCTGCTGAAGTGGTGAGCGTACTTACTCCCACTCAGGTGCTTTTTTGCCTTCTCCAGCATATACCTTTTATGTCCTCAGGCTTCACACTACACCTCTTCAAAAACAGCAGTTCTCTTTGTGTCTGTGTCATACATCCCATGGAGTAGTCCATTTCCAGTTAAGATGACCAGTCACAGGTTCTCATTTTAAATTCGTTCATAGCTTTTCAAAATAAATTCTCTTTGCTCTAATGCTGCTTCTCAAGGAAAATGGTGAAGAAAATTGCTTTGCTCCAAAGAGTGAGTGAGATTGACAAGAGTTTGTTGCCTGTCCCAACTCTAACAGAATTGCAAACGTAGAGCCTTTGAGGATCAAAATTTTCTTTGGAGTGACTGAAGAAGACTTTCTGTAAGGTTGGCTGTTATGAAGCGCTCACTGAGATTCAAGAATGAAGTCAAGATCTGAGGCTTTACATATTAAACACCATATGTGATGTTATATAAAAACAAATTATTTGCAATATTTATTAATATTATATTATTAATATAATATTATATATATTATTATATAATATGATACAATAATATTATTAATAAATATTTATAAAGACTTATAAATATTTATAAGTCTTTGCAATAGTCGGATTGGATAGACAAGTTTTATGCAAAGCTGACTGTGTTTTACTCATTGACTATTAATTTTGGCAATAGCACAAAACAATCCTAAAAATATTGGAATATGATAATGCGTTTGTACTTAAATATAGATGAAAATAGCAAACCAGAAGTACGGCTCACTTATACTCAGATTTTATTTAACTTAGAATTTACATTTGGGAATTCTTGACATTTGAGCTCTTCATTTCTGAGCTCTGTGTCCATTAAGTCCACAAAGAAACCTGCCTAATAAGCTTCTCTGACCTTTAGCCTTGTTCTTTAGGATATGTTTGTTAAAGCCACCTTGTTAAAACCAAGTCATAACTATCAGTTTTGGACATCCCTGTGAGAGACTGAAAGAGTTAATGTCTCAAACACTGTGGAGAGATGAGGCACGATTTGCATGGCGACGGCAAGTCGGCTAGCATGAGATGGGGAGAGCTTTTCGGAGGAGAGACTAAAAGAGGTATTGTCTTGTGAGACACTGAAAGAGGTACTGTCTCACACATTGTGTCAAGATAAGGTGCAGCAAGTTGGCTAGCACGGGATGAGAAGAGCGCGTCGGAGGAGGCACAGTTACCATCTATAGCCAGAGGTCACACAGAGTTTTATGTAAGGAATGGGCCTACAACCACCCGAAAATTGGAATGAAACTCCTCACAAACCACACCCTCCCCTGCCCCCAGCACCTGCAACCCTTTGAGGACCAGAACAACATAAGTCCTCCAGGGGTGTGACCTGAGGCAGGGATTAGAGTATAAAGAGACACCTTCCCCAGGGAACGGCGCGCGCCCGTCACCGGAGGATTGCCACGTCTGTCATCGTCATCACAGGATCCAAGGGTGGTGATACCTTTCCTTTTCTTTATCTTCCTCTCTTCTCTTTTCCTTTTCTCACTGCTCTTTTCCTCTACTCTTCCACTATATATATATCTGGGCATATGAGTTTTGGATGAATTGTGACGGGTTGCCCGGAAAATAGCTCCATTGCCAAATCGCCTCTGTTCGTTCGCTGAGCTTGCTAGTTCGTTAAGTTTATAGTTTGCTAGTTAATAAAGTTGCTAGTCTGACTGTTCCTGTGAGTCATTGTCGTGACTCTACCGGCCTGCGGCTCTGCCGAGCAGAGATCGGCCTTTGTCGGTACACAAGTCCCCGGGGAATCAAAAAGATTCACCCATCTCACAACCCACCAAGTGGGACGAGACAATCCCTGAATTAAAAATCTTGAAATAGTTTTTGTTAAGGAAACATTCTCCTAAAATCCCTCTGTTACCAAGTCAGTCTGAAACAAGCTAGCGAACCATCTTAGATAGTCATCTGCCACCTTCTATATCATTAACAAATTGCAGCCAAACCAAAAAGTACCCATGATCACGTCCTTAAGGCAAGAGCCCTGACCAGCACAGCAGCCAACCTCCCAAACCTGGAAGGTATCCAGAGAGACAGCATCAAACAATTCCTCGCTGATTTTCCTTTGTGGATCATGCTTCTGACTTAAATGTACTGGGATTTATGTAAATAATGTCAGGTCTTCTAACTGCTGAGGTGGGCATGGGAAACACCTGGCTGGAGAGCATCACCTCCACGCAGCTCACTAGCAGCAGGGAATTGGCACTTAGATAGTTTTGCCTGTGTGTACAATTAGGAGAGGAGTTTCACAGGAGGAAGCTGTAGCAAAACTTTGGTTTGGAGTTGTGGCTGCTGGCTAAAAAGTGGATGTGGATATTCCAGGAAATATTTGTCTGTTCTTTAGTCCTAAAACTTTATTCCTAAACTGTTGATCAGTTCTTTATTCCTAAAACCTGATAAAATAAATCCACTAAGGTTAAAGGTTGGGAAGTGAACCCATCACATAAGCATACAACGGTGGCAAGCATCAGAAAAAATATTCCCTCCTCTTCTTCCCAAGCTCCATGAAATTACTTATGTATTCAAACTGACCATCCACTGCAACAACACAGGGGATCATTCTCATTGTCTCACAAACGTTTTTGTTGGCAGCAGAAACTGGTTCACATGCTCTAACTGTGGCACAAATGCTCTTTAATGAGATCAGCATAACCATAAATTCAACCACAATTCAGGATGTTTCAGAGAAGCAGCCTTTGGGGTGAGGCAGAAGGAAGAAATCCAGGGTAGATAAGAAAAAGAAAACAAAATGTGTTGTCAAACTACACAATGTTTGGTTGCTCTCAGCTGACTCTCATTAGTTCTCTTGGCCTGATTTCAAAGTGACTTTACATAAATATCTCTAGCAGAAAAACAAATGTCAGTCAGGCAGATAAAACCGTTTATCTGAATAGCAGTAGAGCCTGGTTTCTAATTCTTTCAAATGAGAGAAGGAAAGCTGTCTGACAGTACCCATCCATGGTGCCACATGGGGTCTTAGCTAGCTGATTGTGATAACCTGCCTACAGTGTGGAAATACAAGCTAATTTTGGTATCCATTTTATTGCATAAAGAACTCACAAGCTCACATAAACTCTGATTGTCTTCCAAGTGCAGTGAATTACGTGTAATTTTGACTGACATTGTTGTCTGGTAATATTTATCTGTGTGCTTGCCTGCTAGTAATAATTGGATTTAAATATTTACATTGAGTTCTAATTGAATTTGGATATTTAAGTTATATTATGCAGACAAATACAGGCTGCATGCTCAAGTAAAATGATATCAAACATAGCTTTCACAAATCTAATTGAAAACCTGTAAGTAATGTTTTAAAAGTACATGCTGCATAAGTGACTGTGTAAGCATGTTATGAAATTAAATTTTTTAAAGTGTTTATTTTTTTCTCCTAACTCAGGAATAGTACATGTGGCTAGGAAGCTCACATCTAGATTCTTTCCTGTTTACCAATGAACATAAACTTCTGTTTTGTTTCAGCTAGAGACCCTACCACAGCAAGCTGTGGGATTGTGCTGAAAGGAACTATATATTGTTCCCTTTCAGGCATGTCACTTATTCACCCAAAAGCCTTCTGCACCATTCAGTCTTTTCCTTCACCCTTCACGGTTGATATTTAGGTGACTGGACTGAGCATCAATTCTCTCCTCAGGGCCAGAATTTATAAAATCCAGGATCAGCCTGGGGAAGTAAGTGTAATCTGTGACATTTCACTGTCTTCATGGCTTCTCTTTTTGCTTCAGGAAGAAAGCACGTGTGACAGCTCTCCCCATAGCAAGTTATTCTCTCCTCCATCCAGGTCCTTTCCATTTGAAATGATACTTTGAAAAAAGCCAAAGCTTAGCCCTTTTCCTGTCTTGTCTACCTCCCTACCCACATGAAGATGAAGAACATGACACGAAACCTCCACTTTCCTCCGAATGACTGCAGTCCTGATGTGCAGAAGTTGTAGAAGATAGTGTGAGATGCTGGTCTATCTTCCACCACTGTGTAAGCAAGACCATGTACTGTCCTCAAAGCAACTGGCTACACCCAACTCCTGTATTCCACACAAAAGTGGAGTCCCACCAGCACAGCCCGAAAACATGTTGTTTCTCACCAACATAATTTTCAGCTGCAAGTGTGACTATCTGCCTTGCCTATCAATATCTTCTCCTGTTAAACACTTCCAACCTAAGTAGAATGATGAGGAGTTGGCAAACAAGGGGAAGGGAAAGGGAAGAAAATGGAACATGCTCAATTCTAGTGAAAGTCATGCAGTTTTGATCCTGTAAGTGTACCACAGCTGGTGTTGCTTGGTTGCGTTCATATGACTTTGTGTATTCAACACCACAGACTGGCAGATATTTCTAAGGAATTGGTTTGTCCAAAGAAGTTGAATTAAAAAATTGAGCTATCTTTAAAACCAATTGTGCAAGGTGGCATGCTAAAGGGTAAGAATATATTGTTTCATATCTTCAAAAGCTTTCAGTGTTACAGCTGATTGTCTGGTGAGTGATGACTCTTGCCAAGTGCTGGCTTCAGTCCTAGGCTCAGGAGAAATCCACTAAAAATATTTTTCTATGTTGAACTCAGGCTGCCTGCTGCTGTCAGTATTGGATTAGTCACCATAATATGTTATTCTTCTTTTGGTCCACGGGCACAGGGCTTGATGATGTCAATATTAATCAAAATGCCCTAGGGCAAGAATAGAGGAACACAGACACATTTCTTTCAGCTGTTTACCTAGGAAACAGAAAAACTCAATGAGTTTTATCATCCATCTTCAGCAGCAATGATTGGTGACAGCAGTCAGACAAATTACTTTGAGTGTTTAGTGTCACTTTGTATTATTTAGATTTAATAAACCAATGAACCTGTTTCCCCTTCTTATTTTGGAACACACATTCAAATTGCAAGCATTTTGATTCAAATATAACTATGCTTTCCAGAGAAACAAATGAGATATACAAAAATATATAACATCCCTTTACATACAAACGTAGTTGTCTATTAATTATTGTCTATCAGGATTACTACAGCCTTTGTTTTAGCCATGGTATATGGCTTTTGTCTGTACAAGGTACAAATGAAAACACAGACCTGGTCCTTTTGAACTGGCAGTTGCCAGGTATCTTAGGTTTCTTAGGAATCCTACAGTATTTGTTCTGAGGTATTTTTGGTTTTGTTTCCCAAAACCCCAGCCTTTGGCCCCACAAGAAGGTGCTAGGTTATCAAATGTTATCATTATTATTGTGCCGTAAATTTGAAAGTGCAACTGAGGTGTACCTGGAAGACTACAAATTCAGATACAAGTAAATGTTGACATTCACCACACACAAGTACATACCACATACCTTTTGAAATAGTCCTGTGAATGTGTGACCCTTTGGATTGGGAGTATTGCATTTGCACTCCTGAGAAGTCTCTAGTTTCTTTTACTTTTGGAGTAATATGGCAACTAAAGCCAAGGATTTGTTGGGTGGGTTACTAGTGAGATAATGTGCAAGAGTTTGCAGGATAGCTCCTTCATTACGAAAGGCAGAATTAAGCTTCCTGAGCAGCAGAGATGTGAGCAGAGCCAAGGTTGTCTTATTCGTTCCCTGTCCTACCCATCTGCATGGACAAATAGTTCCTGTTCTGCTCACCCCTGAGAGTCTGAAACTATTTCTCATAGTGGTAGCCTCCGAAGCCCCTCAGTCCCCCTTTGCCTCCCTCAGCTACACCAATTTCATATTCCTCAACCTGCTGAGCACTCACCTCACAAATATAAAAGTAGCATCTTCCCCTTCTGTCACAGAAAAGGGAAAATTTCCCTTTTCCTTTGCTCCATCTTCCCTTGTATCCAAACCTCAGAACTCTACAAGGACAAGGCTGGCTGTCCTGTACATTCCTCATGCACTACAGTCACCTGAACAGGCATATGTAGATGAAGGTAACTTGTGTCATGCTGTAATTAGGATGAAGAAATTGTTGCTTCATTTTCTGAGAATATTTGTGCAAATCAAACCATCACCATAACTACTGACTGGGTTTTCCTCTATTTGTCTGCACACTCTGATAACGTTGAGCAATACATGTTGATTTATAAATGTGCAATACTTATATCCCATATTCTTTGTGACCTCTTGCTGTTTAAAAGATTGTTTACTTTGTCAAATCTGAACAAATGCCACAGCTAAACAAACTCTTTCAAACTCCTTTCTTCTGTCTCATTTAACATAATGACAAACTGCCTATTGCTAATAAATAACAATTTTTTCTTCATTTCACACATACATGCTTAGAATAATCTGTTTGTTTCCATTAAAATTATTCTGAAGCTTCCTATACAGTAAATCTCAGAAGACTGGACATGAAAATTGTAGACCTGACTATTACAGACATGGCCTTTCTTCTACCTTTCTACCAGTTTCTTCCCCAGTGACTCCAAGCACCAAGTGTTATAGGACTGGATGCGGAATACCTCATTCTTAATTGACTCATTCTTACACTTGGCACCCCACAACTGGCTGCCACCAACAATGATGCTCATGGTCTGCTTAGGGTCTCAACACCTTTGCAGCATCACAGTGAATAACATATTGTTTACACTTAAGTTACTCCTCTATTCTTATGACTAAGCTACTCCCTGATTCTAAGGGGCTAACTAAACCTCATCTACTTATGCTGACACTGTTGTCAGCTAGGCTTAACTTATGCTAACTCCTATACCCATGTGCATACTTCAGTCATTCAGCACATTTTGAATACTTTTTCTTATTACACTTTTTTACTTTTCACTAAATTTTTCACTGTAAAAGTATCCTGCAAAAAAGTTGAATTCAAGTTTAGCTTGAAAATAAGCTCCTGTGGACAACACATAGTACGTCAACACTAGATGACATCTAGTATACCTGGAGATGCCTCCACCAACACAAACAGCAATGACCAATTTCACCTGCTAAGTTGCACCAAAACAATTATATGTGGAAGTAATGTAGATTACAAATTATAAGATAACCATTTTAGGCAGCTCAACCAGGGAAAAAAAAAAACAACCAAAAAAACCAAACACCTCCACAACGAACCCAAAAACCTTAAACCAGCACAATTTAATACTAGCCATGGGTAACATGTAATTTGGTAATGTGGCATCATAGCGACAAATAATTATTTGAGATTTGCCCATGTATTACTTGAAAAAGTTTGAAAGTAATTCTATAAGCTCAAAAAAATACAGAAAGCAAAAAACTCCTTCGGCCTGCTTCTCTCTTGTATTGCAGTTTGTACAGAAATTTATATATATACAAAATGCTCACCCATCTCTGACTATAGTAGAGAGGATTTTGTGTCATCCCAGAGAGGATGTCCCAGAGAGGGCCTGGGACACAGCAGTGGGGCAATCATCTTGAATATGAACAGACCCCAGTGACAGCACCCAAATAAACTACTTCAGGAGAGCACCCCTCATCTTTCAGTCATGTCATGCTCTTCCAGGAGAGACCCTGGACACAAGGACTATGTACAGCTGAACACGTCCTGATATTCAGAGCAAAATGTTACTTTTGTACATGTCAAGTGTGAAAAGCTGAATAGTTCAGTTCACAGTGGCTACCTGGGCTAGGAATAGGAGTATAGCTATTCTAGATGCAGGATTAATTCTTGAATGAACAATGAGAACATTTGCAATAGTGAGATTTTTGGAAACATGCACTACTCCTACTGCCAATTTATAAAGCATAGACTGTAGCAGAAAGCCAAAAAAGTATCAAAATGAAAACAGCAGGAGGAGAGAAGTTCTTGAGAAATGAAAAACTATGCAATCCTTTTCTGAAGAGAATTTTTCCCCTGAAGAGGATTAAATTTCCCCTGTGGTTCCTACTTACAGATAAGCTGTAATTCCACTTGCAAGTGTTCAGTTCTATGTCTGTGTTTCTCCACAAAAGATACTACCATTTGTGTCAGCAAGCACACAAATAATACAGAGAGATTCCCAATAGATGACTAGTCCAAGAACACTATATCTAAGACTACTGAAGTTCAATTTGATCTAGTCTGATTTGGTGAATAATATGAGAATGAGACCTCTGACAAACAGCTAAACTAATTTGATGCCTTTTGAGAGACTCAGGAAAAGTAAACGTATCCCCCTTGGATGCCTTTTTCAGACTGCAATCTATACCCAGAGTTTCTCTATGTAATCAATAACAGATGCAGGTAATATGCTGCTTTAGCCATTGTCTACATTGTCTACAATTAGCCTTTGGATACCTGCCTACAGTAGTAATCTTGATAATCACAGTTGACTAACTGTGTGCCTAAAAATTTCACTGTGTGCCTAAAATCAGATGGGCTGGTTTTTGTAGCTGAAAAAAATAATCTCTGCATTCCTGGATGTAGAAGTGTTTGGTAGGTCTTTTCTATCACTTAGTCTATGGTGAGTTTTATTAGCATCTTGTGAAAGATGACATGCGTGTTTTACAGCTATGGACAAACGTCAAGGCCTCTATATCAATAGTGCTCTTTTAGCAATGAGCTTTTCTTAGTATCCCCAATGCACGAGGGTCTGCTATCTAGTTGTGACCTTACTTTTACAGAGACTCATCTAGTGAACACTCTAGTGAGTGTTCATGCATAATTTAATTCTGAACTTGCTGTCACATCTGAGCTGACGCCAATTAGTGCTCTGTATCAGATCTGCCATTCATATTGTGTTAGCTGAGCATGTGCTATCCTTGAGTACACAGGGACACATAGTCTTTTTGAAAACTCAAATAACTACCCTCAGTGGAAATTTTATGGAAGGCAATACTTGGAAAGAAGATGGGACCTCAGGCAAGAATTTCCTTTTAACAGTTTGGCTTCTGTTGTGTTTTGGTTTGGTTTGTTTCTATCAGACAAAAATAATGTGATTGTCCTTGATCTCAGGCTGTCCAGTGTGAGTACAGAGGCTGATTTGCCTCCTGGCTGCAACTGAGATTTGGGACTTAAGTGTAGTTCATTGCAACAATTTCCTTACCTTGGCATTACTCTGCACTGGGTATTACACATGTATTTTCATGATTAACTGATTCAGATGAATTGTTTCTTAACTCATCTGAGGAACATGGGGTGCTACACAAACAAAATGGTGTTAGATATTACTGGATTTGTCTATATCATCACTGCAAAGCATGGACTCAGATACAGTAATCTCCATCTCTGCTGCTCCTGGGGAGGATGGGCTAATGCACAGGCTAGGAGATCTGTGATTACCCACTGTCGTTGGCCCTTTTATTCTAAAAAAACCCACAAGACAATGTGAGGAAAGCATGTAAAAATTATTTCAGTAAATTTAGTCCTGTTTTCAAAAGGAAGGGAGAAACGTAATTTTGCATTCTAATTTATTTAGATGCATTGTACGTTCTTTCTCCTCAGATAAATGGTGTCAAACAACCATCCCTGTAATGTACTTCAGTCCCATACTGCAGCTATTTGCAATGACTAATATCTTGTTGCCCATCACCTAAGCTATTACAATGCCAGATATGCTAATTACTTCCTTGAATGTGCAGTACAAAATGTGCTTGGCTTGAAACCATTCTTTAGACAAGTAAAGCATGTATTTTTTTCCCTGGCAGTTTAATTGCACGACTGTCAGCTGGATCACAGCAAACATTTTTTCCTTCCTCATCTTTCATGCCCTAGTCTGTCTTCTTGCAGTGTGCTTGCAATTGCTAAGTAGGGGGGGGGAAAGAAGAAAAGAAAGAACATTTATGGTTTAAAAAGCTACATATGTGGTCTTCTAAATACACATGAGTAAAGTAGTCTTCAGGAAAAGGAAAGAAATGAGAAGCCATTGAAAATAAGCCCAACTTCCATGAGCATTGTTGGTATGTCCAGCCTATGGAGTTGTACAAAGGCCATTGACATAAAAGGGAATATTTACACTGACAGTGGTGGTGTTTGATCTGCCTACATAAAGATGAGATACGTTGCATCCACCTGTGTGAACGCCTCTGACAGCATTTAAGAACTACTTTGTAAGTGGGTAGGGATGGAGGTCACCTGAATGGTTGGCTGTTCAAGTGTCATCAAGAAACATCACGGAGGCTAGACCAGGAGGGTGGATTGTGGAAGGACAAGGGCAAATGTCAAATAGTGGCAGGGTGGAGTTACCCAAAAAGTTCCTATTTTTTATAAATATTTTAAAATATAGACTCACTAGTTTGAAATACCTAGCTTTTGTAATTTTAGAAGCTCAGGATAATAGTTTTAACTCCAAACAATGCACTTCTGCTATTTTAAAATCAGTTTTGGTTTAAGAGAAATCCTACTTTCCTTTTGAAAAACAGCCTTTCCTCTCTTTCCTACCTCCCTTACTCCTCCAGATAAAAATAGGAAGTCCTCCGAGTTCAACCTCAGATTAAGGTAAGAGTCATTGCTTACTTCTACATCTCTATGTTAGAAAACTACCAAGATCAAGGCCAAGTTCTTAATCCACTTATCTACCTCTAGGAGCACCCTTGGTCCACATGAAAACACTCTCCATGTGCAAAATACCCAGACTGTTTTTTACTCTTTGACTGGCCCAACAGCCTCCATCTAAACTCTCTGTCTGTGTGCTGCTCCCTGTGACCAGCTCCAGGTGGACAAGACAGTCTGGCATGCCTTCCTGCTAGAAAAGACCGGTGGTGAGGGCTGAAAAGATAGATGGGATCTGTAATCTTCCGAAATTCAAACCGAGCATCAGTTGCCAACATGGATATGAGATGCCGGCTATCCAGAGTATGCTAGGTGTTCAAATTGCTTTGGAGACCACCTATCTCAGATGTAATGTGAACACAGACTTGACACCTTCTCTATCTTGTTCATGCATACAGAGGCCAAGAAAGCTCTTAATATTTATCCATAAGAAAAGTATTATTTTAAATTACATAAGTTTCTTCATTTCACTCTGCTTCTATGTTAAGATAGGAAAGATCTTTGGATCTTGTTTCTTAAGAGTATTAGCATCTCTGCAGCCAGACTGAATCCTCTCAGTTGTTGCTCATATCCTCTGTAAGGTACAATGTGGCCTTGTGTGGAAATTAAATATTCAGTGTAAAACTCAAAGTAGGCTTTGATTGAATCATAGAATCATAGGATAGCCCCGGTTTGAAGAGACCTCAAAAGATCATCTGGTCCACCCTTCCATGGGAAAGGAAGCCTAGATGAGATTATCTAGCACCCTATCCAATTGCATCTTGAAAACCTCCAGCAATGGGGACTCTACCACATCTATGAGGACGTTGTTCCAGTGAATGATCGTTCTTACTGTAAAAACATTTCTTTCTTATGTTGAGATGAAACCTCTCACAGTGCAACTTGTACCCATTGCCCCTTGTCTTCTCCATGTGGCTCCTTGTAAAGAGAGAGCCTCCATCCTCATTGTAGCCACCCTTTAAGTATTGGAATACTGTGTTTGGTGTTTAGTTATTATTAACACTGTTCTTTTTGAGAATTTGTTATATGTACCATATCTTTATGACATTTGAAAAAGTATCAGCCTTTCAATCTCACCAAAGATTTCCTGAGCATCCAGATAAAATTTAAGAAAGATTACAAAATAGTTTATTATAACTCAATAGCAAGACAAAAATCACTCAAACCTTAAAACTGTGTATAGTGATGAGTGTTACTGCTTTGTGTGCATGGAAAACTTAATAAACATTGTGTTGCTGAAATGCTTCACCCCTTGGTACAACTGATACCTGCAATTTCTTAAACTTTCTTCTCAAAACAGGTCAAGATCATTCTGTAGCTTTTATTTAGTCATGTTGCTATAATGATAAAATTCAAGGCTGCTCATAATACCGAAATAGAGACCTCAGCCTTGGATATTTAACATGGAAAAACACAGACTTGAAGTTAGGTCTTAATTGTAACTAAATAAAAGGTCTTGGGAAAGGATTATAAAAATCATATATCATTATAGACACAGCCCCTTCATGCCTGCAAAAGCATCTTGGAATAACAGTAATGTAAAAAAAGCAACAAGAAATGGAGAGGAGGAAAGACTATGACTTGCCACTGAGCCTGTAAACCCATCAGTTGGCAGACATAACCATAAGGAGTGCATGGAGTTGTATCCCAGCTGACTACAGGAGATGGGCAACAGTAATTTTTTTGCAATAACCTCTGAAAAACAATGCTTTCCCTTCAGCCAGACCTAGCATAACCAAAAGATCTATTTAAAAGTCATGACAGCACCTTAGATATCTTGTTGTCTTTAAAAGATATGGAGGGATTGCTAGAAGAGATAATATATTTTATTAGGCCAACACCTGATAGTTGAGGTTGTTGTCATTTGTTTTTTTGACTTTTATATTTGTCTATGATTTTGAGCTTTCAAGGCTTATACTCTATAATTTTTCTGCATTCAGGTATGTTTGGGTTTTTTTAATGAAACAGAGATTCTTGCTTATTTTTCTTATGTATTTCACAGAAAATTAGAATAACGCTATCATTCGTATAGTTCA
Source organism: Mycteria americana (assembly GCF_035582795.1). Classification (NCBI taxonomy): domain Eukaryota; kingdom Metazoa; phylum Chordata; class Aves; order Ciconiiformes; family Ciconiidae; genus Mycteria; species Mycteria americana. Next base: position 66,820,926 of record NC_134365.1, read on the forward strand.
CTGAAAGATAAAATAGGAAGACAATTAGCATGGCTGAAAGCACACACAAAATAGAAACCCCAGTGTTTCCTATTAAAAATACATCTGTACCTGTAAACTGGTGTGCAATGTGCAAGGACCTAGACAGATTTTTCACAGGAATCGGAAATAAAATACTACAATCTGAAAGTTTCTGGGTTTTTATGTAATTCCAATGGTATTCTACAGTTCAAGGATTACTTCTCAGTGCACCTTTTTATGTATGGTGTCTAACATTCATTACACTGAAATACGAAAGCAGTGGTTTTCAATCCAAGATTTTTCATCTGAGGTCTACCTTGCCAGTCCAAGGATCTCTATGCCCTTCGTTTATCTGTATGGAAAGGACAAAGTGACTGCAGCTTTGCTGTACAAAAGCCTACCCTTCCCCAGCTCATGTGCCGCCCCCGCCACACACACACGCACAAGGTCATCACCAGGCTGACAGCCCCTGTACTCTGGATCATTGCAAATTCCATCTATACTTTTACTGAGGGGCTCGTAGATATCTTCTGAAGTGTGTGTTTCTTTGAAGCCTGTGTGTCTTTCTCATACGCTGCATGCCGATAGATTGACAGCGCACGTCTTGCCTCAGGCACTTCTTGCGTTGCCTCGAGCTAGCCAACGGTTTAACAGTACGCTAGCAGTTCTCTCAACTGACAGCCTGACAAAATCCACAAAAGCAAAGGAACTATATAATGCTATGTAGCAGGGGGGTGGAGGGAAGCAGGGTGGGAAATAGCTCTTGCCACTGCTTTCCCTTTCAGTAGCCATCATCTGCAAGCCACATGAGCTGTGGCCAGTGAGGCTGGCACACTCATGTCATTCAGAACAGCTATGACCATGCAGCTGCACAGCAAAGCTAGATAGATGAAGCCTGCACCCAGCCCAGAAGCCTCACATTTTAAACACTTCCAGTTTCACACAGAATCTTTCTTTTAATGTAAAATGGCAAAAGATCTAAAAATTTTAAAAAGCATATGTTTCTTACTCACTTGTAATCAATTAGACTTTAGATTTCTGCTGAGTCTCTCTCGTGCTCCTAAATTCCAGAGATAAAATGCTGGGTTAATAGAGACCAAAAAAATGCAAAAGGCTAAAATCAAGGAATAAAGAGAGAAAAGGTATCGCAGTGTGGTTGCCCTGATGCATTTTTAACATGTGTTAAATTAACACGTGTCAATCAGAATAAGAGAAGATGATTGTTATTTCTGCTTCTGCCATTGTTAAGTTGTGCTGAGAAAATGCAAAGTGTGAGCCCCATGCGTTTAACATTGGAGGTGTGACTCATTAGAGGAACTTCACATTTGGCACTTTTGTTTGTTACAGTGTCATCCTGGGAAGTTTCCCATTGTGTCCTTTCAAAAAGATGATTGTCAGATGAAGAACAAAGAATAAGCTTCAGCTAATGACTGTTCATGCAGCCAAACAATAGGCTTGACTACAATCCAAGGGAAGAGGTGAGAAGAAATGAGCTTGCATTAATATAATTTCTTTTAAGGTTCTGCAGAAGGCTGATCTATGTAGAATTGAAGTTTTCTGTTTACATGAAGGCCCATGTCTCAGGAAAAGCCAGGCACTGCATCAGTGAGTCAGTGGTCAGCTAAGCCAACACTGTGGGTTTTGGAGCACTGCATTGCCAGATGGGTCAAAGGAAATCCTTCATTGCATCCAAGTGCTGCTCAAGTGTAAAATTTTGGAAGTCAATTTTCTTCATCTTTATTTGCTCCACAGTGATGTTAAAGCAGCCAGAAGCACTGGAACAGATAAGGCATGTTTTTCTCACAACCTTTGGCCACTTCTTGAGCACCTTCCTCCCTGAAAAGTATTCTGTGTGGAAGATGGAGAGTGACTGGCAAGCAGTTAAAATGTCGTATCTCAGACAAGCTCCTCTCTTATTGAGGCAGTTCTCTGCTAAACAAAGATGGGCATTTTGCTATATCTGAATGGTACAAAGGGCATGTGTTAGTAATGAGATCCTGTCTATCTTCCCCATCTCCACTGGAAACACTTATCTTAGCATGCAGAAAATGTGCTAGATTTTGCCTGACCCTTCTCGAAGTGGAAGAGGTGTTTGATTTTTGCCCAGGTTTGTTTCTGTCCTTATAAATAAAAGGTCTACCTATACCTGCATCTCTTGTGTATCATGAAAACATGGTATAGACTTGACTGAGTAAGAGTAACAATGATGACAATAAATGAGGAATGAAGAGATCAAGAAAACAGCAAGGAAAAAATGATATAAATCAACACTGGGAATAGGTGGAAAATAAAGAGTCTAGAAGAATGGATAGGCAAAATGCAACTACATTGTATAGGAAGGCTTTCATCATGTGAAAGAAGTGCTTGAATCCGATTAACCTAATTCTATCATTGGAAGAGGTCCTTTGTACGTCTCCTCCATAGATGTCTCCCTGCAGGACCTCAGGGAGCCGTGACACAGGAGAGTCCTCTCCACTCATAGGACTCTACGACACAGGCCAAAGTTCACCAGTAATCTGAGCAGTTTAACAAAGAAAATGGATAACTTTCCAAAACAAATTGTCAACAGCAATGAGGAGAGGGTTCATGAGCAACACAGGCTTATCATTGACAGTGGATCACCTTCAAGACCCTTCCTAAAATTGTGATTTGATGTCAGTGTTGTTCTACATGTAGCATGTCTCAGTTACTTCTATTTCTCCTCTTCTCTAGAGAAAAATTCCAGCAATAAAGTCTTCAGTAAAATTTTGAGTTTTAACAGTTCCTGTCCAGTCTTGCCCCTCTGGCAGCTTGATAAGGAACATTTTAACATCCTTCCCTGATGGCTTGCTGTAGATTCCTTTTGTGGTGTTTATTACCATTTTGCATTAAAATCAAGTGGTAATGGTAATGCAAAAATAAAAACTCAGCATCAGTTTTATGATGTCAGTTTCTACTGGTTTCTGTGCTATCAGTTGTACTGTTTGATTGTTGTGAGCCTAAAAAGAATCCTGGGGTTTTGGGTTAGGCTTTTAATTTTCATTTTCTTTTTTAAATAGTATCACGAAACCAAGCTCTCTTCCATTGCCCACTCAAATCCACGGACTACAGTGAACAATAGGCCACAAGTCATGGTAGAATTTAATCCACAAAGATGAATACTACATACTATGTATCTTAGCTAAAATGTTTTTATTTGACAGCTCCTTCAGAAACTTTCTTTGCTAGAGGTCAAACAATACAGTTAGTAAACAACTGATCTGAAAATTAACTGCATGATTAGCAGTTTGAGTGCATTATAAATAATGGTTAATTTCCAACAAAAATAGCTTTAATTGACATGAATTTCCATAATCCTCTGTAAGAAAATACAGAACTGACAGGACTGGAAACTGACAAGTGACTGAGAAGGACAGGCAGAAAAGTCTAAGGAAAAGGAACTTACCCGTCAGCAGCTTGGGAGTGCTAATCATTACAACAGAATCATAGAACCATAGAATCATTTAGGTTGGAAAGGACCTTTAAGATCATTGAGTCCAACTGTTAACCTAACACTGCCAAGTCCACCACTAAACCATGTCCTTAAGCACCACAACTGCATGACTTTTAAATACCTCCAGGGATGGTGACTCAACCACTTCCCTGGGCAGCCTGTTCCAGTGCTTGACAACTCTTTTGGTGAAGAAATTTTTCCTAATATCCAATCTAAACCTCCCCTGGCGCAACTCAAGGCCATTACTTGGAAGAAGAGACCGACACCCACCTTGCTACAACCTCCTTTCTGGTAGTTGTAGAGAGCAGTAAGGTCTCCCCTGAGCCTCCATCACACAAACCTTTGCCTTGCCAGTCTGGGAACTACCAGACAAGGACTTCACTAACTTTTTTCCTTTTTACCATTAGTCACCTCTAACTAAATGTCCTCTCAGTTACTAGTTCCAGAATGCAGACTCTAAAAGGCTTCCACTGGAGGTGTAAGTCCCTGCACGGTACATTTAAGCCAGCAGGCTTGCCTTTCTTACCTCCTTTTTACACTCCAGGTGAACTTGATAATCACCTTCCTTAGCAACCTAAAACCACAGCTCTAACCATATTGGGGAATTCTAGAATAGTCAAGAAGGAAATCCTGGAGGTCTTCTGGTACAAAACCCCTCACACAGGAGGGCCAACTTTGAAGTCAAATCCAACTTTCAAGTTAGATCCTGATGCTCAGGGTCATATCCAGCTGCAGATCCTTCTCCCTGTTGACTTAAGGATGTAAGGATGAGATTTAGGGTCAGGTCAGCTTAAGAAAGTGGCTGTTCAAGGCTAAGTCACAGCCTTTCTTCTGCAGACCATCAGAAACACTGTTTTGCATTGCTGTAGCAAGTCAGGTCCAGCAGAAACACATAAAACAGAATACTCCATCTCAAGTGTGCAACTTCCCATGCAGCTTGCAAATTCAAAGTTTAGCCATTATAATTATAGGAAATAAAAAGGATTGGAAGAGACTTCTGGATGTGACATAGACGAACTCTTGCTCAAAGCATGATTTCACCAAGTCTGTGCTAGATGTCTTCAGCTCTCTCCATAGCTGGGGCAAGGGGAAGGGAGATGGGGCAGAGCTAAGGTATCACCCAGTCTTTCCCTCCTGGGCACTTTACTCCCTTTTTTCTGTCTTTAAAGTCAATTTCTGGACTCACTTAAGTGTAGAAAATAAAAATTTATCCAATCGTTGTGTGAAGACAAATGAAGGCCCCAGCTTCATCCCAGAATGCCTGCTGCTTTCCCTGCAAAGCCTAAGGAGAATCAGAACCTTAAAGAAATATATGTAAAAATCAGTTCCATGAGGTTTTACAGTATTTTACTAGGATGTCAATCACTAAACCAAAAGGCTTGCCTAAAGACTAGACACTGAAAAACATAGTGACATACACTGGAGTTTACCCCAAGACAACCCAAAGTTGCCGCTTTCAAAACATGGAGACATGGATGTTGAAATTTAAATTGCTAAATATGAACTTTCTTCCACTACTTTGATTTCAGTTCTACTTTCTTTTCAAATTCTGATTTCAATGTGGCAGAAATTTCATGGAAAATAGCAGTTTTATTAAAATGGTGTATGTAGTTTATAACAAACATGTCCTGAGTTGCTCTTGCACTTTCCTAGCATTAGGGATAGACATTTGAAAAACAGTGGCCTTAACACCAAAGTCTAAATTTCATTATACAGTGATTTTAGATCTGGATTGTTGTTTTAGCTCTAATGTAATTGTGGATTCTAATGTTGCTTTCTTGGCCCAACATTTGGGAACTCTTTGACCAGATTCCTTGGCAGAACAAATAGGCGAACCTAGCTGAAGTCAGTGATACTATGCAGGGTGACACCAAGTAAAAGATGCCGGCAACAGTGAAGTTGTTCTTGATTGCTTATGTTTTCCAAAGAACTGAAAATCAAGGGAAAGTGGATATCTGATTTCACGAGGCATCTATATTCACCCTTGGACAAAGCAGCAATTTTTTAAAGACAGAAGCAAAAAATCATGAAATATGAAAATGAAATCACACAAGCAAACAAAACTAAAAATAAAAAAATCTATGTGTGCAGGTGTTTAGAGGTTTACAAAGTATTTCTTTAAAAATAACATATATAAATATATATATAAAAAATTTGTATACATTTGTTTGTTTGTTACATATTATATATGGGGTTTTGGTGTTCCTTCAAGACTTGTCAGTACTGTTTTCTCTTGTTTTCCATTTAAAGTTGCAGGCTTTCCCCAAGAGATCCATAATTTTTTTTTTAAAGACAGACAGCAATATTACAGCAGGTTCCTTGGCTATTTGTATAATAAATTAAATAAATATTATATAAATCTTATATAAAATAAAATAAACCTTTAAAACACAAGACCCAGAGGTATAAGCATAATAGCAAGTCAGCTTTTAAAACAAAGAACTCTCTCCTCAAGTGAACCACTTTCAAGTACAGTGGTTTAATTACAAACAGAAGGACCCTTTAGGGAAGAAAAATCTTGTAGAAGCTGACTGGATGGATACTTTCTTCTTTCTCTTTTACTTCCCCATGGAATTACAGATTTATTTTCTACAGACTGAATATACTTTTATGAAGTTTTCTTGTGTTAAATTGATTTCTTTAGCACTAATCAGCATTTTTTAAAGAACAGACTTTGAAATATAACTTTCCCCCTCTCAGCTGGACATTTTATATTCATGTGCCCTGAAAAAAAACTCTTGATAAGGATTGATTCTTCACTTCAGTAAGCCAGGTAAGAGATGTCTCAAGTCTATAAAGGTGGTCTGTAAGATGCAGTTAATGAGAAACAGCATGTGAGAGCCCCACCCAGGAGTATCTGATGCCTTGGCACTGGAGGAAAATATATTTGCATTTATATGATAACCTACTTGGTGGGAACAGTGCAAGCTGCACGTCTCTGACATTGCATTTTGTGCTTTCTTAAGCTGGGCCCTGCATATGATGGATGAAACCTCTCAACAGCTACATGGATTCTACATACCAATAAGTATAGATCTGTATATATGCAAATACATATGTATTTGTATATACACATATATGTATGTGCAGCTGAAAAGGTAGAGCATTTTCTGATGGTTATTGATTTATCATGCCAAGAGTGTCTTGATGATTGTAAGAAAGCTAAGTAGTAGCAGATCAGAGCTCTGACATAAGCATTTTTCTCCCACCTGCCTGGTCCCATCTGATAACCCTACCTGCTCTTCTGAGACAATTGTGCTCACATTTACCTTGAGCTCATCAGTGATGTCAAGATTGGAGGCAGCCTGAGCTACAGTGATCATGCACTGGTGGAGTTCACAGTCCTGAGGGACATGGGACAGGCGAGGAGTATAGTCAGGACCCTAAATTTTAGGAAAGCAAACTTCCAGCTCTTCAAGGAGTTAGTCAGTAGGACCCCCTGGGAACGGTCCTCAGAGACAGGGGAGCAGAACAGAGCTGGCAGATCTTTAAGGATGCTTTCCATAAAGCACAAGAGCTCTCAGTCCCCAGGTGTAGGAAATCAGGAAAGGAAGGCAAGAGACCAGCATGGCTGAGTTGAGACATGCTGGTCAAACTAAAGAGCAAGAGGGAACTGCACAGGCAGTGGAAGCAGGGACAGGTAACCTGGGAAGAGTATAGGGACGCTGCCCGGTTGTGAAGGGATGGGGTCAGGAAGGCCAACGCACAGCTGGAGCTGAACTTGGCAAGGGATGCAAAGAATAACAAGAAGGGCTACTACAGGTATATCAACCAGAAAAGGAAAGTTAAAGAAAGCGTACCTCCAGTGATGAACAAGAATGCTGACCTAGTATCAACAGCAAGGAGAAGGCTGAGGTACTTAACAACTTTTTTGCTTCAGTCTTCTCTGGCAACCGCTCTCCTCACCCCTCCCGAGTCAATGGACAACATGTTCGGGACCAGGGGGGTAAAGCCCCTCCCACTGTAAGGGAAGATCAGGTTCATGACCACCTGAAGAACCTGAACATACATAAGTCTATGGGACCTGACGAGATGCATCCCAGAGTCCTGAGGGAATTCGCTGATGTAATTGCCAAGCCACTCTCCATGATATTTGAAAAGTCATGGCAGTCAGGTGAAGTCCCTGGTGACTGGAAAAAGGAAAACTTTGCACCCATTTTTAAAAAGGGTAGAAAGGAGGACCCTGGGAACTACTGACCTGTCAGCCTCACCTCTGTGCCTAGGAAGATCATGGAACGGATCCTCCTAGAAGCTATGCTAAGGCACATGGAGGACAGGGAGCTGATTCCAGACAGCCAGCATGGCTTCACCAAGGGCAAGTCCTGCCTGACCAACCTAGTGGCTTTCTATGATGGAGTTACCACATCAGTGGACAAGGGAAAAGCAATGGATGTCATGTATCTGGACTTCTCTAAAGCCTTTGACACAGTCCCCCACAACAACCTTCTCTCTAAATTGGAGAGACATGGATTTGATGGGTGGACTGTTCCGTGGATAAGGAATTGGTTGGATGGTCACATCCAGAGGGTAGTGGTCAACAGCTCAATGTCCAGATGGAGATCAGTGACAAGTGGTGTCCCTCAGGGGTCCATATTGGGACCAGTACTGTTCAATATTTTCATCAATGACATAGACAGTGGGATCAAGTGCACCCTCAGCAAGTTTGCAGATGACACCAAGCTGAGTGATGTGGTTGACATGCCTGAGGGACAGGATGCCATCCAGAGGGACCTGGACAAGCTGGAGAAGTGGGCCTGTGTGAACCTGATGAGGTTCAACAAGGCCAAGTGCAGGGTCCTGCACCTGGGTCGGGGCAACCCCCAGTATCAATACAGGCTGGGGGATGATGTGATCGAGAGCAGCTCTGCAGAAAAGGATTTGGGGGTACTGATGGACGAAAAGCTGGACATGAGCCAACAATGTGCACTTGCAGCCCAGAAGGCCAACCGTTTTGGTTGCATCAAAAGAAGCGTGGCCAGCAGGTCAAGGGAGGTGATTCTGCCCCTCTACTCTGCTCTGGTGAGACCTCACCTGGAGTACTGCATCCAGCTCTGGAACCCTCAGCACAAGAAGGACATGGACCTGTTGGAGCGGGTCCAGAGGAGGGCCACGAAAATGATCCGAGGGCTGGAGCACCTCTCCTACGAGGAAGGCTGAGAGAGTTGGGATTGTTCAGCCTGGAGAAGAGAAGGCTGCGGGGAGACCTTATAGAAGCCTTCCAGTACTTAAAGGAGGCCTATAGGAAAGACAGGGACAGATTTTTTAGCAAGGCCTGTTGTGACAGGACAAGGAGTAATGGTTTTAAACTAAAGGAGGGCAGATTTAGACTGGATTTAAGAAAGAAATTTTTTACAATGAGGGTGCTGAAGCACTGGAACAAGTTGCCCAGAGAGGTAGTGGAGGCCCCGTCCCTGGAAACATTCAAGGTCAGGTTGGATGGGGCTCTGAGCAACCTGATCTAGTTGAAGATGTCCCTGCTCATTGCAGGGGGGTTGGACTAGGTGACCTGTGGAGGTCCGTTCCGATCCAAAGCATTCTATGATTCTATGATTCTATGATTCTATGAGTAATGCTCTATTACAAATTTAGCACCACATGTGACCTTTCCAAGACCACTGAAGTGATGAGTAGGAGCCTGGCATGAGTGGCAGAGATGGCAACTATTGACTCTTTGTGTCATCTAGGAAGGTAGATATTAACACCTACGGACGAGCGATGCCAGGTGGCCCACCCTGTGCCTGGCAGACAACATGGCCACAGATAGTAGCTCCTACTCATGTGCACTGGATGTTTCTGTTGCCCATTTTCTTACAGGATTCAGAGCTCTGAGGTGAGACATCACTGCCCAGTGCATCAGTGGTCTGCACTGGAGCCTCAGGACAAATTCCTGAGTAACTATAAATATATCTTTGCAAGTCACTGGCTAACATTACACAGGCAGAACTAGCATGTTTCACTGCTTTACTTTAAAGATTATTCTAATACCTGCTGAAAAAATGTTTTATTTTGCCTGTCTTCTTGCTTAACAATAAAAATTTTTAAAGGCTTTTCATCATCTTTGTGTTCGCAATCCGTATCCACATACAGATGAGCAATTTTACTGCAGACACTAACTTTTCCTATAATGGGGCTACATATTCTTTCATTGTCTCTTACTAAGTGCTAACAGTTTTAACAGTTTTAATACAACCTTGTAATAGCTACAATTTATATAATATTCGTAATTTCCCTGTGTTTTCTGAATGGCACATATTTTTGAGTTTATTATCTAATTATTTCTGGAATAAATATATGTAATTTTTGTTTTACTTGATCTGCATGTGAGCACTTTCTTATGCATGTTTGCACAAGCAACTAAAATGTATGCTGTCTTCTCTAGTAGCCAACACCCCAAAGTGCAATAAGATCTATAGGAAACCAGGGAAAACTGCTATTAAGAAAAGAATCACTATAAAAAGAGGACAGCTGATGTGGTGCATAATTTTTCTAGTCAAACTGTTCCCTATTAATACTTACAAATCTTTTGGGATATGATTAAGATTACACATTTGCTTGATATCGAAGGACCATTCGTAAAGCTACATCACGAAGCTCAAACCCTGACCCAGTAGCCAGTAGTCACGGTATCTAATTGCTAAACAAGCTCCTCCAGACATGCCAGATTAATTTTCTGCTTGCCGTCCCTCATAATTTCCCCAGTGAGTGGTTTCATTGTTAGAAACTGGGGTCTTTGGTGCTGTTCTCCTGTCCTTATGGTTTCTAAGTTTGGATATCCAAACTGCCAGTTATGATTGGGAAAAAAATAGAAAACAAAAGTCTACATGGAAGTAATTGTGGTCATGAGTCTCAGCCACAGAAAGAAGAGAAATATATCACTGCACAGACAGAACACAACCACTGAGTGCAGTTCAAAGGACACACACAGAGAAAATATAGTTACTGAAAATACAGTGTACAACTCTTCTGCTACCGTGCTCAGTGCTCCTCTGACGACTGGCTGGCTGGCATATTTTCAAAGCTTCTCCAGACTGTTTTACTTTCCTCTTGTTACTTTTTAGTTCTTGCTATATACACACCGTGAGAAAAGTCCACAACGTGTTAGATCACTTTCTATTGCTGTGATCACCTGGGAGTGAACAGTATGTTCCTCAGTCTTTAGGTAAGCTAGAGCTGTGTGTGATGTCTTCTACACAGAATGGTATAATGGTCTTCTGTAAGGACTGGAGACAATCTGACTTTGGCCATATTACCTTGCTTCTCCAAGTTATAAAATAAATAAGCAACCAACGAATAATAGAATATATAACATTAAAAACTAGATAGACTAAAGAATGAAATAAGCAGATGACTAGGCATTTTAGGCAATGAGAAATGTTGTGCAATTATATGTTAGATATGATGGTTTGAATCACTGTATAGTATGATAAGAAAAACAGATAAATTAATTTTCAGTATGTGTAATTCATAGAATTGTAATAATTCTTTTAAAAATACTTCATTTCAGGGGAAAAAAAGAAAAATTATTAGTCAGGCACATCATCTGTTTCTGATTTAAAATTAGACCAGAAATTATTGTCTCCTGAAAAATAATGGGTGGAGTTCTTAAAATAGAGAACCATTTAATTCTGACATTATCACAATTAAACTCTTTCCTTCATTTTAAAACAGCTTACTACAATTAACCAATACTGTATTTAAAAAAAAAAAAGAAAAATAATTGAACAGCTAAAATAAAAACATATTCTGTTTTAGATTAAAAAAAAGAATTTATTCACATTCTTGCAAAATGAAATTTTAGGCAAGGTTTCATCCTTCTAATAATAGTCAGTATAGCTTCCTTCTGGTGTTTTTTTTTTTTTGTTGAGTCACTGAGAGATCCATCATTTGCTTGGTTCCAGTTACACATCAGTTATGCAGTTATGCATTCTGCCTCTGATCCATTGCAATTACTTGTCCTTAGCCATTGATTTCAGGCTTTGTTCTTCTTCTTAAGTTGCAAAAGTTCATGTTTTCAGCTGTGAAGATTCAGACTCCAGTAACAGCCAACATGGCAACAATTGCAGATAGTTGTGAATAGCATGATGAAGCAACTCAGGTCATATATTGAAGTAAATAATTTAGAATGCTTAATTCATTCAAAAATGCAGCCTCTTTTCCTGCTTCCACACACCTCCCACTTGGCATATCCTCTCCTGTATGCACTAGAGTAGTTCCTGCCACTACAGGGGACTACCAACACCATAAATAAATAAATACCCAGCAATGTTCCTGTAGAGATTGTTTAAGAGTTATCAACTGCAGGTCTTGGATGCATAAAGTGCAGTTATATAATAGGAAAGCATCAGAAAAAATTAAAACTGTGAAGTGGAAATATGGCATAATCTGTCAGGATGAACACACCCAAAAAAAAGCAGTTCATGTTCTGCCCCTGCCATGTATTCCTTTGGTCGTCAGGCACTTTGCCTTTAGCATCTCAGTTCCCCAGAATGCAATGTGGGCAGTAATACTTGCACTTCTCCCTCTTCAGTCACTGCTTTTAGGACTCACCATTTTCAGCAGTTTTTGAGCATTTGCACATATAAACTTTTATTGAATCAAAGAGTCCTTCTTGCTCTCATTAACAGGTAAACGTCCTATTGACTTCACCATAAGAAAAGGCAGTTCCTAAAGATCTATCACAATAATGGCCACACTTTATCCATTTAATATCCATTTTCTAATTCTATATGACCTCAGAAATCTCAGTGGGTGCCAAGTTACTCATACTTATAAAAATGAAGCCCTTCTGAACTTGGATGTATATCAGACAGAATGACAACAACTTCAAAGGATGTCTTGTCCATCACCTTTCCCCACAACATGACTAACCATACCTGTCAGATATTTGTCTAGTCTGTTTTTAAAAGACTCCAGGGTAGGATTTCATGTCATCCTCAAGCAATTTTCTCCAAAGCTTCACTTTTCTTACAATTATAAAGTCATTCTAATGTTTAACCTAAATCTCCCTTCCCTGAAATTGACACATTCTTTTTGTCTAATTCAAATGGACATGGAGAAAAGGTTATTCCACTCTTCTCAGCAGTCTCCTTTTCAGGTATTTAAGATTGCGAGAATTTCCCTGTTTAACTTTCCTTTGCTCTAGGCTCAGCAACACACTTCTTGCAATCTTTCTTCACAAGTCATATTATAACCTGACCTTTCCCCACTATCACTGTCTTCTCTGGACTGCCTCTGATTAGTTCAGTTTGTCAAGAAAAAAAGATGGTTCCAAAACCAGTCTCCTCCACTGGAGCTCCTACCAGCACTGCTGAGCAGACACAGAGCTTTTGGATGCCCAAGGAGGGATCATGGTGTGATTACAGTCTTCTACAGGAGCAAGGTGGCAACTGAGCAAGAGTCCCCAGTGGCCAAGTGTGTGTTAACAACTAGCATGGTGCAATGGGAGAGAACCTGAAGCTGAGGACTCAGTGTCCACACTGTATGTTCTCAGGGGCATTACTTCAGGTTAGCTCTAGTCTGGTCTCAGGTACTGAATGCCCATCAATAATTGCAAAATATGCAATCTTAGAGCACATGTCCTGGTCTAGTGTCATCGAAAAGTGATCCAGTTCTGTTGTATAATTGCTCCACGATGCAAGCAGAGACACAGTAACCGGAGACATCTGGGGCAGGTACTTTAAAACAACTGGAAAAAAAAATGATGTTAAACATATCCAGTGATCTTTTTTGGATGTGCATTAGGGTTCCTATTATAAGTGTGCACTATGGCTTTCAAAACCCTCATTCCAGACCTCAATGTATAGGCTGATTGCCCCAGCCTGAGAAGCTTGAAGCAGGTGAATCAAACCAGCAATGGAGCATGCTCAGAGAGATGCACGTAGAAGGTTAGATTTCCACTTCTTTTCCTGAGTGAAGGGGAAGGGCTAGAAGGGGAATTGGTTCATTGGTGGCTTTGTTACGCTTTATAGTGGTTTCTGTGTTTTTTGCTAGATTGCTTCTAAGCATCAGAAGGCCAAATGTTAACTGCAATCAAATTAAATGTGGATATTTTTCATAAGATTTGTTTTGATATTCTAGTGTAGCTTTAGAAGAAAGACTTTTCAGGCTTTTAAAGGCATAGTCTCGTAGCTATACAACACTAATTTCTTCTGTTGGAGGTGCAAAGTTAGTAATTTAATTTGAAGTGAGAATAAATCAACAAATTCTGGAAACATGAAGGAAGCCTTTCTTTGAGATATCCCTTGCAGCTCAAGAAGGAGCACAACACATTTGATTTTATTGCTTAGCAATGGGGAGTAATACTTTCTTGGCTTTCTCCTGAGATTCTTCTCAGTACTTTATTGTCTTAATTCCTAAAGAATAGCTCTCTTCCAAATCCAGGCTACTTCTCAGGCTGAATGTTAATTAGTCACCTAGGAAACAAACTTGGCTTGCTACTAGTTTTCTGCTCTGATTTCTCTGAAACCTTAGAGACAACTGAGTTTGAGAGGTAGTTGTTTAGTTTGTTTACACAAAAACCAAACTGCCTTATTCTCTTGGCTTTCAGTTATGTTCTTCGAAATGTGAATGTCCTATAGCTGTAATTAGTAAATTTGGTTGCTGAGATTTCTATGAATTGGCTCTTACGGAAATGTCAGTTTCAAGGATTAAAAACGATCAAAACATTTTTCCTTAACTTACAGGAGAAGGTAAATAGAATGAAATCCCTGCATGTGTCTCATCCTCCCAACCTCCCAGAGGTATAATCACCTAGAATAGAGGGTAGAAGATCAGACTTTAAAAAACAAGCACTGGACCAAGACTATTCATCCTGATAGTCCAAATTAAGAGATTTGATAAAGGATACTTTACAAAACTACAGAAGCTTTCTATTTCATTGATAGGGTTTATTAAATAGAAATGAAATAGCATGAATTTGGTTGCAGAGGGAGAATGAATTTGGATTAAACCAGTGCAAAACCTGCAATTGTAATACTAATAAATACTAAGAAAAAGTGGAGGCTACTAATAAAATGCTTTTTCCTTTCCCGCTCCCTTACTCCTGCTCTGTAGCTGCAATGTATATATCCCACTCTTTATTGTAGCTGTTACGTATCATAGTGCAACGTGTTACACCTGTTGGTTTGCAGGTTTATTTTTTAAGCATATGGGACTTCTCCATCACAAAAGTTGTGCAGAAATAGCCGTATGTTAGAAACCTGAGCTCATGAATATTCAGGCTTTGAAAAAACATATCGTTATAGTTTTCAACATACTTCTTGTAGAAACCTTAATTTTCCAGACTCTGCTTAGCAACACTTTAACTTCTTAAACCATCCAAGGGGAGAGGAGAGAAAGGAAGGGGAGGAAATGTCACTTTTTACACAGTATTATTAGAACAGTTTGGCATTTTGAAGACACATTAGATAGGTTTCTACCACAATGAGCCAATGCTCTGCATGACCATGCACAGACAGCAAAATAGGCTGCAAGATGTGCTACAATAATTTTGGTTTTAATTGTTTCTTCTCAATCTGTTTTAATCTGTCAGGAGTGCTGACATAACCATGTTGCTGTTCATATTTTCCTTTCTCTATGCTTTCAGATGTTCATCCCCCAATACTTTTGCTTATCATGGAAAGGCTTGGTATGATACCGTTTGTCCTATTTGTTGGGGTTCCCAGAACATACTTTTAGATATACAGCTGATTAAATCTTGGGTAAAATTATCATGAAAGATCAGAACTAAATCAGAATTAAATACAGAATCACTTATGTGATAGAACGGGCCAAGCTGAATCATAGCTGATGGATCAAAACTTAATGCTGGCAAAACCTCTCCCTAAGCATTACTAACTTTTAGTGATATCATTCAATATCCATCAATACAGATGTGGTAATATTAGTCTAAAGTCAGACTTAATGGGGGATGTGAAGTAGGTCAAAACATGAATGCTCCACAACATTAATTATATTGTACAAGCATTTCTATTTTGGCAACTTGCTAATTTCATTAACCTTCTTAACCTTAACCTTCATTTTTCTGTATTTGGATGGTGAACTGGTGCTTTCAGTTTAGCTAAACTGAGCGTAGTTTATGACAGTTTGTAGTACAAAATAAGCCGAGTTTCTATTTGAGCATATACAAATATTCACGCATTACCCAGAGTTATTTTCAGGGACTATTCGCTGTGGTTCCTACTGAGTCAATAACGTATCTGTGGATGCTATTTGAAGCTGCATTTATGAAATCAGCCGACACAAATATTAACAGAACTTGTGGGTATTGGAAATGGATGCTTGCATTTCTCATATGTTCTTTCTATTTTAAACATAGGTTTACATTGTGCATGTCACTGTCATCTGAAAAGTGGCACTCAGATGAATCCTACCTCTAATAACAAAAAGTTAGAGCATATCTCAGAATCATAGTCATGTAGCTTGTAAGAGTGCTCCAGAGGTCATTACCATCCAGCCTATTCCTTGCCATATTTGGATAATTATTCCTTTAATAAGACAAGAGTCATTTCATGCACCACTGGAGTGCAGCAGCCCTTACAGAACGGTTATATTTCCAAGACTGACCTAAAGACTGTCAGGTATTTGATATCTTACACTCACAATAATCAATTACAGAAATAGTTCTCTGAAAATAGTGTTTCTCAAAATGACACTAATACAAACCAGGAGATACAACAAGAAGCAGGACTGACTGGAATAAAAATGTGTTTTCTCATAGAGAAGTGCTCCTAATCATGTAGCCAGTATCTTTTATCACTAGTTTCTGACCATATATTGCTAATCTCAGGCAGTGAAAAAGCTATTTATTGAGCTAAGCTGCCTTTGATTTGTGAGCGTTTAGGACATTTTTGCTTCACAATTTTGAGCTTTACTCCACAAACACGATGCCAAGAAACTTTCCACTGAAAATCAAGATTCCCACTCGGTCTCCTAATTTTAGAGGTTGATAAGATGTGACTTGCAAAAGGGCTAGTCCACTCCGAGACTGAAGTAAATCCAGTCCATTTCATGCCAAAGTGGCACCTTATATTTCTTAATTGAAGTCTAGTAATTAGAGATTTCTTAGCCTGACTTCTCTACATTTGACTATTAGTCACTCACAACTGGCTCAGTAATAAAATTCCACGTATGCATATACAAATCCTTTGAACTCACGCTTGCTCCTTTTGCTCTGTGTTGGTCATGGGTCATTTTTCATTCTCGTTGTATACCTATTGCTGAAGACTTTTGCCAGATTTTAGGTTTTGAGGTTTTAACTTGATTAAACTACGATTTTTTAGAGCACATTAGTAAGAGGCAACCAACACTGTGAGTTTTTGAAGAAGGCTTGAAGACAGGCAACTGCAACACAGTTCTGGAGAAATACTCTTGTAGTGGCACATACTAGGACCAAAAATGTCACAGAAGGGAACTAAACTATTTCTGCAATTAGCTGTCCTCCATTGACTGCAGAGTCAATACTGGCTTTTAGATATTTTGTGCTCCTCAGACCTCTCTGAGCTCATTTGGTCAGCATGGAGGAATGGTAATACTAGCATTATCTGCTCCTGTTTCCTGGCTGATGGGCACCCTAGCCCTTTCTGCTCCTGGAGTTCAAGGCCATCCTTGTCTGTCTGGTATTTAGGCAGGAGTTACAGGAGTGGAAGTTCTTGATCGCGTTCCCTCCTCTCCCTTTCCTCAAATTGGAGAAGCAGGACACAGCTGGTACCTCATCTCCCAATGAACTTTCATGCAGGTGAGAAGTTGCTACCTCTAAGTTAAAGAGCTCCAAAAGCATATAATGACTTGCAAATGTGAGCAGCACTTAGATGGTTCTTTATTTATGAGATACATTTGGAACATTGTGTTTCATAGACACTGATGGAAGAGGTGAGTGCCTTTTGAAGAGCTCAGTACAAGTGTCAAAATAATACATCAGAATATGCAGGAGCTGTTAATGCATCAGTCTTGAAAATCCAAATTGCAAGTCAAATATTCATACTTGCATCCAAAATCTTCCTCAAATACTGACAAGTGTGTATTTGTCAAAATTACTATTCCATGACTCATTCCCCTTTATCTTCTTTCAGGAATGTTACTTCTAATGGAGAGCATCTAATGTGAAGTGATCAAGTGATATTAAAGCTAATACATCAACCACAAGATACTCCATACATAACAGCAGACATATTCCTAGTATGAATGCCTGCAACTAATATTTGAGGATAATTATGAGAAAGGTTGGCATCATTGAGTTAACTGCCTAGTGACAACATAGCCTTAGAATGAAGACCAATTTGTTACACTGGTGTTTCACTTCATTTGTCCATGAAAGCGTGTCCACATAAATATGGATACGATGCATCCACACTTGAACGTGCAGCTGCATTGAACATCTTCCAAAGGCAAAGCAAAACCTTTGCCAAAATTCAAATCCTGGAGATGCAATTAATTCAAGACAGAAGTCCCACCACTTCTTAACCTACTGGAAATTCCACATCTGCATTAGCTAGTGACCAGGATTTTGATTCGGTCTCCATCCAGTGGCTAACACTGCAGCATAATATTTTCTAAAACAAGATGAAATAAATTATGTAAATGAACCACACGGTAGGGAATTCAGGAATATGCCCAAATCCATCCATATCTTAGTTGTGATTGTTTGACACCTTTATTTAATGAGGTAGTAAAATTGCAGTAGCAATCTTTCTGAGGCAAGAATTGATCTCACAATTTAATACCGAAATGACTGTGCTCCTCCAACTAATAATTAGTCCACACTATGCAAACCAATTCACAGAGAGCAGAAGTCTAGAACCACTGTGATACTGGCATAAAGGAATTCATGTCAGAAATTTTAATATTTGCTTTTCCACTTAGACATGCGGTGTTGACAAGCTTTCTGTCTGAGTTTGTATGGAAAAATATGCCTTTGGGGATAAACACAAAACCAGTATGAAATGCAAATAGAAGAACAGAAAGAAAAGCTAAAACACCACCCTATTAGGTTCCAAACTGTCGGCTAGATCACAATCACTCTGGGCTGGACCTTGTGAAATTATCAGATCCGACTAAGCACTTGGGACAACCATTTTTTCCCCTCTGACTGGAAAATTCAATTCCTGTTGAATAAATATATAAGGCAGCTAATGGCTTTTCCTTATTTAAGACACTTGCCATTATATTGTGTTAAAGACCATGTCTAAAGCTGGTTCATCAGCTCAGATATGGTGCCAATCTTCTGTGCATGGAGATTCATTACAAACTTTCAGTCTCTTAAGAATGACTCCAAGAAATGTCCTTTTACACTTGAGAGAGGAATTCTTCTGAACTGACTACAGCCATCTCAATCTCACTCTTTGTGTTTGTTTTTCATGTTATGAAATCAGTATCCTTTTAGTATTATGATACACTCATGTCTTATGCCACCTTCTCCTTTTGGCAGAGAAAAATTATATTGTGCAAATATCTACTTTCAGTACATCAGTTGATTCTCAGTTTTTTCAGGCTTTACATCCATCACCTCTGTTGAGAGAGAAATAGTTGCCGTCTTGAACTACACTGAACGTTTTTTTTTTTTCCTTTTTTAATCAAGGTCTGCAGTGGCCTAGGCCTTTGGAGTGACAGCTAGTGCCATCTCAAATAATGGTCTCAGAGAAGCAGAATTCATAACGAATGTGTTTTGTGTAGCGTTGTATATGCTCCATCTCACCGGTGTTGTGGCCACAAAGTGGGGCACCTTTGTTGCCTTGTCCTGGTTTCAGCTGAGATAGAGTTAATTTTCTTTATAGTGGCTGGTATGGGGCTATAGTTTGGATTTGTGCTGAAGACAGTGTTGATAATACAGAGATGTTTTAGTTGTTGCTGCACTGGTCAAGGACTTTTCAGCTTCCCATCTCTGCCAGGTGCAGAAGAAGCTGGGAGGGGACACAGCCAGGATAGTTGATCCAAACTGGCCAAAGGGCTATTCCATGCCACATGACGTCATGCTCAGCATATAAAGCTGGGGAAGAAGAAGGAAGGGGGGACATTCGGAGTGATGGCGTTTGTCTTCCCAAGTAAGCGTTACGTGTGATGGAGCCCTGCTTTCCTGGAGATGGCTGAACACCTGCCTGCCCATGGGAAGTAGTGAATGAATTCCTTGCTTTGCTTTGCTTGCGTGCGCAGCTTTTGCTTTACCTATGAAACTGTCTTTATCTCAACCCTCGAGTTTTCTTACTTTTGCTCTTCCAATTCTCTCCCCCATCCCACTGTGGGGGGAGTGAGCGAGCGGCTGCATGGTGCTTAGTTGCTGGCTGGGGCTAAATCACGACACTCCTTTTTGGCGCCCAACGTGGGGCTTGAAGGGTTCGAGATAATGACGGATTTGATTGGAATGTGCTAGATAAAATTTATAGCTGTTATTGCTGTTTAGCTATTAATCAGCAGGCTTCTGTGCTTGCCATGGGACTTGCTTGCCTTACTGTATATTAGAGCCTAGGGCTCGTTAGTGGCTGCTTTTTTGCTTTTGCTGCCTGCCGTGCTGCTGTACTGCTTATCATCTTACGCTGCTGTGCCTAGGAACATTCTGATAACAGCAATGGCCATGCGCCTGGGCTGGCAGATGGCCAGGGCATTGCTGCTGTTTCTGTACTGCTGTACTGGATAGGCTGGAACTCCAGTGTGAACTCAAGTCGAAGGGACTGTGACCTGTGGATGAATCCACGTGGGAGCAGGACACCCTGAAGCGTCTGTGCCCATGGATAAGCCCATGCCAGAGCAGCATATATCTTGAAACATCTGTGGCCATGGTTATGTCTGTGCCACAGCAGGTATAGCTCTGAAGGGATTGTGGCCCAAGGATAAGTCCATGCTGGATAAGGTGCACCTCGAAGCATCTGTGGCTGTGGATAAAGTCCATGCTGCAGCAGGTACACCTTGAAGCCCCATACCAGCCACTATAAAGAAAATTAACTCTATCTCAGATGAAACCAGGACATGCCCGAACACTTCTTGAATTCACCGTATACATCCTGTATACATTCACTGTATAGTTAGTCCTGATTTTTTTTGCTGTCTTCTCACAGAGATCTAGCTGATAAGGTTGAGTGTATTAATTTTGACATTTGTTGCAATGTGCATTTGGCTTATCTGAACATGTCACTTGTCTTAGAAGAATACTATGCTGCAGACTCCAGAGAGAATATGTGCATTATTCAGGCTAAGAGTACAGTACATCTCCACCACAAACAAAATAACCTTTATCTTGTACATAGGCAGATAGTGAATTTGAGGATGTTCCATACTACATCAAGGTTCAAGGTAGGTCTGAAAGATAACACAAGCATTCTCACAACTTTGTTGTCATCATTAGCTCACGAAAAAGAGTTTTGTTTGGTATGATGGGATTTCCTTAGTGAAAGCTTTCTTTGACAGCACACAAGCATGTGGCATGGAGCCATGCAGTATGGAATTGCAACCATGAAGAACATCCCGAAAGTATCTTCTGTTGGGCCATGGAATCTAGGTGATGTCAGAGTCCAGATCAGACATATCTCTGTGAGACTTTCAGGCTGCTCTGAAATCAGGCACTGGCATTTCTCAGTTTTTAATGACTGTGGTGCTCCTCTGGGGACTGTACGCTTAGGAATTCAGCAAGACTGCCTCAGATATACTGTGTTGTGAAATACTACCTCCAGCCATTTAAATATGAATGCTAGAAAGTATTTGATTCCAATGCTACCCTATCTTATTTTCCTTATATCAAAATATGCTTGCTTTCACTGCTACTAAACATATAGCTTAGCTACCATACACTTCAATAAAAAATACTTGGGTTTTGTTTGGGGGGGGGGGGGGGGGGGGGGGGCTAGGCTTTGGGTTTTTTTAAAGACTCCTCTGATTGTACTCTACCTTTGAAATATATGTATTCAAATCAAATAAATCATCATTTATGAACTGAGAGTATTGGAATTCTGGAATTCCTTTTACAAAAATCTTTGATCCTGATATCAGGAGGAAATAGTGTCAGATTGTGGATGTGAGGAGATGATACCTTCCAATATTAACATCATTCAAACAGTGGAGAGATCCTTTCTTAGAAAACAGTGAAACTGTTGTGTTGAGCAGGCATTATCCCTTTATACCAACACCAAGTTTTTCTACTTGGGAACAGGAGATCCTAAACAAATAATTTGTTTAAAAGTTTTGGGTCATAATTAAAAATTATAAAGCAAACAGCCACATGTCAAAAATTTACAAAGAGGTGACACCAGATTTATACACAGCTAAGCTGTGTAGAATGCCATAATAAGGGATAAAGCTGCTCATTTCAGAGTCAGTAAAGGACTCATAGAAAAGATGAGATCCTGTAGATATCTCTTAGTTTAGCAAATCATCCAAAACTACTACTTATTCTATATTTACTCCAAAAGGCCTTTTAGGAATCTCTCATGGGATCAGGGGAAGAAGGAGAGGCAATAGAAGACTGTTTAGAAATCAGTATTTTCAGCATTCTTGGTGATGTTCTGAATTTTCTTTAACAGGTGACAGAGGGTTCTTGTAAATTGTTTAAAATGCAGTTTCTTATTCCTGTTATCCAGGATTTGATGTTGGTTTCAGGTGTTGTAGGTTTTATGTTTTATGGAATAAATCTTAAGCTTAACTACAGTGATTACACTTTCAATTATGATACAGATGTTGAGTACCCTTGAAATAATTGGCTCAAGGAGATTGTAGTTTTCCTTTTGCTTAGCAAAATGTTGACCACAGCTTGGAAGATGAATGTTGTTGTAAAACTTTTCCTTCAGCCATAATTTTTAGTGGTTCAAGTGTGCTAGCAATCTTAATTTACATTATATGCCAGTCTAGTTGACATTGTGGTTGATACAGCTTGAGAAGACATATATTGTCCATAAGGGAGCATCTTCCTATGCTGAGCACATTTAAGAAAGTTAGGTTTGGTAGCATGAAATTATGATAATTTATCTTTCTCTCTGTGCAATTACATTATGTAATTTTCCTTTTTTCCCTAGGAGAATAATTGCCTTAAAATTGTGACGGTCTGACAGGTTTAGAGTTATACATGTTCTCTATAGTGCACTTTTCCTGATGAATTTATGAGAAAATTACTCTGTTACTGCAGCAACTGTGTAGAGATGCTGAAGCAATGAAAGAGAAAAATAGTTTGGCCAAGATACAAGAGAGTAGGAATATTACTGTAATCAGTTAAATTCCTATTAGTGTTCAGTATTTTGTGTGTACATATATAAAAAGGGGATGTTCTCAGTTTTAATAAATATAATAACAAGGATATTAAATGGGATTATAGAACACCAATTATCTTGGAATTCAGCTTTTCTTGGTTCCACAAAAATTACATATTTGTAACACTGTAATATTTAATTTCTGAAGAAATTCTAAAGACTATATATTTTTTTTATTTATTTACTTAAACTTAATCCCATGATTCATCATTTTCTTCTTCTGCCTTTTTCCCTACATTTTATAATTCTGCTTGGTAGTTGGAATTTGTGTAGCTGGTGACTGAAAAGGTTAAATTTCATAGTCCCATGGCCAGCTCAAAGGGAGCATATGAAATGCATATGGTATGCACAACTGTCCTAGTTTTGACTGGGATAGGGTTAATTTTCTTCATAGCAGCCAGTATGGGCCTGTGTTTTGGATTTGTGCTGCAAACAGTGTTGATAACACAGGGATGTTTCAGTCACTGCTGAGCAGTGCTTACACGGAGTCAAGGCCTTTTCTGCTTCCCACACCACCCCACCAGCGAGTAGGCTGGGGGTGCACAAGGAGCTGGGAGGGGGACACGGCTGGGACAGCTGACCCCAGCTGACCAAAGGGATTTCCCATACCATATGACATCATGCTCAGCATATAAACTAGGGGAAAGCTGGCCAGGGGCCTGCTGCTCGGGGACTGGCTGGGCATTGGTTGGTAGGTGGTGAGCAATTGCATCGTGCATCATTTATTTTGTATATTATTATTATTATTATTATATTTCAATTATTAAACTGTTCTTATCTCAACCCATGAGTTTTCTTGCTTTTACTCTTCCGATTGTGTCCCCCATCCCACCAGGGGTGAGGAGCAAGCAAGCGGCTGTGCAGTGCTCAGTCTCTGGCTGGGGTTAAACCACAACAACACAAAAAACTGAAACCAACAGTACCTTTGGGAAAGGGTGATGCGTGCAGTCATGGCATGATGTCACCATTAGACATGTACAGTTTTTAGCAGGGACAGGCTGCTGAAATAATCCTAAGACAGCAGTTAGTAATAGAGACTAATCCTCCACTGGCAAATGTGACACAAGTCTGCTTCAATGAATAGTGAAGGATATTGAAAAAGGATCTCTTGTGCTAAGAAAGCTGGAATTTTGAGCAGAAAACTCAACTAAAGGGGCATGTGCTGCGATGTCAAACAAGAAAACTCATTCTTTGGCACATAGAAAATCCAGCTGACTTTTCATCACTAGAGACTTTCAGACATGGCAAGCTCCTGGTGATTTTGGCATGCCTTGTATTCAGGGACAGTCGGCCCCAAAGATAGAGTTCGGAGAGTGCTGCCAGCCAGAGTTATGCTTTTCCTTGTCCTTGTGATGGAAGGCAGTAGACCAGCAGTCACGCCTGCAAAGGTAACTTCCACTCACCAAATCTGAAGGTAATTTCAGTCCCGGTGGATCTCCAAGATACACAAAACTAGGAAGGAGCGGGCAATCCAAAATCCTTTGTCTCTTCAAAAGTTTATTCTGTAACTAGAGACCATTCTGGGAAAAGTTGGTGTGTGATTATGCAGATTTCCAAGCCTGAGCTGGAATGCGTAGCAGGATTTCCTTGAAGAATAAAATACCTCATGCTGGGTACTTCTCCAGAAAAAGTCAGCAAATAGAAAATCCATTTGCTTTCATTCTGCCTATTCTGTGTAAAAATCATAGAATCCTAGAATCATTTAGGTTGGAAAAGACCCTCAAGATCACTGAGCCCAACCGTAAACCCAACACTGCCAAGTCCACCACTAAACCACGTCTCTAGGCACCACATCTACACATCTTTTAAAAACCTCCAGGGATGGTGACTCAACCACTTCCCTGGGCAGCCTGTTCCAGTGGTTGACAACCCTTTCAGTGAAGAAATTTTTCCTAATATCCAATCTAAACCTCCCCTGGTGCAACTTGAGGCCGTTTCCTCTTCTCTTGTCACTTGTTAACCTGGGAAAAGAGACCAACACCCACCTTGCTACAACGTCATTTCAGGTAGTTGTAGAGAGCCATAAGGTCTCCCTTCGGCCTCCGCTTCTCCAGACTAAACAACCCCAGCTCCCTCAGCCGCTCCTCATCAGACTTCTGCTCCAGACCCTTCACCAGCTTCGTTGCCCTTCTCTGGACTCGCTCCAGCACCTCAATGTCTCTCTTGGAGTGAGGGGCCCAAAACTGAACACAGTATTTGAGGTGCGGCCTCACCAGTGCCGAGTACAGGGGCACGATCACTTCCCTAGTCCTGCTGGCCACACTATTCCTGATACAAGCCAGGATGCCATTGGCCTTCTTGGCCACCTGGGCACACTGCTGGCTCATATTCAGGCAGCTGTTGACCAACACCCCCAGGTCCTTTCCTGCTGGGCGGCTTTCCAGCCACACTTCCCCAAGCCTGTAGTGGTGCATGCGGTTCTTTTGACCCAAGTTCAGGACCTGACACTTAGCCTTGTTGAACCTCATACAATTGGCCTTGGACCATTGATCTCCTGCATTTATTTCCTGCTAAGAATCTGAAAACTTTTGGTCCCACAGAGCTAATTTCTACAGGGAGCTCAACAGGGTAATTAATACATATTCTCTGTAGAAGAGAATATATGCAAGGTGTAAATTTTAAAATATTAATGCAAAATTTGCTTTCTCTTAAAATATGACATCTCCTCAGCCTCTCTGTTTTGACTGTGAAAAGCAGGAAGCTGTTTAAGTTAATGTCTTTTTCTCTCCTATCTGCAATTTAAAAAAAGAACAGAGAAAAACAGAATGTCACTTCTCAGCAGTTGTTTTCATCACTATTTCAGACATGCTTCCAAATATTGTTTATCTACCATCCTCTGTCAGTATTGCATACAAATATTATAGATAAGATGTGCAGGGAAGACATGTTGGAAGGAGGAAGTTGTTGTTTTGTTTTTTATCAAGCCAAGCAAATCATCCATATAAATTGATATACGTCAGAGGCTGTTAATGGCAGCACAGCCCAAGGGGTGCTGCAGAGAGAGGAAATGAAGCTCAGAAATAACTTTGTGGCAACTCACATTAAAGCTGAATGCTTTCTGACATCTCAGCACTAATGCTTCCTTCCTCCAAGTGAGACTTTTACATTTTCTTAACTTTGAAAAAACTTTTTAAGCAAGTGGCATCTGTGACCACTGCAATTACAGAGTCCTTCCTGTAAGGAATTTATACTTTACAAGGTAAACTGTTAGACAATGTGGAGCAAATTCCACTGGCAAGGTAACTTGTCTCCTGACTCGGTAACTGGGTGCCCATTTCAGCCCTGTTTTCCTGTTAGTCTGTGACACTGAATGTTGGAGATTTTCTCCGCACCAGGTTTCCACTTGGTGAACAGGAGGCATCTTTAAATTAAGTCTTTCTTCACACTGATCTCTGAATTTCCAACAACAGTCTTAAAATTTTCCAAGAAAGAAGTATTTTCACTCTCCTGAATATAATGACTATTTTAAGAGTAATCACCAAGAAGCCAAAAACCCACAGCATTTGCTTAGCTTCAACTTCTGCTCATGTGTAAAGAAAACAAAAACAGGTCTCATTTATTCCTGCTCAGTCTACCCTACCCAACTTATTAAACACTGTGCAACTGTCCTAACGAGAGGTCTGCCTATGTTAACATCAGATCTGAGCACCATTTCAGTGAATGCCCAGAGCGATCAATTCTGAATAATTATAAACTAAAACTGTAATTCAGAAGAATTGTATTCTGGAATTTAGAAACTAGTTCCCAAACATTACCAATGACTGAGGCTTCTGGCTCTCGTGACCTCATATCTAAATATCTTTTGGGCTTGTTGAGATTAGTTTAGTAAAGCCCAAAGGACATTTTCTACAGCAAAAGCTGGGGATGAAATTTGAAACTGCCCCTGAGGTACAAAATATGTATAGTTTTTATCATTCCTTCACACAGAAGTTTCAGAGCGTTTCCTTGACTTAAACAAGAATTTGTTTTCAATAAACTTTCATGCGGGACAAGGTACCTAGTCTGAATCCTGGACATGTTAGAAACTAAGTATATGGCCCTGTAAGAAGGTGTCATGCCATTCAGCATGTTTTTTCATTCTGTGTAATCTTATGTGGAGAGCATTTCCCTGGTAATACACATATAATCCTTTTTTTTCAGCATATGTTTTGTAGCCTCTTCTGATTTAGCTTGTGCTTTGCATAGCAGGTGTTGCCTGAGTTTACCATGATGGAAGATATTTCTTGATCACTGAGGCTCCCACTTCATCCTTTGGAAACCCTGGAATGAAAAGGATAAATGGAGAAATGAAATAATTTCACTTTGGACGTCATTAGTTTACACAAAGTCAAAACAATATGTAACTATATGAATTTAGCAGCACCAGCCCACAACTACCATAAAGGGTCAGGCTATTATGCTTACATGGCTCCACAGTTATACTAGCAATAACTCTGAACAAAATGCAAGCAAGAGCAGGAGTGTTTGTTGTAGGGCCTGTAACTACTCTGACATGCTTGAGGATTGCTCAAAAGTTAAACCAAGAGCTTTGGTTTGGTGTATGCACATTTCTTCTAATAGAGGTGAAGCAGAATTAGTGTTGACAGGGCCACAACACCTGCCTGGCTCCACTTTGTTCACTTCATTATACAAATCATCATTAAAAGATCCTAATTTATATAGCCTACTTTTCTCAACACATAATTTATGTAGCCACCAGTGACTGTGGCTTCCAGAAACTTGAAAAAGGTGTGAATACAGTGTCCTTTTTACCCATACTCTGGAAAGCATCTGTACTGAAGACAGGATTATATGAGGCATAGAAATGCCTTTTCCACAACCATGTGACATCACCATTGTGGTGCCTTAGTTATAAACATTTTATGTTGCTCCTTTTTAAAAATGCAATAACTGGAACCACTGCAGAAAAGAGCAGAAATAGGATTATAAAGCTATTTCTACGTTCCTCAAGAGCTAGTGAGGTGCACGTTTACTGTTCTAACAGTTCTAAAGAAATACCTAAGAAGATGTACTCTGTCCTCCATCAGTGTGATAGCAAACTTAATTTGTTAGCTTATTTACTTGTTTGCCCAATCAGTCTGGTTTGGTCTAGCAAATCACCACTAAGATCTTCTTGACAATTTCTCTTGTCAAGACTAGATAATCTCACCAGACCGTATTTTTAGGGTCATTATCAGGTGCCCCCCCCCCCCCTATTTCTTCTCCTATCTGCTGCTCACAGAAAAGAGAAGCAGTCAATCCCTAAAGTAAATGATATCCCAGACAGGCCCCCAAATGAGGGTAGCTTGTTCAGGTGCCTCACTTTTCTCAAGCCTTCCTATTTTGTTCTTTTTACACCTAAATATGTATGGTCCAGATATCTGTAAATTAAAGCTGAGTACCTCAATCTGGGAACCCAGAGGCCATTGTGCTGGGAAAAAAGGAACTTACTCGTTCTGCAGTTGGTGCAACTTTACAGCAGAAACCAAAGCCAGCTGAGGTCAGGCCCTACACAGGGTGGACTCTAGCCTCAGGGAACAGTCCTCGGTAAAACCTCATCTGAAAACCGCAAAGACCTTTCTGTGCCTCTGGAAAGGTGGAGTTATTCCACCAGCTTGAGTACGGTTGTGACCCAAAACCCCGAGGCAATACGATGGCCTGAGGAATATTATACTTTACAGTCTGTGGTAATTTGGGATGTGTCCAACATGAAGCTAACTTTAAAGTTCATCACTGATGTTACAGATAAGTACAGATAAGTGATGTTACAGATAAGCTCTGGGTTTAGGGGGTGAATGGCAGCTTGTCTTAGTACTGCAGGATGGGAAGGAAAATACAATTGTTATCTTTGTAGGTACTGCGTGGTGCTAACATGAAAACTGATGCCAAACAAAAGAGATTTGGAAAAATTAGCTGCAGTGTGTATTTCTGCTGCTAGCTTCATGTAAGCGCATGTGTATGAATGTGAAAAAGCTCCTAAAACTTGTATGAAAGAAAAGGATATTTTTCCAGGATAAATTAGAGTTTTTTCCATTATTTAAAGAAGAAAATCATAACTTATGAAAGATCCATCCTCATATACTTGATTCATTTCACATTTTACATTCATTGGAACAGCTGAGCTGTCTTGGAAAACAGCCAAGGACAAGTGTACTTGCTAAATTCTCCTTTATTTAATTTAAAATACTAGGGTTTCTGTACATGGGCTGCAACACTTGAAACTCACACTCTTTCCATTAAAAAAAGGATTGTTTGCTTCTCTTTTTAAAGATGATCATCTGATCCTTCAATCTCTACCGAGTTACCTCTTCCCTTTGAAAGTACAGTAACCTTTGCTGACAGTTCAGGCTGTGCAGTCATGGAGGTAGGAGGTGGTGTTCTAGTTTCTGTTTTCTTTCTCCTATTCCTGTACCTTGGGCTTGTCCCACTTTGTGGCAACAGAAGCTGACAGATGGCGCTTGAATTCCTACTGGAGGGGGAGTATGGCATACCAGGGAAATGCATTTTTAGTATTTGTTCCTTATATGGCCAAGATGACACCACTTACGGGGAGTTTTAAGTGAGGTAGGATATTCACCAAACAAGAAATGGAATAACTTCATTTACCTGCACCTACCCTTTACTCTGGCTAAGATGGAAAGTATCTGTGTGTCTTTTCCCCTCACCTTTGCACTTATGTGCCAAGGCTACTAAATTACATTCCTTGCCCTACATCCTGCTAAACTGAGCAGATGTGCTGCCTCAGAAGGAGTAGCCACTGGGTCATGGGGTCCTGCAGGATTCCCTGTGAGGACCTTCGCTGACAAAGAGCAGCACCCTGGGTAAGGTTCCCAGTGAGGGATGAAGCCCCTTTCACTCTCCTTCTCACCCCAGATAGCTGCTATACCAGTCTGACTGTTTTGGTTTTTTTTTTTCAAATTATTCTTCAGCAGATATTCATTTTTCCCAGTGATTTTGTACCATCACTCATTTTAGGGCTTTTTGCAATGTAACACTTCACTTACTTTTGAAAGGAAGAGTACGCACAGGGAGTGTTCTTAACCAGACCAGAGCTTTGAAATTAAAGTTGAAGACAATATAACTTCTTTTCATTTATGAGTAAGTGGCTGTAAATATTTATCAGCTTTAAAAGGCTTTCACTGGCTCACTGTAGATTTTCTAGATTTAATATCAGCACCTGGTGCACCATGCTAGTAAGATTCTGCTGAAAATGTAGGAGCACAAAATGAAATTAATCTCCCTGGTATAAGGTCTGAAACTAAAAATATTCTCTGTTGATACTAAAAGGCTTTTAAAATTTGTCTTCTTTCCAAATCTCTCCTAAAACCCAGAGCCAGGGTTTACCCCAACCTATGAAAGGTTAATTCAGTGAATTCTTCCTCATCCAGGTAGTCGTGAGAGACAAAGAAGGAGGAGGAGAAGGAATGCAAGCTAGAATGAAAACACATTTAAAGCTGGACAGGATGGTCTGTCATTCCAAATGTTTGAAATCACAGCAGAAAAATATAGATTATGCTTTTATTTGATGTGTACTATGCAAAAGGTCTTCCTGTTTTCAAAACTGCCAGGGCGAAATTAAATGGAAATCTTTGCAATTTGCTAAAAAAACTGCAGAAATATAATTAAACTCAACACCTCTGTTTTTACAGTTATAACTTGAGGCAGGGTGAAAGGCAGTTCCTTGAAATTGCTAATCGACATAGAGGTTTTGGTACCATGAGAAACCATTTGCCACTTGAGAGCGGAGTTTCATCTAAGCCTTTCTTCATCCTGACATCTGGGTGTGACGTTAGCACAAGGTGTCGGGGGAAAGAGTAGAGGTACCACAAAAGTGCCTGAGAGGAGAAACATGACTGCTCTTTGCTGTGCTTCCTACAGCAGTATGTTCAAGTTCAAATTAATTTCTAGGCACTCTGCAGGGGGGGGAAGAGACGCATAAGAGCTTTCATAATTAGTAAGTTTAAGTAAAAGGATGAGGTACTTCACAAGCAATCGGGATCTGAAGTCAACAGGGAAGCTGCCTTTAGATCACAGGACCAATAACTTCCTGATGATAATTAAACACAAAAAGGCAATTTAGTTTACTCTGTATTCATTAATCAAGCCTGTGTTTGTTGAGGTTTCAGGTTTGCTATAACTGTTAGATCATATGTTTCAGCAAATGAGATTCAATTAACATGTAATGAGGCAAACCCTGCAATGGAGATGCAAAGCTGTTCTAAGCTGATTGCATTAAAAGGTGTAACTCCAAATTGGGCCGCTGCTGCGTTGAACTGATGAGATCAGACAGGTGTAAGTTCCAGGCGCGGTGGGTATCTGAGCAAGAACAATGCAAGTGACAGACAGGCAGCACTGCCGAGCTCAGCTTTTCAAGGCTAATAGAAATTCTTATTAACACAGCAGGTAGCACTCATAGCAACGATGCAGCTGAAACCCAGAGGGAATGAACCAAAAAGTAAAAAATTTTTAAAAAAATCTTTTCTATCTGAACAACAAAAGTCTACATGAAAATCTTTGACTGCCCCAAGTGTCCATGGAAAATACGTAATTTTTTATGCATGCACATAAACAGCAGATCACTTTCTCCATTTGCATGGCTATTGCTCTGCATAGCTATCCTTGGGCCAGTGTAATTTATGCCTTTTCCTGTTTAGCTTGTGGTCTGTATTTACATCCTCTGACTGTGATGGGAGTGGCAGCAAGTGATTCAGTGTTCGGTAAGTGCCACTAATGCAGATTTGAAATAGGTGAGTGAACTAAAATGTGCTAGAATATTACTTGGGTAGACCAAGTACTTCTGCTGGCAGAGGCAGTAGCATCATTGACCACAGCAGGTTGGGGTTTTTTTATCAAAAACCCAGCTATCTCTAGGCCACAGGTATAACAGTCTGCACCCTCTTTTTAATCTAATTATCTTGTTGCCTGAAATCAATACCACAGGCTTTCATCCTTTGCTGAGCTATATGCTGAGTCAGTCCATAAAAATTCAGAACAAATTGTCCCATGAGCTTCAGAAGAAAAATATTCTGAGATTCAATTGATCTGTGTTCAGGGCAATACATTGCAGGAATGGAAACAGAAATATGAGTGGAGGATGGTTATTTTACTAAGCACAATAATCTTATTTTATGGTTTGCTGGTCACCTTACCTACTTGTGCCAAGACTTCTTATACTCAGGACTAATACTTACTTCCTTCCTAAACACAAGGAGGGGGAAAAAAGGGTTGGGAAGGTAAGGATAGATCTGTACAAGAGAGGGAAAAGTGGTATAAGATTGATGGGGAGGAGAGAAACATTTCAATGAACAGTATTGGAAGATATGAAAAATTGATAATTAACACAGCCAACAAAAGGATCTTGTAACTCTATTTCATTTTAGAAAAGCAATAAATGAAGTCAGGACTGGAATTTCAGCAAAATATTACATGAATATAATACTTCTTTTCAGCACAGCCTAGTCCTTGACTGTCATCCTTCAGTCACTCAGGAGCATTCTTTTCCCTATTGCCATTTCTCTCTGAAGTAAAAAAAAAAATATTTTTTAACATGTCTTGGCGCGTCAGTGTACTAATGTGTTTCAAAGTCAGAAGTCCTAGGACTTGGTGGATCAGGGTTCAATGCAGGGGCAGGGCAGCAGGCCCGTCTTTCCTGGGCCAGTGTAGCCATTACGTACACACCATGTCACACATTTGTGACTCATTTTTATGAGTCACATTTTTATTGTTTTTCTTATAACATTCAGAATGTAGAGGGGAAAAATGCATGTAAGGTAGCAGCTGCTCATGATAGTGATGCCTTTTCCAGGGTTTCTTGCTTTTCCTTTTATGATATGGTAGTTGAGGGTCTATAGCTGTGTCCAGCCAGCAGGCTGCAATAATCAGCAGCAAATGGAAATTTTGGACAAGCCTGTTCCTGGAGAGGCTTGAGGACATTAGCTGACGTACTTATTTTAAAACATTAAGATCATTTATACCAAATTCTCTCAAGAGTCTGGAGTTTCCCCTGAGTGCCTTCTGGTTACTGCTGACTGCTGTCCATCCTGCAGTATCTAAACCTGTCATCTCAGGCTCCGACTTGGTGCCATAGGTGACATTTGTGGCACAAAATGTTTTGTAATAATAGTGGAAAATACCAAGATTAGTAGCTGCATCTAAGCGTGCCGAGGGCATGCCTGGGTCACAGTAGTTGTCAACCATGCAGTTGTTGCTGTGGTTTCATGGAGGAAGCTGTGTTCCCGTCAGGAAGCCCACAGAGGTTTCAGTAGTCTGTGCCTGTCCATGCTGAGCCTTCAGTTCTTGTGGCTCATGTAGTAACATGAAAGGCCTTAACTAATGGGTCCCTTCACAGGCCAGGTTACCTGTGCCCTGTTGTGAGTGGGATCACCTGGCCAGGGAGCCGTGCTCCACAAGAGATGAGCTGTCTGCTTCTGATGCAGCACGTGAGCATTTCAGCTTGTTGACTGTGCACCAGTAACTTTTACTTTTCCCATGTCCCTCCATATGTACAGCACACTTGAGATGGCAACTTCTGAGAAAAGGGTCATGAGCTGTGTTGGGAGAGATCTGGTGCTGAAACGGATCAATCAGATTATGCCCAGCTGAGAATAATGCTTGAATCATGATGCAAGATAGATAACCCTTGAATTAGGTGGTACCCTGCAGGCCATGGGGATTTATCCAAAGGATACGGTGGGGTTTTATGATCCAAAGAAGACTCTGCATACCAAAAGTTCAAAGAAAGGCTTGTTCCCTTTCATGTTCTTAAATTATACTGGTGCTTGTTACCACTCAGATGGCACTGGAATAATGCAGGTTATGGCAAAAGTCCTCATCCAGTGGCTCAGCTCAGTACAATATGAGAGTAAGTCTACAGTACGGTCATTTCTTTTTTCTTACTGTACACCATTGCTTTCCAAACATTTGTATAAATTTAAATCAGTCCACTTTATCAGCCAGATCCTTGTTCAAACATTATTTGGTCATTTTATTTTGCAAGCTGTTCCAGCAGATTGAGTCCTCATTCCAATATTATGTAATTATTTTATAAGCCAAGTTACATTACATGCAGTGTATTTCTTCCACAGCTCAAAGTTATTTATAGGGAAATCAATAAAACACTTCAAGCTAGCTGTCATTGTGACAAGTATGGAAAAATACTAGCCTTCATTTGCTGGTGCAATATTTAGGTATTTCCCAAATGAAATACTCCTCTGATGATCTAAATAACCCAGCTTTAAATTAAACAACTGAAAGATTTGATTTTTTTTTTAATAATATATGCAATCTTTAGAAGTCCATGAGTATGTTTAAGCATCCATTTTTGTGTTACACTGCCCAACATACATATCAGGTATATACCTTGTACACTGACATATCAAAGACCTCTGAAATTAGAAAATATATTCTGTTGACCACTTAAATTCTCAAGACAGATTAACTGTATGCAGTATTTCCAGAAAAACAAGACTTTATTTTTAGCTTTCCAATACATTCCTTTGCCAATGAGTCTCATACCTGCTTTGTAATGCATGAAGTAGTGAAACTGAGATCCTGCCCTGCCTGAGCAAGGACTTGAACCCCACGTTAGCAGTCTGACTGTTTTCCAGATTAATCATACCTGTCATGTTTCCGGAACTGAGGTCCTCTCAATAGTTAATGAATTTTCACAGGGTCCTGCTTGCAGACATGCTGCTGGTGGTGAAGGTCCGCAGAATCAGGTGGGCAGGCGGGAGCAGAGACCTCCTGGGAGGCCCCTGAGTGCTATGGGAACAGAGCCCTGCTCCAAGTTACTCCTAATACAGTGTCACAACATGGTTCTGAATTACACCAAGTAAACATGTTTTGTCTCCTTTATTCAGTGTATATCCCAAGTGTGGTTTGTTCTTTGCCACCACAACCAATGTAAATTTAACTGATTGCCTCCTCAATTCCCTTTGCTTTCTTTTGGGTGCATTATTCCTATTTCTTCTCTCTTGCATGCATTCAGTCTTCTTTGAGTGCTTCCAAACAGGGAGAGAGGCACATGTAAATATTGTGCCGTAGGAAAAAATCAGAGACTTTATTGTGGTATTGTTTTGTTTGTTTTTTTTCAAATGTAGAAATTTCTTTGATCACAGGTGAGGGTCAAAAGACTGAGGAACCAACAACACTTGGAGGATTTTAGTGAAGGAGAACAAACATGATGCAGGGCTCTCAGATGTACTAGAAGCAGTGAAAAAAAAATTAATTCAATATCTGTGGAAAAAAGTCAGATGAGAAACAGTTGAAATAGTTTGAGAATAAAAAGAGGTGGAATTATGTTCTCAAGGAAACTATAAAAACCTCCCTGCTTATGTCTTTCTAAACTAAATAGAAAAAAAAAACACATTAAGAAACATAAATTCTATAGAAAATGATCCTACAGTGCCAGGGAGCTGAAATAAATGAGACATTGTAAATCAACCATTTTTCCTGACTTTTCTGACTCTAACTTTTATAATGGCTGATAAGTTTTTATTTCCAAATTTTTGTTTTCTGTATGATGCTTCTACATACTTAGTTCAGTCTGCTTTTATGGTGTGCTTAATTTCTTCATCTTGTACTGAATAATTTAAAGAGAAATGCAAACTAAAACGTTTGCCACAACTTCATCCCATTCTGCTGTAAACACTACAAAGAGAGAAATCCAGGAGAGAAATGCTGACTTGACTTCCCAAAACTTTTTCTCTGAAAATATGGTAATGTATGACAGAGGAGATCACTATAAGTGCCTTATCTGTGCCTGAAGAAAAAGGTCAAAATAAAAGTATTAAAAATTCAGTCAAAACTATTTTCTTTGCCAGGCAAATTCATCAAAACTCAAAGATAATGTCTGAAGATGGGCAAGGAATTGAAAAAATGTTAACTAAAAGCCTGCTGAGAGTTATAACTTGTAAATAACAAGTAGTTTTATAAAAGAGTTTGTTGTGGTTTAACCCCGGCTGGCAACCAAGCACCACCCAGCCGCTCACTCACTCCCCCCAGTGGGATGGAGGAGAGAATTGGAAGGGTAAAAGTGAGAAAACTCTGGGTTGAGATAAAGACAGTTTAATAGGGAAAGCAAAAGCCGCGCACGCAAGCAAAGCAAAGCAAGGAATTCATTCACTACTTCCCATGGGCAGGCAGGTGTTCAGCCATCTCCAGGAAAGCAGGGCTCCATCACACATAACACTTACTTGGGAAGACAAACACCATCACTCCAAACATTCCCCCCTTCCTTCTTCTTCCCCAGCTTTATATACTGAGCATGACATCATATGGTATGGAATAGCCCTTTGGTCAGCTGGGGTCAGCTGTCCCAGCTGTGTCCCCTCCCAACTTCTTGTGCACCTGGCAGAGCATGGGAAGCTGAAAAGTCCTTGATTTAGTATAAGCACTACTTAGCAACAATTGAAAACAACTAAAACATCCCTGTATTATCAACACTGTTTTCAGCACAAATCTAAAACATAGCCCCATACCAGCCACTATAAAGAAAATTAACTGTATTCCAGCCAAAACCAGCACAGAGTTCTACTTGATCACTGGAGTTTATCAGACTTCAAGGGTGAAGTGTGAAAACAGAGAGTATGACCTTCAGAGAAAGCCAGGTTGGGGATTATTCATATGATAAAACCTTCAGGATGTGATTAGTCAAACACCAAAAGAAACACATAGGTACGAAAAGCGCAGCCTGATCCAGAGCAGCTCGGTAGTGATAAAGGAGGACGTATTTTATTGGGCTCCTTTGGCCCACTCCCTCATGACTCGTCATCTCCTTTGCCTCACTTGACTGGCCCCCCATGATGCTGATCCATAACCTGGCCTTTCTGGTGGTATCGG
This sequence comes from Mycteria americana, assembly GCF_035582795.1. Lineage (NCBI taxonomy): Eukaryota > Metazoa > Chordata > Aves > Ciconiiformes > Ciconiidae > Mycteria > Mycteria americana. Next base: position 66,857,439 of record NC_134365.1, read on the forward strand.
CTCTTCTGCTTCGGTGCCCATCAGTCGATCATCATGTAAACTGACTGATCTCATTCAGTATCTCCAGAGAAAAGTCATCCTTGTCACTCCAGGGCCATTTTTCCCATTTAGTGCTGGCTGGATGCTTTCCTGCCCCGAGTCTGGTAACTTTTTTACTTTGCCTGGCACAGGAGTGTGATGTTGCGGAAGGATAATTTGGGACAAGAAGACTCTGTTGGTCTCGGGTCCTATGGACTTTACTGTCAACTATCTGGAATGAGTAGCGTTTGCCATGTCCCGTGGAGCTCCAGTGTTTCCTCACAGGGAATATGCCTTCCTCCACGTCTCTGCCTTTCCCTCCTCCTCCTCTCCCCAGCAAATCTGTCACCCATGCAATAAAAGCTGTTGTGGCCGTGTGACTTCTGAAAGTTTCTGCCTTGTGAAAGTTTAGAGTGCTCTGGGTTTACAACACAAGCAATGTTTATATCATTGATCCTATATAGTCTAGGGAGTTCTCAAGCATGCTGGATTTCGCACAGTGGTGCTGTGGATCTGTTTGTCAGATCAGACTGAGGCCACAGGCTGTGGACTTAATCTTCATGTGCAAGTGCAGTAGATTGTCAAGATGTACAAGCCATCGCCATAAACATCCTTGGTCAAAGATCTGGGGTTTAACTGCAGGTTGTTAAGCTGTTGCTTCTTTCTTTATTATTGTTAATATAAAAAAATATCCAAATAGTATCTGTTGATTTTTCTTTTTTTTTCCTAAAAACTTACCTCTGAAATCTCTCAAAAACAGTGAAATAAACGTGTGCAGCATAGTCCCTCAAAAACAATTTTCAGAAAATATTACTGTGAAAATAAGTTGGATCCTTTTGGAGAACTGAGAGTTTGGGGTGACAAATCTCACTGTTAAAAGCAACAAGAGAAGCCACCATCACTCACTGATTCCCAGTGCTCCAGTCAAGCCTCCTGATTTTAGCTACTTTCTGCATTACTCCTGATTAAATGCTTAAATCTTTGTAGCTGAGAATAGAAAGATAATCTACATGATGTCTCTGTAGCTAACGCCTCTCTCTTGGGGATCTCACTGGGTCAGTGTCCTGAAGGAGGGTTCACATGAACTTTGTGAAGAGAGAGATCAATTTTCAGCTGAAGCACAGAAGGCAAATACAGATTTATCTTCCTCAGTAAAGAAAAAAATCTCCTCCTTTCATAGCTAGCAGACTGGACTATAAATCAACTACATAAATCACTAGTTTTAAACCTTAGTTATACTCTAAATCAAAGGAACACTTGACATGTTTATTTCCTTAATAGATACTGAGAGCCTTTACTTTTAAAATTGTTATATTCATTTTTTTCAGACTACATCTAGAGTGGCAAATCCACTGAAAAGCAAGCTCCAGTTCTGTTGGAAGTGGAAGAGGAAAATTCTCTATCCATGCTCAAAATACTTTCAGTTAATATATTGGTTTTGCACTTTTCTTTGGCAGCTGCCATAAAATAGTTATTACATTTTGATCTCTGAGGAGCTTTCACTACCTGGAAATTTTCAAACATAGAAAGGGGGTAAAAAAGACTTCATAAAACTGATTATATACTGGCTTGGCTTTATTGTTTGTATTTTATTATCACAGTCTTGAAGAGTGCCTTCTATAGAATAGATTACAGGCTTCCAGATGTATGAATGAAAAAAGTCTGCTGTTTTTTGGGAGTTGTTTGCTGGTTTTAGAGGTTAATAACCTTATAGATCTCACCTACTGCATGTTTTTTATTACAAAAATAATGATTTTTTTCCCATATTTAACTGGATATTAAATCTACATCCTTATTTGTACTTTTTCCAAGAAGACTTGTTATTGCTTTGGCATTTTCCATTTGTTTTGCTAAGAAATACCAGAGGCTTGTAGGTTGCTTGCAGCTTCTGCTGAGATGTCATGTACCCTGTTGCACTGAGGCAAAAATTGCTAGGGTGTTTTGTTTCTTCTAATGTAAATGGAAAGGAGGAAAGCTTGGAAAGCAATGCTGTGCTCAAGATGTGTCAGTTCAGTTTGGTAGGACCAGCTGCCAAAGCAATGACCAACTACTCTTGAATTGTTTCTTTTAAAAACAAGTTCTGCTTCTTCATTTCCTCAGAGCTCTTGTTAGGGACTGCATTAGCTATGCTTATCGTAGTGCATGGCTCTTCCTCCTCTTTCTTGCCAACTCAGGCTGCTATGCAGAAATATCTGCCTTTCAAGAGGGACGGGAATGGACCATCCCTGCTGTTCCCTGCCAGTCCAATCCTTCTTTGGTCACTGGACCTGGGAGCACGCAGACACCCCTTTGACATCACACTCCTGGTTATTAGAAAGGCCATACAAATATTTGGCTGTTGGGTGGGTATACAGCTACATGGAGTCTGGGGAGAGGAAGATGAGGAGGAGGAATAACAGTCCCCTGAAGCACAGAGCCTGTGGGAGAGTGAAGAGAGGGGAGCAGCCCCAGAGCAGAGCACAGCATAGAATGAAAGCGCAGCTGCAGGACAGCTGTGTACAACAATGAATAATCAGTCACACGCAGCAAGCAGCAGTGCTCCTGGCTGGGCTTTTCAAAAGGTCCTCAGTGATTTAAGAGCACAACTGCCATTGACTTCCAGTGGGGCTTTAAGCACTTTCCAAAATTTACCCCTTAACACATCAAGCTGTTAGCTGATGATCTTTGTACTTCACTCTTTTTTAGCCTTGTTCTTTTTTTTTATTTGGCTGCCTTGGAAACCTACTGTCAGTTTCCATGGAGCAGTGCACTACAGTGTATATGTATATTATTATGGCTTTACCTTTATATTTGCTGCTCCTACAGCATGGCAATGGTCATTCTCAAATCTCTGAGCACCTGAAAGACAGCCCTATCCTGGGAAAGGGATGTGAACCGTGGAAACATTTGCATGTCAATGAAAGCACTCTCACTATTGTCTTGTGTCATCCAGCTCCACACTGATGTCATATCTGAGCCCATGAGCTTCTGAGCAGTGCTAGGAACCACACTGACACCAGCAGATGACCACGGTTCATGCCAGTAGTGGCACTTGCACTAATACAGTGTCAGGGCTCAGCCTCAGAGCTAGGCTCAGAGATATCAGCAGTCACAAAGCTGAGCATTGTGTGCACGGAATTAGGAACTGAAAGTGGGCGCGTGGCACTAAAAAGACAGTTTCAGCTCAGGGCAGATCACACTTGCTAATTGTACCACCTCTAAAACTGACTCTCCTTTGACTAATCACAGAAATAAAATGGGAAATTTTGCATTGTTGTATTACTGACAAAATTACAGGACCTCAGCACTGCTCACTGGTCCAAAAACAAAAGCTGTTCCCACTTTAAGTAGTATCAGGGAACTGGATTTGGTCTGGGTGAACACAGACACAAAGGCAGCTGCAGAGCCCAAGCGTATTGAATGATAGTGGGAAGAGAGTGCCACTGGTGCTTGGTGGAAGTAGGGCCAGGCTTAGCTTTTTCTAGCACATAGAGGCATAAAATGTTACTTAAGTTTCTTCTGTTTGCAGGCTGAAAATTACCAGGCTGATTTTAGTGGATGAATTCAATTATTAGTTCTAATCAGCCACTCTCCAGAAGAGCTGTCACGACAGTTCGAAAGTAATTGCCATGAACCATGAAAGGAAAAAGATCATTCAGTATTTTAATTCAGTTAGTACAGCGGTGTTGTAGTACTCGAGACAATGGCACCCCCTAAACACCTATGATTACAGTGCTTTGGGAGGAACTAATTGCCTTCAACACTCTCCTGCCATTTTGAGACATATGGCCATGGTGGACCATAGGATAACAGGATTTTATTTGTGCGCTGGTGACTTTGGGTAGGGCAGGGACACTTGAGAGCAGCCTCTGAGTGGTCAGAGTGGAGAGCTCTTTATAGCTCTAAAAACAAACTGCTGGTGCTTCCAGGAAATATTAGCAAGCTTTAGCAACTGAGGGTTATATTCAGCAGTACCACGCTATTGCACAGTAGATCGGTGTCAAACCAGTTGGAGTAAGCATGTCCCTGGGCAGCACATCTCTTCCTATTTCCCCTTGAGGAGGTGAAGGCAATACTCTTAGTTTCAAAAGTATTCTTTGTCACATCTAGGAGTTTCACAAATAAAAGGAAAATTCAATGGAGACACTCCTTTCCATAGAGCAGGCGAATACATCTGGAGTAATTTCAGAATTTGGGGTTTCTTGGGTTTTGTTTAGGGGGTTGGAGTTTTTTTCACAACTTTCTGTTCTTCTCATTTCCTCCCTTCTCACTGTGATTCACAGAAATTTCACTATATTTTAAACAAACAAAAAATTCTAGACTCTGTGGTCTGAGATAAATGCATTTATTTGTATTTAATTCCCTTTTGGAATTCCCTGTTGGTAATGGATTCTATCTGCATCTAGCCCCTGTTTATACAGGGGGGAAACACAGCCTGTCCAGTAACCTGTACAGCTGTAATTCAGAATCTGAATATGTTCTGATCTACAGTTTTGATGGGTAGTGCAGTTCCCACCCCTCATCAATATCCTGTTGATTTTCCTGAATTCGGCATAACAGGGAATGCTTACCCTTTGAAAGGGAGATATCCTACTTTTAGTGAACTGAGGTTCAAGTCATGTCTGAGTTGCTTGTATTGCTGCAGAATTGCTGGGGTTGCCAGGGATCTCTGGAGACCGTCTAGTCCACCCCCCCTGCTCAAAGCAAGGTCAGCTTTGAACACATTGTTCAAGGCCATGTGCAGTCAGGTTTTGAATACCTCCAAGGATGAAGACTCCACAATCCCTTTGGAAAACCTGTGCCAGTGTTTGGCCAACCTCATAGTGAAAATGTTTCTTCTTATGCTTAAATGGAGTTTTCTGTATTTCAGATTTTGCCCATTTCCCTGAGCACCACTGAGAAGAGTCTGGCTCTTTCTTCTTTACTCTCCCCCCAATCAGCTATTTATGGACATGGGTAAGATCCCCTTGAGTCTTCTCCAGGCTGAACAGTCCCAGTTCTCTCAGCCTCTCCTCGTATGAGAGACGCTCCAATCCCTAAACCCCCTTCATGGCCCTTGGCAGGACTTGCTCCAGTATGCCCACATCCCTCTTGCACTGAGAAGCCCAGCACTGGATCCAGCTCTCCAGATGTGGTCACACCAGCACTGAGCAGAGGGGAAGGATCACTTCTCTTGATCTGCTGGCAATGTTCTTGTTAATGCTATCGCTCATCAGAAGCCTGTATGAGGAGAATTAGGTTTTTTTCCTACCAAAATATTTCATGGCCCTTGAGCAGCTATTGTCATCAGATAAAACAGGGCTGAGAACTCCAATACTAAATTGGCCTCAGTGAGTTTCCATCTTGCCTGACAGCAAGAGAAAAATACACATACAATATTCATGCTTCATTTGAAGTAGTTATACACTATTGCTTCTATTTAGTGTTAAATTCTCATTTATTCCCACATAAATTTGACAGTGTATTTAGCATCAGGTCCATAAAGGAAGAGGTTTATATATGCATTTAAAGAGCATTTGAAGTGCTTTTTATTTAGAATATAAAGTTCATGTGTTACTTCTTTGAGAAATTGGAAAGTGTTTTGGCACAAGAAAAAAATCCACAAGGTGATAATTTTTAAGCACTGAAAATGCAAAATTACGCAATTTAAATTGCGTAGTGACTTTAAATGTTCTAATGACATTGATTAAAAGGAAATGGTTGGGTTTTTTTGTTTAAAAAAAGTGACTACAGGTTGGAGAACTCTCGTAACTGGAAGATTTGTACACTGAAAGTCATAAGACCAAAAACGTATGATGTTGTGAATTATCTTAATTTTTCAATATAATGTTTTTTAAAATGTGAGAGAGGTCGATCTAGGTATTGCAGATGGGTATTGCAGAGAACGAACACAAAGTTGCTGCTAGTGTTCAGTTCAATCACGTTG